>NC_053394.1:425132737-425871487 GCF_905171765.1 Bufo bufo
AGAGCATGCCCTATTATTATCTGCATTACGGACAAGGATAGGACTGTTCTATTAGGGGCCAGCTGTTCCATACCGCAAAATACGGCCAGTATCCGTGTTTTGCGGATCCGCAAATTGCAGACCGCAAAACAACAACGGTCGCGTGCATGAACCCTTAGGCTACCTACACATGAGGGCGGGTTGTGAGACTGAATTTTAGCATGTTTTTTTTTGTGCGGATTTCCGTGCTTTTCCGTACCAAAAATCACACAAACGATCGACATGCTGCAGATTTGTAAATCAATTTCCGCAC
The DNA here is from genome assembly GCF_905171765.1 of Bufo bufo. Lineage (NCBI taxonomy): Eukaryota > Metazoa > Chordata > Amphibia > Anura > Bufonidae > Bufo > Bufo bufo. The sequence goes on from NC_053394.1 coordinate 425,133,030, forward strand.
GGAAAAAAAAAGCAAAGTGTCCATGAGATTTCACTCACGCACGAAAATCCACGCAGAAAAATTAAGCATAATCCGCAACTTGTGCAGGTATTAAGGGCGGCAATCTGTCTGTCCTCGATCCTCACACACGTCTCCAGGTTGTCCGTACATGTGCGACATGACACCGTCTGGATCATTGAACGTGCTCAATATCCTCCATTACCTAAAAGGTTGTGAAAATATTTTCTTGTAAAGATTACTTTATAGGAAAACTAAGAAAAAAAGAAGAGCAGATTAATAATCCAGAAGGCTTCAGCTCGGGAAATGTCAGCCTCCCAAAATCTTAACCCTCTGGAAACCTTCTTCCAGGGGGTTAAGATTTTGGAAGGCTGACATTTCCCGAGCTGGGCAGCGGGTGCTAATATTGACATACATGATCTCAGCTGGCACGAGCGCCTCACGCAATGAAAACAAACATTTTTAAAAAGGCAGGTGTCCCGGTAGGATATCGGAAGTCTGGATTTAGGATCTAGGAGGGGTGGGAGAAGGAGCAGTTAGCTGGAAATGATGTTTGCTAAACGCCATTCACTTTATGAACAGAAGGACTGTAGACTGCAAGGCACGTGGATGGGTCATAGATGAAGCCAGAGGGGACAACTGTCCGAACTCACGTACCCATGTGTCCATTGTATGTGTTTGGAGCTGCTTTACAGAAAATATTGAGGAGCTGGCGCTGTTTTGGGGTGGGGGGAAAGGGCCAATATGCTTTACTGAACACTGTGGCCCCTTTGTCTAGCTGTGGCAAAACTACAACTCTCAAGATGCACACTTGCTTGGCTGTTCTCAGAACTCCATAGAAATGAATAGAGCATGCCGTAGTTTTACCACATGCCGGAGGTTAGCCATTACTGGTTTAGGCTTTGCAGGAGCTTCCAGCAGTGAGACCAGTGCTGGCCTATCTAATCAATACAATACAATCACATTATAGACAGCAGAAGAGCGCCACCCTGTGGTCACAGTATTGTGAAAATAAATAAGGAAAGGATCACACTGAAAAAAACACAGGTTTGGGGCCAATGGGCCGGATGTCAATGTAAGGACTTGTACTTGACTTTATGGTGACTTTTACTAGAACACAAAACCCCGGCTGAAGATTAATCAAGTGGTGAAATTCTGTTTTGAGAGAGAAAGTCTGCCCTAATCCTTTGTTACTTCAACAGCCTGGTTTATCAGGCGGAGTCTTGTGTTACAGGCTGATGTATAAGCGCTGAGAAATAACATTGGATTAAGGGAGATTTTCTCACTTGAGATAACATTACAGATCTTGCTAAATATAAGCTTGCACGTCACAACCGAGCGAATCAAGTCTCTGGAGTCAAATCTAATACATACAAGTATGATCTCAATACTGTACATCTTATTATCCCCCCAGCTAGGTAAGGACACGCAGTCGGCAGCAAAGCGGACTAGAAACGTCATATGGCGGTCACACGTGACGTGGGTTACATTGACATCCGTATGGTCTGGCTGAGTCTTCTAGAGCATAGATCTGGTGGCTTCCGGCAGTGGCAAAATGACAACACCCATCATACACTAACATCCGCAAGCCCGGTGGGAGTTGCTTTCATTCTACCCTTAGGGTACATTCAAATGACCTTATGTATTTTGCAAAACGCGGATATTGTAGCTAGGGACGAGCGAATCGACTTCGGATGAAACATCTAAAGTCGATTCGCATAAAAGTTTGTTTCAATACTGTACGGAGCGAGCGCTCTGTACAGTATTAGAATGTATTGGCTCCAATGAGCCAAAGTTATTACTTAGCAAGGTCTTGCGAGACTTCGGGTAATAACTTCAAAAAAAAAATTTCTACTGTTAAAAACCTTTTCCCGAACTCAGGTTCGGTTCCAAGGTACCACTAATTGTAACACTGCCTGTTCTTGTCCGCAAAACGGACAAGAATAGGACATGTTCTGTCTTTTTTGGGGGGCTACAGAACGGACGGCACACAGTGTGCTGTCCGTATTTTTCGCGGACCCATTGAAAGGAATGGATCCACATACTCTCCACAAAAAAATGCGGATCGGATGCGGGCCAAAGATATGGTTGTGTGAATGGGGCCTTATTGGTATAGCTGTTTGGTTTATGTTAGAAAGCCCCCCCCCCCCAAGAGAAAAATAGTTGTCCTGTAGCTGAGACCTTCAGTTGTAATGTGCAAGCAGAAGAAGTTTATGCAGCGCCTCCGCAGGGGAACTGAAGCATTAATTGGTGCAAATTAAAATCTGTGGGCTGTCCATGTAATGCATGGACTTGCTGGGTCCTCCAGATCAGGAAAATCCACCTTTAAGAGCAGCAATGTGGATGAGATTTTATGAAATTTCATCCATACCCTGTGAAAAACAAATCCACCAGTATCGGCACGTCAATTTATGTTGCAGACTTCAGCCTTTGCAATGCATAGAGTGAAATGTAAAGCAAATCCCTGTAAAACATGGATTCTGCTAAAAAATCTGCATGGGATATTTTCTGTGGCACCTTATGTCCCGTGTGTTGACGGGTCTTCGCTGTCATCGCTCCCAGTAGGTAAGTCTTCAGTGTTAGCATTAATGAGGACAAAACCAGGGTCAAGATGGGTGGAGGGAAAGACCACTCATGTTAATGGCTTCAGGAGCCGCATGAGAGTAGTGGGAACCAAGTGTTGAGTCCCCCTTCATTATGGGTGTGGGCGAGTTCCTAGACCAGGGAGCAGTAACCTCTGGCAACCCAGCTGTTGTGAAACTACAACTCCCAGCATGCTGCATTCACTTCTGTGAAAGTTCTAAGAAAAGCTGAGCAAGTGTCCATGCTGGGAGTTGTAGTTTCATAACACTTGGCGCTCTGAAGATTGCCAACCCCTGTCCTAGACCCTCGAACTTCTTCGTTAAAATGGACTGCCCAATGGACCAGGACCCCTATGGTGAGCCCCCCAATATACCCAGAAAATTCTTCATTATATTTCCTCTTTCCCACCAGACACCAATCCATCAATGATCTAAATGTCTGGCCTGTAATGTCACATTATACACAAATCTTTCTAGGGCCCGGAGGGGGGGGAATGTTCGGATTTGATGTTTTTTTGTGTTTTCATACTAATATATTGTGTTTATTATATATGAATATATTTAATGACACGTGAAAAAAGGTGTGGATTTTCCATGACGTATCGTGTAGCTGGAAACTTTGTAACTGAAACACCCACTTGTTAGGACTAAATCAGCAACTGGTTAATTAAACTTTTCTTTAAACTCATCAGCCGTGTCGGGTTATTTCCGGGGGAAGAGATATTAGGGGTGATCAGGTATCAATAATATGGCGGTTCCATCACTACCACTACACTCGTGGTAGAAGGACCCCTGTTCTCGTGACCTCTATGGGTCTGCCTGCTGTCTTCTGGATAAGTGTTCCATGAAAAAACATTTACCACCTATTCACAGGATAGGCGATCAATGTATGATCACTGGGAGTCTGGACCCCCACCAATCAATTGAAAGGGCCACAAGCCCCCATTCTTGAGTCTGAATGAAGCGATGTTCATACGTGTGCTCTTCTACTCCATTAAATGTCTATGGGAGTGATGGAGTACAGTGCTTGGCTATATCCATCAGTGCCATAGAATCTGAATGGAGCAGGGGTCACACATGACGTCAGGGGTCACACAGTTCTCATGCCAACTGCAGAGTGCCAAATAATGTGTAAGCTGGTGACTCCCACCATATGCCACAAGAAAATTTCTCTAATCCAATTTTCCCACAGAAAACTAAAAAAAAGTGGCAACACTGCGAAATATTGGTGAAAAAACCATATTAACCCAAATAATGATTCTTTTTTTCCCCCTAATATTACAGGAATGCTGCTTTTTTTTTTTGTTTCTATATTATTTGGGTCCTTCAGTTCCCTGTGGCATTTCACCCCATGGAGAACATTTACCAGACACCGGGGTATTTTACGCCAGTCTTCGAAATCTCCTTGGGCAGACTAGATGGGCCAAGTGGTTCTTATCCGCCGACACATTCTAGGTTTCCATGTTTCCTGGCCTGCCAGAGGATGCCACTAATTTATGATGAGGCGCAGGCCGTCTGTGTCCCAGAATAAAAACTATGGCAGCTTGGAGCATAAATGAAGATAAGTCATATAAAAAATCATCTAATCTATCCTATACGGTATGGACAACGTATTGGGACACCTCCACATCCCACCAACAGGAGCTGTTATCACATCCCATTATAAATCCATAGACATTAATATGGAGCTAGTCCTCCCTTTTCTCTTCTTGAAAGGCTTTCTATATGATTTTGGAGGTTGTCTGTGGGTATTTTTGCCCATTCGTCCAGAAGATCATTCGTGAGGTCAGACACTGATGTTGGAGAGGATCTGGCTCAAAATCTCCATTCGAGTTCATGGCAAAGGTGTTGGATGGGGTTGAGGCTGGGCAAGTTCTTCTACACCATACTTCCCCAATCATGCCGTTATGGCACAGTCATGCCACGACAGAAAAGGGTCTTCACCAAACTGTTCCCACAAAGTTGGAAGCATACAATTGTCCACAATGTCTTGCTATGCTGAAGCATTAAGATTTAAACTAAGGGGCCAATGGTGACTCCTGACAACACCTCATAGCATTATCCCAACTCTACAGGCAGGTAACGTTCTCCTGACATTCCCCAAACCCAGACTTGTCCATCAGACCGCCAGATAGAGAAGTGTGATTCATCACTGCTCCAGAGTCCAGTGGCGGCGTGCTTTACATGACCCCATCTGACGCTAGGCATTGTACTTTGTGATGCACGGCTTGCATGTAGATGCTCGGCCATGGAAACCCATGCCATGAAGCTTCCGGCACAGTACAGTTTTTGTGCCAATGAGATTTAGACTCTGTAGTTATGGAGTCAGCAGAGCATTGGTGACTTTTATGCACTATGCTCCTCAGCACTCAGGGACCTCGCTCTGTAACTTTACGTGGTATACACTTCGTGGCTGAGTTGCTGCGGTTCCTTCCACTTTACAACAATACCACTCACAGATGATGGTGGAATATCTAGGAAGGAAGACATTTCAGGAACTGACTTGTTACAATGCTGACATCCTATTACAGGACCACACTGGGATCCAGTGAGCTCTTTAGGCCCTTTTCACACGGGCGAGTATTCCACGCGGATGCGTTGCGTGAGTTGAACGCATTGCACCCGCACTGAATCCTGACCAATTTATTTCTATGGGGCTGTGCACATGAGCGGTGATTTTCATGCATCACTTGTGCGTTGCGTGAAAATCGCAGCATGCTCCTCTTTGTGCTTTTATTCACGTAACGCAGGCTCCATAGAAATGAATGGGGTTGCGTGAAAATCGCAAGCATCCGCAAGCAAGTGCGGATGCAGTGCGATTTTCACGCACGGTTGCTAGGAGACGATCGGGATAGAGACCCAATCATTATTATTTTCCCTTATAACATGGTTATAAGGGAAAATAATAGCATTCTGAATACAGAATGCATAGTACAATAGGGCTTGAGGGGTTAAAAAAAATATAAAAAAATTAAACTCACCTTAGTCCACTTGATCGCGCAGCCCGGCTTCTCTTCTGTCTCCTTCTTTGCTGATTGCAGGAAAAGGACCTGTGGTGACGTCACTCCGGTGCATCACATGATCTTTTACCATGGTGATGGATCATGTGATGGACCATGTGATGACCGGAGTGACTTCACCACAGGTCCTTTTCCTGCAATCAGCAAAGAAGGAGACAGAAGGAGATGCCGGCTGCACGATCAAGTGGACTAAGGTGAGTTAAATTTTTTATTTTATTTTTTTAACCCCTCCAGCCCTATTGTACTATGCATTCTGTATTCAGAATGCTATTATTTTCCCTTATAACCATGTTATAAGGGAAAATAATACAATCTACAGAACACCGATCCCAAGCCCGAACTTCTGTAAAGAAGTTCGGGTTTGGGTACCAAACATGCGCGATTTTTCTCACGCGAGTGCAAAACGCATTACAATGTTTTGCACTCGCGCGGAAAAATCGCGCATGTTCCCGAAACGCACCCGCACCTTTTCCCGCAATGCCCGTGTGAAAGAGGCCTTAGAATGAACCAGGCAGACTGCATGGTTAGTGGCTGGAATTTATACACCTGTGGCAATGGGACTGAGTGAAACACCTGAATTACAATGATTAAGAGGTGTGATCCAATACTAGAGATGAGCAATTCAGTTTGTAACGAACTGGGTTCATTACAAACGTCCCAAAAATTTGTCCACAAGACGAGCACAAAGATTGTCAGGTTTGCTTCGGATGATTACGGTAAAACAGTTCTGGCAAAAAACACAAGGGGGGGGGGGGGGAGAAGAATGCTCACATGACCTTGATAAAAAGGGGGGGGGGGGGGTTTGTCCTGATTGGCTCACAGGCTGACAGACAGCCTGGATAAGCCAATCAGTGCTGCAGCGGGAAGCGAGGTACCCTTGCAGAACCACTATAACATTATTCTGTGTTGGGCTGTGAATCAGGGGTGGATGGTTGTAGCAAACAATCTTAGGGACAGTCCAAACCAAGCTTCTATTCTAGTGTCAGGGACAGTGAAGGGAAAAGCTAGAAAGAAGAATTAGGCTCCATTCAGACATCCGTAGAATGGGTCCGCATCCGTTCTGCAATTATGCGGAACGGGTGCGGAACCATTCATTCTTTATAGGGCCGGAAGAGATGCGGACAGCACACAGTGTGCTGTCCGCATTCGCATTTCCGGAGCGCGGCCCCGATCTTCCGGTCCGCAGCTCCAGAAAAAAACAGAGCATGTCCTATTCTTTTCGGACAAGAATAGGCATTTATATGGAGGTGCCGGCCGGGTGTATTGCGGATCCGCAATGCACTACGGACATCTGAATGAAGCCTAATTGTGTAGAATACGGAAAGGCAGGGAAAGCTGTCAGATTGGGAGTGTTTTTGCCAGGGGCGGACACAGACAGCAGAGGGCCCCTGTGCAAAGAATGTGCCTGCCCCCCTTTTCCCCCAAGCCTAATTCGCAACCTAACCTATTCCATCCTAACATTACTTATAGCAATACAAAACATACAGGGTAAGGCCTCATGCACACGACCGTTGTGTGCATCCGTGGCCGTTGTGCCGTTTTCTTTCGCAGACCCATTGACTTTCAATGGGTCCGTGGAAAAATCGGAAAATGCACCGTTTTGCAGCCGCATCCGTGATCCGTGATTCCTGTCCATCAAAAAAATATGACCTGTCCTATTTTTTTGACGGACAACGGTTCACGGACGCATTCAAGTCAATGGGTCAGTGAAAAAAACACGGATGCACACAAGATTGGCATCCGCGTCCGTGGTCTGTGGCCGTAGGCTACTTTCACACAGACGGATCCGCAGATCCGTCTGCATAAAAGCTTTTTCAGAGCTGAGTTTTCACTTCGTGAAAACTCAGATCCGACAGTATATTCTAACACAGAGGCGTTCCCATGGGGATGAGGACGCTTCTAGTTAGAATATACTTTGAACTGTGTACATGACTGCCCCCTGCTGCCTGGCAGCACCCGATCTCTTACAGGAGGCTGTGATCCGCACAATTAACCCCTCAGGTGCTGAACCTGAGGGGTTAATTGTGCGTATCATAGCCCCCTGTAAGAGATCATGTGCTGCCAGGCAGGAGGGGGCACACCCCCCTCCCTCCCCAGTTTTAAATTCATTGGTGGCCAGTGGGCCCCCCTCCCTCCCTTGTATTTAACACATTGGTGGCCAGTGCGACCGGCCCCCCCTCCCCCCCCGTAGTTAGCACATTGGTGGCCAGTGAGGCCGGCCCCCCTTTCCTCCCTCCCCTGTAGTTAACACATTGGTGGCCAGTGCGGCCGGCCCCCCCTCCCTCCCCTGTAGTACTGTAGATTCATTGGTGGCCAGTGGGCCCCCCCTCCTAATTAAAATCTCCCCCCCATCATTTGTGGCAGCGGAAAGTACCGATCGGAGTCCCAGTTTAATCGCTGGGGCTCCGATCGGTAACCATGGCAACCAGGACGCTACTGCAGTCCTGGTTGCCATGGTTACTTAGCAATTTTTAGAAGCATTATACTTACCTGCGATGTCTGTGACCGGCCGGGCGCTCCTTGCGTCCTGGTTGCCATGGTTACCGATCGGAGCCCCAGCGATTAAACTGGGACTCCGATCGGTACTCTCCGCTGCCACCAATGATGGGGGGAAGATTTTAATTAGGAGGGGGAGGGAGGGGGGGCCCACTGGCCACCAATGAATCTACAGTGCTACGGAGGGGGGGGGGGGGCGGCCGCACTGGCCACCAATGTGTTAACTACAGGGGAGGGAGGGAGGGGGGGCCAGCCGCACTGGCCACCAATGTGTTAAATACAAGGGAGGGAGGGGGGGCCGCACTGGCCACCAATGAGTTAAATACAGGGGAGGGAGCCGCACTGGCCACCAATGAGTTAAATACAGGGGAGGGAGCCGCACTGGCCACCAATGAGTTAAATACAGGGGGGGGAGGGGGGTCTTCCCCCTGCTGCCTGGCAGCACCTGCCAGGCAGCAGGGGGCAGTCATGTACACAGTTACTTTAGTATATTCTAACCTGAAGCGTCCCCATCACCATGGGAACGCCTCTGTGTTAGAATATACTGTCGGATCTGAGTTTCACGATCTAACTCAAATCCGATGGTATATTCTAACATAGAGGCGTTCCCATGGTGATGGGGATGCTTCAAGTTAAAATATACCATCGGATTGGAGAAAACTCCGATCCGATGGTATAAAAGGGACTCCTGACTTTACATTGAAAGTCAATGGGGGACGGATCCGTTTGAAATTGCACCATATTGTGTCAACGTCAAACAGATCCGTCCCCATTGACTTGCATTGTAATTCAGGACGGATCCGTTTGGCTCCGCACGACCAGGCGGAGACCAAAACGACTTTTTTTTCATGTCCGTGGATCCTCCAAAAATCAAGGAAGACCCACGGACGAAAAAACTGTCACGGACACGGACCTACGGACCCCGTTTTTGCGGACCTTAAAAAAAGGCTACTTTCACACCTGCGGCACTACGCTCCAGGCACCCGATCTGGCAGAAAATGCAAGGAATCGGCCGGACAAAAACCGCAGCATGCAGCGTTTTGTGCCCCACTGATTCTCTGCATTTTCGCCGGATTGTGGCCAGATCTCTGCCGCACCCCATTATAGTCAATAGGGGCCAGCGGGCATTCTGTCTGCATCCAGCAGTGCTGGATCCAGTGAATTCCAGCAGGCTGTTCTTTGCTAGAAGAGCCTGCCAGAATCACTAACGCAGATGTGAAAGTAGCCTAATACAGGTCCACATACCTCGTACATCTAGTGACGTCTCCTTTGATGTAGATGTTCTCTGTCCTCATCTTCTCCTTTCAGACCAGACCGCAATGATGATTTCTTTCAGCCATCTCTTCTCTCTGCAGAGTTTGACAGACATCTTAGTTTCCTACTTTTCCATCATCCTGCCACCTTCTGAACATCCTATCCTGCCACCCCCAATACTGTGCCCACTGTGCTCCCTATATTAGTTACACACAGATAGTTCCCCTTCAATATTGGCACACAGTGTCCTAAAAAATAACTGTGCCCAGGAGACAGTGTCCCTGACACTAATAGTGTAAACATAATGTACCCCAAAAATAATTGCGCTAAGCTGATACCGTGCCAGGGTGCCCACCAAAGTAACAGTGCTACCCAAAGTCCCACCAATAGAAATAACTATCTACCAGACAACACGTAGTAGTAATAGTGCCCCTACAGTAATAATGACCCCACTGTGTCCCAGAAGTAATAATGCTCCCATAGTGCTCATACAAGTATTCTCTTTATAATGTGTTATAGTAAAAATAAAAATGCCCTGTTGTGTGGCAGTATAAAAAATACCTCCTCTTTGTGCCCCCTGTAGTGTCAATGTCCCCATGGTGCCCTCATAATGTGTGCCAATGCCCCCTACTGTGTGCCCAGAAAACCTCTTAGTGCCCCCAGCTGAGACAAGGTCCCCATAGTGCCCTATAATTTGCACCAGTATATAATACTCCTATATCGTGCCCCCCCTTATCCCCATGGTGCCTGACAATGTGCTAGTATAAAATTCCCCCATAATGTGTGCCAGTATAATTCCCCTATATAATGACCCCAATAGTGCTCCTCTCCCCCTTCTTCATAGTGCCCCCCATGTGTGCCAGTATATACAGTACAGACCAAAAGTTTGGACACACCTTCTCATTCAAAGATTTTTCTTTATTTTCATGACTATGAAAATTGTAGATTCACACTGAAGGCATCAAAACTATGAATTAACACATGTGGAATTATATACATAACAAACAAGTGTGAAACAACTGAAAATATGTCATATTCTAGGTTCTTCAAAGTAGCCACCTTTTGCTTTGATTACTGCTTTGCACACTCTTGGCATTCTCTTGATGAGCTTCAAGAGGTAGTCCCCTGAAATGGTTTTCACTTCACAGGTGTGCCCTGTCAGGTTTAATAAGTGCGATTTCTTGCCTTATAAATGGGGTTGGGACCATCAGTTGCGTTGAGGAGAAGTCAGGTGGATACACAGCTGATAGTCCTACTGAATAGACTGTTAGAATTGGTATTATGGCAAGAAAAAAGCAGCTAAGTAAAGAAAAACGAGTGGCCATCATTACTTTAAGAAATGAAGGTCAGTCAGTCAGCCGAAAAATTGGGAAAACTTTGAAAGTAAGGGCTATTTGACCATGAAGGAGAGTGATGGGGTGCTGCGCCAGATGACCTGGCCTCCACAGTCACCGGACCTGAACCCAATCGAGATGGTTTGGGGTGAGCTGGACCGCAGAGTGAAGGCAAAAGGGCCAACAAGTGCTAAGCATCTCTGGGAACTCCTTCAAGACTGTTGGAAGACCATTTCAGGGGACTACCTCTTGAAGCTCATCAAGAGAATGCCAAGAGTGTGCAAAGCAGTAATCAAAGCAAAAGGTGGCTACTTTGAAGAACCTAGAATATGACATATTTTTAGTTGTTTCACACTTGTTTGTTATGTATATAATTCCACATGTGTTAATTCATAGTTTTGATGCCTTCATAGTCATGAAAATAAAGAAAACTCTTTGAATGATAAGGTGTGTCCAAACTTTTGGTCTGTACTGTACGTTAGGGTCCCCAGTAGATGCCCCCATAGTGCCCCCCATGTGTGCTAGTATATAAGATAGGACCCTCAAAGTGCTCCCCCCATAGTGCACCCCATGTCTACCAGTATATAAGATAGGGCCCCAGAAGATTCCCCCATAGTGCTCCTTTCCCCCCTTCTCCATAGTGCCCCCCCATGTATGCCTAGATATATAAGATAGGGTCTCCATAGTGCTCCTCCCTCTCCATAGTGCCCCCCCATGTGTGCCAGTATATAAGATAGGGCCCCCATATTGCTCCCTCCCCTCCATAGTGCCCCCCATGTGTGCCAGTATACAAGATAGGGCCCCCATAGTGTTCCTCCCCCTCCATAGTGCCCCCATGTCGGCCAGTATATAAAATAGGCAGGCCCCCCATATGTCAATTGCTCAGGCCCCCCCATATGTCACTTGCTCAGATAGGCCCCCATATCTGTTGCTCAGGAGGACCCTCCTCCCATATCAGTTGCTTATTCAAGCCCCCCATACGTCAATTGCTCAGATAGGCCCCCATATCAGATGCCCATTCACGCCCCCATATCTGTTGCTCAGACCCCCCCCCATATCAGTTGCTCATTCAGGCCCCCCCATATGTCACTTGCTCAGGACCCCCACCCATATCAGTTGCTCAGGGGGACCCACCTCCCATATCAGTTGGTTATTTAGGCCCCCCCATATGTCAGTTGCCCAGGACCCCCCCCAATATCAGTTGTTTATTTATTCAGGCCCCCCCATATGTCAGTTGCTCAGGCCCCCCCCCCCGTATGCTCATTCAGGCCTCCGAAATGTGATGCACCCCCATATGCTCATTCAGGCCCCCCATATAGATGTGACAGACCCCCAGGGCCCCCATCAGACCTCAGAATAGACTAAAAATAAATAATTAAAACTCCTGCTCCACTGATCTCTGTGTCCTGATGTGAGTGCCTGCCCTGCTGGTCTCCAACAGCCCGCGACCTGACTGCGTACAGCGTCAGGTCATAGTGCGCGCTGTACGCAGTCAGGCTGGAGGAGACCAGGGAGGAAGCGGAGCCGGAGGGGTAAGTAAGCGCCGATCTCTTGCATACTAGTGAGCGCTTCTGGATGCGCTTACTAGTATGAATGGGCCCCCTCACACGCCGGGCCCCTGTGCAGCTGAACCGGCTTAGGTCCATCCCTGGTTTTTACAAAGAAGTGTGGGCAAATCTTGCCAAGTCAAAATGTGCCATGCTGATAGACTCATACCCAAAAAGACTGAGTGCTGTAATAAAATCAAAAGGTGCTTCAATAAAGTATTAGTTTGAGGGTGTGAACACTAATGCAACCACATTATTTTATTTTTATATTTTTTCTTCCTTCCACCTAAAAGATTTCAGTTTGTTTTTCAATTGAGTTGTACAGTTTATAGGTCACATTAAAGGTGGAAAAAGTTCTGAAATGATTTATCTTTGTCTCATTTTTTTTTTACATCACAGAAACCTGACATTTTAACAGGGGTGTGTAGACTTTTTGTATCCACTGTAGATAGATATGAGAGAGATAGCTATACGGATCTACGTGTATTTCATACAGAAGCAATCTGTGACTTGGCTTTCATTGTGCAGTAAAGATCCATTGCAGATGGGATGATGGGAGTCGCCCTATTAAATCTCCGGATCTCCCTCGTCCTGTGTGTTTACAGAACAGCGCACAAGTGGAGAACATCAGGTTTTCATGCGCTGTCTGAAGACGCTGCCAGGATTCTGTCTTACCTTTTACAAAACATCTCCAGAGCAGACAAAAGTGTCGGAGTTTAATTAACTTTTTACGGCGCCAAAATAATCATCTTTTGGCCGTTGTCCTCGTGTTGTGCTGGAGATATACAGCGAAACGATCAGACAAAGGGCGAGTTTTCTACGAGCACGGCGGTGAGACACTCCACCAGCCCCGGACACCACACTCCACTCTCATTAACATAGGCTGAGAACTCAATTAAGCGCCTTTTGTTTCTTATAATCTGTGCCGGGTTTAATTAGAACCTATGACTGTAGAAGGCTCTCGAGGCTGAGCCGCTGTGTGTGGGAAGATTCTGCTCCAGGGCGTCGCATGGGTGCTGGAATCACACCCCAGGTCCCCGTGTTCGGGGGCCCATAACCTTCCCTTACAGCATAAGATAACGGCCTGAGCCAAGACATGCGAGGCTGGCTATAAGACATCTACTTAATGATCCTACCTAATCAACAAAAAACACATCTCAGATATTATACTCCTGTCACATCCAGAGCTGCATTCACAAGTCTTCTTCTTGCCTTTAGAAACAGGCTGCAGTTTATAGTCAATGTCATGCAGGTCGCTCTTATGATGAGCTGCCTGCACTGCTTAGGAAACCAACAGAATTGTGAATGCAGCTCTGGGTGTAAGCAGTGCCGTCTTTAACGCGGGGCAAAAGGTGCAGCTGCCCTGGGCCCAGTTACTCCTGGGGAGCCCAAGGCAGCTGCCTCTTGAGCCCCGCTGCAGTGGCGTACCACCAATATAGGCAGACCACGCCGTTGCTATGGGCCCCGCGGGACAGGGGGGCCCGGAGCGCATGAAAGGCTATGGCTCCGAGTAACAAGTCAACCCGACTGCCTCCCCCCCCGGCCTGCCCACTTCTCCCTATGGCTCCGAGTAACAAGTCAACCCGACTTCCTAACCACCCACCCAGCCCCCCGCCCCGCTCCTTGGTTCACGCGTCCGCTCCCTGTCTGACCTCCAGCTGCGGGCGCACACCCGGCGTTGTACTTGTCCTCCGCTCTGCGCTTACGTGCTGCCCGCCATCTGACCATCAGCCAGTGAGTGCACCCCCCCGATACTGTCTTCTGAGAAAGGTATCTAAGCCTATCATGTGTGATACTTCTGAGAGGTGCATCCAGTACTATCATTTATGAAACAGTTTTCTAAGTCATCTAAGTTTTTTATGTGTGGTATTATCTGTGAAGCATCTGTATCTAAGCTTATCATCTGATACTGATTTCATATGTGATACTGTCTCTGGGCCGCCGTATCTAAGCCTATCATGTGTTATACCTTCTGCCCAGCTGCTGTATCTAAGTTTTTCATGTGTCTACCGAGATGTGTATCCAATTTTATCTTGTGTGATACTGTCATCTGAAAGGTGTATCCATGTCTATCACTGTCTGATAATTTCTTCCTTTCTTCTGTGAGGTGTATCTAAGCCTCTCATGTGCCCAGAATACTGTATAGCATTACATATGGCTATAATTGTATTTGATACTTTTGTGCTGATTCTTTTCTTCCCCTCTATATTAAGGGACACTATAGTCACCAGAACCACAACAGCTAAACGTCGTAGTTCTGGTGTCTGTAGCCGGTCTCTGCAAGCTTTGTAATGTAAAAAAGGCAGCATTTACATTACTGCCAAGGAACACCTCTAGTGGCCACTCATCATTATTAAAGTTTACTACTCTACCAGGTGTGTGGATTTAGTTTTTGTGTGTGTTGTGGTGGAGGGCGTGATGATTGCCTGCTAGGGTGTCGGGATCCAGGGGGCCCAAGTAAATTCTTGCCCAGGGTCCAATCAATATTAAAGATGCCCCTGGCTGTAAGGGAAGTATGAGACACGATGTAACACACGGCGAGGATGTGGAGCTTCCCTGTAAGATGGCACATCTCGGTGCGTCTCATTTTAGACTTCTCTAGCCTGATGGGGGCGTGGCCTAACAGGAAGGGGTACGGCTTAAGCTGCAGCACCAAAAATTTGGCACAAAATCCTTCATTGCAAATGAAGCCAATGAATAGGTGGTATAAAGTTACCCAATTCTGTCTGGCCGCGCAGCCACCGTGATAGATCTCATCCGTACAGGTAATGGAGCTGTGATTAGTAGTGAATTGTATGGTGCATTTAGATGCTGTGAGGAGCGTTCCTTCTGGAGAGTCGGCTGCTCGTTCAGTGGAGGTGACCGGGCATTTACATGAAGCGATCACCTCCATAGTATGAGGGCGAGCGATCGCTGCTGCTATCCCTCATCCCCCTACACAATCATTGCTCCTGCGCAGCAGATCGCCGTTTAGACACCGGGAACGATGAGTGAGGTGTCCGCACCAACGATCATTTCACCCGATGATCGAGTGTTTTGTTCCTTCATCAGGTGATCTGCGGCTTCTTTACATGGGCCAATTATAGATAGATATGTACAGTCAGGTCCATAAATATTGGGACATCGACACAATTCTAACATTTCTGGCTCTATACACCACCACAATGGATTTGAAATGAAACAAACAAGATGTGCTTTAACTGCAGACTGTCAGCTTTAATTTGAGGGTATTTACATCCAAATCAGGTGAACGGTGTAGGAATTACAACAGTTTGCATATGTGCCTCCCACTTGTTAAGGGACCAAAAGTAATGGGACAGAATAATAATTATAAATCAAACTTTCACTTTTTAATACTTGGTTGCAAATCCTTTGCAGTCAATTACAGCCTGAAGTCTGCAACGCATAGACATCACCAGACACTAGGTTTCATCCCTGGTGATGCTCTGCCAGGCCTCTACTGCAACTGTCTTCAGTTCCTGCTTGTTCTTGGGGCATTTTCCCTTCAGTTTTGTCTTCAGCAAGTGAAATGCATGCTCAATCGGATTCAGGTCAGGTGATTGACTTGGCCATTGCAGAACAATCCACTTCTTTCCCTTAAAAAACTCTTTGGTTGCTTTTGCAGTATGCTTTGGGTCATTGTCCATCTGCACTGTGAAGCGCCGTCCAATGAGTTCTGAAGCATTTGGCTGAATATGAGCAGATAATATTGCCCGAAACACTTCAGAATTCATCCTGCTGCTTTTGTCAGAAGTCACATCATCAATAAATACAAGAGAACCAGTTCCATTGACAGCAATACATGCCCACGCCATGAAACTACCACCACCATGCTTCACTGATGAGGTGGTATGCTTAGGATCATGAGCAGTTCCTTTCCTTCTCCATACTCTTCTCTTCCCATCACTCTGGTACAAGTTGATCTTGGTCTCATCTGTCCATAGGATGTTGTTCCAGAACTGTGAA
Source organism: Bufo bufo (assembly GCF_905171765.1). Classification (NCBI taxonomy): domain Eukaryota; kingdom Metazoa; phylum Chordata; class Amphibia; order Anura; family Bufonidae; genus Bufo; species Bufo bufo. The sequence goes on from NC_053394.1 coordinate 425,149,226, forward strand.
GGCTTTTTTAGATGTCGTTTGGCAAACTCTAATCTTGCCTTCCTGTTTTTGAGGCTCACCAATGGTTTACATCCTGTGGTGAACCCTCTGTATTCACTCTGGTGAAGTCTTCTCTGGATTGTTGACTTTGACACACATGCACCTACCTCCTGGAGAGTGTTCTTGATCTGGCTAACTGTTGTGAAGGGTGTTTTCTTCACCAGGGAAAAAATTCTTCGGTCATCCACCACAGTTGTTTTCCGTGGTCTTCCGGGTCTTTTGGTGTTGCTGAGCTCACCGGTGCGTTCCTTCTTTTTAAGAATGTTCCAAACAGTTGTTTTGGCCAGGCCTAATGTTTTTGCTATCTCTCTGATGGGTTTGTTTTGTTTTTTCAGCCTAATGATGGCTTGCTTCACTGATAGTGACAGCTCTTTGGATCTCATCTTTAGAGTTGAAAGCAACAGATTCCAAATGCAAATAGCAGACTGGAAATGAACTCTGGACCTTTTATCTGCTCGTTGTAATTGGGATAATGAGGGAATAACACACACCGGGCCATGGAACAGCTGAGAAGCCAATTGTCACATTACTTTTGGTCCCTTAACAAGTGGGAGGCACATATGCAATCTGTTGTAATTCCTACACCGTTCACCTGATTTGGATGTAAATACCCTCAAATTAAAGCTGACAGTCGGCAGGTAAAGCACATCTTGTTCGTTTCATTCTAAATCCATTGTGGTGGTGTATAGAGGCAAAAATGTTACAATTGTGTCGATGTCCCAATATTTATGGACCTGACTGTAGATAATTGTATGGATGATAGACAGAAGGATACGGAGATAATTGTACAGATAGATAGATAGATAGATATAGAAATAAATAGATAGATAAGATGTAGTATAGATACATAATTAGATGGACAGAAAATAGATATAGATGGACGGATACATAGATAGATGTGTAGTTAAGGGTACATTCACACGACCGTGTGTAATCCTTTCTGATTTGCGGTCCGCAAATAACGTAACCGTGTGTCCACATTTTGCGGACAAATGACTTCCGTATGTCTTCAGTTTTTTACGGTCCGCAAAAAACGGAAGGAAAAAAAAAAAAGAAAAAAAATAAGAATTTTAAGGCCTTCAAAAATACGAAAACCATTCTGTATGTCACCTGCAATTTGCGGATCCATTGACTTGAATGGTGCTGCAGACCGATCTGTACGGACACTAGTAGGACATGCTTCATATTTTTACGGAATAGAAATGCGGACACACGGATGCGGACAACATACTGAATGTTGGTTACGAATAGTCGGGCGGCACTGCGTGAAGGTATGGGTGCGCGGTTAGTGGACGTCACTTCGAAAGGCACTTGCATGTGTCGAAACGTGCGTCACCTTTGCTATGAGTGGCGAATAAACCCGATATAATTGCAGTACCAAGGAGTGCCGGTCTCTTCCTTCATTTAAAAGTACTGAATGTTGTCCGCACATTTTATTCACCCATAGGAATGAATGGGTCCGCTTCTATTCCACAAAATGCGGAACGGATGCGGATCGGACACGGAAAAAATAATATGGTCGTGTGAATGTACCCTAATTGTATAGATATAGATATGAGATAGACAAATAGATATTAGATAGATAGATATACAGGGTGGGCCATTTATATGGATACACCTTAATAAAATGGGAATGGTTGGTGATATTAACTTCCTGTTTGTGGCACATTAGTATATGTGAGGGGGGAAACTTTTCAAGATGGGTGGTGACCATGGCGGCCATTTTGAAGTTGGCCATTTTGAATCCAACTTTTGTTTTTTCAATAGGAAGAGGGTCATGTGACACATCAAACGTATTGGGAATTTCACAAGAAAAACAATGGTGTGCTTGGTTTTAAGGTAACTTTATTCTTTCATGAGTTATTTACAAGTTTCTGACCACTTATAAAATGTGTTTAATGTGCTGCCCATTGTGTTGGATTGTCAATGCAACCCTCTTCTCCCACTCTTCACACACTGATAACAACACCGCAGGAGAAATGCTAGCACAGGCTTCCAGTATCCGTAATTTCAGGTGCTGCACATCTCGTATCTTCACAGCATAGACAATTGCCTTCAGATGACCCCAAAGATAAAAGTCTAAGGGGGTCAGATCGGGAGACCTTGGGGGCCATTCAACTGGCCCACGACGACCAATCCACTTTCCAGGAAACTGTTCATCTAGGAATGCTCGGACCTGACACCCATAATGTGGTGGTGCACCATCTTGCTGGAAAAACTCAGGGAACGTGCCAGCTTCAGTGCATAAAGAGGGAAACACATCATCATGTAGCAATTTCGCATATCCAGTGGCCTTGAGGTTTCCATTGATGAAGAATGGCCCCACTATCTTTGTACCCCATATACCACACCATACCATCAATTCTTTTCTTCCAACAGTCTTGGAGGGATCTATCCAATGTGGGTTAGTGTCAGACAATAGCGGTGGTTTTGTTTGTTAACTTCACCATTCACATAAAAGTTTGCCTCATCACTGAACAAAATCTTCTGCGTAAACTGAGGGTCCTGTTCCAATTTTTGTTTTGCCCATTCTGCAAATTCAGTGCGCCGATCTGGGTCATCCTCGTTGAGATGCTGCAGTAGCTGGAGATTGTAAGGGTGCCATTTGTGAGTAGCTAATATCCGCCGAAGGGATGTTCGACTAATGCCACTCTCCAGTGACATGCGGCGAGTGCTACGCTGTGGGCTCTTGCTGAATGAAGCTAGGACAACCACTGATGTTTCTTCATTAGAGACAGATTTCATGCGTCCACATTTTGGCAAATCCAACACTGAACCAGTTTCACGAAACTTAGCAAGCAGTTTGCTAACTGTAGCATGGGAGATGGGTGGTCTCGTAGGGTGTCTTGCATTGAAATCTGCTGCAATGACCCGGTTACTGCGTTCACCAGACATCAACACAATTTCTATCCGCTCCTCACGTGTTAACCTCGGCGACATGTCAATGGCTGTAAACAAAGAGAAACTTGTAGATAACTCATGAAAGAATAAAGTTATGTTAAAACCAAGCACACCATTGTTTTTTGTGTAAAATTCCCAATAAGTTTGATGTGTCACATGACCCTCTTCCTATTGAAAAAACAAAGTTGGATTCAAAATGGCTGACTTCAAAATGGCCGCCATGGTCACCACCCATCTTGAAAAGTTTCCCCCCTCACATATACTAATGTGCCACAAACAGGAAGTCAATATCACCAACCATTCCCATTTTATTAAGGTGTATCCATATAAATGGCCCACCCTCTAGATCTGGATACCATTACACTGCTCCGCTCGTTATATTAGGGTTGCACTGCTGCTTATAATTTTGTCTCCAGCCCCCTGTCTTCTGACCTCCCCTCCCCCGCCATCTTTCTTCTTCACCACAACAGGTTTTTCGTTTCACGGTGTTAGATTTGTCATCTGCAGATTGTTGAGAAATGTGTGTGGAGCTTATAAATTGCCTGCGATGTGCCGCCATATGGAAGCACTCACACAAGCGGAGCCTTTGGGAAAACCGCTATTCTACATCTTGTTTTCTCGGAGGTGAGGCTCTCGGAGCGGCCTTGTGTAACGCGCTGTGGACAATTCTAAGGGAAAATTATCAGTTCCTATTCGAAAGCCTCATCCACACGACCGTATGTATTTTGCGGAACGGAACAGCTGGCCCCTAATAGAACAGTCCTATCCTTGTCCGTAATGCGGACAATAATAGGACATGCTCTATTTTTTTGCGGAATGGAAATACGGACATTGGGAAACGGAATGCACATGGAGTACCTTACGTTTTTTTGGCGGACCCATTTAAATGAATGGTTCCGTATATGGTCCGCAAAAAAATGGAACGGACACGGAATTAAAATACGTTTATGTGTATGAGGCCTAAGGCTACGAGCACACGAACGTATTTTGTTTCCGTGTCCATTCCGTGTTTTTTTTGCATATAGGATGTGGACCCATTCATTTCAATGGGTCCGCAAAAAATGCGGACAGCACACAGTGTGCTGTCCGCACCAGTATGTCCGTTCCGTATCCCCGCAAAAAAAAATAGAACATGTCCTATTCTTGTCCGTTTTAGGCATTGTTACAATGGATCCGCAAAAAAACAAACGGATGGCATAATGGATGTCATGCCGGTTTTTTTGCGGATCCGCAATTTGCGGACCGCAAAACACATACGGTCATGTGCATGTAGCCTAAGAGAAATTAGGAAAACAGCAACAGGCGTATAAGTAAGAGCAGCAGCCATTGTTATTTCCCAGAATCCTCTCTGGGGTCTACTAAATGCTGGGATAAATATAGAAGACCACCAAACCAAGTCACAAACCTCCAGAGAATAATGAAAAGGTAAGTGCACAGGCCGCACACAGTTATACATCACCGATGCTACAGGGGGCGCAACCTGCTCACTCAACTGTCCACAACAGCCAATCAGGGTTTGCAAAAATATCGTAAGCCCAGGGGCGTAGATAGAACTATCCGCATACCACAGTAAATTTTGTACGGCCCCGCCCCCTCACTTAAAATAATACCTTTGAAAAAAAACTATTTGTCTTTGTATCGCCAGGTCAGAGAGGGCATTCTTTGTTATGAGGCAGGGGCCAGGGCACATACCCTCTCTGTGTCCCCTTCACAGTAGTAATGCCCTCTCTGTGTTCCCTTCACAGTAGTAATGCCCCGTATGTGCCCCTTCACAGTAGTAATCCCCCCTCTGTGCCCCCTTCACATTAGTAATACACCCTATGTACCCCTTCACAGTAGTAATTCCCCCCTCTGTGCCCCCTTCACAGTAGTAATGCCCTCTGTGTCCCCTTCACAGTATTAATGCCCTGTCTGTGCCCCCTTCACAGTAGTAACGCCCTCTCTGTGCCTCTTCACAGTAGTAATTTCCCCTATGTGCCCGTTCACAGTAGTAATGCCCTCTTTGTGCCCCCTTCACAGTAGTAATGTCCCCTATGTGCCCCTTCACAGAAGTAATGACCTCTCTGTGTCCCCTCAGTGTTAAGAAAATACAAATATAACAGTAACTACTCACCTTGTCCCATTCCTGATGATCTGATCCCCTCCAGTGCTGCGTGGGAGGACTGCACGGGCAGATTCCCAAGCTCCTCCTGCACAGTCCGGCAGCGCAATCTGTGCCTGCTGGGCTGAATGGTGAAGCAGCCAGCCAGGAGCAGTGACGCACTCATTGCGTCTGGCACCCGGGGCGGACTGCCCCCCCTTCCTTGTACCGGCAGGGCTGCACCTAGCCTTTCAGCTGCCTGAGGTGAAAAATGATCGGCGGGGGTGACAGGTAGAACTTATCTGATAGTGAAGACCTATCGTGAGGATCGGTCATCAATAGTAAAAAACGGACAACCCCGTTAAGTATGTTGCACAGGCGGCCGGAGGAGGCAAAAAAATTTATGAGAGGCCTGTCCTGTGCCTCAACATTAATGTGTTGCCTCGTCTGGCAGCACAGAGGGAATCAGGACCGGTGCGTAAAACGTCCATCGTGATAAATGTCCCCCATGTTGTTTATATATGAGCAGTACTACTCATATCTAGATATTTAGGACACTAATACCGAGATACAGTTACGGTACTTGTCATTTTATATATATATATATACGGTATATGTTATTTTAACAAGTATCTGTCTCAGTATCAGTGTCCTAAATATCTAGATAGGAGTAGTAGTGCTCTTATTCTTTATATACATACACGACTACTTCTATCCGATAATTAAGACACTGGTGCTATCGCCTATATACAGAATAAGCAGATATTGACACGCATACATACACACACACACACACACACATACAGACACACACACACACACTTGCTGCAGGTTCTCCGTTCTCCTCTGGTTTCTTTTGGAGGCTGAAGGACCTGCGATCATGTGACAAGATGAGATCATTAAAAGGTCCTTTAGCATACCATTACTAATTCTCAAAGGTTCTTCATACTCTAGTATGTACACCTATGACAGGCACAGACCCCCAATGTGACTGGGGGGGCCCGGCCTGGCCTGAATTGTACTAAAAAAAGACACTGCTCCCAGGCCCTGAAGCAGCGGCTTTCCCTGTAGTCATACCACTGTGTAAGCCCCTCCCCCACCGATAGCTCAGCTCCTAAAAAGTTGGGCACCGGGTCCCTCATAAAATTCCTGCACAGTTCCTGGTGTAACAACCACAAGCCCTAAAGCATACCTCCCAACCGTCCCGGATCCGGCGGGACAGTCCCGGAGTACAGTGTCTGTCCCACGGTCCTGGTATGGGGGAGCTATTTCCTGCTTTCTGGCAGCTGTCCCTATAGGAAGCAGAGACATTTGCCATAATGAAGCAGAGAGTCATCGCTGGCATCGGCTCCCTGCTTAATCATCCCCCGCCCCTGCTCTCCACACCTCTGGTCTGTGCGGGGGCGGGGCCAGCCAGCAGTTAGCCTCAGCTCCGTCTCCTTCACAGACCAGAGCAGCCGATGTCCTGCTGCTGCTTCTAGGAAGAAGGTAAGTATGTGGTGTTTATTGTTTTTACTTTCTGTGAGGGACACAATGTGGGCATATTACTGGGGGCACAATGTGGGCATATTACTGGGGGCTCAATGTGGGCATATTAAAGGGGGTTCACAGCTGGGCATATTATTGGGGGGCTCAATGTGGGCATATTACTGGGGGCCCAATGTGAACATATTACTGGGGCACATAACTAGGCATATTACTGGGGGCACAGCTGGGCATATTTCTGTGAAGCATAAATACTGTGCAGTGGCATGAAAGGGGAATAATTACTATGTGGGGGCATTAAGGGGACTGAGTGGGATTAGGTGTATAGTTATGTTTTGGGCGAAGTTAGAGGCGTGGTCTAGTGCAGAAAAAAATTTGCTTTGAACGCCGCACAATGTGTCCATCTTTGTTTGTTTACAAAGTTGGGAGTTGTGCCTAAAGTTAAAGAAGCACTCCGAGTAGTTTTTTCTTTTCTATGTAGTGCAGAATACGCCATTCTTAAAGAATAAGATGGAGGCCCTTGTGTTCACCTGTATTATTTTAGGTGTAATATGTGGGATGTCAGCCATCTTGATTCCTTCTCCCCTCAGGTATGGTTTTCCTAATGAATCCTACATTTCCCATCATGCCTGGCTTTGCAGAGACAGATGAGGGGGAGTCTCACCACACTGCACTGCGTCCATAAGGGCAGTGTGACGCTAGGTCTCATAGAACTACACTGAAGAGTCTGCACACACAGATAGTACAGGCAGTGCGAGTCAGGAGGTTTACTGCAGCTAATCACTGCTTACTCTCATCTACTATATATCTGCACTCCTGGCCCTTTAGATAGGGGAGAAATTATATCTTCCACAGAATACATAGATATACAGAGGAAGGGGAGGTGCCTGAGAGTTGTTGGGAGAGGGGGGGAAATTTGATTGGTGATGATGTCATCCTGTAGTTCACAGGAAGTCAGCCACAGGGGAGAGACCGAGCTCCTGTTTACACATTACAGCAAGTTCTGGGCTGCTGGTCAGACGTGAGATCACATGACCAGGTTCACCTAATAAAAAGGTTCAAAACGTATGGATGCAACTGAGTTAGGGTCCATTCACACGTCCGCAGTGTTCTGCGGATATAATGTAACGTGTGTACACAGTGACACCACCAGCAGAATAGTGAGTGCAGCTCTGCAGTATAATACAGAAGGTAACTCAGGATCAGTACAGGATAAATAATGTAATGTATGTACACAGTGACTGCACCAGCAGAATAGTGAGTGCAGCTCTGGAGTATAATACAGGATGTAACTCAGGATCAGTACAGGATAAGTAATGTCACGTATGTACAGTCGTGGCCAAAAGTTTTGAGAATGACACAAATATTAGTTTTCACAAAGTTTGCTGCTAAACTGCTTTTAGATCTTTGTTTCAGTTGTTTCTGTGATGTAGTGAAATATAATTACACGCACTTCATACGTTTCAAAGGCTTTTATCGACAATTACATGACATTTATGCAAAGAGTCAGTATTTGCAGTGTTGGCCCTTCTTTTTCAGGACCTCTGCAATCCGACTGGGCATGCTCTCAATCAACTTCTGGGCCAATTCCTGACTGATAGCAACCCATTCTTTCATAATCACTTCTTGGAGTTTGTCAGAATTAGTGGGTTTTTGTTTGTCCACCCGCCTCTTGAGGATTGACCACAAGTTCTCAATGGGATTAAGAGTTTCCAGGCCATGGACCCAAAATGTCAACGTTTTGGTCCCCGAGCCACTTAGTTATCACTTTTGCCTTATGGCACGGTGCTCCATCGTGCTGGAAAATGCATTGTTCTTCACCAAACTGTTGTTGGATTGTTGGAAGAAGTTGCTGTTGGAGGGTGTTTTGGTGCCATTCTTTATTCATGGCTGTGTTTTTGGGCAAAATTGTGAGTGAGCCCACTCCCTTGGATGAGAAGCAACCCCACACATGAATGGTCTCAGGATGCTTTACTGTTGGCATGGCACAGGACTGATGGTAGCGCTCACCTTTTCTTCTCTGGACAAGCCTTTTTCCAGATGCCCCAAACAATCGGAAAGAGGCTTCATCGGAGAATATGACTTTGCCCCAGTCCTCAGCAGTCCATTCACCATACTTTCTGCAGAAGATCAATCTGTCCCTGATGTTTTTTTGGAGAGAAGTGGCTTCTTTGCTGCACTTCTTGACACCAGGCCATCTTCCAAAAGTCTTCGCCTCACTGTGCGTGCAGATGCGCTCACACCGGCCTGCTGCCATTCCTGAGCAAGCTCTGCACTGGTGGCACTCCGATCCCGCAGCTGAATCCTCTTTAGGAGACGATCCTGGCGCTTGCTGGACTTTCTTGGAAGCCCTGAAGCCTTCTTAACAAGAATTGAACCTCTTTCCTTGAAGTTCTTGATGATCCTATAAATTGTTGATTGAGGTGCAATCTTAGTAGCCACAATATCCTTGCCTGTGAAGCCATTTTCATGCAACGCAATGATGGCTGCACGCGTTTCTTTGCAGGTCACCATGGTTAACAATGGAAGAACAATGATTTCAAGCATCACCCTCCTTTTAACATGTCAAGTCTGCCATTTTACCCCAATCAGCCTGACATAATGATCTCCAGCCTTGTGCTCGTCAACATTCTCACCTGAGTTAACAAGACGCGATTACTGAAATGATCTCAGCAGGTCCTTTAATGACAGCAATGAAATGCAGTGGAAAGTTTTTTTGGGATTAAGTTAATTTTCATGGCAAAGAAGGACTATGCAATTCATCTGTTCACTCTTCATAACATTCTGGAGTATATGCAAATTGTTATTATAAAAACTTAAGCAGCAACTTTTCCAATTTCCAATATTTATGTCATTCTCAAAACTTTTGGCCACGACTGTACACAGTGACTCCACCAGCAGAATAGTGAGTGCAGCTCTGGAGTTTAATACAGGATGTAACTCAGGATCAGTATAGGATAAGTAATGTAATGTATGTACACAGTGACTACACCAGCAGAATAGTGAGTGCAGCTCTGGAGTATAATGCAGGATGTAACTCAGGATCAGTATAGGATAAGTAATGTCACATATGTACACAGTGACTCCACCAGCAGAATAGTGATTGCAGCTCTGGAGTATAATACAGGATGTAACTCAGGATCAGTATAGGATAAGTAATGAAATGTATGTACACAGTGATTCCACCAGCAGAATAGTGAGTGCGGCTCTGGAGTATAATACAGGATGTAACTCAGGATCAGTATAGGATAAGTAATGTCACGTATGTACACAGTGACTCCAGCAGCAGAATAGTGATTTCAGCTCTGGAGTATATTACAGGCCGTCATTCAGAATAAGTACAACATATGTAATACGGAAGTGACTAACCTTCATCTGTAAATTATCTATAAATCTATATGTACCCTGGTGTTCATTGGCGGACATGCACTAAATATCCCCCTCTCCTCCAGAGTGCAGTGAGATCCGTTCGGTCTTTAGAGAACAGCTGTTTTCAGGTAACTTGGTGTCACGCAGGTCTGAATACGGCTGGGCGTCGGCTGCTGCGTCTGTGAATATTTATATGCACTTCGTATATATTACTCTGCAATGTACTATAGTTATTGCAGCACCGGGGAGACTTCGGACTGTAACCCAATCACTGCCAAATTCCTTCTGAACACAAACTAAGGCCGCACGATGCAAATATCAGAAAATCGGACACGGCCTCCTTTAACAGCTTGTGAAAAAAAACGTCTTTATTTTGCATTAATCATTGGAAGAGCGTAGAAAAGACTAATCGTGTGAGAGGGTTAGAATCATATATATTAGTCCGTCCGTTGCCGGAGTCGTCCGTTTCTGCAGCCTCTTACCGGACCGCCAGGACTCCAGACCAGGCGCCAATGTCTTCATTACCGGAGATGTCGGGTCCTGCCTTCCTGGTCATTTCGTTGGCCAAACTGCGACGACTACTATAGCGATGAGAAGTAGAACAATAACCACCATCATGGCTGTAAGAAGAGGAAAGAGAAGATCATTTTGTTTTGCATACCCCCATAAAACAGTCATCGCTTTGATGCAATTTTGGGAAAAATGGGCGCCAACTACTACAGCTGCCAACAGCGTGGTTGCCATCCAGCTTTCCAGACACTGTGAATGACATACATGCATGCATTATGTACCATTACAACCCTTTTATTTCCTCCTGCTGCTTGGTGTCAGTATTTACTGCAATTCTTGCATTCAATTCATCAACCCGAATAAACAGTGCTCAATATTATGATCTGGACCTTCACTGATAATTTATTACTTCCATTTGACATTCATGGTCATTTAAAAAGCACAGGGCCATAATGTGTAGACAACAGGTGGCAGAGGAGTATGGGGGGAGTAGTTTGGGATCAGTCCTATGAGCTATACATTCCTCCCGGCCTGGCCAGGTCCTGTTGTAATTACGCGCTCTATTACTACAATTCTACGGCTTCTGGGAAAGTCTGCAGGTCTTTATGGTCGGGGAGGGACGCAGTAACCTTCCAGTGCTGTCACAGGGCAGAGCTGGGGTCCGATGCCAGTCTGTGCCCACTATGGCCAAAAACCAGAGTCCTAAACTTTTATAAAATGGGCTCAACTTCAAATAATTCAAAATGCACCTCGTGGTCGCCTCTCAGCTCTGACCCTGGGGGGTAATCTCCGGTATGTACTCCCATATGTGACGGTGTGGATTCATTCATCTCGATTCTGCATATTAATTCTATGATGTTTTATCCTGTGTTCAGACAGAAAACTCCAAATTCTGCAGCATTCTTATTGCCACAAGTGCATAATGGGAGATCAGCTGAGATACAGATTCTGAGCTCGGCTTATAAAGCCGCACGATTGTCAGATCCCATACAAATTGCATAGAGATTTCAGCAAAGATTTTTAGGCATTCACTTTGGGCGTGAATGGAGAAGAAACAGTAAAGGAAAGGATATTTCAGTTATTTAAAGGGGTTAGTCGGGAAATAATATTGATGAACTATCCACAGGTCTAAACAGATGAGCGGCCTTGAGGTTGGCCCCATCTTTTACAATGGGCGGTGTGAGCCTACACTGGTCTCTGCTCTGATGGGAGGTCTGCCAGGGGTCCAACCACCCTTCTGTCCTATAAGAATCCAATTTGGTTTAATGGTGCTCAGGAGGACATGACCAGTCATAAGGTGGTGAACATCTCTTGCCTTGCCCATCATGTTCCATACTGTGCTGCTGCTACTATTACTACTACCCCTACACAGCGGCACATCTCCTGCCTCATACTGTGCTGCTGCTGTCACTACTACTACCCTTACACAGCTACATATCGCCTGCCTTGTCCATTCTGTTCGTGCTACTGCTGCAACTTCCCCTACACAGCGGCATATCTCCTTCCTTGTCCATCATGTTCCATACTGTGCTGCTGCTACTATTACCCCTACACAGCGGCACATCTCCTTCCTTGTCCATCATGTTCTATAATGTGCTGCTGCTGCTGCTACTATTACCCCTACACAGCGGCACATCTCCTTCCTTGTCCATCATGTTCTATAATGTGCTGCTGCTACTATTACCCCTACACAGCGGCATATCTCCTGCCTTCTAATTATGTTCCATACTGTGCTGCTGCTGCCACTACTACTACCCTTATACAGCCACATATCGCCTGCCTTGTCTATCCTGTTCGTGCTACTGCTGCTACTATCCCTACACAGCGGCACATCTCCTGCCTTCTCCATCATGTTCCATACTGTGCTGCTGCTACTATTACTACTACCCCTACACAGCCACACATTACACAGCCGCACATTACACAGCCGCACATATCCTGCCTTGGCTGTCATATTGTGCAGCTGCTGCTTCTACTACCCCCATCATGTTCTGTACTGTACTGCTGGTAACTCTACCCTCCACAGTCTAACAAACCTAAACCGGTCCCAAAAAAGGAATAATTTTTTGACAGCTTTTGTTATAAGCCATTGCTTCTTCACTTTCTAGCATGATAAACATTTTCTGTAAAATAACAACAAACCCGTTGCGACTCCCTAAAGAGGGATAATTTCGACCACTTCTTTAAAATAAGCCATTGCTTCTTCCACAGTGTGTGTATAAACACCGGCAGCCATCTGCCCCCAATAAGGGATAATTTTTAGACAGTTTTTTAAATTTTAAAAAGCATAACAAATCGGAGAGTGGATTGTCTTATTAAAGAGGCTACCACACATTTACCCATAGCCATATATGTCACCGTCACTTTGACTATGATATTGAAAGGGGTTAGGTACAGTCCTAGGAGACCACCGAGTCACATTCGGGTGAATTGGGGCACTTTGGACTAAAATTCATCTGCCGGTTGAACCAAAATAAATTTCAGGATATTAACTCATCTCTAATTAATATTTCTTTCATTACATAATTTCGCCCCTTTTCTCCTAGCTCAATCATCTCATCTGAACTTTTTTCCCATTTTAACATTTTTTCGCTTGTGTTCTCCACGTTCCATGGTAACATTAACCCTTGAGACGCCTGAGAGAACACCGGCAACAAAGGGCAATGGCCATAGATTATGGAATATATCAGGATAACGGCAGCACTAAATGTACAAGAGCTTTCTCATGTGCGCACAAAGGCGGCGATTGTGTCGTGTCACTGTGAGATTCAGGGCCCTGTCTCCCTGGCATGGTGGTATTTACACTGTCAGCTCCCCGGCTCGCTGTGCGGCTGAGAACCTGCTTGAGATCCTGGCACCCATTCAAGTAGTGTGTGAACAAAAAAGAGCATCATAAATATGTCTTGTTCTGACAGCCTCCCTTGTGTATTGGCCGCCTGGAAGCACAAGTCTGCAGCATTCAGCGCTGCGGCTCCGCTGATTTACCGTGAAGGAGCACTCCGAGGTGTCGCTCTCCCGAAGTGTGGAGAATATGGTATCAATTAAGGGGGACGCGGCTAATGGGTTTTTAATAAGAGGAAGGGGGTTTAATGGGGAAACAGGGATTCATCCCCCTTTTTACTCAATTCAAGTTATACAATGGTTTCTCGGTATGAGAAGAGTCAATGGACCATGCTGGAGGCCATTTATAAGAAGAGTTGAAGAAACATAGAAAAATATGGAAAAGGTCTTATTTTTGTCTTTCTAAAAGAACTCCTTCACCGCCCTGATATTCTGGGCAATGGGAAGTGGAAGCCCATCAGGGGAGCCAAATATGGAGCAGAGGTCAGCGGTCATCTAGGAAACCTGCCCTCATTTGCTAGGTGTGTGATCTTCCACATTAGCATGAATGGCTGCTTAAAGTACTAGATAAAGAACTCTCAAAAAGTCCAAGGGGTTAAAGGTCTTTTCCTGAGAGGAAGATTAAAGGGATTGTAGCGGGAAAGGGGTATAACTATTTTTTTTAAAAGGGCCAGAATGGGTTAAAAATAAAATAAAATAAGCTTTACTCACCTCACCAATCTCCTGATGCTCCTGTTCCGACACTGCTCCATTCCCTGCTGCTCGCTACTTCCTGGGAAAAGACTGATCAGCCAATCACTGGCAACAGAAGTGACCCACCTTACCCAGTGATTGGCCATTTTCAGCTATTTCCTGTGTCTCATACCGCAACCAAGAAATAGAGGCCCGCAGGGACCTGGGCAGAGTCTGAAAGGCAGTGACCAGGGGATCGGCGAGGTGACTAATGCCTATTATTTATTTTTAACCCATTCTGGGGTTTAAAAATAATAAAATTTAAAAATTATCTCCCCAAGACAACCGCTTTAAAGGGAACTTGTCACCTGGATTTTGTGTATAGAGCTGAGGACATGGGTTGCTAGATGGCCGCTAGCACATCTGCAATACCCAGTCCCCATAGCTCTGTGTGCTTTTGTGTAAAAAAACTGATTTGATACATATGCAAATTAACCTAAAAAGAGTCCTGTCCCTGACTCATCTCACATACAGGACTCATCTCAGGTTAATTTGCATATGTATCAAATTGTTTGTTTTACACAATAAGAGCACACAGAGCTATGGGGACTGGGTATTGCGGATGTGCTAGCGGCCATCTAGCAACCCATGTCCTCAGCTCTATACATCAAATCCTGGTGACAGGTTCCCTTTAAGGCAAAACCGACTACATAAGCAATAAAAGTCTGAAAAGTAGAGTTATGACCTTGGGACCTCTGCCGTTCCTAAAAGTGTGGGGTCCAGGCCATAATAGAGAAGTGATGGAAACTCTCCGTTAACAATCAGATAGGGGAAAGGTCACAGTGGCCACTTATTTGGGAACTGGGATGCAGAATCCCTTCATATAGGAAAAAAAATAACACTTCTAAAAAGGTAACGTGGTGCTGGTCAAAATACACTGTTCTTGCATTTGTTAGGTAAATGCAGCTCAATTGGCATTTTCTGCATATGTTCTACATCATTTCCACCTCTGTGCTTTGGCTTTTCATATAGACACTAGAATTTAGGCCTGGTTTTATTTAGGAAGCCCCTCCACTTGTTTTCACTGACCCAAAGACACTAGAATTTAGGCCTGGTTTTATTTAGGAAGCCCCTCCACTTGTTTTCACTGACCCAAAGACTATGCCGAGATGGAAGCACTTTTGGGGGGTGACCAGCATGGACCACCTGTAATTTCATCTCTCTATAAAAGGGGGTTTATATTGAATTTGTAGGCACTGTTTGCATTGGTCAGGAGAATGGGGTCCCATGGCCCGGTATAAGTGGGATGGCAGGTCGGCCATGCATGCTGCATCTCTATTTTCCATGAGGTCCTGTAAGCTGACGAGTGCTCTAGGTATTGGTGCTACAACTTGAAGCTCAGATAATGCAGCACAGAAGTAAGAGATACAGTACAGACCAAAAGTTTGGACACACCTTCTCATTCAAAGAGTTTTCTTTATTTTCATGACTATGAAGGCATCAAAACTATGAATTAACACATGTGGAATTATATACATAACAAACAAGTGTGAAACAACTGAAAATATGTCATATTCTAGGTTCTTCAAAGTAGCCACCTTTTGCTTTGATTACTGCTTTGCACACTCTTGGCATTCTCTTGATGAGCTTCAAGAGGTAGTCCCGTGAAATGGTCTTCCAACAGTCTTGAAGGAGTTCCCAGAGATGCTTAGCACTTGTTGGCCCTTTTGCCTTCACTCTGCGGTCCAGCTCACCCCAAACCATCTCGATTGGGTTCAGGTCCGGTGACTGTGGAGGCCAGGTCATCTGGCGCAGCACCCCATCACTCTCCCAATTTTTCGGCTGACTGACTGACCTTTATTTCTTGATGGCCACTCATTTTTCTTTACTTAGCTGCTTTTTTCTTGCCATAATACAAATTCTAACAGTCTATTCAGTAGGACTATCAGCTGTGTATCCACCTGACTTCTCCTCAACGCCACTGATGGTCGCAACCCCATTTATATGGCAAGAAATCCCACTTATTAAACCTGACAGGGCGCAACTGTGAAGTGAAAACAATTTCAGGGGACTACCTCTTGAAGCTCATCAAGAGAATGCCAAGAGTGTGCAAAGCACTAATGAAAGCAAAAGGTGGCTACTTTGAAGAACCTAGAATATAAAATATTTTCAGTTGTTTCACACTTGTTTGTTATGTATATAATTCCACATGTGTTAATTCATAGTTTTGATGCCTTTAGTGTGAATCTACAATTTTCATAGTCATGAAAATAAAGAAAACTCTTTGAATGAGAAGGTGTGTCCAAACTTTTGGTCTGTACTGTATATATATATATATATATATATATATATATATATGTACACACACACACACAGTCGAGTCCCATTATTCTGACCACTAGCTAATATCCAGAGTAACCGCCGTGTACAGCAGGTAAACGGGCTGGGGGGGGGGGGGGCTCAATAAGGTCCTGGTAGGTTGTCACAGGTATCTGGAGCCATGCTGCCTGCAGGGCATTACACAGCTGCTGGAGGGGCAAGGGGGAAGATCTATAGAAAAAAAACAACCATCGAGTTGGTCCCACAGATGCTCAATTAGGTTCAACTCTGGAGAATTAGGGACCAGGCTAGAACCTGGAAGTCTTGGTCAGGCTCTTCCAACCAATATCAGACATTTCTAGCCGTGTGAAATGTCGCATTGTGTTGTTGGAAGGTGTACGTGTATGGGTGTACGTGATCTGCAAGGATTGATTCATACCTAGATCGGCTGAGAGTGACTTCCCCATGGATACGTGGCCCAGAGAAGGCCACGAAAACCTTCCCCGGACCATAACGCTGCCCCCTACAGCTTGTGTTCTATCAGTAATGGTTGTAGGGTGTTTTTTCTCTGATGTTGCTCTAACAAGCCAACATCCATCTGTTCCATAATGCAGACGTGAAACATCGGAGAAGACAACCAATCAGTGGAGGTCCAATTCCGATACTGTTGCGAAAATTGAAGCCTTTTTTGCTGATGCAGCTTCGTTATTAGAGGTGCAGTGACCGTCCGTCTGCTTCGGAGCCCCATTCTCAGTAGGGTCATTGAACTGTTGTGTTAGACACACGTCTGGTAGTCCCCTGGTTTATTTTGGCAGTGAGCTGCTCGACTGTAGGGTGTCTGTCCTCCCTTGTGCACCTTCGTAGCCGACTTTCACCTTTCACATCAGTTGTACGTGGCGCTCCAGTTTCCAAGTTGCTTATTCACAATTATAGTTCAGTGAAATTGCCTTTTGGCAGGTTTGAGTTCAGGGTTAAAGTGAATTACGTAATGGATTTCATTCTCACAGAATCCATCACGTTATTCAATGCCGGCGTGCCGCACAATACAAGTGTATGGCTAGCTCCGTATAGTATTATGCGGCATGCCGGCATTGAATTAGGTTATGGATTCCGTAAGAACAGAATCCATTACGTAATTCACTTAAACCCCGAACTCGAGGAGCAGGTTCGTTCAACTCTATTCACACTGGTGCCATTTGTCTGCTCACCATACACCGCAGCAACAGAGAACAGTTTACACTGAGCAGTGTCAGAAATACCGCCACCTGGGGCCCGAAACCCAATAATCATCTCTTTTTGCATCTCTAATAAATCGCCTCTTTTACCCATGGCAGCGATGAGAGATATGTGTGCAGACAGCCTATGACACACCTTATATACCCACCGAGCCAGCTCAGCACACCTTATATACCCACCGATCCAGCTCAGCACATCTTATATACCCACAAGCCAGCTCAGCACACCTTATATACCCACCGAGCCAGCTCAGCACACCTTATATACCCACCGATCCAGCTCAGCACACCTTATATACCCACCGAGCCAGCTCAGCACACCTTATATACCCACAAGCCGGCTCAGCACATCTTATATACCCACAAGCCAGCTCAGCACACCTTATATACCCACCGAGCCAGCTCAGCACACCTTATATACCCACCGATCCAGCTCAGCACACCTTATATACTCACCGAGCCAGCTCAGCACACCTTATATACCCACCAATCCAGCTCAGCACACCTTATATACCCACCGAGCCAGCTCAGCACACCTTATATACCCACCGAGCCAGCTCAGCACACCTTATATACCCACCGATCCAGCTCAGCACATCTTATATACCCACAAGCCAGCTCAGCACACCTTATATACCCACTGAGCCAGCTCAGCACACCTTATATACCCACCGAGCCAGCTCAGCACACCTTATATACCCACCGATCCAGCTCAGCACACCTTATATACCCACCGATCCAGCTCAGCACACCTTATATACCCACCGATCCAGCTTAGCACACCTTATATACCCACCGAGCCAGCTCAGCACACCTTATATACCCACTGAGCCAGCTCAGCACACCTTATATACCCACCGATCCAGCTCAGCACACCTTATATACCCACAAG
The DNA here is from genome assembly GCF_905171765.1 of Bufo bufo. Lineage (NCBI taxonomy): Eukaryota > Metazoa > Chordata > Amphibia > Anura > Bufonidae > Bufo > Bufo bufo. The sequence continues at coordinate 425,167,569 of NC_053394.1, forward strand.
CCAGCTCAGCACATCTTATATACCCACAAGCCAGCTCAGCACACCTTATATACCCACCGAGCCAGCTCACCACACCTTATATACCCACCGATCCAGCTCAGCACACCTTATATACTCACCGAGCCAGCTCAGCACACCTTATATACCCACCGAGCCAGCTCAGCACACCTTATATACCCACTGAGCCAGCTCAGCACACCTTATATACCCACCGAGCCAGCTCAGCACACCTTATATACCCACTGATCCAGCTCAGCACACCTTATATACCCACCGAGCCAGGTCAGCAAACCTTATATACCCACTGAGCCAGCTCAGCACACCTTATATACCCACCGAGCCAGCTCAGCACACAAGACTTTCTACATTTTAGGTTACACTTTGATTCCAACAAACAGACACGGAGAAAGTCACTGCGTTCCCTGCTGCTCGTATAATGAACGCTCGGTGCACTTCCAAGAGGCCAAAAATGTAATCACAGAAGACTACTTTCCATACTTCTTTATTGTGGGGGGTGTCAAGTCAGTCAATCCCATCTGCCTGGTGAACAACCCAGGGACTGTGTGATACCCATTTCTACGTACGGATTGTCTCGTCACTCTGTTTATGAGCTAGTGACAAAATGACGACATTTTGTTGTGAATGGAAGGGTTAAAAGTGGCATCTGTTGGTGAAGAGGATGTGAGCTAAGTGTTACATCCAGCATTTTTCCCCAGTGCCCGTCCTGCTCCAGGCTCCGAGGTCACAAGCCTTCATTTAATAGCTACAAACCGCTCAGTTACTGGACTGCAGATCTGGCACCAGCTGCAACCAAGACAGGAATGAGCAAATGATCAGCATTATGTGCTGCTGGCATCACCATCAGGGGCCCGGGCCCTCGAAAAATAGTACTGCGACAACAACTGTTCCTCAACACAGATTATTTAGTTGTAACAGGCAGTATTATAGCAGTTATATTCTTAACCAAAACTCTTTTTATTGAGAGTGCAAAAGGTCTGTTCAAAAAATACGTATCAGTATATAGCCATGTGCAAATGGCAGCAGTAGAATGGATACAAATATTCTTACAGACCATATCATATCTACTAACATAGTGAGTATGAACAAATTTAGTTAACACAAAACAAAAGAAAAAGACACGGACAAGAGTGGGGAATTGGGAAGAGGGGTAGAGTGGGGTGGGTAGAGGAGGGGAGGAAGTTCTTCCAATTCACTCGGGGTTGCGATACTTCTCCCAAGGTCGCCACAGTTTGAGAAATTTGGAACGTGTGCGCGTTTCCCAGTGGGCTAACTCCTCAAATCTAAACAGTTGGTCTGTTTTCTCGGTCCACATCAACATTGAGGGTGGCGAATCATTCTTCCAGAGGAAGGGTATCAACATATGTGCTGCAGTAAGAAGCATGGTCGGGAGGTCAGCCTTAGCAGGAGTAAGGGAATCATTGGGACACCAGAGGAGAACTAGTTTTGCATCCAAACGCACCTCAGAGGCGCATATCTGGTTAATTTTGTTCTCTATTTGAGACCAGAAGGGGCGTATTTTACTGCAGGACCACCATATGTGTGACAAGGAGCCGACTTCTGTTCCACACCTCCAGCACTGCTCCGGAACATCCGGGTTGAGCCTATGTAGAAATTCTGGTGTTTTGTACCAGCGGGTCAATAGTTTGTAAGAATTCTCTTGTATTTTGATGCATCGGTTGAAGCCATGTGAATGAGCTAAGATAAAGGCCTTCTCCGGCTCAGTCAATTGGATTTTGAGTTCCTTTTCCCAGGCAGACACAAAGTGCAGTGCTGGAGGAGCAGAAGAGAGCAGCTCCCTGTAGAGTGTCGAGAAGGGCTTTTTCGGTAACTCGGGAACACAAAGCTTCTTCTCAAGCCAAGTAGGTGTATCATTAGTAAGGGGAGGTAGCTTAAGGGCTTTAATATCACGACCAAATGCCCCAATAGAAAGGAAGGAGAGGGCTTTAACCTTCGGCAGATCGTGGATCTTGTCCCATGCCAAGTCCCCAGATGTAGAAGCAATATCTTGTAAGGTGAGGTCAGAAAGTATGCTCCAGACTCCGGAGGGTCTGAGTATATCGGGGTGAATATAGTTCTGTAGTAGATGCAGGGGAAGGTGGATATTAGGGAACCTAAGGTCTTGGGATTTATATAGTTTGGCCCATTCCACCAACATGCCTTTCCAAATGGGAGAGGCATATGCGTTATTCGGGGTGCATGTGCGGATTCCCCATAGGATAAGTCCTTCTTTGTAGGTGATAAGAGCACGCTCAAGTTGTACGCAAAGATTCGGGGGTTGGCGGGAGAGGAGAGAAAAGCACCTGTTCAGGAGCGATGCTGTATAATAAGTTTGGATGTCGGGCATACCAAAGCCCCCAAATCTCTTTTTTCTTGTCAATATTGAGTAAGCTATCCTAGAGGATTTGCCCGCCCACATGAACAAAGAGAACATACGGCGTATCTCCACAAAAAAGGAGCGAGGGAGCCAAATTGGTAGTGTTTGTATTAAATATAGAAGCTTGGGTACAATGAAGGCTTTAAGGAAGTTCTTCCTGCCTATCCAAGAGATGAAGGGGAGTTTAAGGGACTGTAGATGTGTTCTAATATCTTTGAGTAGGGGGCCGTAGTTAAGATTAAATAGGTCATCTTGGTTAGCTGAGATTCGTATCCCTAAGAACGTAATATCACGGGGGGCCCAAGCAAAGGAGGTGGTGCGTTTGAGGTTCTTGACTATATAGGATTTGCATGAAACATTCAGGGCCATGGATTTGCTATAATTAATTTTGAAATTAGAGATCCATCCGAACTCTTCGAACAGAGAATGGAGCCGTGGGAAAGAAATCGTGGGGTTGGTGGTCATAATTAGCAGATCATCGGCAAATGCTGCGGTGGTATGTATACAAGAACCCATCTTGATACCCTCAATGTCAGGGTCTTGTCTGATCTTGCATAGCAGGGTTTCCATTACTATGACAAAAAGAGATGGGGAGAGGGGGCATCCCTGCCTAGTGCCATTGGATATGGCAAAGGCTGGTGAAAGAGTGCCGTTGACCTTGACTCTGGCAGAAGGGGACGAGTATAAAGAGAAAATAGCCGCGATAAACTGATCGGGGAAGCCGAATTTCGACAGTGCCGCAGACATATACTGCCAACTGACCCTGTCGAAGGCCTTTTCCGCGTCTGTGCTGAGCAAGGCTAGCGGAGTTGAAGTGCTCCGCGCCCAATTCATGAGGTGGAGGAGGCGGACGGTATTTTCGTTCCCCTGTCTGCCAGAGACAAACCCAACCTGCTCCCTATGGATGATATCGGGGAGAATCTGCTGGATCCGCTGAGCCAAGATCTTAGCCCACCATTTTACGTCCGTATTAAAGAGGGAGATTGGGCGATAACTACCACAATTTAGGGGATCTTTGTTCTCTTTATGAATAATCGTAATGTGGGCCGAAAGCGATTGGGGGGGAAGTTGACCTCCGTTCAGAAGGTGATTACACATGGAGCGGAAGTGGGGGACTAGGATATCTTGAAAATTTTTATAGTACGTAATGGAGAAGCTGTCAGGTCCAGGGCTCTTCCCTGAGGGAATAGAGGCCAGTACTTTCCGCGCTTCAGAATCTGTTATTGGGGCTACTAGCTGGGTTGCCTGGGACTGGGTGATATTAGGGAGATGTAGGGAGGAGAGGAATTTTTCCGTGGCGTCCGTGAGGGTATTAGACGACTGATTCGAGGGGGGTGGAAGATTATAGAGCTCCGTATAAAAGGTACTAAAGGCCTTCGCAATGTCAAGAGTGGACTTCAGGTGGGTTCCTTTAGCATCTTTGATAGCAGAGATAAAAGAGTCAGAGTGTTGTTTTTTAACTAGCGCTGCCATAAGTTTGTTCCCTTTATCGCCATGAGCGTACGATTTAAATCTGGAGCGTAGGAGCAGTTTGGCCGATGTTACATTTAGTAAGTTCTTAAGCTTAGTTCTTGCATCACTAAGTTCAGTGGCACAACTAAGTGCCTGTGATTGTTTGTGCGTAAGTTCGAGCGACTGAATTTGGGACATAAGGGATAGCAGTTATATTCTTGTACATAGGAGCAGTATTATAGTAGTTATATTCGTGTACATAGGAGCAGTATTATAGTAGTTATATTCTTGTACATAGGAGCAGTATTATAGTAGTTATATTCTTGTACATAGGAGCAGTATTATAGTAGTAATATTCTTGTACATAGGAGGCAGTATTATAGTAGTTATATTTTTGTACATAGGAGCAGTATTATAGTAGTTATATTCTTGTACATAGGAGGCAGTATTATAGCAGTTATATTCTTGTACATAGGAGCAGTATTATAGTAGGGATATTCTTGTACATAGGAGCAGTATTATAGTAGTTATATTCTTGTACATAGGAGGCAGTATTATAGTAGTTATATTCTTGTACATAGGAGCAGTATTATAGTAGTTATATTCTTGTACATAGGAGGCAGTATTATAGTAGTTATATTCTTGTACATAGGAGGCAGTATTATAGTAGTTATATTCTTGTACATAGGAGGTAGTATTATAGTAGTTATATTCTTGTACATAGGAGGTAGTATTATAGTAGTTAAATTCTTGTACATAGGAGGCAGTATTATAGTAGTTAAATTCTTGTACATAGGAGGCAGTATTATAGTAGTTATATTCTTGTATATAGGAGCAGTATTATAGTAGTTATATTCTTGTATATAGGAGCAGTATTATAGTAGTTATATTCTTGTACATAGGAGCAGTATTATAGTAGTTATATTCTTGTACATAGGAGCAGTATTATAGTAGTTATATTCTTGTACATAGGAGCAGTATTATAGTAGGGATATTCTTGTACATAGGAGCAGTATTATAGTAGTTATATTCTTGTACATAGGAGCAGTATTATAGTAGTTATATTCTTGTACATAGGAGCAGTATTATAGTAGTTATATTCTTGTACATAGGAGGCAGTATTATAGTAGTTATATTCTTGTACATAGGAGGCAGTATTATAGTAGTTATATTCTTGTACATAGGAGCAGTATTATAGTAGGGATATTCTTGTACATAGGAGCAGTATTATAGTAGTTATATTCTTGTACATAGGAGGCAGTATTATAGTAGTTATATTCTTGTACATAGGAGGCAGTATTATAGTAGTTATATTCTTGTACATAGGAGCAGTATTATAGTAGTTATATTCTTGTACATAGGAGCAGTATTATAGTAGTTATATTCTTGTACATAGGAGCAGTATTATAGTAGTTATATTCTTGTACATAGGAGCAGTATTATAGTAGTTATATTCTTGTACATAGGAGCAGTATTATAGTAGTTATATTCTTGTACATAGGAGCAGTATTATAGTAGTTATATTCTTGTACATAGGAGCAGTATTATAGTAGTTATATTCTTGTACATAGGAGCAGTATTATAGTAGTTATAATCTTGTACATAGGAGCAGTATTATAGCAGTTATAATCTTGTACATAGGAGCAGTATTATAGTAGTTATATTCCTGTACATAGGAGGCAGTATTATAGTAGTTATATTATTGTACATAGGAGGCAGTATTATAGTAGTTATATCCTTGTACATAGAAGCAGTATTATAGTAGTTATATTCTTGTACATAAAAGCAGTATTATAGTAGTTATATTCTTGTACATAGGAGCAGTATTATAGTAGTTATATTCTTGTACATAGGAGCAGTATTATAGTAGTTATATTCTTGTACATAGGAGCAGTATTATAGTAGTTATATTCCTGTACATAGGAGCAGTATTATAGTAATTATATTCTTGTACATAGGAGCAATATTATAGTAATTATATTTTTGCACATATTAGGCAGTAATATAATATTCTTGTACATCTTTGTTAGCCCGCTGCCGTCTCTCTGTGGTAGGGTAATAACACAAGATCACATGGTAGTCACTAGACTAAGCATCTGCCCACCTTGCAGAAATCAGGAACGAATGAACTTCCTCCCATGTGCACTATGCTATTCTCTGTCCTGTATGTGTCTGCATCATATCTCTGCCCTGAATGAAACAATATGCTATAGTTAATTCTGAGATGGGCCGTGTGCTCGGCGGTCTGCGCAGAGCCTGTGTTCCAACCGCAAGATGGACGGAAAAATGTCAACCTGATGCTCGGCGACTTGTTAGCACTGTGTTCAAATGTCAGCAAAACCACAAAGGTCTGGATTTCATTTCTTGCTTGGCCATAGAGATTTAAAGGAGGAACAGCGAGGACAAAGGGCAAGCTGGAGGGGTAGGGAGAGAATTACGGGCAGAAAAGAGTCGCTCTCGTGATTATACGCCGCCAATATTTCCACTGCTTTAACCTTAAGTGACCGAACCTCAGTTCTTTCTCCTGGCCGAGCCAGCGGCGTCTCTATATTTTTAATTAGAAAAAATATATAAAGTGTAAAATATTTCTAGCTCTGTGGCAAACAAATCAGACTAACTTTTCTTAAAGAACACCTGACAATTTCAACAGCAATTATTCCTTTCAACCAGAGCTGGGACTAATCAGAACAAGGATATGATTGGATGCCGTTTTTTCCCCCTAAATTTAGCGGCCATGTTGGAATTTTTTTCATGCAACATTTAGGTTGCGCAATGCAACTTCATCTATCCAGCAGGGGCAATTTCTGATTGATGGCGAAATTCCCTGTGTACGGGATTCTAGAGGACTCTCCGATTCATAGGGTACCCAGAGATAAATATAAATAATATCTGGGCGATCACGGTTAGAGATGACGGACTTGAAGTCTGTAGCCTACGTCTTCATGATAACACTTCTGCGCTGTGGCCTGTCAGCCTTGTCACAGGGACGTTATCTAGATTCAATTCAATATCTGCCGTCTTAATTGGCTGGAATAGTGGTCATGATGTGTAGACGTTAATATGGGTGGCAATTTGGATTTTATATCAAGACACGGAGGCTTCATATTGCTTAACTCTTTCTTTACTTGAAAATAGCAGCAAAGAAGATAATCTGAAAAAATCATTATTACAGAGGTAACATAAGCCCCTCCCCCTTAGTCCTCCATAAAGGGACCTCCTCCACATCTCCACTTCCTCTTTCTTTGCTGCTGCTATTCAGATAAGTACCTCACCATAGTCCTCTGGGCTATGGGGAAAAGATTTGTGTATATTTATTGATTTTGTTCATTGTACTGCCTGTATTTTCCTTAGGGATTGTATTAGCAATTGTTTATTCCTTAGGGTTCCTTTTAGGGGTCGCGTTTTCTCCCCTTTCTGATTCATTTGTATCTGGGCTGTTTTCCCCCCCCCCCCCCCCTTTTTTCATTGTTTCGCTCTGCGTTAGTTTTTTTTTTGCCATCTTTTTCTGTTCTGGAGGCTAATTCCCACCCTCCGGTGGTCTCCGGCCGCATCGCGGCCTTTGATTTTTTCTTACCGGCCTCTGAGGGGTCTCCTGTTTTCCTTCTGCGCCGCTTCGGCGCCATTTTCTCCTTCTTCTGACGCGCCTGCTGTATCGCGGGAGTTCGGCGGCCATTTTGGGTTGCGCCCGAGATCTCGCGATTGCGGGATTTCGGGCGCGCGCGCACTCTCCGGCCTCTTCTGGTCTCCCGGCTTCCGAGATCGCGCGAGATTTCGGAAGGAGTTCAGTGCAGCATCAACGGTCACCTCGGCTTACCGCTCCTGCCCGGTCGCTGTGTTAGTTACCTATTAGGTTTCTTTATTTAGGTTTGGTTTACCCATATCTGCCATCATGTCCCTGGTTCCAGTCCCCTCTCTGATCGCTAGCAGCCCTTTGCTAGATACTAATAATGTTGCTCCCCAGGCTGTGCCCACCTCTTCTGGAGCAGCTATTCCCTCCATGGCAGATGCCCAGGCTAGGGCCTTACAACAGTCCATTTCAGACGCTATTCTATCTGCTATTGGCTCTGTTTCCTCAGCCCTCACCAGCTCCCTGTCTCAGGTCCTCTGTGCCCAGACAGTTACCATGACACATGATACTACTGTGTCTTTGCCTAATACCTCCAGAAACTCATTGACCGATGGCTTAGTTCCATCATCTGACAGCGCGCTCCGGTCGCGCAAACGAGCCTATCCGCGCAAGGCAGAATGTGCACGGAACTGGAAAGCGGCTAGAGCCCAGCCGCAACCAGAGTCTGACTCTCAGGAGTCTGAGGAGGAGGTTGAGTTACTTTCCCCAGTTAACTCTGAGGGAGATGAGTTGGACTTGGATGAGGGGCAGCCTGATCCGGTCTCCCGGCCGTCTACGTCTAAGTCGGCTGCGACGACCGACGCACTGGCACCCCTTACGGATCCATCTGGTTCCCCATTGTTTGACCCGGACTCACTCCATCATCCCAGGTCATCCGAGTGGCTGCCGGCTCCTCATGTCGCTGCCTATATTGAGTCCATGGCCCGCAAGCCCCTTAGCAAGGAGGCTAGAAACAAACTGCGGGCGGAATGCCCCCGTCCAACTATACCAAACAGGGTATGTGAAACGCCCACAGTCGACCCTAAGGTCGTACAATTCTTGTCTAAGTCAGGGTTTAGTCCCCGTAGAGGCCTGGACTCAGCCCTTCGGGCATGCCAGGACAAGTTATTGGACATTATGGGGCCACTCGCCAAAATCTTTGACTTGGCGGAATCGGCTAAGTCTGAGGGCAGACTAGTAGACCTGGAGGAACTTAGAGGCTGGGTCCAACGGGCCATATGCCTGGCAGGCAACGCCAACACTTCTATTGCCATAGAACGCAGGAAGGCCATCTTAATCAAGATGGAACCTAAGTTGGCCAACATGGCTCTTACCGAGTCGGGCAAAGACGCCCAGGGACTCCTTTTTGGTGATCCCTTTATAAAGGAGCTGGGAAAGTTTGTGGGCACATTTACTGCCCTTGATAAGGCGCAAACCTCTATGCGCAAGGTTTTCAGTAACCGGGTTTCCTCCAGGGCCGGCAGTTCAAGGGGCCGTCTGGCCGGCCGTTCCTCCTTCCAGTCCCGTGGCTCGGGACGAGGTCCCTCTTCGTCATCCTTCCGGTACTCTGGTCAGGACCCCAGACAGCCTCCATCCTTCTTTCCAGCACGGGGTTCTTTTGGACGAGGCAGATCCTATCGGGGACAACCGAACCTTCGACGCCCTTTCGGTAAGTCAACAGTTTCTTCACCCTTTTTCGGATCTATGTATAGGGGGCAGACTCCGTTTCTTTTCCCATGTGTGGACCACTGTCACTTCAGATCCATGGATTCTATCCACAATACTAGGGTTCCACATAGAACTTGTGTCAAGCCCGTATCTTTTAAGGTCCCTTCCACACATTCAGGCGTCCTTGTCGGCCCAATCCCTCATAGACGAGGAGTTGAATCAGTTGCTCCTGAAAGGAGCCATAGAACCAGCCTCCCTGTCCCCTCAGGGAGTGATCAGCAATATCTTCCTCGTGGAGAAAAAAGGGGGTCAATTCCGACCAGTTCTAAACCTGAAGGCCCTAAATTCCTTTGTGAGATACCGGCATTTCAAGATGGAGGGCATCCACCTCCTTCGGGATATGCTACTTCCTCAGGACTGGCTAGTGAAACTAGACCTAAAGGACGCATACCTTACTGTACCAATTGCTCCATCCTCAAGGGATCTGTTGCAGTTCCGTTGGCGGAACGCCCTGTGGCGGTTCACGTGTCTTCCCTTCGGCCTGTCATCCGCCCCATGGTGCTTCACGAAGTTACTTCGCCCGGTCATGGCCTGGCTCCGCAGCCGAGGTGTGAGACTTATAGTATATCTGGACGATATCCTGATCATGGCCGGGGATTATTCCACCATCCTGAATCATCTACATCTGGCAATGTCCCTTCTCACCAGCTTAGGGTTCATTATCAACCGGGAGAAATCCTGTTTGGTCCCGTCCAGGACTTTGGAGTTCCTAGGTTTCCTGGTGGATTCAGAGGCTCTGTCTCTCAGTCTCCCCTCAGTAAAGGTCAGTTCCATACGCAAAGAATTGCGTCGCACGTTGGCTCTGCCTCAGGTATCTCTTCGCCAGTTGGCCAGAGTGATAGGTCTCCTATCGTCCTCTATCCAGGCGATCTTCCCAGCCCCACTGCATTATCGGGCCTTGCAACGCCTGAAGATTGCTCATCTGCAGGCGGGAGCCACCTATGCGGACCTCATCATTCTAGACTCAGACACTCGGGACGAGCTAGTTTGGATTGCCAATTTGTCCGCGTGGAACGGGAGGGCCATTTTTGGCCCTCGTCCGGACCTGGTTGTGGAGTCCGACGCCAGTCTCCTGGGCTGGGGTGCCCATTGCGAGGGAATGTCCACCGGAGGCCCTTGGGCATCCTCGGAGTCATCCCTGCACATCAATACCCTAGAGCTCCTTGCTGGATCCTTTGCGATCCGCAGTTTTGTCAACGGACGGGCCAGAGCGTGTGTACGCCTACGGATGGACAACGTCTCGGCGGTCCGGTATATCAACTCCATGGGTGGCACCCGTTCCAAGATGTTAACTCATCTGGCCAAGGAGTTTTGGGACTTTTGCCTCTCCAACAACGTCTCGGTGGTGGCGGAGTACTTACTGGGACTCCACAATACTCGGGCCGATTGGAACTCTCGTTTCATGTCCGACTCCAGCGATTGGAGATTGGACGAGGAAATCTTCGCTTCTGTGTTATCCCTCTGGGGTCCGTTTTCCATCGACCTCTTCGCATCTCGTTGGAACGCTCAGCTCCCCAGATACTTCAGTTGGAGGCCGGACCCATCTGCGGAGGCAGTAGATGCCTTCTTACAACGGTGGTCAGGGAGCCTGATGTATGCCTTTCCTCCTTTCTCCCTGATTCCACGGGTCCTGGCCATGGTGCGTTACCAAGAGGCGGAGTTGGTCTTAGTGATCCCGTTCTGGAACACTCAATCGTGGTTCCCTCAGCTCCTGGAGTTGTTGGTGGACTATCCTCTGTTGTTGCCCCACTCAGCAGCCCTATTGCGGGGGCCGTTGAATCAATCACACCCTCTTGTAGTTTCGGACTCCTTACGCCTGCTGGCTTGCAGGATTTCGGGAACTCCGATCCAACCACGGATGTTTCGGAGACGGCTAGGTTCCTATTGGAGAGCGCGTGGGCCCCCGGCACCAGACGGGCTTACAAGTCGGCATGGCAGTCTTGGTCTGGTTGGTGCCTGCTCAGGAATCTGGATCCCGTTACAACCTCGGTGAATAATATTATCTTGTTCCTGTCTTCTTTGTACAAGGATGGTAAGGCCTATCGTACCATTAATGTTTTTAGGTCGGCTATTTCATCTGGCCATAGGGGGTTCGAAGGCTACCCAGCTGGGCGTCATCCCCTGGTTTGTCGTTTGCTTAGGGGCTCTCGCCTTACACGTCCTCCCCGTCCTCGTTTTTCGAGTTCTTGGGACGTATCCATAGTTTTATCTTTTCTGTCGTCTTGGCCGGTCAATTCGGAACTCTCTTTGCGTCAGCTTTCGGCCAAGTTAGTTACTTTATTTTGTCTGGTCTCCTGTAAGAGGGTTTCGGACGTTCGGGCGTTGGACTACGATGCTCGTTCGTTTACCCCGGAAGGTGTGACTTTTAATATCTCACGTCGCACTAAGACCAGTATTAAGTCTGTGGATTATCCGGCTTTTCAGGAATCCTCTATCCTGTGTCCAGTTGCGTGTCTTAGGGAATACGAAGCGCGGACTTCGCATCTGCGGACTACTTCTCATTCGCAGCTGTTCATCTCTTTCCGTCGACCTCACCTTCCTGTCACTAGTGTCACTTTATCACGTTGGGTGAAATGGATTTTATCCCTATCTGGCATTGACACCTCCATCTTCACGGCGCATTCAGTTCGAGGTGCCGCGGCCACGTCCCTTACCCTATCGGGGGCAAAATTGGAGGATGTCATGAGGCTAGCAAGCTGGTCTCGAGTTTCTACCTTCAGGGATTTCTACTTCAGACCGGGCCCGCATGTGTTTTCATCCATTGTGAGTCGGCTTTAAACTAGCAATATGAAGCCTCCGTGTCTTGATATAAAATTGTAGGATTTTACTAATTTATGACGTAAAGTCATGATTTTATGAAAGACACGGAGGCGAGTATTGCCCCACCCTCTCTTTTCTCCCTCCCTGTATTAAATATTTTTGTACTATTTTTATATGCATAATTTGATGTTACTTTGCATTACCTGTGAGGTATCAGTACGACTATTTGGAGCTCCTCTTGGCTCCTCGCTATTTATTTTTATGTTTCTTTCCAGGTTGATTACAAGGTCCAGCAGTCTGTGGTTGGTGTTCCCCAGTGTTGTCACGTCCTACCAGGATTTCGTTTGGGGATCGTTCCGTTGTTAAGCATCGTTTGAAGTCACGCCGGTTGTTTGGATTCTCGGCGGTTTCCAGTTCGATTTGCAGATCCGTTACCAAAGAAAGAGGAAGTGGAGATGTGGAGGAGGTCCCTTTATGGAGGACTAAGGGGGAGGGGCTTATGTTACCTCTGTAATAATGATTTTTTCAGATTATCTTCTTTGCTGCTATTTTCAAGTAAAGAAAGAGTTAAGCAATACTCGCCTCCGTGTCTTTCATAAAATCATGACTTTACGTCATAAATTAGTAAAATCCTACAATTAATACAAGGTTCTGAGCACTGACCATGCTGGTCCTGCTCATGAGCGTATCCATTTTTGTGGTCTGCAAATCGCGGATATGTAAAACACGGATACCAGTCAAGAGCCTGCAGCCATTTTTTTTTTCACCCGCAGAAATGTCCTATCCTTGTCTGCAAAAAGAGGGGCCATGGAATGGACTTATGGATGCAGACAGCACATGGGTGTGTTGTCCGCAACTTTTGCGGCCCCATGGATATGAATGGGTTCGCATCTGATCCGCAAAAAATGCGGATCGGACACGGACTGAACACAAGGTCGTGTGCATGAGCCCTAAAGCAGTTGCAGATGGTGGACCTATAACTTCAAGCACAAGGATTTTACAGTAACGGGCGCAGTCCTGGGTGCTGTTATAATACATGATATTCGGGGCCCATCGCACTGGGGGTTAAGACAGACCTTGGGACCACACACAGCTCCCGGTTACTCGCCCGCCCCCTTATTGTCTGGAAAGGAGGGGAGGACAAGGGTATTCCCTTGTTAAACTTTCTCCTAGCACCAAAACACTAGACAATTCATTCACAACCCTGAAAAATGGAGGAGAAAGGAGGGGGCCGGGCAACCCCTGTCGTATAATACGGAGCAGAGCGCATGAAAACATGGGAAGGGGCTTGTGCACTTCTACAATGATTTGTCAGGACGTCAGGCATAACCCCCACCGTGCACACAGGGACAATTACCCTTTCAGGGATTTTAACCACAAATCAATGAGAAAGGAATGTAACGGCGGTTTATTTGAAGAGATATTAGTGTCATTAACTGTACATAGCTCCAGGTGGGACACAGCAGATGTACAGGCCCGCGGCCGCTGCGGGACAGGGGTGTCACATGAGGATGGAGATGAGAAGAGGACAATGTCGTGAGAACGGGGTGAAGGAGAATATGGACCAGAAGATTGAAATGAAAAAATACAGAACATATTCTGCCGTAATCACTGTAACTTCCTAATATTCTCTGTGCTTCAATTCCTCACCATTTACTAGATCTCTGCTTGGTGTCAGTGACTGAGAGCATTATTGCTTACATTCAATGCAGGACCAGTATTTTCCATTAGTTACAAATGTATCCAGTCTAGACAATGGTGTGAGGTGGAACAGCTGGGACTGCTGAACAATACAATTTAACTGCACTGGTACATTGTAACAAACTATTAGGGAAGAGGTCCTGCTGAGATGGGATCAGAGAAGATGGTCTAGAATAGATAATAATGAGAGAAATACAGGATGTATCAGTATCAAACCTAAACTGTATCTACACCTGCAGCTGATGAAAAATGCAGGAAAAACGGGATGAGATAGATAAAAAGATATAAGATAGATATTAGATAGATAGATAGGGATAACAGATAACCGATAGGGATAGATATGACATAAATAGATGACATAGATAGATAGATTTACAGCCAGGTGAGGTCAAATACTGGACTTTAAATGCCGGTCCGGGTTTTGGCAGCACCTGGCTGTCCTTAAATAGGCAGCTGGGCTCAGAAGCCAGGTCTCTGTATTGGGATCGGGAAGCCTTGTGTATGGATGAAGGCTTGCCGTGAAAACAGGTTGGTGCTGCTATCAGCAAGGACTCTTTGAGGCAGAATTGCCGCATGGTGTGAATTACCACCAACACCGCAAGGTGGCTTTTTGTTTGAATATGACTGCTTGTTTTGTCATTTGCCTAAAGTGTGAATAAAACACTGAACTGTTTCATCCAAAGAACTTGTTGTTGCCTTTATACTGCGTCTGTTAATCCTGTCTTCCAGAGCGAGTCCCCACAATTGGTGGAGGATGCGGGGAAGAGCAGTGAGGCTGGTGTGAACGCCGATATTTTTGGCTTCTGCATTTTTCAGGCACGGTCGTACATTAAACCAGCTGTATTACAAACAGTGCCCCACGACAAAATGGAGGCTGTTGTGAAGGCCCTCATGGAGGCTATTCTGCAGCAGCGAGAGACAAACCTGCAGCAATGCAGCAGGAGACCAATCAGTTGCTGCTACAACACGTGATGGCTTTGCAGACAGCAGGAGCAACCACGAGCGTCCACGATGCCCGGAAGATGACCCCCGCAGACGACATCAAAACCTACCTGGCGATGTACGAGAAGGGGATGATCTGTGTAATTTCCCAGACGGCTAGGAATAGCCTAATAAAATAAAATAAATCCCACCAGCAAAAACATTCGGGGCTCTGGAACGACACCCCTGATATGGAGGCAGCTCAGCGAGCCCAGAGTTGGGTATACAATCGACAGGCTCGGGTACGGATCTTTAACCCGGGTGATCGGGTTTTGCTTCTGGTGCCGACCGTGGACAGTAAGTTCCTGGCTAGGTGGCAGGGGCCCCACGAGGTACTCAAGAGATTGGAGATGTAAACTGAATTTACTCAAACCGTGGAAAGATAGGCAAACCTGTACAGAAGACAGCCCGCGGCCCGGTTTTCTAGGAGAAGAGGTACCGGCCCCTCTGTCTGATGCAAGAGAGGCGGCTGCCACAGTAAAAATTGCTGAAAGTCTCTCTCTAAACAGACTCAGGAGGCCAGGGAGTTCGTTAGTCAGAACACAGATGAGTTCTCGGACCTCCCTGGACGCACTTCCATAATCCAGCAGGATATTGTCACTGAGCCTCAGGCAAAAGTCCGATTAAAACCATACCGGGTGCCCGAGGCTCGGCGACCAGCCATATCGTAGGAGGTACAGCTAATGTTGCAGCTTGACGTCATTGAGGAGTCAAAAAGTGAGTGGGCCAGTCTTATAGTATTGATACCCAAGCCGGACGGGACGTTGCGGTTTTGTAACGACTTTCGAAAACTTAACGAGGTTTACAAATTCGATACGTATCCCCTGCCCCGGGTGGATGAGCTCATTGAGAGGTTAGGACAAGCCCGGTATTTTTCTGTTTTTGACCTCAGGAAAGGGTACTGGCAGGTGCCCTTAACGGAGGCTACCAAAGAGAAAACTGCCTTCATCACGCCTGAGGGGCTGTATCAATATAAGGTCTTACCCTTTGGTCTCCATGGCGTCCCCGCCACTTTTCAGCGGCTAATGGACATTGTGCTTCGTCCACATCGTCGGTACGCTTCGGCTTACCTGGACGATATTGTCATCCACAGTACCGACTGGGAAAGTCACCTACCCAAAGTGCAGACTGTAGTGGACTCCCTTCAGAAAGCTGGCCTAACCGCTAATCCCAAAAAATGTGCGATTGGGTTAGAAGAGACTAAGTGCCTGGGGTATGTCATTGAGCGCAGAGTCATCAAACCCCAAGTGAACAAAATGGAGGCAATAAGGAATTGGCCCCGACCTGTCACCACTAGGCAAATAAAGTCATTCCTGGGAATGGTGGGCTATTACATGAGGTTTGTTTCCCACTTTGCTACTCTAGCCGCGCCCTTGACAGGACTCTTGAAGGGACACAAGTCAATGATGGTTCACTGGGATGATCGGGCGGAAGAGGCTTTCTCCGCTTTGAAGTCGGCCCTGTGCCGGTCCCCGGTTTTCGGTGCTGCCCGACTTCAAAAGGGAGTTTGTAGTACAGACCGATGCCTCCGAAGTAGGCCTCGGTGCTGTACTGTCTCAGGAAGTCAACGGAGAGGAGCATCCCATTGTCTTCCTCAGCCGTAAGCTCACCCCAGCCGAGACCCGGTATAGTATAGTGGAGAGAGAGTGCCTGGCTATCAAGTGGGCATTAGAATCTCTCCGCTATTATTTATTGGGGAGAAAGTTCCACCTGGTGACTGACCACTGCCCTCTCAAGTGGATGAGCCAGGCCAAGGACAGGAATGCCCGGGTCACCCGATGGTTTCTATCCCTACAAAACTTTACATTTTTGGTGGAACACAGGGCAGGCCGGTTACAGGGAAACGCGGATGCCCTGTCCCGGGTACACTGTCTGGCGTGTGTTCACCCCCTCAGGGTTGAACAAAAGGGGGGGGGGGGGGTATGTGACACAGTGAGAGGTTTGGTCTGGGAAAACAGGTATTTTCCTCCCAGCATGTGCTGCTGGGCTGATTTACAGCCACGTGAGGTCAAATATCGGACCGGATTTTAAATGCTGGTCTGGGTTTTGGCAGCACCTGGCTGTCCTTAAATAGGCAGCTGGGCTCAGAAGCCAGGTCTCTGTGTTTGGATCTGGGAGCCTTGAGTCTGGATGAAGGCTTGCTACCTGTTTGGCGTGAAAACAGGTTGGTGCTGCTATCAGCAAGGACTCTCTGAGGCAGAATTGCTGCATTGTGGGAATTACCATCAACACCGCAAGGTGACATTTTGTTTGAATATGATTGCTTGTTTTGTTTTGTCATTTTCCTGTGAATAAAACACTGAACTGTTTGATCCAAAGAACTTGTTGTTGGCTCTATACTACGTCCACTAATCCTGTCTACCAGAGTCCACACAATAGATAGATAGGAGATAGATAGACTTGACTGCTCTCAGTCAGCCTAATGGACAGGGAATAGAGCAGCAGATAGATGGGTCACCACCACTTTATTCACATGAGGGCCTTGGGACCCCTCTGTAACTGACTGGTGAGGGTCCCAGTGATTACATATCTATCCTGTGGACAGGGGGTGCATGTACTTTGTGAGAAAACCGCTTTGAAATTAAAATACATGCAGAACAAAAGGATTCGTATCACATACACGCACACGCTCACATACATGGCCCACCACATACACACACACGCTCACATACATGGCCCGCCACATACACGCACACACATACACGGCCCGCACATAAACACAAACGCTCACATACATGGCCCGCCACATACACGCACACACATACACGGCCCGCCACATACACGCACACACATACATGGCCCGCCACATACACGCACACACATACATGGCCGCCACATACACGCACACACATACATGGTCCGCCACATACACGCACACACATACATGGCCCGCCACATAGACGCACACACATACATGGAACGCCATATACATGCACACACTCACATACATAGCCTGCCACATACACGCACACGCTCACATACATAGCCCGCCACATACACGCACACACATACATGGCCCACCACATACATGCACACGCTCACATACATGCACACGCTCACATACATAGCCTGCCACATACACGCACACATACATGGCCCGCAACACATACACGCACACACATACATGGCCCGCCACATACATGCACACACTCACATACATAGCCTGCCACATACACGCACACGCTCACATACATAGCCTGCCACATACATGCACACGCTCACATACATAGCCTGCCACATACACGCACACACTCACATACATAGCCTGCCACATACACGCACACACTCACATACATAGCCTGCCACATACACGCACACGCTCACATACATAGCCTGCCACATACATGCACACGCTCACATACATAGCCTGCCACATACACGCACACACTCACATACATAGCCTGCCACATACACGCACACACTCACATACATAGCCTGCCACATACACGCACACACTCACATACATGGCCCGCCACATACTTGCACACGCTCTCTCTTTCTCTCTGGTTCTTCCCTTAGGAAATTGCCTTCATTTTCCAAATCGCACACATCA
Source organism: Bufo bufo (assembly GCF_905171765.1). Taxonomy (NCBI): domain Eukaryota; kingdom Metazoa; phylum Chordata; class Amphibia; order Anura; family Bufonidae; genus Bufo; species Bufo bufo. The sequence goes on from NC_053394.1 coordinate 425,185,746, forward strand.
CTGTCACTCCTGCAGCAATTAACAAATTCCAGCCAAATATTACTGCAAAAAATTTTTTCAATTGGATTTCTAAACGGGGTCAGCACTACGGCGAATTCCGAGAGCCGCAAAGACTGGCAGGCGGCGAGCACGGACTTGTGGGGGCATCGGAATTGAAGTGCAATTATATACACATGCATATTTTATCCATTACATAGAAAGGCTAACGTGTGCGTGTGCTGGAACATAGGGAGCCACACGGGACCAGGGATGGGGTGAAGATTTATGGCACCAGTCATGGCGGAGGTTTTATCATTTCACAACTAGAAGCCGTGTGTCACCATTATCTGCACGGAAATGTTAATTAGCCAGGAAAAAAAGGATCGGCTGAAAGTACAAGCGTACGGCGCGGTCAGTTTCCACTTGGTGCGAGCCTTAAGGAGTCAGTTTTTTTGTTTTTTTACTAACTGCATCATGGGTAAGTTTAGTCTGATCAGCCGCATTGAGCCGATCAACCCCTTAAAGGGGCATTCCAGTCTGAGACACTGATGGCACATCACTAGAATATGCCATCAAAGTCAGGTAGGTGCAGGTCCCACCTTTGGGACCCGCTCCTATCTAGAGAATGTGGCCCTGAAGTGAAGGAGAGCACACAGCACACGCGCAGCATGCTCTCCATTGATTGCTATGGCAGTTCCAAAAACTGCAAAATGAGAGCGCATGGCTATTTTCAGAACTCCCATGGTGGCGGACGGAGGGCGCTGCTCTTGCTCTTCTGTGTTCACTTTAAGGGTTCCATTCTGGAGATAGGAGCAGGTCCCAGAGGCAGGACTCGAACCTTTGTGACATTGATAGCATATCCTAGCGATGTCCCAGAGGGGCCAACCACTGTAAAGGGCATCTGTCAGCAGTTTTGTACCTGTTACATGTGCTCTTGTCAGCTAAATGACATTTGGGTTGGTCCCATGTTCATATGTGTCCAGATTGCTGAGAAAAATAATGTTTTATTATATGCAAATGAGCCTCTAGGAGCAACGGGGGCGTTACCATTACACCTAGAGGCTCTGCTCTCTCTGCAACTGCCGCGCCCTCTGCCCTTTGATTAACAGGGTGAGACATGATGTTCTGTTTACTGCCTGGCCCTGTCATCGAAGGGAAGAAGGCGCAGCAGTTACAAAGAGAGCAGAGCCTTTAGGTGTAATGGTAACGCCCCCGTTGCTCCTAGAGGCTCATTTACATATAATAAAACATCATTTTTCTCAGCAATGCGGACACATAAGAACATGGGACCAACACAGATGTCATTTAGCTGACAAGAGCAACCCCTATAGCTACGCCACTGCTGCTGACAGATGCCCTTTAAGTGCCCAGCCAATACTTGTTTTTCTGATTTTGTTTGTTTTCTCCCCACCTTCAAAGAACCATAATTTATGAATTTTTTTTCACTTTTCTGGTTGCATAGCCAGTGAAAGGCTTGTTTTTTTCCAGAATAAGGGTCCATTCACACGTCCGTAGTGTATTGTGGATCCGCAATACACCCGGCCGGCACCCCCATAGAACTGCCTATTCTTGTCCGCAATTGCGGAGAAAAATAGGACATGTTCTATTTTTTTGCTGAGCCGCAGGCCGGAAGATCGGGGCCAAAGGCCGGAAGTTCGGGCCTGCTCCCGAAATGCGGATAGCACATAGTGGTCTCCGCATCTCTACGGGCCCCTAGAGAATTAATGAGTCTGTCAGCACCTGTTCCCAATATTGCGGAACGGATGCGGACCCGTGAATGGACCCTAAGCTGCCTTTTTTTTTAATTTATGTTATTTAGTTTATTATATTAGGTTTTGAAAAACAGGAAAAAAATATATTTGTAGGAAGAAACTGAAAAAAAAAAATTCACAAGTTCACCATGTTTTTCAGGTTTGTTTCTTCCACGTTCACAGAGCATTGAAATGACCTGAAAACCTTATTCTGTGGGTGGTACGATTACAGCGATAACAAATCTATACAGTTTTCTCATTTTTATTTTTGACATATTCTGACCGTCGTAACTTTTTCTGTCTACTAAACTGTGTGAGAGCTTCTTATTTTGCGGAGAGAACTGCAGTTTGTATAAGGACCATTATGGAGTACAGATGACATTTTTTATATCATATTTCATTCAGAAGACAAAGTGATAAAAAAAAACTGCTAATTTTTCCCCCCTCCATTACAGCGTTCAACAAGCATGATAGTTTATACAATATTCCATACATTTTTAGACACCAATAAATTAATTTTTTTTAAATGTATACTAGTTATATCCTTGCACATAGGAGCAGTAATATAGTAGTTATATTCTTGTTTATAGGAGCAGTATTATAGTAGTTATATTCTTGTACATAGGAGCAGTATTATAGTAGTTATATTCTTGTACATAGGAGGCAGTATTATAGTAGTTATATCCTTGTACATATGAGCAGTATTATAGTAGTTATATTCTTGTACATATGAGCAGTATTATAGTAGTTATAATCTTGTACATAGGAGCAGTATTATAGTAGTTATATTCTTGTACATAGGTGCAGTATTATAGTATTTATATTCTTGTACATAGGAGCAGTATTATAGTAGTTATATTCTTGTACATAGGAGCAGTATTATAGTAGTTATATTCTTGTACATAGGAGGCAGTATTATAGTATTTATATTCTTGTACATAGGAGCAGTAATATAGTAGTTATATTCTTGTACATAGGAGCAGTATTATAGTAGTTATATTCTTGTACATAGGAGGCAGTATTATAGTAGTTATATTCTTGTACATAGGAGCAGTATTATAGTAGTTATATTCTTGTACATAGGAGGCAGTATTATAGTAGTTATATTCTTGTACATAGGAGCAGTATTATAGTAGTTATATTCTTGTACATAGGAGGTAGTATTATAGTAGTTATATTCTTGTACATAGGAGCAGTATTATAGTAGTTATATTCTTGTACATAGGAGGCAGTATTATAGTATTTATATTCTTGTACATAGGAGCAGTAATATAGTAGTTATATTCTTGTACATAGGAGCAGTATTATAGTAGTTATATTCTTGTACATAGGAGGCAGTATTATAGTAGTTATATTCTTGTACATAGGAGCAGTATTATAGTAGTTATATTCTTGTACATAGGAGGCAGTATTATAGTAGTTATATTCTTGTACATAGGAGCAGTATTATAGTAGTTATATTCTTGTACATAGGAGCAGTAATATAGTAGTTATATTTTTGTACATAGGAGCAGTAATATAGTATTTATATTCTTGTACATAGGAGCAGTAATATAGTAGTTATATTCTTGTACATAGTAGGCAGTATTATAGTACAGGGAGTGCAGAATTATTAGGCAAGTTGTATTTTTGAGGATTAATTTTATTATTGAACAACAACCATGTACTCAATGAACCCAAAAAACTCATTAATATCAAAGCTGAATATTTTTGGAAGTAGTTTTTAGTTTGTTTTTAGTTTTAGCTATTTTAGGGGGATATCTGTGTGTGCAGGTGACTATTACTGTGCATAATTATTAGGCAACTTAACAAAAAACAAATATATACCCATTTCAATTATTTATTTTTACCAGTGAAACCAATATAACATCTCAACATTCACAAATATACATTTCTGACATTCAAAAACAAAACAAAAACAAATCAGTGACCAATATAGCCACCTTTCTTTGCAAGGACACTCAAAAGCCTGCATCCATGGATTCTGTCAGTGTTTTGATCTGTTCACCATCAACATTGCGTGTAGAAGCAGCAACCACAGCCTCCCAGACACTGTTCAGAGAGGTGTACTGTTTTCCCTCCTTGTAAATCTCACATTTGATGATGGACCACAGGTTCTCAATGGGGTCCAGATCAGGTGAACAAGGAGGCCATGTCATTAGATTTTCTTCTTTTATACCCTTTCTTGCCAGCCACGCTGTGGAGTACTTGAACGCGTGTGATGGAGCATTGTCCTGCATGAAAATCATGTTTTTCTTGAAGGATGCAGACTTCTTCCTGTACCACTGCTTGAAGAAGGTGTCTTCCAGAAACTGGCAGTAGGACTGGGAGTTGAGCTTGACTCCATCCTCAACCCGAAAAGGCCCCACAAGCTCATCTTTGATGATACCAGCCCAAACCAGTACTCCACCTCCACCTTGCTGGCTTCTGAGTCGGACTGGAGCTCTCTGCCCTTTACCAATCCAGCCACGGGCCCATCCATCTGGCCCATCAAGACTCACTCTCATTTCATCAGTCCATAAAACCTTAGAAAAATCAGTCTTGAGATATTTCTTGGCCCAGTCTTGACGTTTCAGCTTGTGTGTCTTGTTCAGTGGTGGTCGTCTTTCAGCCTTTCTTACCTTGGCCATGTCTCTGAGTATTGCACACCTTGTGCTTTTGGGCACTCCAGTGATGTTGCAGCTCTGAAATATGGCCAAACTGGTGGCAAGTGGCATCTTGGCAGCTGCACGCTTGACTTTTCTCAGTTCATGGGCAGTTATTTTGCGCCTTGGTTTTTCCACACGCTTCTTGCAACCCTGTTGACTATTTTGAATGAAACGCTTGATTGTTCGATGATCACGCTTCAGAAGCTTTGCAATTTTAAGAGTGCTGCATCCCTCTGCAAGATATCTCACTATTTTTGACTTTTCTGAGCCTGTCAAGTCCTTCTTTTGACCCATTTTGCCAAAGGAAAGGAAGTTGCCTAATAATTATGCACACCTGATATAGGGTGTTGATGTCATTAGACCACACCCCTTCTCATTACAGAGATGCACATCACCTAATATGCTTAATTGGTAGTAGGCTTTCGAGCCTATACAGCTTGGAGTAAGACAACATGCATAAAGAGGATGATGTGGTCAAAATACTCATTTGCCTAATAATTCTGCACGCAGTGTAGTTATATCCTTGTACATAGAAGCAGTATTATAGTAGTTATATCCTTGTACATAGGAGCAGTATTATAGTAGTTATATCCTTGTACATAGGAGCAGTAATATAGTAGTTATATTCTTGTACATAGGAGCAGTATTATAGTAGTTATATTCTTATACACAGAAGCAGTATTATAGTAGTTATATCCTTGTACACAGGAGCAGTATTATAGTAGTTATATTCTTGTACATAGGAGCAGTATTATAGTAGTTATATTCTTGTACATAGGAGCAGTGTTATAGTAGATATATTCTTGTACATAGGAGCAGTATTATAGTAGTTATATTCTTGTACATAGGAGGCAGTATTATAGTAGTTATATCCTTGTACATAGGAGCAGTATTATAGTAGTTATATTCTTGTACATAGGAGCAGTATTATAGTAGTTATATTCTTGTACATAGGAGCAGTATTATAGTAGTTATATTCTCGTACATAGGGGCAGTATTATAGTAGTTATATTCTCGTACATAGGGGCAGTATTATAGTAGTTATATTCTTGTATATAGGAGCAGTATTATAGTAGTTATATTCTTGTACATAGGGGCAGTATTATAGTAGTTATATCCTTGTACATAGGGGCAGTATTATAGTAGTTATATTCTTGTACGTAGGAGACAGTATTATAGTAGTTATATTCTTGTACAAAAGAGGTAGTTTTATAGTAGATATATTCTTGTACATAGGGGCAGTATTATAGTAGGTATATTCTTGTACATAGGAGCAGTATTATAGTAGTTATATTCTTGTACATAGGAGGCAGTATTATAGTAGTTATATTCTTGTACATAGGAGCAGTATTATAGTAGTTATATTCTTGTACATAGGAGCAGTATTATAGTAGTTATATTCTTGTACATAGGAGCAGTATTATAGTAGTTATATTCTTGTACATAGGAGGCAGTATTATAGTAGTTATATTCTTGTACATAGGAGGCAGTATTATAGTAGTTATATTCTTGTACATAGGATCAGTATTATAGTAGGTATATTCTTGTACATAGGAGGCAGTATTATAGTAGTTGTATTCTTGTACATAGGAGCAGTATTATAGTAGATATATTCTTGTACATAGGAGCTGTATTATAGTAGTTATATTCTTGTACATAGGAGGCAGTATTATAGTAGTTATATTCTTGTACGTAGGAACAGTAATATAGTAGTTATATTCTTGTACATAGGAGGAGTATTATAGTAGTTATATTCTTGTACATAGGAGCAGTATTATAGTAGTTATATTCTTGTACATAGGAGCAGTATTATAGTAGTTATATTCTTGTACATAGGAGCAGTATTATAGTAGTTATATTCTTGTACATAGGAGCAGTATTATAGTAGTTATATTCTTGTACATAGGAGCAGTATTATAGTAGATATATTCTTGTACATAGGAGCAGTATTATAGTAGTTATATTATTGTACATCGGAGTACTAATATAGTAGTTATATTATTGTACATAGGAGCAGTATTATAGTAGTTATATTCTTGTACATAGGAGCAGTATTATAGTAGTTATTTTCTTGTACATAGGAGCATTATTATAGTAGTTATATTCTTGTACATGGGAGGCAGTATTATAGTAGTTATTTTCTTGTACATAGGAGGCAGTATTATAGTAGTTATATTCTTGTACATCGGAGTACTATTATAGTAGTTATAATCTTGTACATAGGATTATAGTAGTTATATTCTTGTACATAGGAGCAGTATTATAGTAGTAATATTCTTGTACATAGGAAGCAGTATTATAGTATTTATTTTCTTGTACATAGGAGTAGTATTATAGTAGTTATAGTCTTGTACATAGGGGGAGTATTATAGTAGTTATATTCTTGTACATAGGAGTAGTATTATAGTAGTTATATTCTTGTACATAGGGGGAGTATTATAGTAGTTATATTCTTGTACATAGGAGTAGTATTATAGTAGTTATAGTCTTGTACATAGGGGGAGTATTATAGTAGTTATATCCTTTGTTTTGTCTAATTGAAGAACTTATTCTGCTAAGATGTAGGAATACATTTACTAGTTGCATTACTGTGGATTAGAATTCTTATAAGTCTATGTTTAAGGATGTATTTTTCTGGGGTTGAAGCATGAATGGATTCTAATGCAGACGTCACCTGATACATCTAATTACTTTCACAGTGAAAATTCATAGCAAGGTTTTCCACAATACCAATCACTAATAATTAACACCCATTCTATTTCTAGTTACAGCTGCCAAAAATACCAATAATAATGAAAAAAAAAATCTGTTCTTTCCATCTATTTTACAACAGACTATGAATTAAAAACAGAAGATGGAATGCAAAAATTGCTTTAAAATTCAGCTTGAAATCATATTTGATTGAGCGTATGGACCGGCCAGATGTGGAAGACTGTGAAGTGAGTCTGTGATTGTAGCAAGATATATGAAACTGACTGCGCTGTATCATACGCCAGCTGTGTGTAATAATATCATAGCCTCATGTATGAAGACTGGTGCCGATGAAGAAGAGGAGTTGGCTATAGACTTTCATCTGCATGGACTGCACTCACTCCAGATAAATCATATGTATTGGGTTTCGTACTATTGCTACAATCAGAGCAGATGCTATGGTTCCCATTTAGATGCAAGATGGGTACTTCTTGGGGTAAGCAGCCCATAATTAAATAGCATTTTGTAAAATTCTAACTACCTGCAACCACCACTAGGAGGAGCTTATTCCAAGTTATGGACAACATAGTGAACAAAATACAATAACTCCACATAACATGAGCTCCCCCTGGAGGTGGCTGCAAGCAACCTGAACTTTATCATTTAAAGTGCATCGGTCACAATTAATTAGCTGTGCTTATGGTACAACAGTTGAGGTTACTCGAAATAACTTGGGTAACCAATCCTAGCTTTGCAGTGGGACCACATGCATTTTGTAATAATACTACAGCCATTTTTTTTATTTTCATGTTGACGCATTGCTTTCCGAGAGCTATAATTTATTTATTTTTTTCATTTACATGAGGACTTGCTTTCTGAGGGACAGGTTTTACTCTCTGATGACACCGCTCAAAATTCCATATGAAAAATTATTTAATGGTTTGTTTTATTTTACTTTAATGACACATGACCCTTAGGGCTCATGCACACGACCGTTGTTTTGCGGTGCGTTTTTCACGTATCAGTTGTTTCGTATCTACGTTTTTTTTCCTCTGATTTAAGTCCTCTTCTGTTCCGTTATTCCACAAAACATATCAGTATGGTTTCCGTATGTGATCCGTTTTTTGCGGATCGGAAATGGAAACAGTAACTTATTAATCACCAAACACATGAGCAATATAGGCTGGGCATAGCATTTCTACAGTATGGATCCGCAAAATACGGGTGAAATACAGATGACATACGGATCGCAAACGGAAACGGAAGCATACAATAATGTAAACGGAATGGATATGAAAGACATAAGGATGCATTCCGTATGCATTCCGTTTTTTTTTTGCGGGAACCATTGATTTGAATGGAGCCATGGAATGTGATTTGCGGGCAATAATAGGACATGTCTAACTTTGAATGGAACAGAAATACGGAAACGGAATGCACACGCAGTACCTTCCGTTGTTTTTGCGGACCCATTGAAGTGAATGGTTCCGCATACGGACCGCAAACGGAATCGGAACGGAAAAAATAAACGTTCACGTGCAAGAGGCCTTAGTTCTCTTGCACACGACCGTATGGCTTTTTCAGTATTTTGCGGTCCACAAAAAATGGATCCGCAAAAAATACGTGTGCATTCCGTTTTTTGTGGAACGGAACAGCTGGCCCCTGATAGAACAGTACTATCTTTGTCCGTTATGCGGACAATAATAGGATATGTTCTATCTTTGAACGGAACGAAAAAACGGAAATACAGAAACGGAAGGCATATGGAGTACCTTCTGTTTTTTTTGCGGATCCATTGAAATTAATGGTTCCGTATACAGTGCGTATACAGAACGCAAAAAACGGAACGTAAACGAACGTGTGCTTCCCGTTGCCGTATTGTGGACCGCATTTGCGGATCCGCAATACACGGGCACCATTCCGTGTGCATTCTGCATCACGGATGCGGACCCATTCACTTCAATGGGTCCGCAAATCCAGAGATGCGAAATTGGTGCGGAACAGAAGCACGGAACGGAACCCTACAGGAGCACTACGGAGTGCTTCCGTGGGGTTTCGTCCCGTACTTCCGTTCTGCAAAAAGATAGAACATGTCCTATCTTTTTGCGGAACGGCCGGGTCGCTGACCCATTAAAGTGAATGGGTCTGCGATCCGCTGCGGCTGCCCCACGGACGGTATTCGTGCCTTGCGGCCCGCAGCACGACCACGGGGCGCACATGTTTGTGTGCAGGAGGCCTTATTCTGTAGTTCAGTATGATGACAGTGATAACATTTAGATAGTTTTTTTCAAGTATTAAAACATAACAAAAAGTATGAAAAAAAAAGATTGTTTTCTTGCATCGCCATATTCTGACACACACAACGTTTTATATTTCTATCTCTGGAGATGTGTAACGGCTCATTTTTGCGGGTCAATCTGTGGGTTTATTGATACCATTTTGAGGTATGTATGCCATTTTTGGCATTCGGGATAAACAGCATTTTCATATGTGCCAAAACCAATGATGCTTTTTTATTTCTAGTTTTTATTTGCATACATAATTTGGGAAAGGGGAGGACTTTAACGTTTCATTTTTTACTTTATTTTTCACTTCTACCATAGACTGCATTGGTTTACCATTGCAGTCTATGGGAGAATGGCTGTGATCCTATTACATCCATTTATTGCTATAATTACACTGCAGGATTCATTTCAAGCTGGCAGTTAAGGAGATGTGTACTTGCCGCAGCAACTCAAAAGGGCTTGTCCTTTGTGATGCAGCTTAAGGATTGTGTCCTATCTCAGGGAGTGTGTCCTTTCTGATTCAGCTCAAGGCGCATGCCCTTGCACTGGGGTGTCTCCTTTCTGCTGCAGCGCTTTTCCTGTAACTTCCACAACTTCTAACATTAGATACAGCTGGTGGCAGCCGAAGAGGGAGAGGAGCATGTGCGTCCACTTCACAGATGTAATTGAGGTAGACAGAGAAAGAACAGACAGCAGGTGGCGCTATGGAAATACATTTTATTGAATAACTCTATACTAAATGTTAATTATATGCAGTTACAAAAGTTTTCAGATCCAGTTGCGGGTTTAAAATAGAGAGAATATTTTTTATGGGACGCCCCATTTTAAATCTATGCACTGTTAAATAGGATTATTGCTAATTTGAAGATACTATTAAAGATCTTCTGCTGCTTTTTTACAAACTGAAAACAGCAAGTGAATGCCGCAGCAAATCCCGGTAAAGCGCTAAAGACAGTGAATGGCTGCAGTAGTTTATACTGCCATGGAGCCACTGCAGTATGGATACAAGCAGCGGCGAGAGAACGGCGCTGGAGAAAACATAGATTTTTATTTTATTTCAAACCATTCGGGAACTGGTACAAGATTTGTAATTATCTCGGACAACCACTTTAAGGGGTATATATCACTGGGATGCCCTGGATAGATGTCCTAATCCAGCTGTAGTAGTAGACACAACCAGTACCTTCTCTCTACCAGTAGGCTTACATGTCCTGCCCGGTTGGCAGAGGACAATGGTCCCCACAAGCTCTGTGTTAACAGAAGTCTTATTCTACTGGACCTGTCAGTGAGAACCCTACTAGTATTTCTGATACTGGTGTGCACAATGTACTCTTCCTTTCTCATAAACGGAGGCCACACAGGACCTACATTCCATCATTCAGGAAGGAACAGCGATTATATCCAGCACGGCTTCCTAATGCTGCCTAAAAAGAAACAAATGGCCCCAACAAGCTTCAGGCTTTCTCCGTAGAAGGAACAATAGGGACTGAGAGCCTTTATCGACAAGCACCCCGCTTTTTGTCACTGAGCATCCTCGAGGAGAAAGAGCTGAGCCCGAGTCTGAAAAATGATGGTTCCAGTACCCAAGTATTACGAAGAGAAAGGAGTCTGAAGGGCCCTCTCAATTTCTAGGCCAAGGTAGAGGGGAACAATGAGGTTCCTTGTCTGCTTTTTACCGTTCAATAGTCTGCATCCCCTCGTGAGGCCAAACCCTTGAGCAAAATCCTAGTCATTAGAAGGTGCCTGACCACGGTGAAAACATTACCCGCATGTTTAGTGAAAGGTCTCCGGAGCGAATCACTTCCGATCTAATGTACTTTATCGGGATAAATAGCATCTGGAGGGGCATTCTGATGCAGGATGCAGTAGGTCTGTTGTACCAAAATTACATCAGGAGCCAACTAAAAATTACTCCTAAATGGTTCCAAGATTGTCCTGTTGCCCTGACAACGGGCAATGATCCTTCTCTTCCATATCCATTCTTATATGTTCGGGAAGTGACAATATGTCTGCCCGTAGCAGTTGCCAACTTTCTGGGTCCGAGGCCTGGATGCTGAACGGAAGGAATTTAGTACCAGTTCCAAATGATCTGCAAGCTTCTCATGAGCGCATCCAAGATGAACATCTAACCACCTTCAGACAAGATTACGTTACATTCCTGTTGACATGGGAAGATATGTAGGGGGCAACCAATGATTTGTGTGCGATCAGATATTTTCTCGTTTTTTGGCGTCAAAAGTGCAATCATTCATCTGATCATCAGTCCATATGGATGGACCTTGCGGCACATTTAGCTGAAAGAAGGATGGCGGCACTCACCAAGCTTAATACTATAACATCTAGAGAAATGAAAGCCTTCAGTATTTGACTTGTAAGATTTTTTTGAAAGTGAAAAATTATTCCTATAAAATGGAAAACCTATGGGAAAAACTGGACATGAATCTTAATGATCAAAAAGACAGACAGATGGACCTGATTACAACGCAGAGATTTCCAATCTGTATATGTGATCTATATTACATAGAAATATGGTCGACTTTTGTATCAAGTGCCCAACTGGTTAGAAAAATAAGGTCATCAATGGTAAAGGCAAAGAGTATGCAGATAGTCTAACATCACATCCATAACGCACTTATTAAATATGGCCAGTGATTGACCTTCTGTCCCCCTTTAGTGCTATAGGAGTCTCTTCCCAGAACATTTTAGGACATTGATGCAGAAATTTGCATCCCTTCAGCCATGAGAGTATTAGTGAGGTCCGGTATTGATGTCGGGTAGTATGGCTGGGCCCAACGCTGGCATTCCAAACTGATCTCAATGGTGTTGACCAGGTTCCTTGGTTTGGACAATTCCTAATTGTTATAAGGGTCCCATAAAGATAAATTCATCACAAAACATCCCTCTGCTAGGACCTCGGGTAATCAGCTCTTAGGTGTAGGGAAACCTGGCAGTAAGTGTTTAATTTCCCTGCAGCGCCACCGCAGGGGAAATAAAGTATTAAACATTCACATCAATGTGTTGTTTATGTAAGGCAGGACAGGACAGGTCCTCCAGTGCGAAGGATGCTCTTTACATCTGTTCTTCAGGAATCTGACAAAGATTCAATCGAAAGATGAAAGCCACTGAGATCCATGTCAGTTGTGTCTATTTATTCCTCATGTCATACATCGGTAAGCAACGAGTCAGGCCAAAATGGCAAAACCCACAATAGGGGAGAGGGGTCCACGTACCTTTGACCACATAAACTAGATGCCATTGGTAATTATATTGCTTTGTATTGTGTCCACCCAATCACATCATGATATTTAGTAACTTGCCGCTCATCAGATCATTGGACATTTTACCAAATGACCTCAATGACCTTGTTTGGGCTGAAAATAGATTGCAAGCTCTTGTATCCAGGCCTGCAAGTCTGTAGGCTAGACACCAGAGCTCCCACGCTGCTGACCTCTTCCAGCACAGCAAGGGTCTACAAGGAACCTTTTGAGGCTTCTATACATGAAACCAATCGGGTATAAAGTCCTTGGAATGGATAGAGCTTGTTCCCGGTCGCCTGGGTGATTTATCTCTCTCGCCCTCACCAGCCCCCCCATCCCTTGTGCCCAGCATTCATTATACACTAACTCTCAGACACCCCCTCGTCCTCTCCTCTGCAAATAAAGTGGATGAAAAGGGAGAGAGGGGTGAGATGAACCAGGCTTGCAGGGGAAACAAATAGCTGATCTCTGGAATACATTAATTTCCTTTCGCTGGAAGCTCTCGGAGGGGATAACAATAGGGCAGTGACTCTAGGGTCTGGGATCTTCAAATAAAGACTCCCTGCTGTCATGGGTAGCAGGACGTGGAATGAAGGGTGATATCCCGTGGTCCTTCGTCTTGTTGTTCCTTTGGCGCAGGCTGGAGGCTATCTGTTTGGCCGTTACTAGGCGTCTTTGGCAGAAAAATTGAGGCATTTCCTAGGCTATTGAAAACTTGGTTTATTAGGCAAATAAAGCTGGTGTGAGACACTCTAGTTGGGGCTGCAGAGGGGGTGACGGGGAGAACTGGGACCCTTTATTTATGTTTTGTCTTTTTCCACCATCATGCAAGCACCAGCCTGGTTGGAAAACATGAGAATAGAAGGCTCACATCCTACGCTCTGCGATGGCCCCGAAACAAGAGTCTGACACAACGTAAAACTTTACACTTGCGCATTAACACCTCTTATCCCCATATAACAACGCGTTTCTTCCTCAATACCGTGCACATCCTATTTCCATCTGCTAAGCACAATGACACCTTGCCCCTTGCATAACTTCTTTAAGGGTGAGATCAGCCATCGGCTTCCTTCCCATTGTAAAATTTTGAGAAACCAAGGCGGATGACAGACTGAAAAAGCTTTCCGTTGCCCGTGTACATGTATGTACAGGAAAGCATGGACACTCCCTGGCTCTCCAGTATGAACATCACCTGGTCATCTAGGGGTTCTGCATTATGAGGGATCCATGTTGGTTGTCTATCACATGCATCTAAAAAGTCGACTGCACGAAAATAGAACATAAACCTGGAAATACGCCTACTGCCCTGCAGTAGAGATAGTATGCAATGGACTTGAAGAATACCAACCTACACTGCCCCTCCCAAACTCCTCACGGCAACTTGAAAGTGCAGATAGAGCATTCAGCTGACAGCTACTCTTTCCGACTCCATACACATGCATGCTCGTGTGTTTTCAATGGCAACAGAGGAGAAGGCCACTGGTAGACACAACAGGTGGTGTCTTATCTCTCTCCAGAACAAAAGGATGGGCTGTTGAAATTCAACTTGCTCGATATGTTTTCCCCTTCAGTATCATAGGTCAAGGGAGTGTTGGAAGGCTCCTATACACATTAGTTGGCTGGCCCCGCCACACTAAAATTGGTGGCTTTAACCAACGCTAACCTAATGTTACTCAGAGAAGCAGTGTCCAAAATGTTCTCGTTATTTCAGGGTAAGAAGTTATAGACCAGCCATAGTCAATGGGGTCCAACCACTGATCATTAGAACAGGGGCCTCACACCCCAAAAATAGTCGAGGCGGCTGATCGCACATGCACCATGCTGCTCTACTCATTCTCTATGGGACTGCTGGAAATAGCCGAGTGCTGCACTCACTTATCTTTGGCGGTTCCCTAGAGAATGGAGCAGCATGGCACACGGTTGACCAGCTGCCCCATTCTTTTCAGGGTACTCATTATGGTGATTGCGAGGGTTCAGTCGGTTGGTCCCCAAGGTCTAATAATTATCCCCTATCCTGTGGACAGTTCATAAGGTCTTATATCCGGAACACCCCTTGAAAACTAAATCCAGGAGCTAAGAACGTAACTAGGTCAAGACGATAAAACTATCATCATTTACAAATCAAATTATCTGTCACAGAAGCCTCGGCCTGCAGGAAAGCGGACCTCTTTCGCAGAAAGACTCCTAGGCATGAGTGAGAACATTGTGCAAGATGGCGATATCCAGTGAATGTAGATTTATTGCTCCCAGTGCAGTAAAAAGAGGATGCTGGAATTAGTTACGGATGCCAGAGATGAACCTTTGTACCGCCAGCGAGGCCTGTTCAGCATTTGTTGCTGGCCCCAAATGTTCCATACCTTACATGTTAGCAATCGGCATTAGCCAGAACACAATCACTACAAGGAGAACCTGTCATTTCCAATACAATTTACCCATCGAATCACTGAAAAGTTGTGTCTAAATGTGGCATCTCATTATCATTTGGAAAAGGATGCCAGGAACGCTGTCTGCAAAAGTCTGGCTTTTTTCGCACTGGAAACTTACAGGAGAATTTGTTTTAGTGTCTGCAATGGATGAACTGACTTTGGGCTAAAAATAATTTTTTCAATTGGTCTTTATTAAAATTATTTTCAGCAGTTTTTGTTATACAGGGTTAAGTTTCAGCCTATCTGCTTCTAGTTTCATACTGAATCATCAGGTTGCTGCTCTGATGGCTGGATGTATAGCCCTTATCTCTTAGCATGCTCTGCCTCTGATGCCTCCAGTATAAGGCCTCGAGACATGACTTGGATAATAAATAAGCCAGCATCTCATCTGCAGACAGATGTTTCGGGGTGATTGACCCTCACCAGTGCAGAACAGAGAGTACTGGCTTAACTGGGTGAGAGTCCAAGGTGAGAATTTGGGGGTTACTATATCTCCTTATGGATAGTGCTTTAATCGGCGTTAGGAGGCTTATAAGCCATACATGATCCTCTGGAATTCACACAGACTAAGACGCTCTCCAAAAAGAGATACAATAGCCCCCTAATCCTGACCTAGGCCTCTGGCATAGTTAAGCCAGTACACTCTGCTCTGCACTGATGAGGGGAAAGTTATGTTTGCATGTCACCCTGAAACAGCTGTCTGCAGATGAGATGCTGGCTTATTTATTATCCAAGTCATGTCTCAAGGCCTATTTAAAGGATTGAACAACTTACAGGATATTTGCCTTACATCGGGTGGCATCAAAAGCAGAGCTTGCTAACAGCTCATTTGCATACTTTCTTCCCATAATTCCAGAGTAGCATGTATGGCTTATAAGGCTACTTTCACACTTGCGGCAGAGGATTCCGGCAGGCAGTTCCGTCGCTGGCAATCTGGACGCAAACGGATACATTTGTGAGACGGATCCGGATCCGTCTAACAAATGCATTGCAATACCAGATCCATCTTTCCGGTTGTCATCCGGAAAAAAACGGATCTGGTATTTATTTTTTTCACAGATTTAATGGTCTGCGCATGCGCGGACGGAAAGAACAGATCCGTTTTGTCGGAACACTTGGGGCTGGATCCGGCATTAATACATTTCAATGGAAATTAATGCCGGATTCGGCATTCTGGCAAGTGTTCAGGATTTTGGGCCAAAGAGAAAACTGCAGCATGCTGCAGTATTTTCTCCGGCCAAAAAACTTAAGAGGGACTGAACTGATGCATCCTGAACGGATTGCTCTCCATTCAGAAGGCATTAGGATAAAACGATTTTTTTTTTTTTTTCCAGTATTGAGCCCCTAGGACGGAACTCAATACCGGAAAACAAAAACGCTAGTGTGAAAGTACCCTAAGCCTCCTCACGCCGATTAATGCACACTCCATAAGGAGATAAAATACCCCCAAGCTCTTATTTCTGAACTCCTGACAGCTCATACAAACTCATTTAAGCCATATTCTTATTAGATAAGAGGTTAGCTATAATAATTGTTTATGAACTGTCAGGAGTTCTGAGATAAGGGCTATACTTCCTGCTGTCAGAGCAGCAACAAAACAGAAAGTGACAATCTGCAGACAGACTGAAACTTAACCCTGTACAACAAAAACAGCTGAAAAGTTTTTATAAAGAACAACTGAAAAATATATATTTAGCCTAAAAGAAGTAAAATGTAATCATAAAAACTGCCTTTGAAGGTGTTCACAGCTGTTAATAAATCTATAGCTCCACAAACTCTGATGAAGACGGGAGACAAAGTCTGAATGCTGACCTCTTCAGATCAGCAGTCTGAAGGTGGAGTTCTCCAGGCAGGACATTTATGCTGCGGATTTTCCATTTTGAAAAATCTGCAGTGTATGTTCCCAAGTTTTGCAAGTTGTGTGGATTTTGCTGTATAAACGTTTACGGATTTGCTACAGATTTCAGGCTACATGCTGTGAAATCTGCAGTAGATATGCCATACTCGCCAACTCTCCTGAAATGTCCGGGAGGCTCCAGGATCATTGAAGAACCTAAAGATTTCCAAAACGGTTGTCACTTCCTAGAGATTGGCCTGGTTCTTCCTAGTTTTGTTTGGTGCTGGGGCTGCATCATCATAGACAGCCCTGGCAGACAAATACAGGGGGTGATGCCAAAGCACATAAAGGATCGTGACCCAAAGAAAAGGGTATTGTTTGAAAAAAATAAGGGTGTTGCTAGCCCCCCCAAAAAATGTTTTTGCCAATATGTGTAGTACACCTCACACCATAATCTCCAGGGAAAATCAGCAATAAGTTTAGCAAGTATGGGACAACCTGTGTACCTAGCCATTCTCCTTCCTGAAACAAAAGGTGAAATGATCTATTCCATTAATATGATATGTAATGGCGGACAACCTCTTTTAAATGTACCTGAGTTTTCAGACAAAAAAGTTTGTACACTGCTCAAAAAAATAAAGGGAACACAAAAATAACACATCCTAGATCTGAGTTAATTAAATATTCTTCTGAAATACTTTGTTCTTTACATAGTTGAATGTGCTGACAACAAAATCACACAAAAAAAAAAAAATGGAAATCAAATTTTTCAACCCATGGAGGTCTGGATTTGAAGTCACACTCAAAATTAAAGTAGAAAAACACACTACAGGCTGATCCAACTTTGATATAATGTCCTTAAAACAAGTCAAAATGAGGCTCAGTAGTGTGTGTGGCCTCCACGTGCCTGTATGACCTCCCTACAATGCCTGTGCATGCTACTGATGAGGTGGCGGACGGTCTCCTGAGGGATCTCCTCCCAGACCTGGACTAAAGCATCTGCCAACTCCTGGACAGTCTGTGGTGCAACGTGACGTTGGTGGATAGAGGGAGACATGATGTCCCAGATGTGCTCAATTGGATTCAGGTCTGGGGAATGGGCGGGCCAGTCCATAGCATCAATGCCTTCGTCTTGCAGGAACTGCTGACACACTCCAGCCACATGAGGTCTAGCATTGTCTTGCATTAGGAGGAACCCAGGGCCAACCGCACCAGCATATGGTCTCACAAGGGGTCTGAGGATCTCATCTCGGTACCTAATGGCAGTCAGGCTACCTCTGGCGAGCACATGGAGGGCTGTGCGGCCCTCCAAAGAAATGCCACCCCACACCATTACTGACCCAATGCCAAACCGGTCATGCTGGAGGATGTTGCAGGCAGCAGAACGTTCTCCACGGCGTCTCCAGACTCTGTCACATGTGCTCAGTGTGAACGTGCTTTCATCTGTGAAGAGCACAGGGCGCCAGTGGCGAATTTGCCAATCTTGGTGTTCTCTGGCAAATGCCAAACGTCCTGCACGGTGTTGGGCTGTAAGCACAACCCCCACCTGTGGACGTCGGGCCCTCA
Organism: Bufo bufo; assembly: GCF_905171765.1. Lineage (NCBI taxonomy): Eukaryota > Metazoa > Chordata > Amphibia > Anura > Bufonidae > Bufo > Bufo bufo. The sequence continues at coordinate 425,204,186 of NC_053394.1, forward strand.
TACTACGCTGACAGACACAGCAAACCTTCTTGCCACAGCTCGCATTGATGTGCCATCCTGGATAAGCTGCACTACCTGAGCCACTTGTGTGGGTTGTAGACTCCGTCTCATGCTACCACTAGAGTGAAAGCACCGCCAGCATTCAAAAGTGACCAAAACATCAGCCAGAAAGCATAGGAACTGAGAAGTGGTCTGTGGTCACCACCTGCAGAACCACTCCTTTATTGGGGGTGTCTTGCTAATTGCCTATAATTTCCACCTGTTGTCTATCCCATTTGCACAACAGCATGTGAAATTGATTGTCACTCAGTGTTGCTTCCTAAGTGGACAGTTTGATTTCACAGAAGTGTGATTGACTTGGAGTTACATTGTGTTGTTTAAGTGTTCCCTTTATTTTTTTGAGCAGTGTATAATGGCTGTGCTTCTTTGTAAAATCATAACTGTGAAAGAATAGTTACGTTTGTAATCTTCCCTAATGTTTTTTTAGCCATATTAACCTCTGTTTCAGCTGCACAGCTAGATGCATTTTGCTCAGAAGCAACAGAATAGATAAGGAGAGATAAATAAAACTGACAGAAAAGCAGGAGCAGTGTATTAGCATTTTTTTTTTAAATCAGGCTGACGATGTCAGGTAGCTCTGACCTCCCTGACTTCCTCTCAGCCATCTTCTGTGTCTCTGTTACCAGGGAGGGATCTTGCCTGACAGCAGGCAGTGGACTGCAACTTAGGTGCAAGTGAGACCCCTGATGGCCATGATTTTACAGCTTTTTTTTTTTTCCGGGTGGATGCAGGCAGATTTTTTAAATTAAGTGATTTAGAAATTTGCTATTTACATCATTCTCTATTAGAAGAAATGTAAGTGTGTGAAAGTACAAATTTTACAGCAAATTTTACTAATTGATATCAATACTCAACAGAGGTGGAGAACTTCTTTGCTGAAATTCCTAATAATATATTTGTAACATTTTTTTCAAATGCCAAGGTACCAATGACAGTAAACTTGAGGTAGGTTGCTATAAATTGCAACAGCAAACTTCAAAGTTCTACGTGTCATTAAAGGGGTGGTTTGATGGCAATTTTTTTTTATAATAGAATGGCATAAAAAAACAAAAGAAGTGGAACTCGCCTCACAGATCCCCCACTGCTCCCGTTCCAGTGTTTGAGGTCTCCACTGCCTCTACTTCCTGTCCCTCCTGACACACAGGAAATGACCATTCAGCCAATCACCATCATCATCTAACTGATATGCTCAGACAGAAAGTCATATCTTCTGACAAAATTTGAGAGGAACCCCTGTGAATGGACCACACTGTCCCTGCCCACCGCTGCTTGAAAATTATGGGGAAATATGGTCCACTCTGTATGACCGTCCTCAATAGCCTAAATTTATCCTTTACATGTTTTACATTTAAGTTACACAGGCTGGCGTCAATCTGGCAGCACAGCACTTACAGTATCCACTGGCAGCAAGCATTATCCTCAATGCAGCTTTGGATGTGACTAGAGTACACGTTGTGATTTAACTCCACGTCAACTCCAGTCTAGACTTAAACTGTAGGAGCTACACTTTAAACTACACAGTGTAACCCTACCCTTGCATAACACACTTTCTTACCCTGGTATTGTGCTAGTGACTTAACACTTCCCCGAGCAGGAAATATCCAGATTCAAGTGTTTTCTGCTACATCATCAGGGCATTTACATTTCTCGTCTCTTACTTTGAGTGGATTGGTCAAGATATCCTAAAATTAGGTGCTAATGCCTGCAAGCTTCTGGCTACGCACAGGACCGGATTATGTGATGTGTTCTGCACAAGCCTCCTACCCCAATGTACTAGCGCGATCCAAGCCAGAAAGGGCTTAATATCATGAAGTCACTTTTTAGGCAAAATATTGTATTATTAAATGAAAAGCAAAATCCATGTCACTGACAAACATCAGAGTCTTCACCAGACTTTCCACTGAAGGATATTACAGCAAAAGATCATTAGATACAGTATCTCACAAAAGTCAGTCCACCCCTCACATTTTTGTAAATATTTTTTTTATATCTTTTCATGGGACAACCCTGAAGATCTGACACTTTGATACAATGTAAAGTAGTCAGTGTACAGCTTGTATAACGGTGTACATTTGGTGTGCCCTCAAAGTAACTCACCACACAGCCATTATGTCCAAACCACTGGCAACAAAAGTGAGTACACCCCCCAAAAAAAGCAAAAATGGCCAAATTGTCCCCAATTAGCCATTTTCCCTCTCCGATGTCATGTGACTCGCTAGTGTTACAAGGTCTCGGGTGTGAATGGGGAGCAGGTTTGTTACATTTGGTGTTATCGCTCTCACACTCTCTCATACTGGTCACTGGAAGTTCAACATGGTTCCTCATGGCAAAGAACTCTCTGAGGATTTGAAAAAAAGAATTGTTGCTCTACATAAAGATGGCCGAGGCTATAAGAAGACCGCCAACACCCTGAAACTGAGCTGCAGCACGGTGGCCAAGACCATACAGTGGTTTAACATGACAGATTCCACTCAGAACAGGCCTGGACATGGTCGACCAAAGAAGTTGAGTGCACGTGCTCAAAGTCATATCCAGAAGTTGTCTTTTCAAAATAGTCATATGAGTGCTGCCAGCATTGCTGCAGAGGTTAAAGGAGTGAGGTGTCAGTGCTCAGACCATACGCAGCACAGTGCATCAAATTGGTCTGAATGGCTGTTGTCCCAGAAGGAAGCCTCTTCTAAAGATGATGCACAAGAAAGCCTTCAAACAGTTTGCTGAAGACAAGCCGACTGGGGACATAGATTACTGGAACCATGTCCTGTGGTCTGATGAGACCAAGATAAACTTATTTGGTTCAGATGGTGTCAAGTGTGTGTGGCGGCAATCAGGTGAGAAACAAAGACAAGTGTGTCTTGCCTACAGTCAAGCATGGTGGTGGGAGAGTCATGGTTTAGGGCTGCATGAGTGTTGCCGGTTGTGGGGGAGCTACAGTTCATTGAGAAAACCATGAATGCCAACATGTACTGTGACATACTGAAGCAGAGCATGATCCCCTCCCTTCAGAAACTGGGCCGCAGGGCAGTATCCAAACATGATAACGACCCCAAACACAACTCCAAGACGACCACTGCCTGGCTAAAGAAACTGAGGGTAAAGGTGCTGGACTGGCCAAGCATGTCTCCAGACCTAAACCATATTAAGCATCTGTGGGGCATCTTCAAACGGAAGGTGGAGGAGTGCAAGGTCTCTAAAATCCACCAGCTACGTGATGTCGTCATGGAGGAGGAGTGGAAGAGGAGTCTAGTGGCAACCTGTGAAGCTCTAGAGTCAACTCCATGCCCAAGAGAGTTAAGGCAGTGCTGGAAAAAAAAAAACGTTGCCACACAAAATATTGACACTTTGGGCACAATTTGGCCATTTTTGCTTATGGGGTGTACTCAGTTTTGTTGCCAGCGATTTAGACATTAATGGCTGTGTGTTATTTTGAGAGCACACCAAATTTACACTTTTATACAAACTGTACACTGGCTACTTTACATTGTATCAAAGTGTCAGATCTTCTGTGTTGTCCCATGAAATTATATAATAAAATATTTACAAAAATGTGAGGGGTGTAGTCACTTTTGTGAGATATTGTATATGGTTTAAAAACCATTCAAAATGAGAATTCTGTCCCTATTCCAGATACTTATTCTTGTACATAGGAGGCAGTATTATGGTAGTTATATTCTTGTACATAGGAGGCAGTATTATAGTAGTTATATTCTTGTACATAGGAGGCAGTATTATAGTAGTTATATTCTTGTACATAGGAGGCAGTATTATAGTAGTTATAATCTTGTACATAGGAGGCAGTATTATAGTAGTTATATTCTTCTACATAGGATCAGTATTATAGTAGTTATATTCTTGTACATAGGAGCAGTATTATAGTAGTTATATTCTTGTACATAGGAGGCAGTATTATAGTAGTTATATTCTTGTACATAGGAGGCAGTATTATGGTAGTTATATTCTTGTATATAGGAGCAGTATTATAGTAGTTATATTCTTGTACATAGGAGCAGTATTATAGTAGTTATATTCTTGTACATAGGAGCAGTATTATAGTAGTTATATTCCTGTATATAGGAGGCAGTATTATAGTAGTTATATTCTTGTACATAGGAGCAGTATTATAGTAGTTATATTCTTGTACATAGGGAGCAGTATTATAGTAGTTATATTCTTGTACATAGGAGGCAGTATTATGGTAGTTATATTCTTGTACACATGAGGCAATATTATAGTAGTTATATTCTTGTACATAGGAGCAGTATTATGGTAGTTATATTCTTGTACATAGGAGCAGTATTATAGTAGTTATATTCTTGTACATAGGAGGCAGTATTATAGTAGTTATATTCTTGTACATAGGAGCAGTATTATAGTAGTTATATTCTTGTACATAGGAGGCAGTATTATAGTAGTTATATTCTTGTACATAGGAGCAGTATTATGGTAGTTATATTCTTGTACATAGGAGCAGTATTATAGTAGTTATATTCTTGTACATAGGAGGCAGTATTATAGTAGTTATATTCTTTTACACATGAGGCAATATTATAGTAGTTATATTCTTGTACATAGGAGCAGTATTATAGTAGTTATATTCTTGTACATAGGAGCAGTATTATAGTAGTTATATTCTTGTACATAGGAGGCAATATTATAGTAGTTATATTCTTGTACATAGGAGCAGTATTATGGTAGTTATATTCTTGTACATAGGAGCAGTATTATAGTAGTTATATTCTTGTACATAGGAGGCAATATTATAGTAGTTATATTCTTGTACATAGGAGCAGTATTATGGTAGTTATATTCTTGTACATAGGAGCAGTATTATAGTAGTTATATTCTTGTACATAGGATCAGTATTATGGTAGTTATATTCTTGTACATAGGAGCAGTATTATAGTAGTTATATTCTTGTACATAGGAGCAGTATTATAGTAGTTATATTCTTGTACATAGGAGGCAGTATTATAGTAGTTATATTCTTGTACATAGGAGGCAGTATTATAGTAGTTATATTCTTGTACATAGGAGGCAGTATTATAGTAGATACATTCTTGTACATAGGATCAGTATTATGGTAGGTATATTCTTGTACATATGAGCAGTATTATAGTAGTTATATTCTTGTACATAGGATCAGTATTATGGTAGTTATATTCTTGTACATAGGAGCAGTATTATAGTAGTTATATTCTTGTACATAGGAGCAGTATTATAGTAGTTATATTCTTGTACATAGGAGGCAGTATTATAGTAGTTATATTCTTGTACATAGGAGGCAGTATTATAGTAGTTATATTCTTGTACATAGGAGGCAGTATTATGGTAGGTATATTCTTGTACATAGGAGGCAGTATTATAGTAGTTATATTCTTGTACATAGGAGGCACTATTATAGTAGTTATATCCTTGTACATAGGATCAGTATTATAGTAGTTATATCCTTGTACATAGGAGCCATATTATAGAAGCTATATTCTTGTACATAGGAGGCAGTATTATAGTAGTTATATTCTTGTACATAGGAGGCAGTATTATAGTAGTTATATTCTTGTACACAGGAGCAGTATTATAGTAGTTATATTCTTGTACACAGGAGCAGTATTATAGTAGTTATATTCCTGTACATAGGAGGCAGTATTATAGTAGTTATATTCTTGTACATAGGAGCCGTATTATAGTAGCTATATTCTTGTACATATCAGGCAGTATTATAGTAGCTATATTCTTGTACATAGGAGGCAGTAGTATAGTAGTTATATTCTTGTTCATATCAGGCAGTATTATAGTAGTTATATTCTTATACATAGGAGGCAGTATTATAGTAGTTATATTCTAGTACATAGGAGCAGTATTATAGTAGTTATATTCTTGAACATAAGAGCAGTATTATAGCAGTTATATTCTTGCACATAGGAGGCAGTATTATAGTTGTTATATTCTTGTACATAGAATGCAGTTTTATAGTAGTTATATTCTTGTACATACAGGCAGTATTATGGTTAGGGATGAGCGAATCGACTTCGGATGAAACATCTGAAGTCGATTCGCATAAAACTTATTTTTAATACTTGTGACACAGTGAGAGGTTTGGTCTAGGAAAACTGGTATTTTCCTCCCAGCATGTGCTGCTGGGCTGATTTACAACCAGGTAATACCGGACTGTATTTTAAGTGCCGGTCCGGGTTTTGTCAGCACCTGGCGGTCCTTAAATAGGCAGCTGGGCTCAGAAGCAATGTCTGTGTGCTGGGATCTGAGGCCTGTGCTGGGCTGGGGGGCTGAGACCTGTGTGTCAGGGGAACAGGCCGCCTAAAGCCTGTATTTGGACTTACTGAGGCAGAACTTCCACCAAGGTGACTTTCTGTTATTAACTTGCCATTGGGTGTGAAGTAACACCAACACTACAAAAGTGACATTTTGTTTTTGGCATCATGTGTGAGTAAACACTGAAGTTTGAACTACGAACTTGTATTTGCCTCTGTACTGCGCCCGCTTATCCTAACTACCAGAGCCAATCCCCACATACTGTACGGAGCAGAATGTATTGGCTCTGGTGAGCCAAAGTTATTGCTTCGCAAAGTCGTGGGAGCCTTCGCGCAATGACTTCATAAATTAATTTGTACTGTAAAAAAAACATTTCACAAACTCGGGTTCGGTTCCAAGGTACCACTTGGAACCGAACCCGAATTGGGAAACTTCGGCCAAATTAAATAGCTGATATTCTCCTTGCTGATCCTCTGCAGCCGCCATTCCGACGGTGCCCGGTTCCTTCCTGTACTTCACTCCCTGCTGCTTGTCCGGTATGGCAGGAAACGCCATTCAGCTTTGACCCGCCAATGACTGACTGAGCGGTTTACCCAGCCATTTCCTGGTGTGTCGTAATGTCAGCAAGATGTGATACATAGCGGGAATCTGGGCAGCACAGGGGATTAGAGAGGTGAGTATAAACTCATTTAATTTTTTTAAGCATTTGATGGACATGGCAAATATGTTTTTTGTATATACTGTATATACCTATTTAATAACCTTTTCACTTAAAGGAAGATAAGGTTGATCTTCAACAAATATTTCAGGGAAAAAGCTACTACAATATTTCATTTGTCATTAATATTATCAGGAAAAACAAGCACAGAAAAAAAGACACATCCATGGCTCATCACCATATCCTTGACAAGACGCAACAAACATCAATTGTCCTTCAAATTATTTGTCAAGTTCCTCCCTGTTGGAATTTACATAATGAATACTATGTCTTGCATATTTTAGGTTTCAGAAAATGAGTAGCTTTGAGTGACCTTCTCAAAACATTCTTGAGCAAGCAGATAATTCAACGGCTGAAGAAAGACTTCTTCATTGATTATCCAATGTTTGAGGGTAACAAAGACACAAGTGTTTGGCTAAGTCGTCCATGAAAACCGCTTAGGCGTCTTAACTGTGGAATTAAGGAAAAAAAATATAGAGGTTTGAAGTTCCCGTGATCAAACTAGTCTTAAGGAGAACTTCCTGACCTGTTTGGTTATGCTTCCTTGGTTGGCTTGTCTCCCGTTAGCCATCTATTTTGGTCTGGTTCCCAGTGGTTCCCTCAGAAACATATTGTTAGCCTTTTGAATCCTAATATCCTAATGTCTCCAAGTCCAGGGCCACCCAGGGAGGGCAATAACAATGCCATTGTGGGATGCTTGGTTTGTCTTGGCATTTGAAAGCCACCACCCTTGTTCCCTGACCTTGATCTCCAACTGGGATAAGTGACCTTGATCTCTCTTGAATCAAAAGGAACTTAACAAATTGGTGCCTTAATCCACTTAGCCCTCTGTCACCCTGTCCACTCTAGGGTTGTAAGGAGCTGGACTCTCTCTCTTGAAATGGAGGGTCTTCCGCGCTAATCCTTCAGTGACCAGCAGGAACACGTATTACTTGGCTTAAAGATTCCTCAACGCTTGCTCCTAGTGTGCTCGGCTTACAAAAGAACTCACCCATGTGAAGCTAAGTGTGTAAAATCAGGGTGAGAATGGTTAACGGAAAATAAAAAAGTTTGTTGGTTCGTGTGAAATCAACAAAATCACTTCAAACTAAAATAAACCCATCTGCCTTTGAGGAGGAAAAAAATTGCATGTCAGTTTCACAGGGAACTGATGTAATAGAGATGTCTACCGTGACTTTACAGGAAGATGGAGGAACAGTCCAAAACATGTTTGGGTGGTCTAAGTGTATCTTATCTCCCATGAAATTCCATTTACACATGCTTGTGGTGATAAATGGTGAGTCTATCTATGGGGCTCGGTGGTTCTGCCCGTAAGAATTTCTTGGAAATGGCTCAATGTTTTTACATTTAAGACTAGATGTCCTTGGAATGTGCAAGTCATGTCTGTAGGTAGGATTTTCAATGTAATCATTTCCAAAGGAGGATTTGTGTCGTCAAAGTTTTAAGGTGGACCATAAGTGTAAAGACTGTGTCAATCTGACCCTGGACTGGCAACAGAGAATTCACAATTATGAAGTGTTCAGAGCTAAAATATCCCGGCTTTCCCTTCAATGTCCAGAGCCAGTTTGCTGTTGATTCACATTCTATAAAAGGCAAAAACGTCAAAAATGGATTACAATAATCAAAATAACTATCCCACGTAAACTTAATAATTGATCAGCCATAACATTAGATCCACTGATCTAATAGTCTATTGGTTCCCCTTCTGCTGCCAAAACAGCTCTGATCCATTGAGGCATGAACTCAACACGACCTCTGAAGGTGTCCTATAGTATCTGGCACTAAAGGTGGATTTAGACGGGGCAAGTAGAACCAGATTGTCAGGAAGGAAGCATTCTTTCCCAACAGTTGGCTGCTCCTTAAATGGAGGTGAAGTGCGCCATTTACATGCAGCGATCACCTCCACAGTATGAGGATGAGAGATCACTATTGAAATCGCTCGTCCTGATACAGGTGCATTGTTTCTGGGCAGAAGATCGCTGTTTAGACAGCACAATCTGATGCCCAAAACGATAATTTACTTGCCTGCAAAAACAGAAGTTTCGCTCTTTCATTGGTTCATCGGCCGCACCTTTAGACGGGCAGATTGTCGGAAACAGGGAATTTCGTTCCTGATAATCTGCCCGAATATCACCCTGTCTAAATCTACCTTAAGACATTAGCAGCAGATCCTGTAAGTTGCTTAGATTGGACTTTTTTCTGCAGATCTGGGTAATTTGGAGGCCAAGTTGTCACCTTGATCACTTCATGTTCTTCAAAGTTTTGCAGTGTGTCCCGCGGCTTTATCCTGCAGAAACAGACCAATACCCACCAGCGGGCAGATCTACCATGAAGAGGGGTACTTATCCACACAATGTTTAGGTAGGTGGTACATGTCACATCCCCGTCAATGGCAGAACTCAAGATTTCCCTGCAGACCATTGCCCCGAACATCACACTGTCTCCTGCTAGCTTGTCTCCTTCCAGCAGTTCATCCTGGTGCCATCTCCTCCCCAGGGATCAGATGTACATGCACCTGACCATTCACATGATAAAATAGAAAAAGCGATTCATTAGGCCAGACCGCCTTCTTCCATGATGCTCACAAGCCTTTTGTAAGTGCCTTTGGCTGTGATGCCCTGCGTGATCTGACACCTTGGTATCGGCGTCAGCTTGAACTTTTCACCAATCGGGATTGGACCAGATGGGTAGGCTAGCCTTCACTCCCCAAGCAGATCAGTGAGCCCTGAGCACCCATGACCCACTAACTGGTTCACTGGTTGTCCGTCACTGGACCACGTTTGGTAGGTACTAACCACAGCGTATTGGAGGCACCCCACAAAGTCTTCTGTTTTGGAGATGCTCTGTCTCAGTTGTCTAGTCATCTCAATTTGGTCTTCACACACCCATTTTTCCTGCTTACAACACTGTTCATTTGCTGCCTATTATATCCCACCACTAACAGGAGCCGTCGTAATAAGAGATACACTACTGCTCATTTCCCCTATCATTGGTTTTAATGCATTGAAGTTATCCACAGGATAGGGAATAAATAACTGATCAATGGGGGTTTGACTGACGGGACCCCTACTGATCCCAAGAACAGGAGTCCCATTCCCCCGATCTGATGGAGCGGTATGTCAGACATGCTCCCTGACGCTCTATTCATTCTCTATGGAACTGCCGGAGATAGCCGAGTACAGCGATTGGCAATTTCCAGCGGTTCCACAGAGACCTGAGAGGTTCCTGTCGCTCCATCAGATCTGGCGAACGGACCACCTGTTCTCGGGATCGGTTGTGGTCCTAGAGGTCAGACCCCCCAATCAGTTAGTTAATCCCTATCCTGTGGATAGGAGGCAACTTCAAAACAACCCCTTTAAAGGAAGCTGAAGCTCCACGGATAAGGACCTACGCCCCAGAACCAGCCGGTTTTCCTTACAAATTGATGGTCTATGTGGTTTATTAATGGGCCGGGCCTGTTAAATGCTGCTATCAATCACGACAAGCAACTGAGAAAAACTCTGTAACACCTTCGATGAATTATCCGACAAATATCTCGCATGGGACAAGGTATCTCTCTAAAATCTGGAAGTCATCAGATTTTTCTTTGGAATGGGACCTGCTTGTGATTTTCCAAACCCTTTCATATAGACGCTCCCATGATGAATTTGCTATAATGAAATACAGTATGGCCAGGCTTCACGTATACGCAGGCGGCTAATATCTTTGCCTAGTTTTTCCCCACTTTCATGTTCATATATTGAGAAAGACGGTCATTATTTTTTCACCTGTATTTATGGCCGGTCTATTTTTAATGGTGAAAAAAATCAAGTCGACGTCCATAGGGATGAAAAGACCAAGGGCTTCTTAAAGGAAAAGTGTCAGCAGAAAAGGACCCAATAGGCCTAAAACGGTCTTAAAGGGCCACTGAGCTTTCACAAACCTTTTGATATATCATAGAGACCTATCAAAGAGAGAGAAATGCTCACATATCACGTTCTCTCTCCTCGTAGCTGGAGACGGACTGAGTAGAAGGTCTATGGGCCCATCCAGCTTCTATCTCCAGCAGCGAGAAAAGAGAGTGCAATATGCGAGCACTTCTCTCTCCTCGTTCTAGTGATCAGTGGAGGTCCCAGCACTCAAAACTCTGGATGTGTCCCTTTAACATGTCACATTTTTCTGAAAACTCAGTGACCCTTTAATAACCAGCATAACCAGTCAAAAATTCTGCAGAACCTCATAACCCATGCTCCAGCCAGCGCAAAATTCACCATCAACGACCCAGGAAGGGTTAACAAGAGCCAATATTGCACGATTGTGTTTTCATATTGAAACTATGAGAAAAATGGTTCTTAAAGAATTCAAAGCAGAATGGTGGGGGAGGGGTGGTGAACTATGGAGTGAGGTGGAGGAAGGAGGGGGGCGTCCCGCTGATTCCTGGCAGGTTTTCAAACACCTGGCAACCTGATTCTAAAAAAAAACTAAACAAAAAGACTAAGCCCAAATTCACACACCCCTTGTAAAATACACCATATACTGCTATGCGCAAACTCAACCTTATTGTACGCAGCCATGATTTCATGTGAATTTCAGGGTGTCAGACAAACGCTTGGTATCGGACATGTGGCTGAACTGGTAGACCTGCGGCTAGCATGGGTCACCACCGAGATGTCCTCTCACTTTATCTAATGGGAATGTGGTTGATTTGAGTAGCGGTAGAGCAGGATATTGCCACGTGGCTAGGATAACGCTGCAATGCCTTGCACCGCTGCTACTACATAGATGGTCCGACAGCTCCATGTAAACAATGTAGGGGCAGCTTCCCTCGAATGAGCACTACAGCTAACTGGGAGGGGTACCGAGAGTCAGAGCCCCATATTAATGGCCTATGCTGAGGATCATTGCTCCAGTCCCCTTTAAGTAATAATATTCAGCCTGCCTGCAGCCACCACTAGGGGGAGCTCATTGCAAAAATATGTATAAAGCTTACCTAATAAGTCCATCTTGCATTTTGAGCCTCGTACATGGGTGGAGTTAAATTTTACAGGTATGCCATAAATGGCCGATAGGTGTGGGTCTTACCTATGCAACCAGTACCTAGCTCAGATATAGGGGCCCCCAGACCACCCCCTCTCTTCATTCACTGCTAAAAGTGAATGGAGACATCTGTGCATGCACATCCACCTCTCCACTTGCAATCATGGCACAAGGTCTCATAGTAGCCCTATTCTTGAGATGGTGCGGGTCTCAGACAACCCCCGACACTGATGACTTACCACATGATCCAGATTTCTTGTCCACAAGCTTCACATGTCTCGTCTGATTGCGGACCTTGGAGTCAGTGTTTTCGACGAGGTTTGCCAGGTCATCAATTATCTCTGGAAAACATAAAAGTTGGAGAACCTTTACATGAAGTTGTTAGCAACCGTTTTTTTACAATGGTGCCGTTTTTACAATGGTTGTCACAGTCCAACTCCTGTCTCCATCACTGATGAGGAACAAGGGCATAAGTACCATAGAGGAAGGCACTATGGCTGCTACCGGGCTCTTGGAGAGAGGGGGCCAGCTCTGGCTGGTCCTATCTACTTTTGAAATTGGTGACAAGAGTTTGTGCAGGACTCCTTCTATAACAGCACTGCTAATAAACAACGGGTCGGGAATGGCCCAAAGGTCCTTTTGGGCAAAGGTGGGCATCATAATGAGGGAGCCTCTGCCATAATATACGCCACCGACAAAGAACCAACAGAAAAGAGGATCGAGATGGAGAAAGAATTTTTATCAGTTGGGGTCCATGGACTGTGACCCCCACCAATCACTAGAATTAGAGGGAAACATGGCCGCCGGTCACCAGTTTGTAAATCATTTGTGGTGCAACCTTCAGCCCCCCACCCCCCAGGTTCCCATAGGTTTTCTCTCGTCCCACCAATTTTCTCCTGCGCTCCTCATATGTGAATTGGAAATTCTCATCAGTATGAAGAGCGATTTCCAAATAATAAAACCCCACGGAAATTTTAGAGGCCAAATAAGGAGAGGTTAACATTCAGCTCTGAAATGTATTGCTTTCAATAATAAGAGGATTAGTTCAATGCAATCCAAATAAATCACGGCAAAAATTCTGTATATTCTGTAGAGAGAGCCGACTTGGGAAAGCGGAGGGGGCGGCCGTGTAGTGTGCTTAACCTTTGTGATGCCAGGCGGACCCACAATGCAACGCACAACAATAGCGCGTCCAAGCGGATTAAGTGGCCGCTGTTACGTTCCATTACACAAATGCAGGATTTCTTTCTTCGCTAATACAGTATTTAGACTTGTCAGGGCGAAAACAATTTGTTATTCGTTTCTGAATAATATCTTTATCCCGGAAAGCTGGGTGATGGCCAATAAGACTTCCACTACAGCTGCTGGAGAGGTGTAACCCAGCGTCTTCAGACTGCAGACAGCAGAGGCCATATTGGTCGCCTCACAACTTTCCAGAAGCAGAGGGAATGTTCTTGTCTCCCAATATCCAAGACTCCTTTTACAAGGGCAGATAAACTGTCCAAAACACGCGACAACCGACAATATAGCAAGTAGCTCGTTTAACGGGGTATACCAACCAAATTAAAAACGCTTGCAGTGGGGTCCTACCGTTGAATAAAAAGAGTAGGCTTCTACTTACCTCACCAATTTGGCGATGCCCAGTTCCCCGCTGCACTCCACTTTCTGCTGATGCCCCGATGTGGCAGGAATTGCCTGCGAATGGTGCCAATCACAGTCTGAGGCGGGTCATCACTGTGGCCAGCGATTGGCTGATCTGCCATGATTTCATGGCGTGTTGGAAATCAGGAAGTGGAGCACAGCAGGAACCCGGGCACCACTGGAACGGCAGAAAATTAGTAAATTATGCATAAGCTTGATTATTTTTTTCACAAAAATAGGTTCCCACTGCTGGCCTCAATTATCTGGCTGGAATACCCCATTTAGGATGTCTGCACACCATGCATCCCCACCATGGGTTCTGCAGGTGGATTACCACTATGTGCCATCACAGTGTGGCCAGGCCGCAGGTTTCTCATGAGGATTACTGCCAATTGCCGGGCTGCACTTGCACGTGCCATCACAATGTGTCCAGACATATGGGTTCTGCATGCAGATTACTACTAATTTCTGGGCCACACCTGTACGTACCATCATGGTGTGGCCAGTTTCCTCATGGGGATTACTGCCATCTGCTGGGCTCCACCTGTACATGCCATCATGGTTTGGCCAGGCTGCGAGTTCTCCTGGGGATTGCTGCTCTCTGCTGTGCTGCACCTATACGTACCATCATGGTTTGGCCAGGCCATGTGCAGATTACTGCTATATGCCGGACTGCACCTGTACTTGACACGGTTTCAAATGTCAAGCCCCGATGCAGGCCACCAGGCCATGATTTAAACATGCAGGGTACTGCTACATGCTGGGCTGCCCTGCATGTGCCATCATGGTGTGGCCAGGTTGCGAGTTTCTCCTGGTGATTGCTGCTCTTTGCTGGACTGCACCTGTACATACCACCATGGTGTGGCCAAGCCATGGGATGAACATGCAGATTACTGCTACATGCCGGGCTGCACGTGTACTTGCCACTATTTCAAGTTCAGATGCAGGCCACTAATTCGCAGAAATCCACACGCAGATCCGGCGGCTGGGCCATACCATGTTTCTTTCTAATCCGTTTCTTTGAATTGCAAGTGTCAGTACTACTGGTTTACACGAGGAATTGTGCTGATGACAAAGGATAATTTTGATGTCTTCATAAAATGGACTATCAAGGACAAACAATTAAATCATCATACGTCATTCGATTGCTTGACGTGTTTATACTGGCCAATTATCGAGATCGATTGTTCAGGTGAAGAGACCCTTAAGCGAAGAGCAGATAAAAGGATTTGCTATCATCGGACAAGTATGCGTGTAGCCATCCGGCCCGCCCAGGTCGCTTGTCTCGGTTTCTGCGTTGGGCTCTGAGTGTTTTCCAATTTATGTCTTTGGATGTGCAAAAGGCCCTTCAGGCTGAAAACTTCTCATCACCTAAGTATTCCACTGTTCACAGCGCTAACCATACCAGCGACCTGGGAGATTAATCCTCTGAGTAAACCCAAAGGCTGGATTTCATTTGTGAAAATTAACGAGTTTCGATTCCCTTTTTCTTAATGAAGAAACACATCTGTTCGAGAAGCAGCAAATTATAGTTTCAGAATATTGTTACCAGAAATCACGTGGAGATCTTCAGAGATCTAAATGTCAAATTGTTTTTTTAAGATTTTTATAAAAATTTTCGGTAATGTAATACAAACTGAAAATGAAATAATATGAAAACAATCAATTGGAAAAACTCCCCAACGCCTCCGACATTAGCAGCTTGGGTTAAAGCCACCAGTGCCCTAATATGAAGAATATGTAATTATTCTTATGGAGAGTCTTGCAAGCAAAGCTTCCTGGGAGAAGATATGTAAATTAACAAGGGGACTAATGTACATAATTTTCTCCCTAAGGACGAAAACTCTTGCGAGTGCCACTTATAGGTAGCTATCCTGTAAGCCAAAGTCCAGTCCATTAAAGAGCCTTGAAGCATAGCTAGGGATATCCTCACAACCATCTGTAGACAGTCCAGTTCTGCAGTTTCTGCTTCTCAACAGTATACAGTAGAGTTCTGGTTGGCTGGGTGAGATGCATTAGATGCAGTTTTTGGAAGGTACTGTTTATCCTAGTTTCTCCTCCAGATAAAGTCCTACAGGCAATGCTCTGGTTTCGCTGATTTCCCTAGTCATGTTTTAAGGATCTTTGATGGGTTGGACGCTGGCCTACAGGATAGCTACCTATCGGTGGCACTAGAAAGAGTTTTCTTCCTTAGGGAGAAAGCTATGTCTATTAGCCTCCTTCCTAATTTACATATCATTTCCCAGAAAGCATTGCCTGCAAAAATCACCATAAGAAGATCCAGTACCTTCCAAGATCTACAAATACTGGATTCTTTCTGCTTGAGGAGAACTTATTTGCAAATTTTCCCTACGAGCAAAGCCTGTAAGACTTCCTATACCAGTTGGATCTCCACAAGGAGAACCAGTACCATCTTCAACCTATTCATCACTGATGAGAAGCAAAAACCCCAAAACAGTGCTCTCTACAGATAAGAGTCTCTGGCTGGGCTGACATCTCTAGTTAGGTTTAAATGCTCTTTCATGGGTCTGACATTGACTCAAAGGATAGATAGCTATAGGTGGCACTAGGGACAGCTTTTTCCTTCCAATGTTCTAGACCTGGTTAAGCCTCCATCAGGGCACATGCCTCAATATACAGTTAGGTCCATATATATTTGGACACTGAACCAAATGTTGTTCTTTTTACCCGTTTACTAAAACATATTCAAGTTATAGTTATATAATGGACATGGACATAAAGTCCAGACTTTTAGCTTTCATTTGAGGGTAAGCACATTAAAATTGGATGATGGGTTTAGGCGTTTCAGCTCCTTTACATGTGGCACCCTGTTTTTAAAGGGTCCAAAATTAACTGGACAATAGACTCAAAGGCTGTTTCATGGGCAGGTGTGGGCAATTCCTTCATTATTTCATTCTCAATTAAGCACATAAAAGGCCTGGAGTTGATTTAAGGTGTGGTGCTTGCATTTTGAAGATTTTGCTGAGAAGTAAACATTTGGTCAAAGGAACTCTCCATGCAAGTGAAACAAGCCATCCTTCATCTGCAAAAACAGGAAAACCCATCCGAGAAATTGCTACACTATTAGGAGTGGCAAAATCTACAGTTTGGTACATCCTGAGAAAGAAAGAAAGCACTGGTGGTGACCTTGACCATGCAAAAAGACCTGGACGCCCAAGGAAGACAACAGTGGTGGATGATAACAGAATAATTACCATGGTGAAGAGAAACCCCTTCACAACAGCCACCCAAGTGAACAACACTCTCCAGGATATAGGCGTATCAATATCCAAATCTACCATAAAGAGAAGACTGCATGAAAGTAAATACAGAGGGTTCACTGCACGATGCAAGCCACTCATAAGCCTCAAGAATAAGAAGGCTAGATTGGACTTTGCTAAAACCGATGAAACCAAGATCAACCTCTACCAGAATGATGGAAATAAAAAAGTATGGCGAAGGCATGGTACAGCTCATGATCCAAAGCATACCACCTCCTCTGTAAAACATGGCGGAGGCAGTGTGATGGCTTGGGCATGCAGGGCTGCCAGTGGCCCCGGGGCCCTAGTGTTTATTGATGATGTGACACAGGACAGAAGCAGCCGGATCAATTCTGGGGTTTTCAGCCAAACTGATTGGTCGGCGTTTCATAATACAGATGGACAATGACCCAAAACATAAAAGCCAAAGCAACCCAGGAGTTTATTAAAGCAAAGAAGTGGAATATTCTTGAATGGCCGAGTCAGTCACCGGATCTGAACCTAATAGAGCATTTCCCTTGTTAAAGAGGACCTTTCACTGATTCTTACCCTATGAACTAAGTATACAAACATGTGGAGCGGCGCCCGGGGATCTCTCTGCACTTACTATTATCCCCGGGCGCCGCTCCGTTCTCCTGCTATGTCCTCCGGTATCTCCGTTCCCTAAGTTATGGTAGGCGGAGTCTGCCCTAGCGCTGGCCAATCGCAGCGCAGAGCTCACAGCCTGGGAGGTTATTTTCTCCCAGGCTGTGAGCTCTGCAATGCGATTGGCCAGCGCTAGGGCAGACTCCGCCTACCATAACTTAGTGACTGGAATCTCCGCCTACTATAACTTAGTGAGCGGAGATACCGGAGGGCATAGCAGGAGAACGGAGCGGCGCCTGGGGATAATAGTAAGTGCAGTGAGATCCCCGGGCGCCGCTCTACACGTCTGTATAGTTAGTTCATAGGGTAAGAATCGGTGAAAGGTCCTCTTTAAAGACTAAACTTCAGACAAAAAAGCCACAAACAACAACAGAAAACTGCTGCGGTAAAGGCCTGGCCGAGCATTAAAAGGAGGAAAGGCAGCGTCTGGTGATGTCCATGAGTTCAACACTTCAGGCAGTCATTGTCAACAAAGGGTTTTCAACCAAGTATTAGAATATAACATTTTATTTACAATTATTTAATTTGTACAATTACTTTTCCAATTACTAGTTCCTCACATTTTTATGCAACCATTTTTATCAACTCACTGAATTAAAGCTGAAAGTCTGAACTTCAACTGCATCTGAATTGTTTTGTTCAAAATCTATTGTGGTAATGTACAGAAGAAAGATTAGAAAAATGTTGTCTCTGTCCAAATATATACAAACCTAACTGTATGTTAAAAAGCACAAACGAGCCCCCTAAATGTCCAACCACAGCTGGTGATTAGTAAGACACGAGAGACGTACCAAGAAGAGAGAAGGTGGTCTGGTCGTCAGATATCTTAATGGGGGGGGGGGGCTATATTATTATTTTTATTAAAATTGACTCCCATGTAGGCTAATGGTTTTTTCTTAGCTACATAATGACATCTAAGTCACTATGAAACAAACATCTTAAAAGCATCTGTCAGCAGTTTTGTACCTATGACACTGGCTGACCTGTTACATGTGCACTCGGCAGCTGAAGGCATCTGTGTTGATCCCATGTTCATATGTGCCCGCATTGCTGAGAAAAATGATGTTTTAATATATGCAAATGGACGCTGGCTTACAGGATAGCTACCTATCGGTGGCACTAGAAAGAGTTTTCTTCCTTAGGGAGAAAGCTATGTCTATTAGCCTCCTTCCTAATTTGCATATCATTTCCCAGAAAGCATTAGCTGCAAGAATCACCGTAAGAAGATCCAGTACCTTCCAAGATTTACAAATACTGGATTATTTCTGCTTGAGGAGAATTGATTTGCAAATTTTCCCTACGAGCAATGCCTGTAAGACTTCCTATACCAGTTGGATCTCCATAAAGAGAACCAGTACCATCTGATAGCTTCTTCAACCTATTCATCACTGATAAGGAGCAAAAACTCCAAAAAAGTGCTCTCTACAGATAAGAGTCTCTGGCTGGGCTGACATCTCTAGTTATGTTTCATGGGTCTGACATTGACTCACAGGATATATAGCTATTGGTGGCACTAGGGACAGCTTTTTCCTTCCAATATTCTTGACCTGGTTAAGCCTCCATCAGAGCTTTGGACAACTTGAGTGACAACCGCGATACTGTAGCTATTAGTAGGAGAGAGTCCTGAAAACTTCTCTAGTGCCAAGGCAAATGATGCCACGTGCAGCAAGTAACAAAAGAAGAGACGTGGATCAGGATGTGATTGACATGGATCCGGATCATAGAAATAAAAAGAGGAGAAAGCAGGGTTTATGCTTTTCTGTGAAGTTTGAGTGACAAAACAATGGCTCCGTAACTGCTTAAAAATGGATGCGGTAAGTTGGCAATGTCCCACAGAGGAAGAAGAGGTCAGGAATTTAGTTGGCTTGCATAGGTAAAACACAGGACAAGAGGAGCTCTGAAAGAAGCTAAGTTTTCATTTTTGCGTCTTGATTTTGTTCTTGCTAAATCGTGCACCACAAAGCCAAACATTAAACAGTGACACTGTCTCTTTAAGTATCTTACTTTGTGGAAGTAGCAATCATAAAGATGCATTTTGTCTTACAAAATGTGGCCGCAGGACAAGCTTCAAATCGACAATCTCAGCTCTAAATGCTCTTGAAGAAAAGCTACAAGGTTTGCATAGTGTTCCTGTTATCATCTCTACAAAATCTTCTGCCTGTCCCCTAAGGGAATTATGGAAGCTTCCTTCTTGGCAGTCGGACCCTGCAGTGATTTACCCTGTCATACTTGAAGATTGTGATACAGAATAGAAAACAAAGATCTGCTGAAAAAATGCATGTTACAAAAGTAGTTACAGAAGTTAGAGGTAGATGTTAGGAGTTTACCCCACATAAAATACAAAATGAGAATTTATAGACCACATCAACTTTTCGATATTGAAAAAACAAAAAGGATCCATTGACCAAATCCCACAAGGAAACATTCATACAACAGAACTGCTGGTGGATCCACTGACAAGACTTCATGTCCCATCTAAAAACCAAAAGGATCCATTGATCCCATGAAGAACCATCCATAAAACAGAACTGCTGGAGGATCCATTGACAAAACCTCATGTTTACCGACCAAATCCCACCTAGAAACATCCACACAACAGAACGGCATGAGGATCCATCGCCCAGACCTCATATCCCAACTAAAAACCAAAAGGATCCATCGACCATATCCCATGAAGAACCATTTATAAAAAAGAACTGCTGGAGGATCCATTGACAAAAAACTTTATGTCCCATCTAAAAACCAAGAGGGTGCATCAACCAAATCCCACCTAGAAACATCCATACAACAGAATTGCTTGAGGATCCATCGAACTGACCTCATGTCCCATCTAAAAACAAAGATGATCCACAGACCAAATCCCACCTAGAAACATCCATACAACAGAATTGCTTGAGGATCCATTGACCAGACCTCATGTCCCATCTAAAAACCAAGAGGGTCCATAGACCAAATCCCACCTAGAAACATCCACACAACAGAACTGCTTGAGGATCCATCGAACTGAGCTCATGTCCCATCTAAAAACAAAGATGATCCACAGACCAAATCCCACCTAGAAACATCCATACAACAGAATTGCTTAAGGATCCATCTAAAAACCAAGAGGGTCCATAGACCAAATACCACCTAGAAACATCCACACAACAGAACTGCTTGAGAATCCATCGCCCAGACTTCATGTCCCAACTAAAAAACAAAAGGATCCTGCACCTCAAATCCTACAATGGCCATTAGATGTATCGTGGCCAAACCCTCCAATTTTAGCTGGACCAGTTGACCATCTAATGTACATGGGGGTGTCCCTACTGTTACCTGATGGCATGTTGGATTTCAGGAGGCATAGCTGTTGGCCAAATGAGCATCCAACCAACAACTATGTAAGGTGTATGGGCACTTTTAGTAAAAACTTTGGCTGCATGGCTCGGTAGCTCAGTGGTTAGCAATAGTACGCTGGGGTCCTCGGTTTAAAATCAACCAAGGACAACACCTGCATGGGGTTTGTATGTTCTGGTTTCTTCAGGTTCTTTGTTTTCCTTCTGCACACGATAAACATACCAATAATTTACCTCCAAGGAAATCTCTCCTAGTGTTCTATATTGTATTGTGAATGATGAGAACAATGACCGTCTCTATACAGCACTGTGGAATATGTTGGTGCTTTATGAGCAACAGGAAATAAAACTATAATTTGCTGCTGACAATAATATGCATTGGCCAATATGGACCTAGTTTCCATCAACTGTGGCCCCCCTCCACCACCATCCCTAATCTGGGTGCAGATGGATCAATTTCCATGTAGCAGTTAATTCCGGATGATTGGCAAATCCCAAGGATTGGAGAGCTCTGGATTTACTGATGGACGGGAGCATGTGAATGTGACGTGATTGACTGGCAGGTCTTGGGTAAATTGTATTCCATCTCTCACCGCCATGCCAAATATTCCCATTCCAATACATGGATGTTTTATGTTGTTCTCGGTGCTCGGATTACACAATTCCCTCTGTTCTGACTGCCACAATCCGCTGGAACGTGCTGCATATGTCTGTCACGGCAGCTGTGCTTTTCTTAGAAAAAATAATAAAATAAAAAATGATTTTGACGGCTTCAGCTTAAAACCCCAAGGCAGGCTGTTGTTTTTCAGACAGATATTTTAGAGGAGATCTGTGTGTCTGTGAGCCTAGATCACTTCATTACTGGACACCAATGGTACCGTAATCACTAGAGCCAAGATCCAATTTTAAAATAATATTTTGAACTATATTTTAAAAAATACATCTGTATACTAAGGTCACCACAATGCAAGCTGAGTGCCCGAACAACCTCGGTTTCTCCTTAAGAGAACTGGACACCATGTACCGGACTGGCGCTGGACAAACCAGGGTGCAAAGTCTAATGGACCCTCTGGTCTACACCCTGTAAAATGCCTAAGTTCTTACTGGAAATTCCCAGATCCCAGACCTCAGATTGGAAGCAGGAAATTGGAGCATGCTGAACTTGTAGTCAGGACGAAGCAAATGGTCCAGGAGAGCAATAAGGAACAGAACCAGAGGATCATATGGTTGTTGCAGCCCTTACACCAAGCCAAGATGTCAAATTGGGATTTAACGGTGCATACAAATTAGCCAAGAGCATAAACCAGAAACAGAGCCAAAGAAAGGACTGGAAGCAGTAACAGTAGGACAATAACAGGCAGAAACAAGCTGAGGGCAGTATATACAGGCTTTGATGAGGTCTTCTATAGGAGTCAAATTCGCATGGTGCCGAGAGATAAGAATTCAAAGGTGTGGCAAGAGACGAGGAGGTCGTCGCTGGAAAGGGGTGAGGTGCCGCTTCTTCGACCTACATCTATCCCCCCGGCTCCTCCGTATAAATGCACAGCTGAGCGTGCATGTGAACAGAATGTGGAGAAGGTGTATGCCACTGCTGGACACCTCTGGCTTATCTCCCCGAGAACAAAGGGATGGTGATCAAAACCAATGCCCGATCCTTATGTCCCATGACATTTGTAGTCAGACTATTCAGAAGGCCCCCGTACACAATATATGGTCAACTGGCCCCACCGAATATGGTGGGTTTTGCCGTGATAGATCTAATGTATATGGCCAGCTCAAGGCACATGCCTCAATATATGTTAGAGAGCACAAACGAGCCCCCTAAATGACCAACCACAGCTGGTAATTAGTATGACACATGAGAGACGTACCAGGAAGAGAGAAGGGGGGCTGGTTGTCAGATATCTTCATGGGGGGGGGGCTATATTATTATTTTTATTAACATTGACTCCCATGTAAGCTAATGGCTTTTTCTTAGCTACATAATGACATCTAAGTCACTATGAAACAAACATCTTAAAAGCATCTGTCAGCAGTTTTGTACCTATGACACTGGCTGACCTGTTACATGTGCACTCGGCAGCTGAAGGCATCTGTGTTGGTTCCAAGTTCACATGTGCCCGCATTGCTGAGAAAAATTATGTTTTACCATATGCAAATGAGCCTCTAGGAGCAACGGGGGCGTTACCATTACACCTAGAGGCTCCGCTCTCTCTGCAACTGCCGCATCATTTGAACTGTGATTGACAGGGCCAGGTGTGATGATGTTTACACTACCTGGCCCGGTCAATGAAAAGAGGGCACGGCAGTTGCAGAGAGAGCAGAGCCTCTATGGGTAACAGCAACGCCCCTGTTGCTCCTAGAGGCTCATTTGCATATAGTAAAACATAATTTTTCTCAGCAATGCAGGCACATATGAACATGGGACCAACACAGATGTCTTCAGCTGCCAAGTGCACATGTAACAGGTCAGCCAGTGTCATAGGTACAAAACTGCTGACAGATGCCCTTTAACTCAATAGTGGCTCTGGCTGCTGCACCATGCTTTAGACTGCAGCTCCTCTCCTCTCACCCAGACTTTATGTTACATGAAAGCACAGACGTTCAGAAGGAACTCTGTGCACGAAGAATAATTATAAACTACAAGAAACTAAACAACCAATGACTAACTAAGGCTACTTTCACACTGGCGTTTTGGCTTTCCGCTTGTGAGATCCGTCATGGTCTCTCACACGTGGTCCAAAACGGATCAGTTTTGCCCTAATGCATTCTGAATGGAAAAGGATCCGCTCAGAATGCATCAGTTTGCCTCCGATCAGTCTCCATTGCGCTCTGGAGACGGACACCAAAACGTTGCCTGCGGCGTTTTGCTGTCCGCTTGACGAAACTGAGCCAAACGTTTTCTCTAACACAATCGAAAACGGATGCGTCTCCCATTGACTTTTAATGGAGTTCATGACAGATCCGTCTTGGCTATGTTACAGATAATACAAATGGATCCGTTCATGACAGATCCGTTTTTGCAGATCCATGATGGATGCGCCCAAAACGCGAGTGTGAAAGTAGCCCAACATCATGGAGACCAGCTGGGAGGTGGGAAGAGCGGTAGGTTTGATCCACAATATGGTTGACCCCTGAAAGCTGAAACTCCACAAAATGATTCCTGAAAGACGGGTGACTTCTATAAGAAAATAAAAGCGGTAATGAGCCACATGCTCATATAATATGGCGGGAGAAGGCTATGCAGAGCATGGCTTCCAATACTAATATGCTGTATGCTAAGTGTATTGTATGGAGCTGGGCCAAGACCACCATATTAACACTCCCAGGGCACGGCACAGCACCACTCCACATACTGGCTCATTATCCCAGTGCCAACATATGCAATAAATTAGACACACAATGTTAGATACATATTATTTTAACTGTTTTCCTTTCAGGACTGGGAATTAATTATTATTCATCAGCAAGTTCAGGATACATCAAGTGAAAATATTTGGTTGTACGACTGCAGCTCGATAATTATTCATCCTCGTGAAAGTTTTCAGTGCTCGTCCCGGCTGCTTTGTGTCGCGTGCCAAAATGGTTTCAGCTCGGAGACTATGAAGTATATATATGCGGCGCTGATAACTCTATCATTTGTTAGAATGTTTTTACTAGACGTTTTATAGCTCCGGGCTGTAAGAGGAGAATTTATGAAAAATTGTAGAACGAAGCCAGAGGCACAAGAACCAAAACTGCCCACAGTCGTTCATCGGGACGTGGTTGACATCACACAATGGGCAGAAAAGACTTTTAGGTGGTAAAAGTTCTTATAAATCCACATTGATTTATGATGCTTTAGGTGTTCTTGTACATATTTTATTATTTTACATCTGCTTTTCGAATGCAAAATTACGCAGTCTCCATTACAAATTTCCTACCATTTTGCTATTGCATAGTGTGTATAAATCCTTCACCTAGCTGCCGAAGCTGCTAAATCAGATAGAAATCTGTCAGAACTCTGCTCTTGTTTCTGTCAACTCTATGTACTCTCTCCCTCCCTTCTCTTAGTGTTAGAGATAGCAGCAGGGAGGGGGAGGAGGTTGTACATGCAGATCGGAGTGTTGAGAGGGGGAAACAATATGAGAAGGACAGATCACACAGGCTGTAGACAGGGAAGAAATCACATGTCATTCAGATCGCGGGGGAAGATTGCAGCATGCCAGACACACAGATCAAGCATGTATTACTGGGAAGGATACGTCCACGTGTGAAAAGTCTGAAACTAGCAGGCATCAAACTGTATATCAGGAGTTCTGAAAATGAAAGGAGGAGTGATTACAGCTTATGTAGTGGAGCAGGGGTACTTTGACGTTTGGACATTTTCCCCCGTTTACCCTATGCAAAGTTATAAACTTCTTACTTTATTTGACTTGAAAGGGTTAACTTGCACTGTTTAATACTGTTTAACTGCATTTTACATGTATGTTGTGATATATATCCTGTTCATTTGCACTGTATTTGTGAGGCTTTGTGGAAAGGGTTAATGAATACTAGGAGACTTTTAGGACTTTGAATGAGAAGCTGGTAATTTTCCACAGCTGGGTTTAAAGTAGAGCATGTTTTGGAGGGGAAAAGCCAGACTTGTTTACCACCAACACCAGGCAGACGGACCTTGTGATTGTCTAGTTTAGCTCTGTTGTTATGTCTGGAAACTTGTCTGGAGAAACTGCTGTGTCATTGCCATTTGGTAAAATTGAAGCTCTATACAAGTCTATGACAGACGGAAAGTGTAACAATGTATCTGTTTGTGCAGAGATTCTCCAATCCACCACTCCCACTAGAAGGTTCTAGTTTAGCCAGAAACTGTATATAAGGAGAGCAGTCAGAGCCCCTAGTGTTCGGCAGTTAGGGACCAGTGCTTGGAGGTGAAGACTCTGCCCAACTATGTAGTGACCAGAAGAAGACACTGAGATGGGGATGCTGAGCCACAGACCATGGGTCACCAGCCCTGTGACTAAGGAGCCATCCAGACTACTGAGCTACAGACTGTGGGCCTCCAGCCTTTGACCGGGGTCCCTGCCTTCTGAGACAGAGAGAGCGCAACAGCTAGGCAAGTCCTTTCTTTAGCAATGAACCCTTCTTCTGCCAGGGAGGAGACTGGAGAAGCCAGATCTATGCCTCACCTGTATTGTTTTGTACCTGAATTCCTCCAGTAAAGATGCACACTGCAGACCCTGACTCTCTATCTAGACTGATTTCTCATTGGGGTGCACCACGCCTTACCATCCCTTCCAGAGAGTAGCAACACGTGGTGACACCTTGATGGTGTCCGGGGGACCCAGTGTAGCGTTGGTGCCAACCCAAACCTGGCCACTGCGCTTAGTGCAACTTTTTGTTTACCATTACCACAGAAGGTAATATAACCACAGGTCTGGAGAGGAGAAAAATACTCACAGGTTCCCTTTAACATTCCAAGTAGTAGCATATCTCACCAAACCATAAAATATTCCCAGATATCTCAAGTTTTTTCCGAGAAAACAATACTGAAATGAAATATTTTTTAAGCCAATACCAATGGATCTGAAAATGGGGCCGACCTGCTGAGTTACGATAACACAACACAATCTGATGCATCCCAGTGGCGGGGGAGTCTGTGATGCGCCTCAATGGTTGCAAGCAGTTGGCACGTGGTTTATTTACTCCGATTGTCTTCCTGCAAGTTTTTGTTGTCTTACTCACAAATAAATAAGCTACCATGGTAGGACGAGACCTCACACAACCTGGTGCTATAAAACAAAAGGGAGGAGGAGGGCAGCTGCTGAAGCAGAGACATTGGCATATTTATGGTTTTAGGATTTTAGTTTATTTGTGATGATGAGTCAATTTTAGATGATATATTAAAGGCTTCCTGTGCTGTGCCTGGATGGATTATCGTCTGCGAAACAGTAAATGAACATGTTCAGCGCAAGCGCAGAACAGCGTCTGTCCAGGGATGGCATAGAAGGCGGTGAAGAGGAGAAAAAAAAAAAAGGAGGGGGGGTTAATCTCTGTTCTTCCCAAAGGAAGTTTTGAGAGTTTCCAGCAGGGCGCCAGAGGAAGGTTTTGAAAAATGTATTTGTATTTGCCAAGGTAAAGAAGTGTTATATATTTCGGTATTTTTGGTATTGGAGGGATATTAGGCTGCCAGGGGTAAACAAACCATCAGGGGGGGTCCCCTAATGGAGGAGATATAGGCACAGAAAGTAGAGCAAACAAACGTTTTTCACCCCTTTTCACGGCGCCACCGTCCCTTAGATCAGCAATATATAAAGAAAATAAAAGTGATTTGCTTTTTTAGATAAATTATTAAAATTCAAATTTTTTCAAATTACTAGCATATATACTAGCATATATATTCTCACTGGTTCAGGTAGTGGCTATGATGTCATATTATAAAAAGTATATTATATATACTGTATATATTAAAAACAATTTACACTCACTTCACCCAGGAGGTACATTGGTATATATTGCTGATCTAAGGGACGGTGGCGCCGTGAAAAGGGGTGAAAAACGTTTGTTTGCTCTACTTTCTGTGCCTATAGAAGGCGGTGTCAGGAAGCAGGGGGTGTTACCCCTACTCGGGGACCGCGGGCACGGCGCAGGGCACAGGTTCCCCTTCAGCTTGGTAGAACACCTGGTGCCCGGGGTGCGCGGCGGGTGCGCATGCGCAGTACGCAGGCTGCGCGCGCATTCCCGGGTGCATAGCGTTCCTGCATTATCCGGCTGTCAGGTGTGAGCCTTGCTGGGGGAGGTTCCCAGAACACACCTTCCACCTTCCTCGCCTGCCATTGGTTCCCGGGGAGGGAGAACTCCTGGTTGCCTTGGGGACCAGGGGGTGGTTCCTACCTTCCCTGGCTATAAAGACCTGGCCTGAACTCTGGCTCATTGCTGAGTTATTCCACCTTATGGTGAACACCTAGCCTCCCTGCGGATCCTCCGATTTGCCTGTTGTTTCTTTGTATCCTTCCCAGTTACTGACCCCTGGACTGTCTTCCTCCTTGAACCTTCGCTGCCTGCCTCGACCCGGGTTGGACATTGACTACCCCTCTTGGATTATCCCTAAACTTGTACCACGTTTCTGGGCTGTCAGCTGCTTACTGCCAGTGGGTTCCTCACCCCACTACTGGCTCCCTGGGACGTCTGACAGGCGGTGACATGGATGAATCAAGTCACTACCGCCATCTTGCTCCCTAAGGACGCAGCAGCTGCTCTATGTACTGTTACAGCCTACTGATGGGCCCTGTTTGTCATCTGGCTGTATCTTTCATGCATGCCTAAAACTGCTCGCTGGACAGTGCCACATCTCCCCATCTAAACAGTAAAAGTGCTGACATTTGTGGGAGATGGTCGATTGTGGTTACGACTGTGCACCCTGATGCAGTATCTATCAGTCGTTGTGACGCCTCTTTGAATGAGTGCCGATAAATTTGCAGTATCGCCGATCAGCACTCGATTCTGTTCTTAACCCCTTAAAGAGGCTCTTTCACCAGGATCAACCCTACCCTACCAGGTATATAGCCTGGTAGGTTTAATCCAGCTGAGTAAAACACTACTCATATCCGTCAGTACTACGTTTCCAGGAAAAAAATAAAATCTTTATATTATGCAAATGAGCCATTCGAGCACCAGGAGGTGGGCTTATGCGGTTGAAGTACTGTTCCAGCGACATCCCTGGCGCTCAACTATGACTGATGCCCCTTTGCTTTTAATCACGCCCCTCTTTCCATTAGATTGACAGCGCTAGATCTCTGTGGCCTTGCGCTGAATCCCGCGCCTGTGCACTCCCTCTGTAGAGTACGTTGTCACGTCACTGCATCGAGAAGTGGCAGCACGGGCTACTTCAGACCGATCTGCGCCGCCACTTTCCGGGGGCAGTGCCGTGACGACGTGTTGGGATGAAGACAATGATGTGCGCACACGTTTCTACAAAGGGAGTGTGCAGGCGAGGGATACAGTGCTAAACCAGAGAGGTTTCGCACTGTCAATCTAATAGAGGGCGCGATTAAAAGCAGAGGGACATCATAGACGAGCACAAGGGGGGATCGTCGCTGTATATGCCCGCCACATGGTGCTCGAATGGCTCATTTGCGTTAAAAGTTTATATTTCTCTGGAACCGTAGTATTGACGGACATAAGAAAGGCATGGTTTTACTCTCAGCTGGATCAACCCTACCAGACTTTATGCTTGGTAGGGTGGGGTTGATCCGGATGACCAGGAAATTTTCCGTTCTTTAATTTTTTTGTTTTTTACTAAAGACTTGTCCCAAAACCATAACTTTTTTATTTTTCCATTGACATAGCTGTATGAGGATTTGTTTTTTGCAGGACAAGTTGTAGTTTCTAATGGCACCATATACAGTTGCATAGAATATAGTAGGAAGCGGGGGGAAAAAATTACAAATGGGGTGGAATTATTTTATTTATTTATTTTAAACACAATTCCTCCTCAGTTTTATATATTTTGTTTTCTTTGGCGTTTCCTATGTGGTAAAAAGGACCTGTTGAATTTTTATATTTTTTTATATTTCTAAGAGCTTTTTTCTTTTTTCACTTTTTATAGTTCCCCTAGAGAACTATAGCAAGTAATCATTAAATTGCTTTTCTGAAAGACTCGAATGCAGGCAGGCTCTCCTCAATGTCCGGCAGCCTCCTGTCACACAGGATGACAGGGACTGCTGCACACACACTCCGGCTCCGAGAACACACCCAGGAGAGCACACTTCCAGGTTTTTGTGGCTCCAGATGCCGGCATCTGAAGGGTTAAAAGTCTGCGATCGGCGTTACCGCCGGTCACAGACATAAGCCCCTGGTGCCTGCTGTTTGAAACAGCAGGCATCTGGTGGCTATTGCGCCACCTGCACGCGTGAGTGGGCGCCATATTTAAAGTCCCGACACACATATATATATAAGGCGGTCGGAAATAGGTTAAAGGGGTTTTTCCAGTGTGCGTCAACACCAGATGGTACGATCCCCTAACATTGGAATCAAGACAAAGTACAGATGGATCACCTGAGGAGGAGTGGAATCCATTATTCAAAGAAACATCAAGTCATTTAGCATTTGCCATATAGAGGAAATCCTCATCCATTGTGGGGCCACGTGTACAAGCAGCGTTGGCGCAGATTTCCTGACGACTGGTAGCCCTTGAGACCGGAACCTACAACTATAGGTATACCGTGTCGAGGGCGAAAAGAATCCACGCAAGTCCTCCCGGTAAGACTGTTACAGTTTGTCTAAATAAGCGATCGCATTATTTGGGAGATACAGCGGGACGCCGCTGTTGTAGACAAGTGAGCGGGACGCCGCGCTGTTCAGTGTCAGCGCTTGATTGCGCTTAAGATTGGAGACTGCCTGGTATAGGGATTCGGATTTTAGAGGACAATTGGCGATTATCTATCGAATTTGATACGATTTTTATTGTGAACATTTATATCACTGCAGGTTTGGTTGACCACCATCCCACCAGTTTTCTTTGGATTCTTTTGATGGACTATGTATGAGATTTACAATCACCAATATACATTATTATTGTTGTTGTCATAATACTGTATAAGCTACCCCTCGGATTTTACCTATTTCTTTTATGCATTATTATTAAATTCTACTGGTTGCATTACTACAGAGAGTGCCCCACTATATTTTATTTCTATGACCATGTCCATGCAGTTCTTTCCTACTTCCTGCTTTTGTCCATACATGGGCAGGGATAAGGGAGTGTCTATGTAATTAGTTGGGTGGGAGGAGCTATAAACTAGTTGGGTGTTGTTAGGGGCGGTGCTGGAGGTGTGGCAGAGGTAGGAGAAGTGCATCATGGGTTTGGTTGGATACAGTAACAGGAAGTGCTACATATAGGGAGTAGTTTACATGGCAAAAATGGGTCATTAGAGTCTAAATAGGAAAACAAAGCGTGGTGAAGATATGGTAAGCAACTACATGAGCTTATCTGCTAAAAACTATAGTATTCCAAGAAAACCCCTTTAAAGTGTCACTACAGGTGTCTCTACTGGGCTCATGTTCCTCTTCTGGTGGTGTAATACCATGTTATTACAAAGTATAGATTTATGATTTGGCCAGTGAGTGGCGCTGTTCTCTGTATTCTTCAGGAGAGTGCATAATCGCAGCTTCCATTCTGTGATATTACAACTATTAGTATTTCCCTGTGAACCCAACATAACAGAGCTCCGGTTTTGGAGGCACGACAGAGCTCCACATTCTATAGCCCCCTCCTATATTTTCCGGGTGGCATCCATTTCATCTCCCCCTGCTGAGTACAGTCTATGAAAACAGCACAATTGGGCTCCTTTGTGCACTACTGTTTTCGGGGGCACTAATGAGTTGTGGCTGGTAGAAGTCATCATGGTGGTCTGCGCCGGATAGAAAAGCGTTAACCACTCCAATCAGAGGAGAAATGGAGAGTTGCTTGGCCGTGTTTCCACTCAACTATGCATGAAAATATAGGAACTGGGGTGCAGAAAAATGGCAGGTGCTCTGGACTGATCTGGAGTCAAACTCTGCGATATTTGGCTGTAACAGAAGGCAGTTCGTGTCACAGAGTGTCTGCAGGCAAGAGTGAAGAGCGGTGGAGCTTCCTTGCAAGTCTGGGGCTGCATTTCAGCAAACGGAGTTGGGGATTTGGTCAGGATTAATGCTGTTCTCAATACTGAGAAATACAGGCAGATACTTATCCATCAGAGAGGCATCTGATTGGCACCAAATGTATTCTGCAGCAGGACAACTACCCCAAACATCCAGCCAATTATCTTCAGCCCTAAAGAAGAACGAGGAGCCCTGGAAGTGATGATATGGCCTCCACAGAGCCCTGATCTCAACATCATCCAGTCTGTCTGGGATTACATGACAAGACAAAGGATTTAAGCAAGCCTGCATCCAGAAAAGATCTGCGGTTAGTTCTCCAAGATGTTTGGAACAACCTCCCTGCCGAGTTCCTTCGAAAACTGTGCACAAGTGTACCTAGAAAAACGGATTCGCTTAGCATTTTATTAATTGATTAACACTTCTTCTTTTGCAGCATTTTTCACTGTTGCACAGCACTGTATGTACAGTATAATCATTTTTTTAAATATGAGGTCACTCCAGAAGCGGCGCTCTGTCGTGCCTCCAGAATGTCTCTAGAACCGGAGCTCTGTCCTGTCTCTAGAACCGGAGCTCTGTCCTGTCTCTAGAACCGGAGCTCTGTCCTGTCTCTAGAACCGGAGCTCTGTCCTGTCTCTAGAACCGGAGCTCTGTCCTGTCTCTAGAACCGGAGCTCTGTCCTGTCTCTAGAACCGGAGCTCTGTCCTGTCTCTAGAACCGGAGCTCTGTCCTGTCTCTAGAACCGGAGCTCTGTCCTGTCTCTAGAACCGGAGCTCTGTCCTGTCTCTAGAACCGGAGCTCTGTCCTGTCTCTAGAACCGGAGCTCTGTCCTGTCTCTAGAACCGGAGCTCTGTCCTGTCTCTAGAACCGGAGCTCTGTCCTGTCTCTAGAACCGGAGCTCTGTCCTGTCTCTAGAACCGGAGCTCTGTTATGTTGGGTTTCACAGGGAAATACTAATAGTTGTAATATCACCGAATGGAAGCTGCTATTATGCACTCTCCTGAAGAATACAGAGAACAGCGCCACTCACTGGCCAAATCATAAATCCATACTTTGTAATAACATGGTATTACACCAGCAGAAGAGGAACATGAGCCCAGTAACAGACAGCGAATGTTAGAACTGCAACACAGCAAGGATACCATTCAGAATGGCATATGCAGCACAGAGTATTTCAGAACAGAAGTGTGCTGGTCCTGTAGTGACCTGTCAGCACAGGGCTTGATGTGACAGGGGCAGTGTCAAGATTTATGGAGGGGAATGGAGACAAGTGGGAGGTCACAGCATGAGGGTTACATAGTGGTAGGTCCCTCCTAGCAGCACAGAGTACTTCAGGAGATGAGTGTGCTGAATGTGAGAGAGGGAAAGTGACCTGTCTACACAAGTGATGATGTTAGGGGACACAGCTGCATGTGACAAGGGCAGGGCCATGATGTGTGGATGGGAATGGAGACAAGTGGGAGGTCACAGCATGAAGGTTACACAATGAAAGGTCCCTCCCAGCAGCACAGAGTATTTCAGGAGACGAGTGCTCTGACCTTGTGAGGGGCAGTGACCTGTCTACAAAACTGATTAGGTTAGAAGGACAGGGCTACATGTGACAGGGGCATGATGTGCGGAGGGGAATGGAGGCAAGTGGGAGGTTATAGCATGAGGGATACATAGTGGAAGGTCCCTCCCAGCTGCACAGAGTATTTCAGGAGAGGAGTATACTGGAGGGGCAGTGACCTGTCCCCCTGGCCATTAATCTACAAGCCCAGCATATAACTTGCCTGGACAGAAGACCCTGCTTCTAATACAGAACAGGCCATAGGTATAAAGTGCATGCTGGGACTTGCAGTTCTACGCTCACTTTACAGCTAAGGCCTCATGCACACGACCGTATGTGTTTTGCGGTCTGCAAATTGCAGATCCGCAAAAAAAAAAAACGGATGACGTTCCGTATGGCATCCGTTTTTTTGCGGATCCATTGTAATAATGCCTATCCTTGTCCGCAAACTAGAAAAAAATGGGACATGCACTATTTTTTTTGCGGAGCAATGGAACGGACATACTGATGCGGTCGTGTGCATGAGGCCTAACGGTTGCTCATTTTTCGGCTCTTATGTAATCCTGAGGATAAACAGTGTGTGCTTCATTCAGCACAACCCCAGTAAACCTGCCCCGGTGTTTCTGCACTCCTCGCCAGTATAACAAGGACTTTATTTTTCGCTCTTAGGAGCCAGTGCTTTTTTTTTTTTTTCGGTGATGCTGACGACTCCTGACAAAATGCTGAAATACAAATGACGAGCGGGACCCCACCGCCGCTGCTCCAAGGACCGGCCGAGGCGGTAATCCTTGTCAACAGCGCTTTCCGGCTGCAGCTTTTTGGGGGTTAAAATTTTGGCCAGGTTTAATTGAATGATTTCTTATGGGAATAGTTCACGGAGGATTTAAGGGCGTCCAAGAGCTATTACCAATTGGCATATACCGTGGGCGCCATGTGCCAACTTAAATACTACTCCTTAATGTTACTGGAACGCGTTCTCTTCCAGATGTGGTCAACAGTCCCAGCTACACGGCGCAGGCGAGGGCTATATTTACAGGGAGAAGTATTTGGACTATCCCCTCGCAGTTATCTGGCGGTGGATAACAGGTCTTGTAATTAAAAGCATGTGCTGCACGGAGGAGATAAGAAGCTGTGGGGAGGCAGGAATAGCTTGTAGTACATGCAGACCCGGGCACCGCGCTGTCAGACGCCACTTCTGCTATCTCACACGGGTATTTACAGTCTGACAGGCCTGGATTCTTCTACCCGTCCCCGGTGGGCGAGGGGACAGGGCAGATGTTCCATTCTTTATACCGTCACACAAAACACTAAGCTGTTGGCAGGACAGGTGCGGTAGAACTACAAGTCCCAGGAGGGATCAACAATAGGGCTTTCCCGCATATAGTCGGTGCAGCAATTATGTTTGCATGTGAATATGTTTCCATGCGAGGTTATCTGTAGAGAATTCTTGGAAAGCAATGCTTAAATACTCTGTGCTGTTGGGAGAACCGGATATAAAATACAATGCACTTACACAAGCTGCAGGATGTCAGCATTCAGACATGGAGTCATTCCCATACTTCTACAACAGCTCTGAGCTATTCTGACAGACTCCCCTGTGCACTTGCATACTGAGACTGACCAAGCATGCATGTCTTCTTATTGGGAAGAAGGGAGGAAACCACTGCCAGTCACGGCTTACCTCCAATGGGAACAATGGGGACATTTTAAATACTTCTTTCCGCAGACATCTGCCATCGGGCACAAGCCAGCAGGCTCTGCGGCTATGTGTACGGTTACCCTTAGGTTGCTTTCTATTGTACAGTATTTTATCATATTATTTATCGCAATTATTTTCTGTTGTATTTTATTCACATCCACATCCCCTGGAGGAACTGAAGGAAAACATCGCAACTTCACAGGCAGCATCCGCCACTATAATCCGACGGCCCAAAGGTGTCTGGTGACCTTGTGACTTGGTTGTTCATCTCGTCATACTATTGCTGGGGGCAGGTAACTTTTTCGTGGGCCACCCTGTATTATTTATCAAATGTATTTTTATTGTATTTTTTTTATTGTATTTTATTATTGTATCTATTTGTACTGGATTTTATGATATTTAATTGTATTTATTTTTCATTGTATTTTATTCTTCTTATTACTTATTGTATTTATTTTTTTATTGTATTATATCGTATTTATTTTTTAGTGGATTTATTATAATTCAAATTTTTGTATTTATTTGTAATGTACCTCATTATATCATTTATAGGTTTTATTTTTGTGCGGTTTTATTATCATTTTATTTGTTTTTATTGGATTTATCACATTATTTATTGCATTTATTTTTTATTGGAATTTATTATGATTTTAGTCGTTGTATTTATTTGTATTGGGTTTTATTATTGTTTTATTTATTGTATTTATTTGTATTGGGTTTTATTATTGTTTTATTTGTATTGGGTTTTATTACCGTTTTAATTATTTCTATTGGGTTTTGTTATCGTTTTATTTATGGTTTTTATTTCTATTGGATTTTATTGGCCTCTTGCCCAATAGAACACATATGTTTATGCAACTGAACTGAACTAGTGTCTTGAAAACCCACATACCCTGCATCACAACAATCAGTTTTATCACAATGCAATGTCATGAGTCCATGTCCTAATCATAGGCCTACCATGACCACCTAAAACCAGACGGTGGTCCTGGTGAGATGTGACTGCCCTACTTAGTTTCTCACCAGAGAGGAGATGGATGTAAAATACAAATGAACAAAGGGAAACAAGCTTTACATATCAATCAAAGGGCTATTACAGGAGGCGTCAGACTGCAGCACCAGATGGAGCTCTGTTTGCGGATGAAAACTCCATGGTTAAAAAAAAATACAAAAAAAAAAAAAAAGATTTAGAAAAATTTCAAAATTCACTTTTTCCGTGATCTCCCACACAAGCTTCCTCTGTGGGTGGGGCCTAAATATCTTTGCATCCTGACAATCTGGGTCGTGAGTAGAACGGCAGAGCTTTACAGTAGTTTAGTCTGACACGAACACCGGCACAGGTGTAGGACAGCAGAGAATGTATAGGGCATTCACGGTCGGTGACAACCGCTATGGGCACTGTATCGGCAGCCTTTATTGGTGGTCACCCAGCACAGGTTAGCCTGTAGGATACCGGTACAAACAGATGTGAAGATGTATGGCGCCAGGTCAGGTCTCTTTCTCCCCCAGGGTGGCAGGTGTCCTGAGAAGTTGTGTATCCGCCGGTTGTGCTGGTCACCGGTTAAGTATGCCGTAATGACGGATAATGTGCGGGGCGAGATGTGCCTGTAAAGCTCTGTTTTTCTGCTTATTGCTGGCCGTCCTCAGGAACACAGATGGAAGTTTGCTTTGACTCACTGCAAACTTTGCTGGTGTGTCAGATGTGCCTCGATGGAGTTGTTGCGTTTGACCGTTAACCAAGGAAGTTACACAATCCAAAGTTTTGGCATGAGAAGAAAGGGAAGAAAATCCCAAGGAGGAGGGAAGGAGGACTGCTGGTCCATTCTACGCTGTATCATACACCTCCTCCCCAGCACTGACATGACTCCAGCTCCAGCTAAACACAAGGATATACCTTGCTGCAAGCAGACCACAAATCCTACGAGCGCAACAGGATTCTGGGAATGGGCAACACACGCATCATCTTTCCCATCTCGCAGCAGGAACCGAGGTCACCAGCGTGCATATTCATGGCAGCGCCGGTCCTTGAACTGTTGCCGTTTCCCGGTCTTTGCACCAACTCAACGAGGAAATGTAGGGTTTAATGACAGACAGGAAACGCGTGGGCCACCCAGACTGAAAAACACAGCCTCATAGTCATATTTCCACCGAGGGGGCGGCTCGCTATGTAGGCACCTGATCCACACTCAAGTCTATGCAATGGTTTCCGGACATGTGCCGAACTAAGAGATAAATTCCCTATGTCAGAGCAAACGCAACACTAAGCAATTGCATTATGAGCAATTTCCCATTATTATATTAGCACTGGAGGATCATTGAGGTGACTTTCGAGCGATTTGATTGCCATAACGAGGAGACAACTAAGAACAATCCGCTGTTGACAAAGCAGCTTCCCTGATGAAGAGATGACAGCCGGAGCTAGGTGACTAGGGCCAAAACGTGATGGGCGCCTACACATTTACCAAAATATACTACATGTTCACCAGTAAAGTCAGTAGGTGATCGAGAAATGGGGGGGGCTGAGTATACAAAGGGATCCGCTTTTGATAAAGCAGCTTCCCCGATAAAGAGATGGCAACTAGGGACAAAACGTGATGAGCGCCTACACATTTAACAAAATATACTGCATGGTGATCAGTAAAGTCAGTAGGTGATCGTAAAATGGGGGGGCTGAGTATACAAACAAATACAAAGGCATCAAAGGGAAACTGTTGGCAGGCAATTCACTGATGCACAAAGCACAGTGCCTTGTAGGGCTAGCTCAGCTGATGTAATGATGCCTTTACTGCAAGCATGTCAAACTCAAAGGCTAACATGGGCCAAAAAAACAAAATTTAAGTTTGTGGGCCGCATCAAAAAAAAAAAAAAAATCGTACATTTTCATAGAACAACATTGTTGTTTCATGACTGCTGACCCCCAACATCCCGTTGCCCAATAACACAAGTGAGACCTATATATATATACAAATATTAAACTTCACTATAAGACGCACCTAGGTTTTTGAGGAGGAAAATAAGAAAAAAATATTTTTAACCAAAAGTTGTGCTTTTGGTGGGTTTTGAATTAATGGTGGTCTGTGCATGACACTATTATGGGGGATCTGTGGATGACGCACTGTCATGTGGGGGATCTGTGGATGGCACTGTTATGGGGGACCTGTGGATGGCACTGTTATGGGGGATCTGTGGATGGCACTGTTATGGGGGATCTGTGGATGGCGCTGTTATGGGGGATCTGTGGATGGCACTGTTATGGGGATCTGTGGATGGCACTGTTATGGGGGATCTGTGGATGGCACTGTTATGGGGGATCTGTGGATGGCACTGTTATGGGGGATCTGTGGATGGCACTGTTATGGGGGATCTGTGGATGGCACTGTTATGGGGGATCTGTGGATGGCACTGTTATGGGGGATCTGTGGATGGCACTGTTATGGGGATCTGTGGATGGCGCTGTTATGGGGGATCTGTGGATGGCACTGTTATGGGGGATCTGTGGATGGCACTGTTATGGGGGACCTGTGGATGGCACTGTTATGGGGGACCTGTGGATGGCACTGTTATGGGGGACCTGTGGATGGCACTGTTATGGGGGACCTGTGGATGGCACTGTTATGGGGGATCTGTGGATGGCACTGTTATGGGGGATCTGTGGATGGCACTGTTATGGGGATCTGTGGATGGCACTGTTATGGGGGATCTGTGGATGGCACTGTTATGGGGGATCTGTGGATGGCACTGTTATGGGGGATCTGTGGATGGCACTGTTATGGGGGATCTGTGGATGGCGCTGTTATGTGGGATCTGTGGATGGTGCTGTTATGGGGGATCTGTGGATGGTGCTGTTATGGGGATCTGTGGATGGCACTGTTATGGGGATCTGTGGATGGTACTGCTATGGGGTGGGATATCTGTGGATGGCATTGTTATGGGGTGGGGGGATCTGAGGATGGCATTGTTATGGGGTGGGGGATCTGTGGATGGTGCTGTTATGGGAGATCTGTGGATGGCATTGTTATGAGGTGGGGGATCTGTGGATGGTACTGCTATGGGGTGGGATATCTGTGGATGGCATTGTTATGAGGTGGGGGGGATCTGTGGATGGCACTGTTATGGGGGATCTGTGGATGGCACTGTTATGGGGGATCTGTGGATGGCACTGTTATGGGGGATCTGTGGATGGCACTGTTATGGGGGATCTGTGGATGGCACTGTTATGGGGGATCTGTGGATGGCACTGTTATGGGGGATCTGTGGATGGCGCTGTTATGGGGGATCTGTGGATGGCGCTGTTATGGGGGATCTGTGGATGGCACTGTTATGGGGGATCTGTGAATGGCACTGTTATGGGGGATCTGTGGATGGCACTGTTATGGGGGATCTGTGGATGGCACTGTTATGGGGATCTGTGGATGGCACTGTTATGGGGGATCTGTGGATGGCACTGTTATGGGGATCTGTGGATGGCACTGTTATGGGGATCTGTGGATGGTACTGCTATGGGGTGGGATATCTGTGGATGGCATTGTTATGGGGTGGGATATCTGTGGATGGTACTGCTATGGGGTGGGATATCTGTGGATGGCATTGTTATGTGGTGGGGGGATCTGTGGATGGAACTGTTATGCGGGGGGATCTGTGGATGACACTGTTATGGGGATCTGTGGATGGCACTGTTATGGGGGATCTGTGGATGGCACTGTTATGGGGATCTGTGGATGGCACTGTTATGGGGATCTGTGGATGGTACTGCTATGGGGTGGGATATCTGTGGATGGCATTGTTATGGGGTGGGGGGATCTGAGGATGGCATTGTTATGGGGTGGGATATCTGTGGATGGTACTGCTATGGGGTGGGATATCTGTGGATGGCATTGTTATGTGGTGGGGGGATCTGTGGATGGAACTGTTATGGGGGGGGATCTGTGGATGACACTGCTATATGTCATCCACAGATCCCCCTCATAACAGTGTCCCCCAATACACCGGGCCCCGCCGCTCACCGAAGTATTTATAAACGTGAATCCTTATCCTGTTATTAAGTTGAACTAACGCTGCCCTCTCCCATGTTCCCCTGTATCCCCACAGCACTTACGAACACGCTTCCATAGCAGGCAGAGCGGACGGCACCAGTAACGTCACTCACTGACGTCGCGCGTCTGCTCCGCCTGCTTCATTCACAAAGTGGGCGGATCAGGCGCTCGACGTCAGTGAGTGATGTTACTGCTGCCGTCCGCTCTGCCTGCTATGGAAGCTTAAGTAAGTGCTATGGGGATACAGGGGAACATGGGAGAGGGCAACGTTAGTTCAACTTAATAACAGGATAAGGATTCACGTTTATAAATACTTTGGTGAGCGGCGGGGCCCGGTGTAAGAGTACAGTGACTGCACCGGGCCCCGCCCCTAGTTACGGACTCCAGCCCCTCCTCTCTCCCGGCTCATACATAGCAGTGCATCTTTGCCGGGCCGCATGTTTGACACCCATGCTTTACTGATTCTTCGCTTCATTCGGAGAAACAGTGCCATTAATTTATATAAAAATGCGCAGTTAAGTGCACCGAGGGCAGGCCCAAGCCATTCTGTGCACCCTTACTTCCTGCTTCCTCTGACAGCCCTGCCCTCTCCTTGATTGAATGGGTCAGGCGGGATGACTATGCAGGAACCTGACCCTCTCGATCAAGGAGAGGGAGGGGCTGGCAGAGGAAGCAGGAGGAGCAAGGGTGCACATAGTGGTTTGGGCCTGCCCTCAGTGCACTTAACTGTTCATTTGCATATTAAAAATGCTTTATCTCCAGAATGAAGCAACAGATCGCTAGGTGAAAGGTATCTTTACATTCAGCTGAGTTAGGACTACAGGACATTGTGCCTTGTTTTATCAGTGATCTTTATGATAACCGACTCCCTTTAAGGCTACATTCACATAACCGTGGGAAGGCCATGCAAACCACGCATCCACGAAACACGGGTAACAGCCACGTGCACACCGCATCTGCTAGATGCTGCAAAAGATAGGATATATCTCAGATATGGACCTGAAAACACAGGTCCATATCTGTGCCTCCAGGTCTGTGCCTCCGCACCGCGAAAG
The DNA here is from genome assembly GCF_905171765.1 of Bufo bufo. Classification (NCBI taxonomy): domain Eukaryota; kingdom Metazoa; phylum Chordata; class Amphibia; order Anura; family Bufonidae; genus Bufo; species Bufo bufo. The sequence continues at coordinate 425,245,081 of NC_053394.1, forward strand.
ACAGAACATGTCCTATCTTTTGCTGCATCTGGCGGATTGCGGACCCACTGAAGTCAATGGGCCAGATTTATCATTCCTCTGACAGCTCACTCCACTTTCACATATGGCTAAAGTCAGTTTTAGCCAAGTCAGATTTATGATTGGCCCTTTAAGACTGTAATAAATGTGGTTTGACGGTAGCAGTTCATCCGTCAGTAAGCAGCTTTACAAAAGTCGCACGTCTTTACGAAAAAGTCGCATGTTCTATTAAAAAGTCTCATAAGATAAGCATGGTCCTCACTGGAGTGAAATTGCGCATTTTTTTGCGACTTTTCTGCGACTTTTTAAATAGTCCCAATAGTAAATCTGTCTAGAGATTCATTTACATAAGAAAACACGCCCACTTTTAGAAAACTGGCGAGCATAGTGCAGAGCAGAAAAAAGTAGCAAATTTGTGCGCCGTTTTAGCGTTTGCGCATTTTTTTGTGACTTTTTTACTCCATTATTCTGACTTGAGCTAATGATAAATCTGGTCCAATGTGTCTGCACCGCGATGTGGGGTGCACACAGCCAGTGCCCGTGTTTTGTGGTTCCGCCGTTTGCAACATGGGCATGGCCGTCCCACGTTTGTGTGAATGCACCCTAAAGAAGTTGTCCAAGATTAGAAAAACATGGCCGCTTTTTTCCAGAAACAGCGCCACATCTGTCCAAAGACTAGGATAAGTATGAAGCTGAACCGAAATTCCAGACACAAACCATGGCCATGTTTTTTTTTTAACCCTAGACAAACCCTTTAAAAAGGGAAAACATTTATCAAAAACATCACCGAGTCATATTATGCCCGGTAGTCCGGCTGCTGTGAAACTACAACTCCCAGCATGCACACTTACTCGACTGTTCATGTAACTCATATAGAAGTGAAAGGAGGATTCTGGGAGTTGTAGTTTCAGAACAGCTGGAGTGCCAGCGGTCGCTGGCCCCTGTGCTTTAAAATTGCTGGTACCAATGGGGCATCACATGCAGGTGGCCCAAGAACCACGTCTGGCACCTGAGCCACTGGCTGGAGTGCACAACCCTATGGGTGATAGCTAGAGGGTCCTGTTGCAATTCTTTGCCCTAGGGTAGGGAGTAAGAAGGGCAGTGCCATCCCGGCTGGGGATGATGGGATGTAAGGTCATACAGCAGCAGGGGCCCTATTTTGGTTTTTGCTAGGAAGCCCTCACATACTCCACTGGTGTTACTTTCACTGCTCACCACATTTACATTCATATTTTGGGTTCTGGTAGGAAAACCCAGTGAACATTTTATATGACTGTAGAAATGTGCTTTATAACCGGAAAACCACCATCTGTAAACACCATACTTCTGGAACCAAACCTTACACAAATAAACCGCTGCGGCCAATTGCAAATTGCTTTTTATGGCCTTTATGCCTTGAAGTTCGGGGGGATGAACATTATTCGTTTCCGTTGTGATTTTTTTTTTTTAGTTGCTTAGAAATACATGAATGGAGTAATATCTGCTGGGGCAAGAAGAAATATTGGTGAGGTTATGAAATGATGCCTTGCTTCATCTGAAAACAATCCAAGATGATGGATGAAAAATGGCGGTGACTTCAGTCGTGTTGCAAAGAGTGGATCTCACTCGGGTGGACTCGACTCAACCAACCCATGGCCACCCATTCATTTCAATGCGTACAGTGGCCGTGTGATCGGCAGAGGGTAGAGAGGCGCGCTCATGGGCGATCAGCATCAACCATGCATAAAAATGTTGCCAACTGGTCTCAGTGCTCGGGCTACAGGGGTACTGAGCAAATATGAACGTTCCTAGCATTTACAAATAATTGCCAGGGGACGGGAAGATTTGGGCTGGGTATAGAAATCGATTTATAAGGCTACCCCTGAAAGGAAACCATCATGTTGAACAAGCAATCTGCAAGCAGATAGTTACAGAGCAGGAGAAGTTGAGAAGTTTGATATATTTTTTTTTATGGGTAAAGATTCAGTAAAACCTCTCATTCATTGACCTAAATCCGGCCCATGCTCAATCTGGGCTTAGGAGTCCGGTGGGCGGTATGACCACCCACTGGACTCCTAAGCCCAGGGAGTGGAGCTCTAGATCAATAAATGAGAAGCTCTACTGAATCTTTACCCATAAAACCATATATCAATCTTCCCTGCGTCTCCCGCTCTATATACATGCTGCCTGCAGATTGGATATTCTGGGTCAAGCAGACCATACACATAAGATATTAACCACTGACATAAGTTACATGCAATGGTTAAAGATGGCCAGGGCATACAATTACCTGCCAAAAATGAGATCTGTAGGGATGAGAGATGAGCGAATCCATTCTAAATAGGATTTGACGTGAATTTTGTAAAAGAATTAAAATAAATTTGAGGTGGATCAGATTTAAAAAATTTTGTGATTCAATTGGGGGGGGGGCGGAGTTTCGGTAGAGAGCGAGCGAAAGGATTAGGGGGAAAAAAAATGAATAATAAAAATTAAAAAAAACGAGAGAAAGGAGAGGTCTTAGGAGATGGCAGAGTGTTCTACACAAATGTTCAGGCCAGTTGGAGACCCTAATGGAAATAATTCTAACCCCAGTTGGATTTTGAGTGATTTGCTCATCTCTAGCAGGGATGAGGTTTTTTTTGCTCTGTGGTTAGGCTTCTTTCACACTAGCATTAGGCTTGTCCGGCAGCCTGTCCCCCTGCCGTAACAGCCTGCCGGACAAGCCTAACGCTAGTGTGAAAGAAGCCTTAGCCAAAAATATAAGAGCGTGGCTTTTGATGGGATCATAGAAAAAAGCATGTCCTGATAAGACAACCTAAGATATTTAAACTACCCCTGCCCTCCGCAGATGCCCTTCTAGGCTCAGGCAGTGGCTTCTACCACAGTCCACATTTTGACTGGCACCAGAGGTGATCACTTCAGACCTATCTATAGAAAAAGGGGCAGAAAATGTTCATTTCTATATTATATTAAAACATCTCACATGACAAAAAGGTAAAAAAAAATTTTTTTTTTTTAAAAGTCTGCAAATAATACCATAAAGTGCCACGGCTTGTAGCAAAGGCTTCATTTCCCAGAACCCCCCTGCGCCCAAGCTGGCAGGCAGGCTGGCCTCGCTTTCTGAGAAGGGGTCACAGCTCGTTTCTCTAATCAGATGACATACACCCTGTAAGAATCCCATGCGGGCGTTTAGAAACACTTACACACTGAATGAAAATATTTGTAGACCGGGAATACAGGTGCCTAACGAAGGCAATTAAAAAAGAACGAAAGAAAGAAGGAGAACCTTCACTTACAATAACACCATCTGTTCTGCCGCTGCGGCCGCCTACCCACAATCCTTTGCTAAATGAAACAACACACATCTGTAATATATAGGTATAAACTTTAATGACAAACACGTTGCGGCCGTGATATAATAGAGCATGACACACGCCTGGTCGTGGAGGGGCGTCCAATCTGGAAACTACATACCCTCTATGTAGGTCTGTAGAAATTGCACTAAAAGCATCCCTATTAGCGCCCACCGGGCTTGTCAGAGACCCCCGAATGGCATATGATTTTGGGCTGTCATGGTCCAACACTAGCACCGGTAGAGCTGTAGGATGGGGGCGTCACGTGACAGAATTATATGCCATTGGGCTTCAGTTATGGCTGTGCTCGCATCAATTATGATAAGGAACTCCTAACCCAACGGGCACTTTGGAAGCCTGTTTTTGGATAAAGAGGGTCTGTACAGGTGACGAGCCCCCTCTAAAATGGGCAGAAGTTTCTTTGAGGGGCGTTACAAAATACACCAAGAATCAGCAATTCCCGGTACTCCAGCTGCTGTGAAACTACAATTCCTAGCGTGCTCCATTTACATTTTTGAGAACTACTGAGCAAGTGTGCAAGCTGGAAGTAGTCCTACCAACGACTTCGAAAACATACTACTTTAACCCAATGGCAGCCATCACTATTTGTCACCCACTATCCATTTTCTCTGTATGGAACCAAGAAAACACTGACTAAACTATTGTAAGGCTGAATTTACATCACGTTGTGATGTACGTGTAGCATGTGAAGCCCTTAGCATACAGGCTAAACGTGTTCATAGGGTTACAACAGCCAGATGGAGGCCAAAAGAGTGTCCTTCTGCCCTCCGGGTGGGCAGTACATGTCACTATACCACAATAAACAGTATGGAATAGTGTAGTAGACTATAGAGTAAAATATGTACACTAGGGGAGAATGCTATGGGTGATGGAAGACATTGTATGCAATCACCGGTATCCGTCTACTGCACATGTATACATTCCAGTGTGGACATTAAATGGAGGCCATGAACATGGTATGAACTGAACCTTAAAGGCTATGGACACCTTTCGTGGACATTTTTTACGATTGCATTTTACTCATTTTAGGGTTAAAAAAACCTTTTTCAATTGGTCTTTATAAAAAAAAAAATCTGCAATTTTTGTAATACAGGGGTGAAAAATTAGTCTACCTGCAGAGTATCACTGTTAGCTGCAGAGTCCTGTTAGCTGACGGCTCATGTGAAGCCTTCATTTGATCGCCTGACCTTAAACACCCGTTATGGATAAACTTATCAAACTGGCAAGAATATGGTTTAAAGGCTATGCATAGCTTCGAGGACAATTTTTATTTTATGATTGCATTTTAGGGGTGGGCGATATGGCCTAAAATCTATATTGCAATATTATTTTAAGCATGTGCGATATGTGATATATTGTTTTCTATATTTGGGGGGGGGGGGGTGTTTAAACTTTTTTTTTTTTTTTAAATAACTATTAGCCTCCTTAAGGGCTAGAACCCTTGTCATATTCACCCTAATAGAGCTCTATTAGGGTGAATAGGACTTTACACTCTCCCTGCTGCCCTGTGCTTTGTGCACACAACAGCAGGGAGCTGACCATGCCCCCCAACCTCTCATGTGCCCCCCAGCCTCTCATGTGCCCCCCCGTCTCTGATCTGGCCCCCCCCCAGCCTCTGATCTGGCCCCCCCTCCCTCCCCAGTATTAATCATTGGTGGCAGTGGCCACAGGGTCCCCCTCCTCCCCCCCATCATTGGTGGCAGTGGGCAGTTCCGATCGGAGTCCCAGCAGTGTAATGCTGGGGCTCCGATCGGTTACCATGGCAGCCAGGACGCTACTGAAGTCCTGGCTGCGATGGTATGTTAGTGAGCAGCATTATACTCACGTGCGCCATGGCCACCGGTCGCTCCTTCTTCTCATAGGTCTGTGCGGCGCATTGCTAATGCTATAAGCATTAGCAATCCGCCGCAAAGACAGAAGAAGGAGTGCCCGGCGGCCACGGCGCACGTGAGTATAATGCTGCTCACTAACATACCATCGCAGCCAGGACTTCAGTAGCGTGACTCCTGCCTGCCATGGTAACCGATCGGAGCCCCAGCATTACACTGCTGGGACTCCGATCGGAACTGCCCACTGCCACCAATGATGGGGGGGGGGAGGGGGACCCTGTGGGCACATTCATTGGTGGCACAGTGACCAGAGTCCCTCTCCTCCTCCTCCTTCTCCACTGTGCCGGCTCAGGAGAAAATGGTGCGCGCAGAGAGCGCGATCATATCGCGGTCCGGCGATATAGGCGATATGGTGAAAATCCATATCGTGGCCCAAATTTATATCGCATATCGCCCACCCCTATTGCATTTTACTCATTTGGGGATAAATATAATTTTTTCTTCAATTGGTCTTTATTAAAAATATTGAGCCGTTCTGTCACAAAGGGTTAACTGTTTTTCTAGCCTATAACTCTTATCTCTAAATTAGAGGTCATAAACACTTACTGAAGCCACATTCTTATAAGTAAGATAAGGATTGATCTTTGATGAGTGTTTATAAGGTCTGACAGCAGAAATAAGGAGCCAGTCAGCTCCCTGCCTGATGGAGAAGAGAGAATGTAGATCCTGCCAGTAAAGCATCTCAGCTCTGTACAGAGAAAAGGGCTTCATAATTTAAAAAAAGACTAATTAAAAAAAGAAAGATTTTTAGTTCATAATGAGTACAATGCACTAATAAAAGAAAAATGCCCCCAAAGGTGTACATAGCCTTTAATCTGTTGGAGACACATGACGTACCGGTACGTCATGATGCCCTGGTACTTAAGGACACATGACGTAACGGTACGTCATGTGAATTTATGATCACCGCCGCGCGGTGCGGGGTGATCGGAACAGAGTGCCTGCTGAAATCAATCAGCAGGAACTCTGTCACAATGCCGAGGGGGGTCCTGTGACCCCCCCCCCCCCGAATCGGCGATCGCAGCAAACTGGAGGTCAATTCAGACCTGCGGTTTGCTGCGTTTCCGGGTTATTCGGGTCTCTGGTGACTCGATAACCCGGAATGGGATGGTGATCGCTGGAGTGATAATACATCACCAATCACCATCCTGCACTGTTAGCGCATCGCCAACCCCACCGCTGATCACTTTCGGATGGCTGATCAGCGAGTTTGAATCTTTAGGTTTAGGGCAAAGTCTGCGAACACCCACACACACTAAATAAAGTTTTGCACGCACACACACACTCGCCTATGGCCCACCAGATGTTCTAGGCCGAGGAGGCATACGCCCAGCTTGCCTCCGACTCAGAGAGCCCCAGTGAGGACGAGGATGACCCCATTTTCCTCTGGTCATCCGCGTCCTCATCATCTAGCGATGATGATGAGCCCCCAAGGCGGCGGAGACGCCGCCAGGCGGAGCAAGGGGGCCGCCATGCCAGGGATCCTGTGGCCCACACTAGTACGAGCAGCTCCGGGGCTCGTACTAGTTTTCCGGTCCACCAGATAAGTCCACCTGAGCCCCCTACCGGTGAACTTGCATGGTGTACCCCAGAGGATTTTGAGCCTGTGATGTTGGCCAACCAGGAATCCAGATTCCTACAGAGGGCTTCACTGAATATGACTATTTTAGTCTTTTTTTCAGTGACCACTTTGTGAATCTGATGGTGGAGCAAACAAACTTGTACACCCAATAGTTCATTACTCAACACCCGGGCTCCTTTTTTGCTAGGGCCGGGGGCTGGACTCCGGTCAGTGCAGCCGAGATGAGGACATTTTGGGGCCTCGTGCTGCACATGGGCCTAGTCTAGTTTTAGGCCCAATTTTTGGAGGCCTATGTACCTGGAAGGGAGGTCGCAGTTAATGAGTCTCTCATTGCTTTCAAGGGGAGACTCATTTTCCGCCAGTATGTTCCCTCTAAGCGGGCGAGGTATGGCGTGAAGCTGTACAAACTTTGTCAGAGTACCTCAGGGTACACTTACAAGTTTCTTGTGTATGAGGGGCGAGATGCCCGTATTCAACCCCCAGAATGTCCCCCCACTCTGGGTGTTAGCGGGAAACTTGTGTGGGACCTTATGCACCCACTGCTAGATAAGGGTTACCACCTGTACGTGGATAACTTTTATACTAGTATCCCCTTTGTTCCAGCCCCTCGCCGCCAGATCCATGTCCGCTTGTGGGACCGCGCTGAAAAATCAACGCGGCCTCCCTACCCTCCCCTTCCAAATACCTATCCCCAGGGATGAGACCCATGCCCTTACCAGTGGAAACCTGTTGCTGGTCAGATATAAGGACAAGAAGGATTAGCTTGTACTATTCACAATTCACGGTAACGGCATCACACCTGTCCCTGTGTGAGGTACCGCGGCAACGGTCCTCAAGTCCAATTGTATCGTCGACTACAATCGGTATATGGGAGGATTGATCTCTCTGATCAAGTCCTCAAGCCATATAACGGTATGCACAAAACCTGGGCATTGTACAAAAAAGTTGCAGTCTACTTGGTACAGGTTGCCTTGTAAAACTCTTTTGTGCTGTCCCAGAGAGCTGGCAACACAGGGAAATTCCTCCAGTTCTATGAGGCAGTCCTCAAGGCCCTGATCTTTTCTGACCAGGAAAGAGCAGGCCAGAGTACCTCGGGAACTGGAGGCGCCCGGATCGTCCCTGGCCAACACTTTCCAGATGTGGTCCCCCATACTGGAAAGAAGGGATGGACCCAAAAAAGGTGCAGAGTGTGTCACAGAAGGGGGATACGGAAGGACACCACCACTCAGTGTGACACGTGCCCCAATCATCCGGGCCCCTGCATTATTGGTTGCCTAAGGGAGTACCACACTTTTATGGAGTACTAAATTTATAATCCCCTTCCTCAATTTTAATTCCATTTAGCCACTGACAATCGGAAAAAAACTATGGTTCTCAGACACCAAAAAATTATATTTTGTAAAACTAAAATAAAATAAAAAGTAGACATATTAGGTATCGCCGCGTCCGTAAGAATCTTGTCTACAAAAATACCCCATGACCTAACCCCTCAGATGAACATGGTCCAAAAAAAAAAAAAAAAGGTGCAAAAAAAGTATTTTTTTGTCACCTTACATTACAAAAGGTGTAATAGCAAGCGATCAAAAATTCATATGCCCCCCAAAATGGTGCCAATAAAACCGTCCTCTCATCCCGCAAAAAATGAGCCCCTACCTAAGACAATCCGCTAAAAGCCCCCAAAAAAATTACTCAGACTATGGAGATACTAAAATTATTATTTTTTGTTCAAAAAAGGATAATATAGTGAAAAACCTAAATACATTTTTTTTTAAAGTAGACATATTAGGTATCGACGTGTCCATGAGAATCTGCTCTATAAAAATACCCCATGACCTAACCCCTCAGATGAACACGGTCAAAAAAGTTTAATAAAAATGGTTCCAAAATAGCAATTTTTTGGCAAATTTTCCATTCCAATCCATTTTTTTCAGTAACAAAGCAAGGTTTAAACAGCCATACAAAACTTTATATTTATTACCCTAATTCTGAAGTTTACAGAAACACCCCATATGTGGTCGTAAACTGCTGCATGACCAAACGGCAGGGCGCAGAAGGAAAGGAACGCCATATAGTTTCTGGAAGGCAGATTTTGATGGCCTTTTTTTTTGGCACCATGTCCCATTTGAAGCCCCCCCCTGATGCACCCCTAGAGTAGAAACTCCACAAAAGTGACCCCATCTAAGAAACTACACCCCTCAAGGTATTCAAAACTGATTTTACAAACTTTATTAACCCTTTAGGTGTTTCTCAACAGTTTATGGCAAATGCAGATGAAATTTCAGAATTTCTATTTTTGGTAACCTTGCCTAACAAAAATGTAATATAGAGCAACCAAAAATCATATGTACCCTAAAAATAGTCCCAAAAAAACTGCAACCTTATCCCGTAGTTTCCAAAATGGGGTCACTTTTATGGAGTTTCTACTCTAGGGGTGCATCAGGGGGGCTTCAAATGGGACATGGTGTAAATAAACCAATCCAGCAAAATCTGCCTTCCAAAAACCACACGGCGCTCCTTTCCCTCTACGCCCTGCCGTGTGCCCGTACAGTAGTTTACGACCACATATGGGGTGTTTTTGAAAACTACAGAATCAGGGCAATAAATATTGAGTTTTGCTTAGTTAACCCTTGCTTTGTTACTGGAAAAAATGGATTAAAGTGGAAAATTTGCCCAAAAATTTTAATTCTTAAATTTCATCTCCATTTGCCAATAACTCTTGTGGAACACCTAAAGGGTTAACAAAGTTTGTAAAATCAGTTTTGAAAACCTTGAGGGGTGTAGTTTCTTAGATGGGGTCACTTTTATGGAGTTTCTACTGTAGGGGTGCATCAGGGGGCCTTCAAATGGGACATGGTGTAAATAAACCAGTCCAGCAAAATCTGCCTTCCAAAAACCACATGGCGCTCCTTTCCTTCAACGCCCTGCCATGTGCCCGTAGAGTATTTTACGACCACATAATCGGGTGTTTGTTAGGCCTCATGCACACAACCGTGCCGTTTTTTGCGGTCCACAAACCGCGGATACACAAAAAACGGAAGCCTCCCATGTGCCTTCCGCAATTTGCGGAACGGAACGGGCGGCCCATTGTAGAAATGCCTATTCTTTTCCGCAAAATGGACAAGAATAGGACATGCTATATTTTTTGGGCGGGGCCACTGAACGGTGCAACGCATGCGTACAGCACACGGAGTGCTGTCCGCATCTTTTGCGGCCCCATTGAAGTGAATGGGTCCGCACCCGAGCCGCAAAAATGCGGCTCAGATGCGGACCACAAGAACGGTCGTGTGCATGAGGCCTAAACTACAGAATCACGGCAATAAATATTGAGTTTCGTTTGGCTGTTAACCCTTGCTTTGTTACTTGAAAAAATTGATTAAAATTCTAAATTTGCCCAAAAAAAATAAATAATAATTGAAATTCAGAAATTTTAAAGGATTAACAAAGTTTGTAAAATCAGTTTTGAATACCTTGATACCCTAATTTTTGGGTGGTTTCTATTATGTAAGCCTCACAAAGTAACTTCAAAATTTCAAAATTTGCTTCTAAACTTTTAAGCCTTGTAACGTCCCCAAAAAAATAAAATGGCATTCCCAAAATGATCCAAACATGAAGTAGACATATGGGGAATGTAAAGTAATGCATTTTTTGGGAGGTATTACTATGTATTATAGAAGTAGAGAAATTGAAACTTGGAAATTTGCTAATTTTTCAATTTCTTTTGTAAATTAAATGATAAAAATGATTTTTTTTTTACTCCATTTTACCAGTGTCATGAAGTACAATATGTGACGAAAAAACAATCTCAGAATGGCCTGGATAAGTAAAAGCGTTTTAAAGTTATTCACATATAAAGTGACACTGGTCAGATTTGCAAAAAATGGCCTGGTCCTTAAGGTGAAATATAGCCGTGTCCTTAAGGGGTTAAATATCCACTTTTTTTATATTGAGGACGGGAGGGGGGGAACGAGACTACTCCCAGCACTCTCGCCGATAAGCTATTTGCAGAGAAATCAGCACTTGTACGAGTGCTGCTTATTTTTCACCGTTTACCTGCTCGCCGTCCCAACTGCAGGTCACAAGGTGTCCATAGCCTTTAAAGCAAGAGATTAAAAGCAATTACTTTCAAGACTGAATTCACATAATATTTTGGATGCAATTTTACTGTGTGCATCGAGAAGCTCCCAAGATACATCCTAGGTGTGTCCATAGGCGTCCATTAGTTGGCCATACACATCAGTCGAATCCGCCATTTTAAGCTGGAGCGGTTAAGGTATGGGGGCCTTGCAACTCTACCTCGATGGCAGAGGCCATCCAACTGCCTGATCCTTTTGAGAAGCCTGGCAGCAACTTCTTTCCCCCCTTCCTACTGAGAATCTTCTGAGAATAGTGCCCTTTTGGCCTCTAACTGGCTAGTAAGGTAAGAATACTGCATCCACATCCCATACACATTTTTTTGCAAATCACTTGGACCAGTATGCCCGTTCTGCAAATCATAGAACATGTCCTATTCTTGTCCATCAATAAAGACGAGAGCGGCCATTTCTATTTGTGGGAGAGAGAAAAATGCGGAAAGCACACAGAGGGCATCTGTATTTTGTGGATCCCTGATTTGCGGACCGAAATACGGACTGAACAGAAGGCCATAAACATGATGTAAACGGAGACGAACTTTTTGATTTTAGGTGAAAACGAGTTTTGAAAATGAATTCCTTCGCAAAAGGGTTCGGCAACCAGTAAAAGACTATTCGATCTTGGTTACAAAGATACTGGTAGGAGCAACGGCTTCCCATCCTGGAAGAACGTCATGACGTTACAATGAAGAGGCCAATCCAGACCGCACCTTTACATCAGAAGTAAATAATGAAAACAAGTTGTTAAAGACTATTAGTAAAAAAACAAGTCATAAAACAAATCCCGGCCGGGCGAGGGGAGGATTCTGCAGGCAGAAACAAAAGCCACAAAAGCCTCGCAGACACGTGCCAAGAGATTAGTGTTACAGATCGGAGGAGAAATAAGTCACCGGGGTAGGGTTTTATGGGAGATTTTTATAGCTCCATTTCCAGTAGAGACCTAAAGCCAGACAAGAGGCAGATAAGAGTCTAAATCTCTCTTTACTTCTTTTAACGAGAGTAAGCAGCCCTCAGCTTTTTAATGGCAGATCAGGCCGGTTACATTATTAGGAGACGTTTACAAGGAGCGAGGAGATTAATCTCTTTGGAGAATCAGTTTTGGCGGCTGCGTATCGGATTTACAGGGTTATTAAGGATTGTTGAGTAGTAAAACAAGGTGCATTTAACTCAAGACTTGAAAAGGGACAAGGTGAGGCCATTCGTTTTCATTAGCCATTACCTGAAAGGTCAAGTGTTATTGCAGCAGAGGCAAGACCCACGCTAATTCCTGAGGTTTGTAAAACATCCAATCAAATTATAGTAATGGGCGCCAGGTCAAGTCATGCAGCATGGGTGATCCTACAGAAAAACACTGAGCCTAAACACCAGTAACCTATAACCTAATCAAGTTCAATCAACGATCCTGGATGGAGAAGAATCAGCTGGAAATCACCAGTCACCTGAGAAACCACCAGTAATAATCCAGTGCTTGCACAGACCATCAAGAATAATCCAGTGCTGGAAGAAACCATCAAGAATAATCCAGTGCTAGCACAGACCATCAACCATAATCCAGTGCTGGCATAGACTATTAACTATAATCCAGTGGTGAAAGAAAGCATTAACTATAATCCAGTGGTGAAAGAAACCATTAACTATAATCCAGTGGTGAAAGAAACCATCAACTATAATCCAGTGCTGGAAGAAACCATCAACTATAATCCAGTGCTGGAAGAAACCATCAACTATAATCCAGTGCTGGAAGAAACCATCAACTATAATCCAGTGCTGGAAGAAACCATCAACTATAATCCAGTGCTGGAAGAAACCATCAACTATAATCCAGTGCTGGAAGAAACCATCAACTATAATCCAGTGCTGGAAGAAACCATCAACTATAATCCAGTGCTGGAAGAAACCATCAACTATAATCCAGTGCTGGAAGAAACCATCAACTATAATCCAGTGCTGGAAGAAACCACCAACCATATTCCAGTGCTGGAAGAAACCATCAACCATAATCCAGTGCTAGCACAGACCATCAACCATAATCCAGTGCTGGCATAGACTATTAACTATAATCCAGTGGTGAAAGAAACCATCAACAATAATCCACTGCTGGAAGAAACCATCAACAATAATCCACTGCTGGAAAAAACCATCAACTATAATCCAGTGCTGGAAGAAACCATCAACTATAATCCAGTGCTGGAAGAAACCATCAACTATAATCCAGTGCTGGAAGAAACCATCAACTATAATCCAGTGCTGGAAGAAACCATCAACTATAATCCACTGTTGGAAGAAACCATCAACTATAATCCACTGTTGGAAGAAACCATCAACTATAATCCAGTGCAGGCACAGACCATAAATTATAATCCAGTGCTAGAACAGACCATCAACCATAATCCAGTGCATGAAGGAAATTTAAACTTTAATTCAGTGCTGGCACAGACAATCAACCATAATCCAGTGCTGATAGAAACTATCAACTATAATCCAGTGCTGGCCAGACCATCAACCATAATCCAGTGCTGGTACAGACCATCAACTACAATCCAGTGCTGGAAGAAACCATCAACTATAATCCAGTGCTGGAAGAAACCATCAACTATAATCCAGTCCTGGCAGGTGAGAGATCGTTGACTGCTGGAAATACTCTATGACACACTCATAGACATTTTGCCCAGTTGACAGACTGGGAGGGCGCGCTTCACTGGACTGAGAGAAGCAGGATGTTTTTTTCTTCCATGAACTACGTGCCATCTAGGCCGTTCTGACCTAGCTATAAGGAGGTGTTGGGAGTAGTGGTTATGTGAGGGCATGTACACACGGAGAAAAGCCTCCAGACGGCCCAGACAGACCACCAGTAGAGAGGATCGTTTTATTCACTGACAATCAAGAGCAGCTCCCATAGTTTCGTTGTCCACCCTCCAGACACAGGTGGCTCCTTCATTACACACCTATGTCTCTGCCAGGACAATTTCCAGGTGCTTAGTAGAAAAAAAATTGTGTCACAGCGCCCATTATGTATCCAGCTGTTGACAACCAACCTCTGTCGCCTTTGTGTGCAGTGGAGTCATGAACAAGAAACCTAGTCACCTCTGGATGGGAATCTTATTGTATTAGCGATAAATCAAGTTTCTGTTTTAGATCCCACAATGGTCGGGTTAAAGCATGGAAGCCTGGTGGTGAGCTCTTTAATCCTGCCTTTGCTGTGGAGCAACACACTGCCCCAAGTGCTGGTGATCTGGGGAAACCATCGCATACGACAGTTGGTCACCCCTAGTAATGATCTGAGAGACACTAAAAGCTCAGTGATATGTGCAGGACATCCAATGGCCACATGTGTTGTCTCATGGCAGGGCTTCCAACTGGCATTTTCAGCAGAATAATGTTCACCAGCACACTCAGAAGATTTCAACACTTCCTTTGCTGCTCAATCGTCAGATTTATCGCCAATTCAGCATTTATGTGACCAGCTGGGACACCAGCATCGTGCAACTTACAAGTGTGCAGGATCTACAGGCCCAGCTGTAACATCTGTGGGCAAATGTGCTGCAGGATACCATACAGAACCTGTTTGCCTCCATGCCCAACCGTAAATAATTTTGTATCCAGGCCAGAAGCCGTATCTCATCTTGTATCCAGGATAGAGGCTGTATGTCATCTTGTATCCAGGATAGAGGCTGTATGTCATCTTGTATCCAGGATAGAGGCTGTATGTCATATTGTATCTGGTATCCAGGCTAGAGGCCGTATCTCATCTTGTATCCAGGCTAGAGGCGTATCTCAACTTGTATCCAGGCTAGAGGCCATATCTCAACTTGTATCCAGGCTAGAGGCCGTATCTCATCTTGTATCCAGGCTAGAGGCCGTATCTCATCTTGTATCCAGGCTAGAGGCCGTATCTCATCTTGTATCCAGGCTAGAGGCCGTATCTCATCTTGTATCCAGGCTTGAGGCGTATCTCATCTTGTATCCAGGCTTGAGGCGTATCTCAACTTGTATCCAGGCTAGAGGCCGTATCTTATCTTGTATCCAGGCTAGAGGCCATATCTCTACTTGTATCCAGGCTAGAGGCCGTATCTCAATTTGTATCCAGGCTAAAGGCCGTATCTCATCTTGTATCCAGGCTAGAGGCCATATCTCATCTTGTATCCAGGCTAGAGGCCGTATCTCATCTTGTATCCAAGGCTAGAGGCCGTATCTCATCTTGTATCCAGGCTAGAGGCCGTATCTCATCTTGTATCCAGGATAGAGGCCGTATCTCATCATGTATCCAAGGCTAGAGGCCGTATCTCATCTTGTATCCAGGCTAGAGGCCGTATCTCATCTTGTATCCAGGCTAGAGGCCGTATCTCATCTTGTATCCAGGCTAGAGGCTGTATCTCTTCTTGTATCCAGGCTAGAGGCAGCCCAACAGAGCCCTAGAACTTCCTTGCTATTGTACAGTTTTCCCCAATAAACTTCTTCTTTCCTCTAATAGTGCAATCACATCCATTTATCATCATTACAGTCACACATAGAAAGCTCTATCCAACAACTCCTTCTTGGTGCCGGATTTTTTCTCGTCAATGAGTGTATCAAATTTTTACATTGAAGCCGTACTCTTCTACCGACTCAAAAAAATTAATTACAACTCCACAGCCCCATTTGATTCATCATTTGTAAAGTATCTACAAGAAGGTCATGTCCGTCTGACAAGTTCGTGAGCAAAACCTTCCCTTTAGGTCAAGGACGCATCTTACAATTAAATATACATGTTTACCTCTAATTGCCAAAATAGAAACCCAAAAAATGAAAGCATAACACTGGCAATGAAAAGGTCAATCCAAGAAACTAAAACTGGCAACTTAAACAATAACAACCAAACTTAAATTGGCTCTTCCAAGTCGCTGGCTGGGACGAGAAGGAAAAAAAGAAGAAGAAACACCCCGCTACTAAATCTGAGCCAACGGAAAGCACGCAGGACGCTCTTCTACTCATCATCTCTTCTTTTCAACCCAAAAGTGAAGAGATTTATAGGACTGACTCAGTCACCTTCCAGTGAACCCTTTAAGTCGTACTTTCCACCTCTCCAGGATGCAGGACTGCATTAATCTTTCTAACCATCTCCCAAATATTCATACTCGCCATTTCTGAGCAGCCGATCAGGACACATGGCATGATATGGATCCAAAACCTTCTCAGCAGTAAACGTTTGGACAAAATGATTACATAGAATAGTTATGGTCCATAAAATGTGGAATCACTGTGCAGGTTATGTGTTTTATTGGCTCTATTGCGTCTTACTCTCCAGTCACCTCCATATTGGCACTCGAGATTCTGACCCAATCCCTAGACCTTCCTGATGAACGTGACTATAGGCTCTGGATCTCTAGAACTCTGAGGAGCATCATCTGCCAGCCACAGCCTCTGTCTCCATTAGCCGCCGTCTCTTCGGCAGCTGCACCCTGCACCACTGAGGTTCCAAGTTTTTATATGGTGCTTGGTATGGCTCAGCTAATATCTGGCTGTCAGATGGAAATGACTGGAGAGGCAGTCAGGGCCCATGCTCAACTGCCAGTCTATTCCTATGGGGTTCTCTTGACTAGAGTGGGTCCCAGTGGTTGGGCCCCAACTGGTCAAACAATCATCCTTTATCCACAATTTAAATATTGGCACAAACGCTTTAAAGTTTACTACAATATGAGATTGGTCCGACTCCCGGCATCCCTACTGATCAACTGACTGAAGGTGCTCGTTGACTATACCTCTGGTAGAGATTGGGCCTGGTATTGCAGATTAGTCCAATTTACTTGAAGAGAAAAAAACAGCGGTGAACTGCAATACCAGGGACAGACGCTACCAAATGTACGGAGACGTTAAACACTGAAGGGGTTGCAGTACCACAGCCCCTTCACACACCTGTTTGTCAGGGGTGCTGGTCTAGGATAGGCCATCAATATTACATCATATCTCTATTTTCGCCAATTTCATTGGAAATAGTTGTGATTAAATATGTCCTACTGTTTTGTGTATGTAGCTCTTCTGCAGACCAATTTGTCTCGATGCTTACACGTTCACACGCAAACCCTGTGTGCTCTGATGCTGCAGTAATACTCCCGTGCAAATTTCCCAATTTCTTGCCAACCTACAGAATGTATGTTAGAAAGTATGGGAATAAGTCTGCAGGATGATTTGTTTTATAACCATGGAGACACATAAGCAAGCAGAAGAGATGCGTATGCACTGGAGCAATAAGGACAGGGGAGGACTGGCCATAGACCCTACAGGGTCATTTCCCGGTGGGCTGATGCCCAGGGGGCCACCTGAGCCCTCTTCATGGCCACCATCCAGTTACATAGCAATCTAATGTTCTCAGCATTAATTAATGCCAGGAGCATCAGGTACTTAAGCACCTGGCCAGCCGCTCCAGTGCCTTCCGAATTCAACTGTATCGCCATCCTTAGGAAGGTAGTATAGTTCAATACTGAGACGAAGGCAGCAGTATTATGTGCTGCATTGCGATACTTGATTCAGCTGAGGCAGTTTATTGTGCTGCACTGCGGTATTAGATTCTGCGGAGGCAGTATATTGTGCTGTACTGCGGTATTTGGTTCTGCTGAGGCAGCATATTGTGCTGCACTATGATATTTGATTATGCTGAGGCAGTATATTGTGCTGCACTGTGATATTCGATTCTGCTGGAGCAGTATTTTGTGCTGCACTGTGGTATTTGGTTCTGCTGAAGTGGTATATTGTGCTGCACTATGATATTTGATTATGCTGGGGCAGTATACTGTGCTGTACTGCGGTATTTGGTTCTGCTGAGGCGGTATACTGTGCTGCACTGTGATATCTAATTCAGCTGAGGCGGTATATTGTGCTGCACTGTGGTATTTGGTTCTGCTGGGGCGGTATATTGTGCTGCACTGTGGTATTTGGTTCTGCTGAAGTGGTATATTGTGCTGCATTGTGGTATTTGGTTCTGCTGGGGCAGTATACTGTGCTACACTGTGGTATTTGGTTCTGCTGGGGCAGTATACTGTGCTACACTGTGGTATTTGGTTCTGCTGGGGCGGTATATTGTGCTGCACTGTGGTATTAGATTCTGCGGAGGCAGTATATTGTGCTGTACTGCGGTATTTGGTTCTGCTGAGGCGGTATATTGTGCTGCACTGTGATATCTAATTCAGCTGAGGCGGTATATTGTGCTGCACTGTGGTATTTGGTTCTGCTGAGGCGGTATATTGTGCTGCACTGTGATATCTAATTCAGCTGAGGCGGTATATTGTGCTGCACTGTGGTATTTGGTTCTGCTGGGGCGGTATATTGTGCTGCACTGTGGTATTAGATTCTGCGGAGGCAGTATATTGTGCTGTACTGCGGTATTTGGTTCTGCTGAGGCGGTATATTGTGCTGCACTGTGATATCTAATTCAGCTGAGGCGGTATATTGTGCTGCATTGTGGTATTTGGTTCTGCTGGGGCAGTATACTGTGCTGCACTGTGGTATTTGGTTCTGCTGGGGCAGTATATTGTGCTACACTGTGGTATTTGGTTCTGCTGGGGCGGTATATTGTGCTGCACTGTGGTATTTGGTTCTGCTGGGGCAGTATACTGTGCTGCACTGTGGTATTTTGTTCTGCTGGGGCAGTATACTGTGCTGCACTGTGGTATTTGGTTCTGCTGGGGCAGTATATTGTGCTGCCCTGTGGTATTTGGTTCTGCTGGGGCAGTATATTGTGCTGCCCTGTGGTATTTGGTTCTGCTGGGGCAGTATACTGTGCTGCACTGTGGTATTTGGTTCTGCTGGGGCAGTATATTGTGCTACACTGTGGTATTTGGTTCTGCTGGGGCAGTATATTGTGCTGCCCTGTGGTATTTGGTTCTGCTGGGGCAGTATACTGTGCTGCACTGTGGTATTTGGTGCTGCTGGGGCAGTATACTGTGCTGCACTGTGGTATTTGGTGCTGCTGGGGCAGTATATTGTGCTACACTGTGGTATTTGGTTCTGCTGGGGCAGTATATTGTGCTGCACTGTGGTATTTGGTTCTGCAGGGGCGGTCTCTTCTGCTGCACTGTGGTATTTGGTTCTGCTGGGGCGGTCTCTTCTGCTGCACTGTGGTATTTGGTTCTGCAGGGGGCGGTCTCTTCTGCTGCACTGTGGTATTTGGTTCTGCAGGGGGCGGTCTCTTCTGCTGCACTTTGGTATTTGGTTCTGCTGGGGCGGTCTCTTCTGCTGCACTGTGGTATTTGGTTCTGCAGGGGGCGGTCTCTTCTGCTGCACTTTGGTATTTGGTTCTGCTAGGGCGGTCTCTTCTGCTGCACTGTGGTATTTGGTTCTGCAGGGGGCGGTCTCTTCTGCTGCACTTTGGTATTTGGTTCTGCTAGGGCGGTCTCTTCTGCTGCACTGTGGTATTTGGTTCTGCAGGGGGCGGTCTCTTCTGCTGCACTGTGGTATTTGGTTCTGCAGGGGCGGTCTCTTCTGCTGCACTTTGGTATTTGGTTCTGCTAGGGCGGTCTCTTCTGCTGCACTGTGGTATTTGGTTCTGCAGGGGGCGGTCTCTTCTGCTGCACTTTGGTATTTGGTTCTGCTGGGGCGGTCTCTTCTGCTGCACTGTGGTATTTGGTTCTGCTGGGGCGGTCTCTTCTGCTGCACTGTGGTATTTGGTTCTTCTGGGGCGGTCTCTTCTGCTGCACTTTGGTATTGCTGTCCCTTCTACTTCTGTTTTCTCTGCTTACTTGTGTTGGCCCTGCCTTCTGTCAATTTGAACCTGCCTACAATATAGGGCCACTTTAAAACTCCCAGTCTGCCCCTGAATAAGAATTGTAAAGGTGAACCAAGCCTCTAACAGTCCGCCACACCGCTCAACAAATCCTGTGCGTGCATGCTTCCTCGCCCGTAATCTGCGGCAGCGTTTTGCTAATTCCACAGAACTTCATTTGAGAAACGGCTTGTTACATTTAAAAGCCCGGCAAACTCTAGACCGGCGCAGTGTAACGAGCTGCAGCCCTATGTACGCCGTGAGCGAGGTGGAAAAAACCTGCAGCCCGCCCTTCAAGAATCCATCGGCACATCTGTCCTGTCCAGCTCAAACACTTCTGCAATACATTGTAAAGCGGTAAAAGAAGAAAAAACATGAAGATATTTATGTTCCTCATTTGGAGCAGATGATCACAAGTCCTCCGTGTGGAAAAATCTGTCAATTCCTGTATCGTAACACTACACAATGTTAGAGGAAAAACAGGGAGTCATTTCTCCCTCCAAATCTATTTGTCTTGTCAATGGTCTGTGGTTACCAATATATTTTTGGACTAATTTCCACCGTTTGAGGATCTGAGATTGACCTCCCACAGCTCTCCGATTCTCAGATTTTCCCCTCAGCAGAAGAGAAGTACATATAAAAATAAAAAGGGGGAGAGAAATTAAGTGCGTCGGACATGAAGCACCTAACAATGATCTAGAAATGTAAACGGTCGATTCTCCTTCACTTTCCATCGAGAGCTTTTTTCCAGCGCAGGTGTGAAAGTAAACTACACGCGCGCGAGTCCTTATGGTCGGCTTAACTCCTCCACTTCCAAAGTCAGAGGTGTAATCGGAAGTAGTTAATAGGAATATATCTGTTTCTCGGAAGGCTGGGTAACAACCAACAAGCATGGGTGTCCAGCTTTCCAAGGCTCCTCGTAGGGCGATATAAGCAGAGCATATTGTAAATCCAACACATTTCCGCAGATGAAATCCGAGGCTTTCTGCTATGAATGTGCCATGGATCAGCCTTATTCAATCTGCGTTGGAGTTACGCGTTTTTTCCA
Organism: Bufo bufo; assembly: GCF_905171765.1. Lineage (NCBI taxonomy): Eukaryota > Metazoa > Chordata > Amphibia > Anura > Bufonidae > Bufo > Bufo bufo. The sequence continues at coordinate 425,265,835 of NC_053394.1, forward strand.
GCACGCTGTTTATTCTCACAGATTTCTTTTCCATGCAGAAGTTTTCTGGAGAGTGTGAACAAGTTTGCGGAAACACAACCTGTCAAGTGCATGAGGTGCGGATTGTCGTTGGATATGATGCCGATTTCGCTGCATTGGATGCCAGTTCCTTACATGTGAAGAGCTGGGAGTACCCTAAAATACTCTACCCAGCGCCACCGCCACTCTGACCCCCGTTGGCTTCCAGCAAGCGATCACAAGCTTCTAAGCACATGATCTCTGAGGTCAATCGCTGGTCTCAAGGGTGTCACCAATGAGACCAGGGATTGGCCTCAAAAGTCCCTATGGACCCTACGTTGCTGTCAGTCATGTGATGGATCCATCCCTCTGTTTCTTTTGCTTTCTGCTCCTACGATGGAATAAAAAAAACACAGAAGGGCACAGAACCCGAGGGGTTATCAGGACTTTAAAAAGGGTGGTCCAACCAAGGGAAAATTTTGGAAGCCACTTAGAGAATGAAATAAAACAATGATGGGAGTCATTCATCACCTTACTGATCCCTTGGCGTCCTTGTTCTGATGTTTCTTGGTTCCCCACTGACCTCTGGACTTCCTACTCCAGTGATGATGATGTCCTGATGTCCACTGCAGCCAATCACTGGCCTTAATTGACCTCAATGGTGTTAAACAGGTCACCACTATGGGCAGTGACTGGCTGCGGCAGTCAAATGTCCATGTTCGGACGTCATCATTGGAATAGGAAGTACAGAGACAGGCACACAATTAGAAAGTCATGGGAAGAATCGGTGATCAGGTATGGGGGGTATTAATTCATTAAAATAGCGCTAATAGAGCAGTGGAAGGATATCCCTGGTTTGTGACAACATGCCGCCAAGATGGCTGCGAGGGCTGTGCCCTGGAGCCTGACGCCTTGAGAAGAGGCCTGAGGAGCGGAACGTCGCCCATTGCTGCAAAACCTTTTCTGGTTATTCCATCTTGGTGCCTAGGGAACCCGAATCCTCGGTCTGGGGGTGGGGGGACCTTCTGGTTTATGGCTGGAGCTCTAACCCCGTGCTGCTATTGGGGAGACACTTAGTCCCTGGGCAATGGGAAGCGATAACCTGGCACTCTAGGGTGTACAGGATCAGACAAAATTAGCCCAAGGCAAGGGAATGAGGTAAAATAATAAAAGAAGTAGGTAGTCATCTTATAAATCCCCTGCTGTTACGGCGCTACTGATCCACAGCAATGATGGCATCACACCAACACATGGACTCAGTGGTGTACTGCTGAGGCCGGTGACTGATCCCTGCAATCGGCAACAGGGATCATATGCTCTCCTGGAAAAACCCTTTAAGCACCAAGCATTATTTCCCATTATTTTATCTTCCTTGGGCTCAAACATTACCCCCATGAAGCTACTGATGTCATGTGTACCCCACATGGCTCCTGAAAGGTGGGCTTCAATTCCTATAGATGTTATAATGACAGTGGTATTAATGGTCACTGACCCCAAGAGCATTTTCACATGGGCTGAGCTGCAATACCAACCTTAGCCTTTGCCCAATAGTGGTGCTGTTTTCAGAAGAAAACAATCAATTCAAGCCCTCATGAGCTTGCTTTAAATCAAACAATATGACGGCCCTTCAAATCACACCCCACAGTGTCATCTCCGTGCCATACTCCTGCCACCCGCCAACAAATGCTGCTCTTTCCACCTGAGGTGACGGGGAGTTAAACACACCCCCAGACATGATTTAGGGCTCCTTCAAAAAACCCAGCCCTGCATGGAATCTCTGTTCTTAGTCATCGAGTCTTTGATGCGAGCTAGTCGGAAAAGGGCACAGGTTCTGGCAGGCGTGATCTCCTGGCAGGCGCGATCTCCTGGCATGTTCAGAATATGGAAAGCCCTCCCACACAAGCTGCCATGGACACGGAGACTGGCTTCCACTTCAAGTGTCATCCAACCTTAGCAGCTGAAGAGCTGGTGGGAGGTAAAGACTGAGGAAACTCTACAAACCTAAGGAAACGGGCGACCTACTGACAAGGATGGCAACTTACCGGACGGTGCCCCTACCTGTGGCTAGTGATGGACGAACAAATAGTCCCACAACATGGACAGTGACATACCAGATGGATTATTCGAATTTGCGATCTCCATTCATTATTTTTTTCAATGCGAAATATCTGCAATATAATTTTCGCGTACGCGCATGCGCAAATGCACTATAAAGAAAGTATATTGGTATATAACACCCCGCTTCAATCAGTTTTTTGGGAGGTGACTGGTATATCACACCAGTAGAAATTATTTGTTCCAATAACGCTTGTCCCTCTATATACCTGCAGTATCGCAGCAGAACCGCACACAACTGCCGCACAATACAAATGCACTATAATATACTGTCTAACATAGAAAGTATATTATAACATTGTACAAGGAAGGCAATCCATTAGAATATACATGAAGATAAAACGTAACCTTTAATAATGTTACTATGAGGGTCCATTCACACGTCCGTAAGTATTTTGCAAAACACAGACACCAGCAATGTGCATTCCGCAATTTGTGGACATCGCCGGCACTATAATAGAAAATGCCTAATCTTGTCTGCAATTTGCGGAAACTGAAGCACGGATGCGGAAGTGCGTCACCGCAAATGCGGATAGCCCATTCCGGCTCCATTGAAAATAAATGGGTCTAACCCATCTCGGATGAAATACGGCACACATTGACACCTTAATGCAACGAATGGTGATTACTTTCCGTCTTATCCACTTGATACTTTTTCAGTGAATTGCCTTATTGATAAAGCTGTAATACTTATATAATATGTGACAGACCTGTACCCTGTATTCTGTTTATAATCTATGTAAGAGTAGTGGAGACTTGTCTTCCCTCCACTATTCTAATATTGTACTTTATTGATTTGCTCAATAAAAATTGTTTTAAAACAAAATAAATAAATAAAATAAATAAAATGGGTCTGCACCCGTTCCGAAAAATTGCAGAACGGATGCGGACCCGTTTTGCGGACGTGTGAATGGAAAAGATATCCCTCAAAATTAAAATAAATTTAATTATTAAAGTTAAGCAAAAAGCATAGATGTGGTCGGCAATAACAAGTGCTCGGCGGCACCAAATCAGAAACCATATGTCCTACCACAATCCGGGGGGTTCCAGTGCACATCCATGAATCCCGGAGGGAAAGCAAAAAACATCTATCCCTGGGCTAAATGATGTGGTATTGAAGGACAGGGTGGGCAAAGAATTGTCCCTGATATTGCCCTACAGGGGGGTGCTATTCTGGCCCTGATAGCCTAAGCACAGACCACCCGCCCTGATAAGAGCGACCCCGTCCGGAACCTTACCCTATATAAAAATTGCCCTAGTAAGCCCCCAGCCCCTAGGCCCCTGACTTCCAGGTGATCACTATATAGATCTATGTGTTTTTGACTCATTATAAAAGTATATTATAAGTATATCGCACCCCTCTGTGTATCACACATATCGATAGCACACCTATACCAGTCCTTAAAAGGACTTTTGTGGCCCTATTAGCTAGCGTTTGGTGTCCCTAACAGCCTGTCCCTGCTCCACACAGCAACCTCTCCCTACACTGGCAAAACACTGAATGTAAAATGGCGGCCAGATCAGGTTTATTTATAAGGTAGGGGGTGTGCCCATGTGCTGAAACGTCTCAATTGGCTGTCCTGTACCACCTGATGGATGTGTCATGGGTAAAAGTTTTTCACAATGTAAAAGAATATGGCGGGCGCAAATATCTCCATATGTTCGGCGAATCGCGAACAGGCAAAGTTTGCCGCGAAACGACCGCCGGGCGAACTGCAAGGCCATCTCTACCTGTGACAGCATACAGAATAGTCAGCGTCACAGGAGCAACAGGTGACGATTTCTGCGGCTCATACAAGTATGTTAGTTTTAAAAGGCTATGTACACCTTCAGGGAATTTTTTATTTTTTTTTAATGGTTGCACTTTACTCATTTTGGGCTAAAATTCATCTTTTCAACTGGTCATTATTAAAAAATATTGAGCCGTTCTGCCACAAAGGGTAAACAGTTTTTCTAGCTGTGAATCGGTCAATAAAACTTCTCTAAATTACAAAATAAAAAGGTCAGAAACACTCATTTAAGCCACATTTTTATCAGTAAGATAAGAATTGAGCTATAATAAGAGTTTAGGAGGTCTGAGATCAGAGATAAGGAGCCGTCAGTTGAGCTGCCTGAAGGAACAGAATGAAAATTCAGATCCTGCCACTGGAGAAACTCAAGACTGCACAAAGGCAGGGGTTCAACTTTTTATTTAACAAAGACCAATTGAATTTTTTTTTACCTCCAAATGAGTACAATGCATTAATATATTTTTTTTTTTTATCCCCAACAGAGTACATAGCCTTTATGTCAAAGTGAGGTGTGTGCCTCACCACACTGCAAGGCTGCTGGTTTTCAATTTTAGGCAATTTGCTTTGAAAACGTGAAAATGAAGCGACAACTCGGGTGCACCGAAATGTTTTCCTGAATACACCAAAAAAATTAAAAAAAAATACCATTCCACATAGTCTCAATTAAAACAATTCCTACTGTTTTGTGTGTACAACTCATATGCCAACCTATGTGTCACCATAGCAACAGACTTCAAACAAGCCCTTTCTGTAGTCTGATCATGCAACTTCTCTTCTGCTGCTCCTTCTTCCACTGTCTAAGGCCGAATGCACACGGCCGTGTTCCGCGGCAGTGAGTGGTCCGTGGTATGCCGGCCTGGATTCCTGCTGACAGCAGGAGCGCACGGCGTCATTGGTTGCTATGACGCCGTGCGCTTCATGCCGTCGCTGCACTACAGTAATACACTCATATAGATCATACGATTGTATTACTGTAGTGCAGCGGCGGCATGAAGCGCACTTCTTATTCTTGTACATAGGAGCAGTATTATAGTAGTTATATTCTAGTACATAGGAGCAGTATTATAGTAGTTATATTCTTGTACATAGGAGCAGTATTATAGTAGTTATATTCTTGTACATAGGAGCAGTATTATAGTAGTTATATTCTTGTACATAGGAGCAGTATTATAGTAGTTATATTCTTGTACATAGGAGCAGTATTATAGTAGTTATATTCTTGTACATAGGAGCAGTATTATAGTAGTTATATTCTTGTACATAAGAGCAGTATTATAGTAGTTATATTCTTGTACATAGGAGGCAGTATTATAGTAGTTATATTCTTGTACATAGGAGGCAGTATTATAGTAGTTATACTCTTATACATAGGAGGCAGTATTATAGTAGTTATATTCTTGTACATAGGAGCAGTATTATAGTAGTTATATTCTTGTACATAGGAGCAGTATTATAGTAGTTATATTCTTGTACATAGGAGGCAGTATTATAGTAGTTATATTTTTGTACAAAGGAGGCAGTATTATAGTAGTTATATTCTCTCACATAGGAGGCAGTATTATAGTAGTTATATTCTTGTACATAGGAGGCAGTATTACAGCAGTTATATTCTTGTACATAGGATCAGTATTATAGTAGTTATATTCTTGTACATAGGAGCAGTATTATAGTAGTTATATTCCTGTATATAGGAGCAGTATTATAGTAGTTATATTCTTGTACATAGGAGCAGTATTATAGTAGGTATATTCTTGTACATAGGAGCAGTATTATAATAGTTATAGTCTTGTACATAGGAGAAGTATTATAGTAGTTATATTCTTGTACATAGGAGGCAGTATTATAGTAGTTATATTCTCTCACATAGGAGGCAGCATTATAGTAGTTATATTCTCTCACATAGGAGGCAGTACTATGGTAGTTTTACACTTGTGTATGATTGTTTATGGAATGCTTTTTTTTTTATATATATATATTTATGTTTAAAATTATCTGACTATTCCAGAGCGTGTGTGTGTATATATTTTTTTGTAGGACAATACCTTTGACTTTATTGTCATGAATGGTCACATTTGGTGAAGACTGGAGGAATCATGCAGGCGATCCATTTATATGCCATCAAACTATTATTTATGCTGAGATACCACCATTGGTTTTCTTTAAATAGTGACAATCCCTGCCTGTGATTTGGTGCCACTCCAGCCCCATCTGGGACTTGAGTGACACTGACTCCTGACGGGAGACTTGTCTATTTGTTATATTTCAAGCTTGAAAAAGGATCTAGTTTGGAGCCGAAACGTTGCACCGCATGGGTGAATAAAGGAATCACTTGTTCTTAATCTACCGGAGTGCCGCTCGTTTTCTGGATTTATATATATATATATATATATATATATATATATATATATATATATATATATATATATATATATATTTTTTTTTTTTTTTTTATTTTTTTTTTTTATTTATATATAGTTTTCCTTGTAAATCTGTAAATCTAATTTCCCAGCGACATACCTAAGTTATGACAGGAGTCCTTTAGTAAATGCCTATAATACGCATTGGTCTGGCAATCAGCAGCTGATATCAATCTCCTCTGCTTCACACCATTTTGTCAGCGATTTGCAAAATCAAGCCATGAGACAATATACACGTGTAATCTGTGCAGTCACATTCTCCTCTGTGTGAAGAGCAATTTCCCCTTCCCTCGCTTGCTTCCCCCCCCCCCCACTTTTTTCTGCAGATTCTTTAAATCAGAAACATCTTGAGGGGTTGTCAGGGCCGGCATTTTTCACCTATGAATATTCCATAGCAAATGTCTTGCTTTCAGAGCGAGGAGAGGGGAGAGCACATGTTATTCATTGGAAAATAATGAGCGCAGTGCCTGCTAGTCATAAAACTGTCACCCGGCCGCTCTGATCTCTGTGTTAATGCCGAATAAAAACCTTCTGGGATGGGACGGCTAGGCGAGCTGACAGATTTTCACCTTTGTGAAGCCGGTGGGGAAAATGGAATGGAGGGTTGCAGATCGAGCACTGTAAAAATACATACACTACCCGTTCTGGCTGATTATAGTGTGAATAATATGATTTGGGGCCACTTAAAGGAGAACTCCATAAATCGGGCACATTCTTGAATCATAATTTTCCCAGTGGCCCCAAAATTGTATAGGTTGGCTAGTAATAGTCACAGCTGGGCATGGGTGATGTATTTAGGGTCTAGAATATATTTTGGTGCAAAAAAATATTTGCAGAAGGTTCCACTCTTTTATTCACTTACGGAAAATTTCTGCAAGTTTATTTATCATCTCATCCCCTTAGCGGAATTGCATGCAGAAAACCTGCGGCATGTACAATAGCAGCAGTGGATTTGCATGCACACATGGCCGTACCCTGATGGCGGCACGCGATGAGATCAATGTGGAATCCACAGGATAATCTAGAATCCCAGTAGTTCAAGTCAATCGAATCCTTTAGGAGGCATCACCCCCCCCCCCCCCCTAGACCTTTAACAAATGGTAAAATTATGGGTGCTCGACCCCTATTTCAAAACACGGTCAAGCTCTTGCGAAATCCTGCAAGGTTAATCATGTCAGCCTCCGAGCCCCATTTGTTTAGCTTGAGAAACATCTGGCAGGCAGTAGGTGCCTAGCAGAAGGGGACGGGGTTCTGCAGGAAAGGTAAGAAACCTTGTGGGACTGCCAATTAATTCCAGGAGGATAAGCTCAGCAGATCTGCCCAGGAATATGTGTTCACACAGTGGCGGTGCGGGGTGAAGGGAGGGGGGGGGGGGTGAACGCGTGTGTGTTTGGGAACGCTAGCCCTATAATTCTTACCACCATGTGGAAGCGGCGAGGCCGGGGGCAGTGAGGTAATGCAGACCACTGACGGAGATCTGTAAATACCACAAAATGTCTGGTTGCCAAATTCTGGAGCGTGTCACCCACCCATCGGCAAGAAAGATACTTCCAGTATTACAGGCATTGGTTAGGCGAGCGCGTGCGACGCCCGGCCGTGCCAAGCGCCCTTCTGAACTGCAACTTCTGAAATGAATATGGAACACAGATATTTACAGCACAATTCCATTAATCGGGAGCATAAATTATCTGATATTCTGGCGTATCGGATAAAGGGCATCTGTCAGCAGTTTTGTATGACGCTGGTTGACCTGTTACATGTGCTCTTGGCAGCTGAAGGCATCTGTGTTGGTCCCATGTTCCTATGTGCCCGCATTGCTGAGAAAAGTGATGTTTTAATATATGCAAATGATCCTCTAGGTGCAACAGGGGCGTTACCGTTACACCTAGAGGCTCTGCTCTCTCTGCAACTGCTGCGTTCTCTCCACTTCAAAATGACAGGGCCAGGTGTGATGACCTGGTCCTCTCAGTTAAAGTGCAGAGGGCGCGGTGGTTGCAGAGAGAGCAGAGCCTCTAGGTGAATGAGCTGCGTGAGGGCTTATTTTGTGCGAGACGAGCTGTAGTTTTATTGGCACCATTTTGGGGTACATATGGCTTTTTATCTCATTTTTGGGAGGTGAAGTAAAAAAAAAAAAGCAGTTTGGTGTCATTTTTCAAATTTTTATTTTACACCGTTCACTTGAGGTGGATCATGTGATATTTTTTATAGATCCGGTCATTATGGACGCAACAATACCAAATGTTACGGTTGCGGCGATACCAAAAAGGTTTATGTTTTATTTTTTTTTAAATTTACATTTTACACAATAAGAGCATTTTTAGAAAAAAAAAAATCATGTTTTTGTATTGCAATTTTCATAGAGCTATATATATATATATTTTTTTTTCTGGCTATGGTCTTGTGTGGGGGCTCATTTTTTGCGGGATGAGGTGACTTTTTTGCTACCATTTTGGGGTACATACAACTTTTTGATTAATTAACATTATGTTTTTGGGAGGTGAGCTCGGTAAAAAAAAAAAATCTGTTTTGGCGCAATGTTTATTTATTTATATTTTTTACGGTGTTCACCTGATAGGGTCGATCATATGATATTATAGATTTTTAAAATAACGTATTTGAAGGGGGGGAAATTTTTTTTAAAATGTGAAACATTATTATTTTTTATTTTACATTTTTTTTATTTTACACTTCTTGTCCCCGATACGGTCATACAAGTCCTCTGGGGGACATTTAACTTTTTTCTTTTTCTTTTCACTATTGATTTCTCCTGTAACTGGGGCTGACATAGTAGCCCCAGTTACAGTGGAAATACACCCCCCAGAGAGGCTGTACAGCAGTATACTGCGCTGTACAGCCTCAGTGTAGGGCTGATCGTGGTCTATGGAAGACCCAACAGCTCCTGCACTCCCCCGACTGTCACATGACCACCGGGCTGTGACAGGAAGCGGCTGTCACGGACGTTCCAGCGACAGGTGGCAGGAGATCGGTGAGACTGGCAACACGTGGCTTGATCTGACATGTTTTCCGTTTGGATCAATCAAATGACGTGTGTGTTGTTTCTGGTGCTTGCCCCACCTTCTTTTCCCAGGTGTGGTTATTATGGTTATTTAAACTTCTCTATTTATAGTTCCTTCTCCCACCGTGCTGTGCGGTTTATAGCTTTTGTTTGGACCTTTGGATAGATTGTGGTTGGATTTCGGCTGAGTTCCTGGTGCTTCCATTGCTCCTTTGAAGTTAAGTCCTTCCTTTCCCTTTTGTATTTTGTAGGGGTTCTGTGTGTTGCATTTCCCCATTGTTTGCATTAGGCCTGAAGGAGACTCCTGTTCGTCCTTCCTTTTGGAGGAACAGGTAGTCTCGTCCCTGCCATTAGTACCAGGGTCCTATAAGGCTAGATAGGACTCTAGGTATTCCTGCGTATGAACTCACCTACCTCTGGGGTCTGTTCATACTGGTAGTCAGCCAGGATTTTGGTTAGGGTTTTCACTAGGAGGTGTCCCATTTTCCTTGTCTACTTCTCAGGCCTGATTCCCTGCTCCCCCTTCCCTCCTATGCTCGGAGTGGTGTTTCCCTCGTTGAGCGCTGTGTATACAGCGATCTAGAAGGCAGGGACACCCAGGAACGGTCCCTGCCTTCTCTCTGGAGTGTCCTGCTGTCACTGACAGCGGGCCACACGCTCGGCAGCTGTACGATTAGCGTGCAGCTGCGATCTCTGAATGGACGTTCCAGAACGTCCATTCAGAGATAAACCGACCGCCCAAGGACGTTTATTGTCAATGGGTGGTCGGGAAGTGGTTAAGCCACGTTCTTATCAGTATGGTTTTTCAGCTTGTAGGGGGAGGTATCTATATCTAATTAAGGTGGAGCTAAGTTTGACCAATTGTTGGGATCTGGAGATTATATATGTGTTCACTATTGGTATGTATTTATGAGCTTGATAAAGACCTAACAGCTCGAAACGTCGCCGATTTCGGTGTAATAAAAGGTGAAGTTTTCTATGACATTGGAGTGCCGCAGTTTTCTATAACATTGCAAAATGTTTATAATGTCAGAGAGCAGAGCTAAGGAGCCATCAGCACCCAACTGACGGAAAAGAGAGAAAATCCAAAGGCTGCTACCAGAGCATCTCAACTCTGTACAGAAAAAAGGAAGCTATATTTTTAATAAAAAACAATTGAAAAAATTATTTGTGAATAGCAGCCGTCAAAAACGGACCACACTGAATTAAAATGAGCCCCTGTCTAAGGGCTATTAAAAACGGGTACATGAGGAATCTACGGGGAGTTAAAAAAAAATCTCACCCGTGCCACTCGTGGGGACACTGGAGGCATCAGGACCAGACGCTCACAGCGTGGCGACATCACATGATCACGCTGGCAGTGTCAGGTCCTGCTGCCTCCAATACGGAGCAAGTGTTCCTGCGTGTGCCATAGGTTAGGTACGTTTTTTTTCCCTGATTTGTTGGTTGATAAGGAGGGGTTTATTGGGTAAGGCTTCACTATATATACACCGAGGGCAAGACATGAGCGAGGGCACTGGGGACCATTATATATACTGAAGGCACTGTGTGGGGGCAATGTTTTATACTGAGGGCACTGTAGGGAGCATTAATATATACCAAGGGCAAAATGGGTGACCATTATATATACTGAAGGCATTATATCTACAGCGAGCACTGTGTGAGTTCATTATGAGGGCCATTATGGGGTGCATTAATATATCCTGAGGACACTGCGGAGGCATTAAAATATCCTGAACGCAAAACGGAGGACCATTATATCTACAGCGGGCACTGTGTGGGGGGAATCATTTATACTGAGGGCACTGTGTGGGGGGAATCATTTATACTGAGGGCACTGTGTGGGGGCATTATTTATACTGCACTATGAGGGGCCTTTATATATCCTGAGGGCATTGCAGGGATTGGCGTTTAAAAAAAGCCCATGAAATTCTTCCATTTTTCACAACTGTGTGAATGTATCCTTAGGCCCCTTTACACGAGCGACTTTTCCACACGGGTGCAATGCGTGACGTGAACGCATATCACTCGCACTGAATCCTGACCCATTCATTTCAATGGGTTTGTGTACATGAGCATTTTCTTTTAGGCATCAGTTCTGCGTTGCGTGAAAACCGCTGCATGTTCTATATTCTGCGTTTTTCACGCAGCCCCGGCCCCATAGAAGTGAATGGGGCTTCAGTGAAAAACGCATTGCATCCGCAAGCAAGTGCGGATGCAATGCGTTTTTCACTGATGGCTGCTAAGAAATGTTTTTTTTTTATCACGCGCGGGAAAAAAATCCATCACGCTTGTGTGAAAGAGGCCTCAGACTTCCCGCAGATCACCGTCTTGAATGAACCAACTTCTTCACCTGCGGTCAGTGAATGAGGACCCCAGCGACTCATAAGGAGGGGCTCAAGGCACACATCCAGTGTCAAAGTATGTAAACTTCTTATGAAGCATGTGAGGCGAGATGTAAGATTTGGATTAGATTGCAAGCTCTTGTACATTTCGGTCACAATGTCAGGTACAGAACAAGAAAGGAATGAATTTTTGGGGCGGGGGTGATGCCGACCGGTGCAGCAACAAGTCTGTGAACAATTCTGGGGGACATGTGAAAAGAGTTAGGGAGGGTATTAACCTGGACTCCCCGGGGATCATATGCAAATAAGCCGGGAGAGGGGGCTCCTAGGTAATGATGTATACAAATTAGGATTCCTAGCTTAGGTAGGCAGGAATGCTCAGGAACTATGGGGTCTCCTGCAGACCGGCAGCACTGTTCTAGCAGGGAGAGGATGACGGATTAGGTGGTGTCAGGCATGATGAATCCTCTGTAATGGTTTCCTGCTGTGGGCTCAGGACTGTCCATCAGTGTCTTACTGGGAAAAAGGGAAGATGGAGGGCTGCGGAGCAGATGGCGCTTGTCAGTCCGCCCTATGAATCCAGACATTTCTGCTTAGAAAAGGAGTTTAATGCTACAGCCACAATTGCTCATAAAATTGATACAAAAATGCGGCTTCACTTTAAGGCCTCGTCGCGTTTTGTGGTCCGCAAAACACAGATTCTGTCCATGTTCCGTCTAAGACTTCTTTCACAGTCCTTTGGCTTGCACCACCACGGAACCAGCCGGCCAAAATGTATCTTACAAAATTTTTTGGCCACGGTATCAGTGTAAGGCTCCATTCACACGTCTGCAAGTGTTGTCCGCACCCGTTCTGCAATTGTGCAGAACGGGTGCGGACCTATTTATTCTCTATGGGGCCGGAAGAGATGCGGAGAGCACACTATCTGCTCTCGGCATCCGCAATACCGGAGCACACCCCCGATCTTCCGGTCCACAGCTCCGTAAGAAAATAGAGCATGTCCTATTCTTGTCCGCAATCGGGGGTGCCGGCCGGGTGTATTGAGGATCCGCAATACACTACGGACGTGTGAATGGACCCTAAAGTGGTTGCTGTGATGTTTTGGCCACTAAGATCTTGGGAAAGGACTAAAAAAAAGTCACAAAAGCTGCAAGGATTTATAGTAAAGCTCCTGAAGTCAAGGAATGAACGCACATAAAATAGAGAAAAAATGGTCAAGAGCGAGAGTATGTCTTTTTGGATAAATGTTGCACCCACTACATTTCTACCAACGCTATGTGTGAAGGGCTCCGGAACATCTTTTCAAGATTCCAGGCCTCATAAAGGGTTAACAAAATATGGAGATGGTAGGGAAGTGGTCATACGCTCTGCAGGCACGTGTTTATTTTTGCTTTTCTAGGTCTCATTTTTTGGTTTGTTTCAGTGATGGAGACCACCTGGTACAGTTTACTAACTGACAAAATCCCAATAAACAACCTTCGCTGCTTTTATGCCGTTCCACACCGGCGAGGATATTAATTCATATTTTCATAACACAGATATTGCTGGAGGGGAAGTGCAAGAAAAACAATTTAAGAAGATGAAATTCACTGTGTGGTGAGCGGAAAGAGAAGCAACTGCATTTTTCATTAAATGAATATGGTCCAGGCTGACCCCAAATAGCACCCAGGAAATATGAACAGCATTTTACAGATTACATAAAGAGTTAAAATAGGGTCACTTTATAAAATACAATACATTACTTATCCTGTACTGATCCTCAGTTACATCCTGTATTATACTCCGGAGCTGAACTCACTATTCTGCTGGTGCAGTCACTGTGTACATACATTACATATCCTGTACTGATCCTGAGTTATATCCTGTATTATACTCCAGAGCTGCACTCACTATTCTGCTGGTGCAGTCACTGTGTACATACATTACATTACTTATCCTGTACTGATCCTGAGTTACATCCTGTATTATACTCCAGAGCTGCACTCACTATTCTGCTGGTGCAGTCACTGTGTACATACATTACTTATCCTGTACTGATCCTGAGTTACATCCTGTATTATACTCCAGAGCTGCACTCACTATTCTGCTGGTGCAGTCACTGTGTGCATACATACATTACTTATCCTGTACTAATCCTGAGTTACATCCTGTATTACACTCCAGAGCTGCACTCACTATTCTGCTGGTGGAGTCACTGTGTACATACATTACAGTACTTATCCTGTACTGATCCTGAGTTACATCCTGTATTATACTCCAGAGCTGCACTCACTATTCTGCTGGTGCAGTCACTGTGTACATACATTACTTATCCTGTACTGATCCTCAGTTACATCCTGTATTATACTCCAGAGCTGCACTCACTATTCTGCTGGTGGAGTCACTGTGTACATACATTACATTACTTATCCTGTACTGATCCTGAGTTACATCCTGTATTATACTCCAGAGCTGCACTCACTATTCTGCTGGTGCAGTCACTGTGTACATACATTACTTATCCAGTACTGATCCTGAGTTACATCCAGGATTATACTCCAGAGCTGCACTCACTATTCTGCTGGTGCAGTCACTGTGTACATACATTACATTACTTATCCTGCACTGATCCTGAGTTACATCCTGTATTATACTCCAGAGCTGCACTCACTATTCTGCTGGTGGAGTCACTGTGTATATACATTACATTACTTATCCTGTACTGATCCTGAGTTACATCCTGTATTATACTCCAGAGCTGCACTCACTATTCTGCAGATGGAGTCACTGTGTACATACATTACTTATCCTGTACTGATCCTGAGTTACATCCTGTATTATACTCCAGAGCTGCACTCACTATTCTGCTGGTGCAGTCACTGTGTACATACATTACTTATCCTGTACTGATCCTGAGTTACATCCTGTATTATACTCCAGAGCTGCACTCACTATTCTGCTGGTGGAGTCACTGTATACATACATTACATTACTTATCCTGTACTGATCCTGAGTTACATCCTGTATTATACTCCAGAGCTGCACTCACTATTCTGCTGGTGCAGTCACTGTGTACATACATTACTTATCCTGTACTGATCCTGAGTTACATCCTGTATTATACTCCAGAGCTGCACTCACTATTCTGCTGGTGCAGTCACTGTGTACATACATTACATTACTTATCCTGTACTGATCCTGAGTTACATCCTATATTATACTGCAGAGCTGCACTCACTATTCTGCTGGTGCAGTCACTGTGTACATACATTACATTACTTATCCTGCACTGATCCTGAGTTACATCCTGTATTATACTCCAGAGCTGCACTCACTATTCTGCTGGTGCAGTCACTGTGTACATACATTACATTACTTATCCTGTACTGATCCTGAGTTACATCCTGTATTATACTCCAGAGCTGCACTCACTATTCTGCTGGTGCAGTCACTGTGTACATACATTACATTACTTATCCTGTACTGATCCTGAGTTACATCCTGTATTATACTCCAGAGCTGCACTCACTATTCTGCTGGTGCAGTCACTGCGTACATACATTACATTATTATCCTGTACTGATCCTGAGTTATATCCTGTATTATACTCCAGAGCTGCACTCACTATTCTGCTGGTGGAGTCACTGTGTACATACATTACTTATCCTGTACCGATCCTGATATATATCCTGTATTATACTCCAGAGCTGCACTCACTATTTTGCTGGTGCAGAACAGGTTCTGTGGGGCAGATACAATGTCACTCTTGATTTGTGCTGCACCAAATATATCAAGTCTAAGTGTCATGTTTTTTAAACAACTTTTGCGCCAAATTTTTGCCTAGTCCTGTTTTGCTGCCGTCTTAGACAGTTTTTGTTTCATGTTTTAGACGAGGACTACACCAGCTTCAAGGCGGTATAACATGTGGTGTAATGTCCTGATCGCATAAAGCCCTAGGGCGCATCTTCCCTTACAGATGTAGACACATTTTTAACAATCCAAATCATAAATTTGGCGCAAAATGAAAATGGGGAAAAATAAAAAAAAACAGCATTTATACAGTACCAACATACTCCACAGCGCTTTACAAGTCACGGGACAGACACGGAGCGTCGTTTCACCTTAAAGGGTTTTTCTGAGACTTTAATACTGATGACCTATCCATCAGTATCCGATCGGTGGGGGTCCGACACCCAGGACCCCCGCCGATCAGCTGTTTGAGAAGGCAGTGGCGCTGGTGTGAGCCCCGCGGCATTCTTTGTGCTTGCCAAGCACAGCGCCATACATTGCATAGTGGCTGTGCTTGGTATTGCACTCCGCCCCATTCACTTCTATGGGGCCGAGCTGCTCCTAGGCCACGTGACCTATATACGTGATGTCACAGGTCTAGGGAATGCTGAGAGAAGGTAGCGGTGCTCCTCAAAGAGCTGATCAGCGGGGGTCCCCGGGTGTCACACCCCCACTGATCAGATACCGATACCGAAAGTCTCAGAAAAGCCCTTTAACCTCACACGGCGGTCATACAGGTTAGCGAGGTAAGAGGTTAAATCCACGTCAGCGGCATAAAACAATAAAGACTAATGTGTACAACCTCTATATAAAAAACGGTCCCGGTAATTACACCGGCAGGAAACCAGGACCGTATCACCTCATAAAATACTGTACGAACAAGGAAAAAATGAGAATATCATGGACAAAATAATCAGGAAAGAAAGTTATTGCTTATTTCCATAATTATACACCTCGGGGTCAGTTCACCGAACAGACAAAACAGGAGAACATCTGTGGGCTGGAAAAAAAAACTACGAAATCCATCCAAAAAGTCAGGTCCCTCTGCAACCGATGGGATGTTTGCAGAGGGCAGCGCGGAGACATGGGGGGCACAGAACGGCCTGTCTACCCCTCCCCCCGATGGACAAGGCGAACACGGGCCGGGGTACAGTTCTAGTAAAGAAGTGGGGGGTGGTAAAGGCCCAAAGGGCATGATGCCTCTCCATTTTATAAAGGGGCAGGGAGGGGGAACCTGTTCCAGGATGGAGAGGTAGGTTTGCGTTAGAAAAGACCCCCCCATGTTCTGCATACAACCCTACAGACACCGGAATTTGATCACACATGCGAGACCGCCCTCCATTCATTTCTATCTTCGGCAGTCCCATAGAGTTGAAGAGAGTGGAGTCTGCGCTTGCGCAGTGGATTTTCCATTCATTTCTATGGGACATTTTCCCCCCAAAAATGAATAGAGAGCACGTAGCGCATGAGAGACCACCCTCCATTAATTTCTATCGGACCGCTACTGTATCTTTGGCAGTCCCATAGAGGCGAACAGAGTGGGGTCTGCGCTTGCGCGGTGGACTTCCCACTCATTTCTATGGGACATTTCCCAAAAAAGTGAATGGAGAACACGTAGCACATGAACGGTGCACTCTCCTTTACTTTCAGGGGCCCGTTCTGGAGATATCCTATCTGTCGGGGGAAAGTCAGGAGGCCCCTATATACATAAGGCTACTTTCACACTAGCGTCACGGACCTCCGGCAGGCTGTTCCGTCGGGTGAACAGCCTGTCGGATCCGTCCTGCCGCTAGTGACCGTGTGCCCCCGGACTGCCGCTCCCTCCCGATTTACTATAATGGGGGAGGGGGCGGAATTCCGGCAGTGTACGGCGAGAGGCTGCCGGAATAAAACTACGACATGTCCGACATTTATTCCGCTGCCCCCCCACTTGTCCCTACCAGGTGCTGCCTGAGGCAATCGCCTCACCTCGCCTCATTGGCGGTGCGCCCCTGTATGTGGTCCCTTTCTCAGTCACTTGGCCACATGCATTTACATCCATCATCCACGGACTCCCAATGTAAAAAGAATAATACCGCCCTGTATACCGGCAGAGAACGTCCAAGAGGTGAATGAGGAAAGGGGAGAAAGCCACAGCCACTACCTTTGCTCCTGAGAACATAAGGATCAGGCATATGAAATCCAGCATGACTGATCTTTATCTCCCCTGAGGCCAATACGCATAAGATGCTCGCCAAAATCAGTGTCAGTCTTTACTATAGTTCTAGCATTCTATTCATAAAACTAAATGCCTCCCAAAAACTAAAATTTATGGAATTAAGGAAGAGCAGAGGAAAGGGTTGATTTAAAGGAGGTTTTCCAGGCTCCTGAAATTGATGATCTATCCTCAGGATAGGTCATTAATACTTCACACCACCACCGATCAGCTGTTCCCTGCAGCCTCTGACTGTGAATGGAACAGGAAGCACAGCGCCGTTCAGCTGTAGTGGCCGCGCCAGGTTACTGCAGCTCAACCCCCATTCACTTCAGTAAAAGCTTACCTGCAGTACCCCAGCATGGCCACTACATTTTGAACAGCGCTGTGCTTCCTGCTCCAGCACCAGAGACTGCAATAAACAGCTGATCGATGGGATGCAGGGTGTCAGACCCTCACATATCGGATATTAATGACCTATCAATATCAGGAGCCCTTTAAGTGGTAAGATGACGCACGTGAACGCCATCGGGCAGTAATGCTGGGCCTGTAACTGCAATCTTTGGGGCCTCCTGGGCCAGGTGGAAAAAAATAATAATAAATGGGCTCCTGAGCGGCCAAACGATCTTGAAAAATGGCAGTACTGCTAAAAAGTGGCCACATAGATTTTAAAACAAAAAGCCCCACAAAGTGAAGGCTGTTCTCTAGGACACGCTCCATCAACATCAGAACGCAGGCGGACAAAATGGCCACGACGGGCGGCTTTTTTCCAGGCATTCGTCAGGAAGGTAAAGCATGCGGCAGACAGGGCATCCTTCTAGGTGACAGGCAGGTGGTTCTATTTCTAGGCAGTCCTGCTGATAAATGGCCGCAGCTCATAGGCAGGGCACAGCCTCGCACACATTTTCCTATTATAAAGCTATGATCTATGGCGACGCTCGCCGCTCTGCCGCCCCCCCATTCTGGATGTGCTTATTCTACACGCAGGGGTTTCCCGTGAACAGGGCCATTTATCTTCAGAAGCCGGCTTGCAGATCCGTGCCAGGTCTACAGGTGAGACTGGGGGGGGGATGTCAGCCGCAAGCTACAAGTAAAGGCTGAGCAGAAATACAGACTCATTTTTAGGTTTTTATTTCTAGAACCAGATTCAGGCAAATTCCGAACCTTCTTAAAGGAAAGCTCTGAGATTAGCAAAAAGGTTTGGGCGGGCCTGAGCGTCAATACCAGACACAGACCTGCCCTGATTAAAGGGGTTTTCAGGTAAAACATATTGATGACCTATCCTCAGGTTAGGTCATCAACACGAGATTGGAGGGGATCGGTGTATGAAGAAGCGCCTGCGCTTTGACCTCTTCCTAGGCCATGTGACGTCACATTCATCGGTCAGCCCTATTTAAGTGAATGAGCTGAGCTGCAATACCAATCACAGCCGCTATCAAATGGATGGCGCTGTGCTTGGCAAGTTGCAAGGAAGCCAAGGCGCTTGGGTATTCTCAAACAGCTGATCAGTGGGGGTTCCAGGAGTTGGACCTGCGCCAATTTCATATTGATGAGCTATCCTGAGGATAATAATCCCAGAAAAGGCCGTTCTGCATACTGTAGTAAAAGGGCACATACACGTTGTTTCACTCATCTGCACAATGCGCATGCACCCCATTCCACTGGAGATAGATCCTAGACGATTTCTTCTCCTATACAATGCATTAAAGGCTAGGTACAACTTTTTAAGGTAAAAATGTATTAGAAATGTGAGTTTATCTAGTAGCAGGATCTGAATTTTTTACTCTGTTCCTTCAGGCAGCTCAGCTGACGGCTCCTTATCTCTGCTCTCAGACCTCCTAAACTCTTATTATTGCTCAATTCTTATCTCACCGATAAAAACGTGGCTTAAACACGTGTTTAGGACCTTTTTTAGTAATTTAAATGATACTTTTTTTAGATGACCGGCAGAAAGTGAAAGTAGGATTCACACAGACAGTTAACCCTTTGTAACAAAACGGCTGAATATTTTTAATAAAGACCGATTGAAAAAAAGATTTTCTTTTTTTAGCCCAAAATGAGTAAAATGCAATCATATAATAAATTCCCCCCCAAAGGTGTAGATGGCCTTTAAAGCCCGGTTGTAATAGGGTCAGGTTTGGAAAGCTAAACCCAAGCTGCACAAATGACAAGCTGGTGGTTTAGTGACCCCCAAATTAAGCGATAGTTTCCTTTAAGGTGACAAAGGCAAGATTGTAATAAAGGGGTCGTCTCATTTGGACACTTATGGCGTATGGATAGGATATGCCATACATTTTCAATAGCAGAGGGAACCTGTTCTTGTCTCAAGAATAGGGCCGTACCACTGGATCAGTTTTTTTCGGAACTCCCATACCAGTGAATGGAGGGATGGCTGCAGATGTCCTCTACAATCACTGCTATGGGAATTCCAAAAATAGCCAAGTGTGCTCACTTCAGGGCCCCATTCTTGAAATAGGAGCAGGTTCCAGAGGTAGGACCCGTATCAGCCAGTTATCTTATCGGTAAGCCATAAACGTCCAGATGGACGTCCTACCTCCGATTTTGAGTTGGCCGCTGTTTTATGCCAGGACGTGTACTACAGATATTAAAGCGCTTCCTTGTATGAACAGTATATTTTTGGGGCATGTTGTTTCAGCCACTGTATGTAAAACAAGACTGTTTCCATTCACTGACAGCAAGCAGCGATATATACATTGCAGAGGAAGCCATACATCAAGTATATTGAAACCTTTCAGGTTTTTCAATCTTCTGAACTAGAGATGAGGGAATCGATTCATCTCATCAAGCAGAGTTTTGCACCTGTGATGGGGTGTCCCAAAGATGAGGATGCTCCCGCTGCCACTTGATTGACAGGGAAGGACACCTCGACTGGCCCTGACAATCTTGAGTCTGCGCTGCTGCTCCGAATAGCAGCGCAAGAGCATAGGCTCTGCTTCTGCTACTGTATCAGGGTCTGCGCCTGTGTCACTTCAGCAGCAGATGCAGAGTCTCTGCGCTTGCATAGCCACCTGGAGCGAGATGTCCAGGCCTGTCAATCAGCCGCCGGGGGCTGGAGTCGTCAGCTTCAGGGACACCCCGTGGCAGAAGCAGAACTCTGCATGATGTGATAAATTGATTCTTACATCACTAATCCGAACCATTGACACAACTTCTCTATAACGAAGGCTGCATTTACCTGCATTTTTAGAGGATAGGTTTTCCTCTGCCATACAGTGGCAATGTCACGGACGTACCGGCGACAGTGAGTGGCAGGAGATCTGTGAGACTGGCAACACGTGGTTTGATCTGACAGGTTTTCCTTGTGGATCAATTGGTGTCTGTGTTGTTTCTGGTAATGGCCACACCCCTTGCCGTCAGGTGTTGCTTATGTGGTCATTTAACCTTCCTTATTTATAGTTGCTTATCCCACTATACTGTGCGGTTTATAGCTTCTGTTGGACCTGTGGACTGTTTGTGCTTGGATCTCAGCTGAGTTCCTGGTGCTTCCATAGCCTCTTTGAAGTTAAGTCTTTCCTTTCCCTTTTTGTATTTTGTTTGGGTTCTGTGTGTTGCATTTTCCTATTGTTTGTATTAGGCCTGTAGAAGACTCCTGTGCGTCCTTCCTTTTGGAGGAAAGGTAATCTCGTCCCTGCCATTAGTACCAGGGTCCTATAGGGCTAGATAGGACTCTAGGTATTCCTGTGTGTGAACTCACCTACCTCTGGGGTCTGTTCATACTGGTAGACAGTCAGGACTTTGGTTAGGGTTTTCACTAGGAGGTGTCCATCTTCCTTCCCTAGTTCTCAGGCCTGATTCCCTGTTCCCCACTTCCCTCCTATGTTCGGTGTGGTGTTTTCCTCCCACACCGAAGCGTGACAGGCAACCATCGCCTATAGGTGTCCATGTCAGTAAAGATGCTTGCAGTATACTTTTTTTTTATTTGATGTCTCCGTATGGAGACTGTGCTATTCAACAGAGCCTAAACAAAGATACACTGACATACCATCCTGATGAAGGCCACCAGGGCACTGACTCTGGGCCTAAGGATTTGACATATGCACAAGGAGCTTTTTCAGAAACGCTGCAAAACGCAACGTGAAAGCGGCCAAAGCTTCAGTGCAAAATTAAATCCGAACCTTCTCATCAAGGACCTTGGTCCGGATTTCAGGACACGGAAGAAGCTATATGTGCTGATCAAGCTTCTGTCAGCAGTCCCCGTCTACTCAAGTAGGAAGACGCAGGGGAACAACCACTGACTGACGGGACGTGGGGCTGATGTCCGAAGCGTCGAACAATCTACGGCTGAAGAACGCGTATGTGTAGCCGTTATCTTTTTGGCCCTGACATATAGCATCCTGATAAAGGCCACCAGGGCACTGACTCGGGGCCTAAGGATCTGTTTGACATAGGCACCAGGAGCTTTCCCAGAAACGCTGCAAAATGCAACGTGAAAGTGGCCAAAGCTTCAGTGCAAAATGAAATCCAAACGTTCTCATCAAGGACCTCCGGATTTCAGGACACATAAGAAGCCATATGTGCTCATCAAGCTTCTGTTAGCAGTCCCTGTTTAGGTAAGTGGGAAGGCGCAGGGGAACAACCACTGACTGATTGGACACGTGGCTGATGTCTGGAGCATTGAACCATCTATGACTGAAGAACACGTATGTGCATCCATCATCTTTTTGCGTCGCCTCACTGTACAGAGCACTGTCAGTTTTTATCTCTACAGTCCTCATCCTCCGTCTCAGGGGAGAAGCCATTCCAATCTCGGACTGAATTTACGAGCAACTATTGTGGCCACAATGAAGCACGCTAGTTTTATGCCACTATAATAACTTGCCAAAAAGATATAGCTTCGGCAGAAACGAGGCAGTCACGTCTCTGACAGCACAATAAATTTGCTCCCCTAGTGAGCACAGGGATGAAGAATTCAGTTCAATGACCTTGGATGCTTCCGTAAAAGTTTTGGGCATGTGGGACTAAACAGGATGACATCTGGACCAGACCGGGTGGGTTCCTTGTGTTCCTAAGCATGGTGGGAACACGGGGATTTATGTTTTAATAGACTGCAAGGACAAGCCAAGAAATGAAGACATGTGAAAAATTTGACAAAAATCATGATTAATCACCTATTAAAACTCATAAAGACGCTCATAGCTTTGCAGGTGCCATGAACAACAGACCCATGTCTGCTTCCTCCCCCCCCCCACCCTATCCAAAATCTCTTCCCAACTGCTTAGAGAGGTTGTCAGGAAAAATGTTATTTATTCTGGGGGTCGGTTTGGAAGTTCTCAAACTCCTAACACAGTCTCAGAGGGAAATGAGGAATTGGTCCTCCTTTTCTTGTTTGCCAGGAGAGCGTAAAAAAGTCCTTCAGAGATGCCTATAGGTGGGGGTGCCTGCCGCGATGACGGCATGCTCCTCAATGAAAACAGCCTGGTGACTACTTTGGTTGCAAACATTTCTATGTACTTTCTAAAACCCTTTAGAGGACCTTTAAGATGGTGCCCGAACTGTCAGCTCCAAGTGTGCTGCGTAGTGTCTGTAAAATGGGAGACTTTGGTGGTTCACTACTTTAAGGGGGTGTCTCATGGACAACCTCTGTCCATATGAGGGCATATGGAGGTCACAGAGGGGATTCCCTTGGGATCAGCCTCCACAAATGGCTGCCATGTATCGATATGCATTCCAAGGATCTGACTGCCTACAGCTCCAGTCAGAAGGGAGTTGTTTCATCGGAGCTTTAAGGGGTTGTGCCACATTTTTCAAACCAGCACCTGGATCTCAATACTTTTGTAATTGCATGTAATTAAAAATTTCTATAGCCACTGAGCTATTCGATAAAATGTATCTGTATAGCGCAAGCTGCTGTTCGTTTCTTTCCTTATTTCTTGTCCACCACACTGAGGTGGTCGCACACGCTAAGTTCAAATCCTCAACTGTCACCAGTCATATGTTCTGTTAGAAGCTGTGAGAGTTACAGGGAATGAGCTACAGCATCATGAGCATCCTGAGAAAGTGCCGGCCTGAAGAGAATCTAGCAGAACAACAGGAGCAATGAATGGGGGCATCTCGGGATCCATGTGAGGTACAGGGCTGGTTCTAGATTTGTTAGAAAGAGATTGTCATGTCCTATATGATTTTTTTTTTTTTTTTTTTATATCAACCATGGCAAGTTGGCCTATCTGGGACATCTTGTCCGGCCCTCACACGGGACGCCCGTGTGAAAGATGCCTTACTGTCTTGGTAGGACGTATTCCATGACTTTCTCTCTTACTGTCTTGGTAGGCTGTATTTCATGCCTTTCTCTCTTACAGTCTTGGTAGGACGTATTCCATGCCTTTCTCTCTTACCGTCTTGGTAGGACGTATTCCATGCCTTTCTCTTTTACCGTCTTGGTAGGACGTATTCCATGCCTTTCTCTCTTACCGTCTTGGTAGGACGTATTCCATGCCTTTCTCTCTTACCGTCTTGGTAGGACGTATTCCATGCCTTTCTCTCTTACCGTCTTGGTAGGACGTATTCCATGCCTTTCTGTCTTACCGTCTTGGTAGGACGTATTCCATGCCTTTCTGTCTTACCGTCTTGGTAGGACGTATTCCATGCCTTTCTGTCTTACCGTCTTGGTAGGACGTATTCCATGCCTTTCTGTCTTACCGTCTTGGTAGGATGTATTCCATGCCTTTCTCTCTTACCGTCTTGGTAGGATGTATTCCATGCCTTTCTCTTTTACCGTCTTGGTAGGACGTATTCCATGCCTTTCTCTTTTACCGTCTTGGTAGGACGTATTCCATGCCTTTCTCTCTTTCTGTCTTGGTAGGACGTATTCCATGCCTTTCTCTCTTACTGTCTTGGTAGGACGTATTCCATGCCTTTCTCTATCTCTTAACATTTTGGTAGGACTTATACCAAGCATTTATATATGTTTTACCAACTTGGCAGGATTTATATCATTCCTCTCTCTATCTTTCATCATTTTGGTGGAGTGATAGATGTAGTAGAGGCATAAATTACAAACACAATGACATCCATATTTCTCTCAACCATTTATGAAAGCAGGATTATAAGAATTATAAATTGAGCATAAGATTATAAGTGGTGCAATGAAGTCTTTGGATCCTTATACAAATAATATATATTCTTAATGTATATAAATCCTGTTGTATGATGACTTGGCCAACAACAGTAATCCATCTGAATGCTGAAACTCACCTGTCTTCTCTTCCAAGTTCCCCAGAGGCAAATGAGTAAAGCTCCTACACTGACAAGAGCCTCTGGGTTAAGAACCACATTGATAAACATTACCACCATGAGAGTCAATGACTCAGTGTTGAAATATCAGCCAAAAACAACAGTAACGACCTAGAGGGATCCCCAGAATGACTAGGATTAACACTCTATTCATATAACCCCCAAAATATTTAGACTATGTCTAATTGTCCTGTTCGGATCTCTGAGTCATTCAGGAATGGAACAGTTTTACTGTAACTTTTTTTTCCCCCTTCCTAAATGCTTTTAGGTGACGCTCCCTGCACACACCCTCCCTCTTTAATAACAAGTCTTTTATTAACATTCTCACGACTTTGGCCTAAAACGGGACCGAATTATATTGTTTTCAACAAGGCAAAGCCCAGAAGGGACATCTGAGGTGTTAATGTGTGTGAACCACAGATGAGTGAAAGGCTGAAAGATAGGACCTGACAGAAGGCGAAATGTACACAGCCGCAAGTTCTCTGAATTTCCATGATGTATTAATGAATAGAGAACATATGGGATAGCAAAACGGACATATAGATATGGGAGAGATGACTGACTTGCTGTACATGTATCAGCTTAGTGCTTATTTTTATCTTCATTTTTTCTTATTTTTTAAGGCTTCGGAAGAAATTTCTAGTTTTCTGTCTTATGGTTTCAACTTGGAAGAACGTTTCTTGATCTGGTGGACCCATCAGCTTCATTTCCCCTGTGGTGGTACAGCAGTGAATATGGAGGCTCTAGCAACACAAGAGGCTGTGATCAGTTTCATCTTTATTAGTGGATCCATCTAACAAAAAGGAATTGTCCAAAGCAGTCAACCCCAAATGCCATTGGAAGAGTCAAGATGGTTTACAGTCAACATACATCTAGGCATCATATAACCATTATACCTCCATTCATCTTCCATCAGAATTAGGTGAAGAATTAAGTCAACCCTTCAAGCCTTGTACTGTCTCTTTTAAGATGGCCACACACCTTCAACATCTCTCATTACGCCGACGGTTATCTCTTCCGACTATCCCATTGGCATACATGCTTGGCTGAGCATGTATGCGTTTTCAATGGAGAAATAGGAAAAGGATGCTGCCAGACAACTCTGGTGGTGTCTTATCTCCACAGAGGGAAAAAAAGATTGGGTGTAGAAATTCAACAGGCCTGATCCATCTCTCCTCCAACATCATCTGTCGGCTGAGGGTCGAAAGCTTCCTATACACATTAGATTGGCAGCCGCTCTGTAAGAAAACAGTGGGTTGACTGACAATACTCCACAGTGTATGGAAACCTTTAAGCTGGTCATACACATCAGATATGTATCGGCCAAACCCGCATGGGGGCCTCCCGACTCTCTCTTGACGGCAGATGACAGAAGAATGGGCTTCTGGATTCTTCCAATCCTTTACGTCTTCAAAAAGATAAACCACCACCAGAGGATCCAATCTCCTTATTGAGGATCGGCTAAGCGTGCATGTGTATGGAGATCGGAACAGATAGTTGACCGAATGAGCATTTAGCCAACAGCAATACAATATGTACAGCCCCCCCCAAGGAAACAATCACCTGTTGGCGTTTGACCTTACGATTCATCTAGATTCAAACCCAAAATGAAAGACTTTGCATTGAAGCCTTGCAATCAGCCTTGGTATTTGAATTGTTAACATTTCTATTTTTTTTCAGTTTCTTACATTTCTATAACGCACCCAATAAAAGGACGGATAATTGAGCTGCATTTCCAGAACATCTGTGGACACTTAATTTTCACCCTCGTCCTACACAGCCTGACCTGTTAAATACAGGAGGGTCTTCGCTGAAAAATTATGACTTTTCATTTACAGCAATGGCACCGGCTTATGTTTTCCTAACCGAAGGAATGTTTGACGGCTTTTGATTTAAAGAGCCCTGGTGTTGGGGCTGCCGCGAAGCGCGCAATGACGTGTAATTATTAATCATACAGCCCTTTCTTCCGCTGGGAACGGCTGAGACCACGGGCCAGGAACGTAAATGGGATGTGCGTCGTGTTCGAAGGTCGCAGATATCAGTACGATACAAACAGAAAACACCATATCACTGATCTAGGCATAAGCAACCACCCTTACAGGTGTCAATTGTACCACCACAACTACGGAAGACCAACAGAGGCCACCATCTAAGCTTTGAGGATGTTCAGTATGGCAATGATGAAGACACGCACCTGCTTTAGGAACCAAATTTCATTGCTTGTACTATTTGCTACGATCGCCAGTGACCAAAGGTTCCTACAAAGTAATTATTTTATGGCAATTTCAGCAATGCTACTAAGAAAAATCACAAGTCTAGATTACGGTGGCCAAACACCTAAGACAGCTACCTACCACAGCTATTCCTCCAGATCCCTCCTAAACACACGCATGCTCTACTCAACCAAATGTGCATATGTTCTCAATGGGGAGGGAATTAAGTTGCTGCCAGACTCCTCTGGCGGCTGATCTCCCTTGAGAACAAAGTATCAGGCATGTTGAAATCCAACAGACCCAGTTCTTCTCTTCCTTCCCACACATCTGCTGTTCGTAGAGAAGGGACACCTCCAAACACATCAGATGATTATCAAATGTTGCTGAAAACGGTGGGTTTGGTGAACGGGCATCTAATGTGTATGGTCAATATTAGACCTCCAGCCAGTTACTTAAAAAAAATGTTTGACCTTCCGATTAAGCCATCAGGGGGCAATTTTTTTTTAAACAAAATCTCCTTAAGCCTACATCTGACTATTGCCTCGTGGACAGTGTATCGGCCAAGGTGGATGTTCTCAACCATCTGTTAATATTGGCTGCTCGTGTTTTGTTTACCAATGATAAATGAATGCTGATGAAAATAAGAACGAAGCGCTTTTCAATGGGAGTTTGCTTCTCAAATGACTCATGTGTAGAGGCCAAAAGCAAACGCCAGAAGTTCGACAGAATGCAACGGAGAGGGGGTGGGTGCAATCTTGGCTACCGCTCTACCGAACAGAATAGAGCAGGGATGCTCAACCTGCGGACCTCCAGCTGTTGTAAAACTACAACTCCCACCATGCCCTGCTGTAGGCTTTCTGGGAAAGCTGGGAGTTATAGTTTTGCAACAGCTGGAGGGCCGCAGTTTGGGCATCCCTGGAATAGAGCATACAGCAACCAGGAATAAGTAAACAGGGGTTACCCATTCTTCTGTTAGGTTTAGGTTTCACCTCTGGGACCTAAAATCTTTAGCAGGCATGTTCAGCATATCCAGAAGAAATATTGAAGATGGAAATATCCCTTTAAGAATCTTCTATAGAAAATATTGTCATCAATTGCATGGGTCCAAAGAATAATGAGGTGAATAAAGATGGTTCCTTTTTGCAAAACAGCCTCTGGTATCTACAATTAAAGTGTAAATTTCCTTTCAGTTCATTTTTAATATAGTGTTGGGACAGGGATGTTAAACATTTTTGTAATATACTTCATTAGGGGAATACTGTGTAATATCCCTCAAAAAGGCGTACAAAAACAGCAAAGCTAATCAAAAGAGTTTGTTTCTTTGCTCTAGAAAACAGTGGTGTTAAGAGTCTTCTTAGCAAAACCCTGAGTGTTGCTAAGGAGAGTGTCTTCAGTCTCCAGTGCTACTGAGCGCTGAAGACGTCTGTGTCTAACATAC
Source organism: Bufo bufo (assembly GCF_905171765.1). Lineage (NCBI taxonomy): Eukaryota > Metazoa > Chordata > Amphibia > Anura > Bufonidae > Bufo > Bufo bufo. The sequence continues at coordinate 425,294,379 of NC_053394.1, forward strand.
ATAGGTAATTTGAGTCCCCACAATGAACTTCTTGCTAGTAACCAGCGGAATTCTGAATTTTGCTTTACATGTGAATGGAGAAGAAAACATCCCGGAACGTGAAATCAATACAAATTTGCAAATTTTTAATTATGGAAGTTTGTAAATTGCTGTTTGAAAATTACTACAATAAAAACGTGTCCATTTTAACTTATCATTTTGAAAGATAACGACTCCCGGAACTTCTGCATGGAACAGAAGTGACTTGGAAGATTTCCCTGAATTTACTACTGAACGAATCTTTCATAGACGTAGCGCCAATGTCTCTTAATGTAAGCAAACAACTGATGTTAATCAGACATAATGGAGCTCGAAACGTGTCAGAAACGTTAAAATATTTAGGCCTCGGGGAGCCATTTAGCCAAACTTAATCACTGGGGTCTCGAATGGCACAACCTGTGGAAAAATCTCCAGCAGTAGCGCTCAGTAAAACACAAGTTAATTAGTCTGACCCGCTCAGAAATAGCAGATCTTTGGATAAAGCTCGGATCACGTGGTGTCGTCATAAGTACTCGGCTAAGTAGTTTTCCAGAAGATGCGTGCGGCAGCCTCAAGGAATGAGGTCTCTGGTGGTTCTCTCATTTAGCTTGATATAATACAGAGGGTATGCACGTAGATCAGGCTGGCCAAGGTGCTTCTGAAAGCGTCCACATCTACCCCAACACGCCAATACAAGTGCATGCTCGCTTGGCTGAGTGTGCGTGTGTTCTAAATAGGGATAGTGGAGTAGTGGTCCCGTCACACAGCTCATTGTCCCATAACAAAGGCCATTAGGGTCCATTCACACGTCCGCAAAATGGGTCCGCATCCGTTCTGCAATTTTGTGGAACAGGTGCGGACCCATTCATATTCAATGGGGACGGAATGTGCTGTCCGCATCCGCATTTGCGGATCCGCAAAAAAATAGAACATGTCCTATTCTTGTCCGCAATTGCGGACAAGAAAAGGCATTTTCTATGAGTGCCGGCGATGTGCGGAACGCACAGTCGGTGTCCGTGTTTTGCGGATCTGCAATACACATACAGATGTGAATGGACCCTTACGTGGACTCATGGAAACTGTAAGGGGAACAAGCAATCATCGCTTTAATAGATCTTCCCCTGACGCTATACTGGCAGCACATCTCCTGTTTACACAGGGCGACGTGCGGCCGAAAAGTAAGCATTTTTTTGCCCGCATAATGCTGGTTTGTTGGAGGATCTCTGCCTTTTATTTTTAGACTGGGTAGTAACCAAGAAAGAACGTCCTTACGGATGCTCGTTGGACTGGTCAACAAACCATATAAAAGGTTTCCCGGACCCCTCTAACAACAAAAGGATCAGGCATGTTGAAATTCAATATCACTGATTCTTCTTTCTGCCATTGGGCTAGCGCAGTGAGTCTTGCATGCTACATAGTACTCCTCGGGGTAAGGCATATGCAGATTAGCTCTCTTCCAAGAGAAAGAAGTCTGTCTCTGAGGTGCCAGCTCTGGCGAATCAAGAAACAGTACCCCTGATACCTACAACAAAGGCCGCTCACCGGGCCAACCAAGCAACCTGATCTGCACTGACGAGGGGTAAAACCCCCAAAACAGCAGTAAGATGATGTGCTTCCCATTCCTTTTTAGAAGGCCCTTGGTTTGGCTGATACCTTAGTGACCGTTGCTTGTTTAAAGGGGTTATCCCATTAAAATGAAGGATAATTACAGTACATGTGTCATAAAAATATTTTTAATTTTTTTATTACATTACATTTCCCTCTCCGGTAACGCCCCTTGCTGTTTATCCTTCTGGTCCGCCTTCTCATGCAGTCAGATATGGACGCACATGCTCAGTAGCTCCCCTCAGTGCTGGCATTGTGATCTCATACTGAAGCAGCCCAGATACCTTTCATTCATTCCTCTCTACTTCTAACCTATAGAAATATATACCTATATCTCTCTATAGACAGTGGAAAATAAAAAATGTGGGGGCATTACATACCCCAGTGTTTCCAAACCAGCGTGCCTCCAGCTGTTGCAAAACTATACCTCCCAGCATGCCCGCACAGCCAAAGGCTGTCCGGGCATGCTGGGAGTTGTAGTTTTGCAACAGCTGGAGGCACGCTGGGTGGGAAACACTGACATACCCTATGTATCTCTGGGGCTATATGTGGAGAACATTTTCTAATGCAGGGGAGGAAGGGTTTAACAATTGCTAACTGCAACACATGCTGGGAGATGCAGGTGCTTGATTGTCTCATGTGAGCTGCTGCCACTCCGCAGAAAGGGAAGAAAGTCCTCCAGATTAAAAGGAGTTTTTCCAGGATTTTTATATTGATGGCCTATCCTTAGAAAAGGTTATAATTTTAAAGTCACCGGGGGTCTCGAAGAGACCGCAGTGCTATGTGATGTCATGTTCATCGGTGAAGTGAATGGGGCTGAGCTGCGATACCAAGTACAGCCACTATCAAATGTATGGCTCTGTGCTTGGTGAGCAGCAAGGAGGTTGTGGCACTTATCGAACTCTGGTGATTCCTCAAACAGCTGATCTGCAGGGGGGCCAAGGGTTGGACCCCTCATATCGATGACCTATCCTGAGGATAGGCCATGACTACGAAACTCCCGGAAAACCCTTTTAACTTTAGGGTAGCAACCTCCACTAGATGGCACTATGGAGAATGCTGTCCCTTGGTAGTGAGCTAATCTGCACATGCAGGGAACGTGGCATGACTCCGAACACTTGTACTGTCCACAAGGTGTAGCAGTAGCCCCCTTAATTCCTGCAAGAGACCAGTCTTCTATCCCTGTTGCTGAACATGTCTGTTGATGGTGGAGTCAACAGAAATTTGGCCAAATGAGTATTCCAGCGAAAGGTATGTTACATGTACGGTATCTGTAGAGGGCAATAACTGACCACGTGTCCGTCTAATCTGCTTCTTTGAAAGGTTTTGACCAGTTTCGATCCATTAACTAGATGATTGCTATAAACAAACCAGATCCCACTAGACTTGCTCTGTCCATCATCGTGGATTAATTAAACAGTTTTAACACAAAACTGACAAAAGTCTAAACAATGCCAATCTTAAGAGCTTTGGATCGACCAAGTTTGCATGTGAATGATGGAACGAGGAAGGAAGCTCCAGCAAGGTCTTCAGCTTGGCAAAAAAACCAACCCAATTAATATCTGCTACCACGAAACGGATCCCTCAAGAGTGTTTGGTGCCCCCTACAGATTGTACTTTGACCATACTAGTCAAGGTCTGTCGCAAGAGAATTCCTGACATGCAGGTTGAACATCACTGGCATGGGTTAAAGGACTTGGGAATTGGGAGTCACGGCTGGAGGATCGTAAATGGGGAACTTGCCAAGGTCAAGAAAAGCTGGAGGAACACCAGGAATGATAGCGTGGTGAAGGAACAAAGGCAGGAGGGTTTAAAAATAGAGTTTAACAGTTTTGTGACGGCAACTGAAATAAACATGTGGTGCCACTTTAGAGAAAACACGGACTCCATGCTTGTGAATGAGACGCCCGAAGAGAAGACGTCTGCTTAAAATACAGCAAAGTAGGAACCAACTCCGATAGTAAATTCTAGTCTTAAAAGGAAAGTCAACCAAAAAAAGGGTCATAGAGAATGTGAGGACACCATTGTAAATAAAAAGTAAGATGGGGAACAATTCCAAAATCAGTCGACAGCTTCCTCACTTTCTCCCAGAGAGACCCACACACAGAACGTCATGAGCTCAGGGCTGTCAGGTGAGGTTTTACGAGCCACCGCTGGAGAGAAAATATGATGGCCGCAAATCCAAGCTTTCATTAAAGGCAGCAAGGTGTCTGCAAGCGGAGGATACAGAGGATTTGCTTCAGCCGACACTGAACTTCTGAGAAAACTTGTAGAATATGAAAAGTTCTGAGCGACTAATAAAGTAGCGTAAATCCCAGAACTATTCTCCTTCCTGAGGAAACGTCTTTGCGGTTAGAGTACGACTGACCTCCTATCTACAAGTGGGATTTATAATAGACCGGTGATTTATTCTATATTTATGGGTCTAATAAAAACTTTTTAATTAAAATCTCATTAAACGATCTGTGTACTGTGTCATAAGGAGCGGGCCAAAAAAATGTTGTATTGCGCAGGACTAGTTCGTGTAGATTAATGTTCAGACAGGACCCCCATAAAACACAGCGAGAAATTTTGAATTGTTCCCAGAAATTTAGTCTGTGGGAGAAATAACTGGTAAGAAGAGGAGCTCGACAGATTTCAGGATCCTGACCAAAAGGGACAGAGAAGGGGGTCAATATGGGGACCTCTCAGACAGTCAGCGTGTCACTATCCTGTACCCCAAGTGTCAGCGTCACTATCCTGTACCCCAAGTGTCAGCGTCACTATCCTGTACCCCAAGTGTCAGCGTCACTATCCTGTACCCCAAGTGTCAGCGTCATTATCCTGTACCCCAAGTGTCAGCGTCACTATCCTGTACCCCAAGTGTCAGCGTCACTATCCTGTACCCCAAGTGTCAGCGTCACTATCCTGTACCCCAAGTGTCAGCGTCACTATCCTGTACCCCAAGTGTCAGCGTCACTATCCTGTACCCCAAGTGTCAGCGTCACTATCCTGTACCCCAAGTGTCAGCGTCACTATCCTGTACCCCAAGTGTCAGCGTCACTATCCTGTACCCCAAGTGTCAATGTGTCATTATCCTGTACCCCAAGTGTCAGTGTCATTATCCTGTACCCCAAGTGTCAGTTTGTTATTATCCTGCACCCCAAGTGTCAGTGTCATTATCCTGTACCCCAAGTGTCAGCGTCATTATCCTGTACCCCAAGTGTCAGCGTCATTATCCTGTACCCCAAGTGTCAGCGTCATTATCCTGTGCCCCAAGTGTCAGTGTCATTATCCTGTACCCCAAGTGTCAGCGTCATTATCCTGTGCCCCAAGTGTCAGTGTGTCATTTCCCTGTACCCCAAGTGTCAGTGTCATTATCCTGTACCCCAAGTGTCAGTGTCATTATCCTGTACCCCAAGTGTCAGCGTCATTATCCTGTACCCCAAGTGTCAGCGTCATTATCCTGTGCCCCAAGTGTCAGTGTCATTATCCTGTACCCCAAGTGTCAGCGTCATTATCCTGTACCCCAAGTGTCAGTGTCATTATCCTGTACCCCAAGTGTCAGCGTCATTATCCTGTGCCCCAAGTGTCAGTGTCATTATCCTGTACCCCAAGTGTCAGCGTCATTATCCTGTGCCCCAAGTGTCAGTGTGTCATTTCCCTGTAACCCAAGTGTCAGTGTCACTATCCTGTACCCCAAAGGTCAGTGGCCCCTCTACCTCCACATCCCGTGGCCCAGCTTCTTTTATATCAGAATAAGATATTCACTTGGTGTAGTTACAGATTCCTTTGTGGCCGCTCGCCTAGTAAATACCCCCAGACGTCACACACAGATGAATGCCATTAAGCTTGAGAAATCTCATTAAAGAAGGTAAAGAGCATAAATAGCAACCTCGGGCCCTTTCCCTCCCACTCATCCTGCTAGGTGTCTTTTTAAGCACGGCGGACGACCATACATCATCTGCCGTTATACAGTTTGCCTACTTTTCCATCTGGTCCAGCTTTAGGGTCAAACATCCATAAAATCTATGACCTTGCATACATTCCAGACAGGGAAGAGTAATGGATGATGTCATAATCAGGGCAGTCACGGGGCTGTGACATCACTACTTTATCTTCCTATTCTACCAGAAAGCGTCCCTGGAATTTTACACATCTTCGTCTTAATCCTCTCCCCGAAGCTTGTTCAATTAGTGCTGGTAATTATTATTGGCAAGCATCTGTGATCTCTACATATATAATCCAATTGCCATCAAACCACACAGAGAGGGAAAAACAAGAGGCCCGGAAGGACTCCTTCAAGTTCAGAAAGGCAACCTGTGGGTCTATTAAAAATGCATCAGTTGGAGCCTAATCCTCAATACGAAAGCTGTCAACGGAACAAAATCTGCTCGTTTCAGCCACATTAAATGGAGCCGGCTATTGTCCCCGCAGCTTTCTAACTTGTATGTTGTATTATAAAAATTAAAAAAGGTCGGGTCTCCTTTCTCCGCGTCTTATTCGAGCTCCTTGTCGCGCGCTCGTCTCCTGGGATTCTGCCGTGCCAGGTAATAAGGAGCCGCAACAAGCTGATGCCAAGGAAAGGATCGTATCACGATGTCATTGTATTGTTCTCCGAGTGTTCTCAGAAAAAGGGCACTTAACGGGTGATGCCAGAGATTGGGGGAAAAAAAAGAAATGAGCAGAAGGATGCCAAGTCGCCGTCCTGGATGATACAGCGGCTCAGAAAACAATGACTGTTCTCTCGGAGAAGCTGAATAGTGGAGCAAATCAGCACGAAAAAGACTCCATTATTACCGGAGGGTTAAACCATGCCAGGATAAATGTGCAAAGACGGACAGTAACAAGGCAAGAACTGCCACCATGACAGCCGCAGTGATCGCTCCCGAGCCTGCTGCCGTCCACTCTCCATTGGATATTGGGTTGTCCCACATGGGGCAATGCAAGTTACATAAGACTGTCGTGGTACGATGTCACCGCAAGTCACAGGTGACACTGTGTCCCAAGGCCAAGACTGTCAGGGTAGGATCACACTTGCGTTAAATGGTTCTGGCCGGAGTTCACCGTATGCAGTCTAGCCAGATACGACCGTTCACCGCTAGACTCCATTGACTATAATGGGATCCGGGGAGGATTTGGCCGCTTACGGACACAAGTGCCAAACAAAAACAGTTGCATGGAATGGTTTCTGTCTGTCCGAAAGCCAGAAAGCAGCTGGATCCCATTACAATCAAAGGGGTCTGGCGGTATCTGGCTAGGCTGCATCCGGTGAACTGTTAGGCGGTTCTCTGCCAGATCCGTTTAACACAAGTGTGAACGTTCCCTTACACTGAAAACTGTAAAGGTGCCCATACACTTTCAATAGGTAATGGTCGAACACTCATTCAACTAACATCTTCACTCGGGGGCAGTCATGTTGAAATTCAGCCCCTCTTTTTGTTCTCCTGCCGATGGGGACAGAAGAGAAAACCCTTCTATCGGCAGGAGAACAAAAGAAAGAGGCGCTGAATTTCAACATGCCCACTCCTTCTCTCCCCTGACATCATCTGTCCAGGGAGATTCAAGAGGCCTCCATACACATTACATGGTTGGCAGGTTCAGTCAACATACATCTAGATTGTATGGGCAGTTTAAAGGGATTTTGCAGGCCCCTGACACTGATGACCTATCCTCAGGAGATTGGGGAGGGTCCGACACTGGTCGGCTGCAGCCTCCGCACTGGAACTAGCTCTTGAATGAAGAAGGGAGCGCAGCTCCACTTGTAGTGTAGTGGCCGTGCTGGGTTACTGCAGCTCAGTTACCTATGACATGAATCAGTACCCCAGCGCGGCCACTACACTTTGAACGGCGCTGTGCTTCCTGTTACATTCACAGGATGCAATAAACAACTGATCAGGGCGGCTGTGGGTTGTCGGACCCCCACCAATCGGATATTAATGACCTATTCTAAGGATAGGTCATAGATGTCAGCAGCCTGGAAAACCCCTTTAAGATGATGTTCCGTCTATCTAAGCAGAGAGCCCCCTATACCAGATATATATGCAAACAGGTCGCAAGACAGAATTGCATGAGGTGTTAAATGAAATTTCCCCCATACAGGGGAGTTGTTTTTTTTAAATGCAGGTTACATTAACCCCTTAGTGACCAGCCTGTGTTGGGCCTTACTGACCAAGTGTTTTTCTTCCTTTTTTCATCGTCGCGTTCCAAGAGCTATAACTTTTTTATTTTTCCGTCAATATAGCTTTATTAGGGCTTGTTTTTTACGGGACAAGTTGTAGTTTTTAATGGCGCCATTTTGGGGTACACATCACTTTCTGATTAACTGTTATTAACTCTTTCTGGGAGGGAGCTGGGAAAAACAGCAATACTGCCACTGAGTTTTTACGTTATAAATTTTACAGCGTTCATTTTACGGTATAAATAACATAATATCTTTATTCTCTGGGCCAGTATGATTACAGTGATACCGAATACATATAGTTAATTTTTTTTACATTTTACAACTTTTTTTGCAATAAAACTTTTTTTTTGTAAAGAATTTTTTGTTTTTAAATTGCCGCTTCCCAAGACCCATAACTTTTTTATTTTTCTTTCTATGGAGTTGTGTGAGGGCTTGATTTTGCGGAACGACTTGTATTTTTCATTGGTATCGTTTTGGAGTAAATTGCGCTTTTTGATCGCTTATTACGTTTTTTCAGTCGCAACTAAGAATAAATTAGAAATTCTGTCTTTTTTTTATTTTTTTACGGCATTCACCGTAGAGGATAATTTACATGATATTTATATAGTCCGGGTCGCAATACCAAACATATTTAAGATTTTTTTTTGTTGCAATTTTTTTCATTGAAAAAAAATGGGAAAAAAAGGGCTGACTATAACAGACAGCTTTTTTTATTGCTTTTAAAATGCAATGCACCATCCCAATAGTACATTGCATTTTAATGGCAATGCTATTCTGACATTGACCAGCAGGCTGCGCCAGAGAGTCGCAGCCTGCTGGAAATTACTGAAGGCTGGTCTAGGGCCTACATCAGACCCCAGGCAGCCTTCACACACATCGGCACCCCACGATCGCATTTGCGGGGTGCCGATGGGAGACAGAGGGAGTCCGCTCCCTCTGTCAGCACTTTACATGCGGCGGGCGCGATTGCCCTCAGCATGTAAAGTGTTAAACAGCCCGGATCGGCACTCCTGCCGAGCAGGGCTGCGGCTCTCATGTGAGAGCCGGGTCCTCGCTCCCCGCTGCACGGGGGACCCATGCAGCTCTTAGTCTGATCCGCCGTAAAAAAGCGGTGGCCCAGCCCAAGCTCCCTTAGTGACTGCTGTAAAAACACGTATTGGTGGTCACTAAGGAGTTAAATTAGGATTTATGTCTTACCTATAAAATCCTTTTCTTGCCGAGTTCATTGGGGGACACAGAAGACCAAGGGTATAGCTGCTGCTACTAGGAGGCGACACTAAGAAAACAGTGTTATCTCCTCCTCTCAGCTATACCCCTCCTTCAGACACGGAGCTAATCAGTTTGTACGAAAGCAGTAGAAGCAGCGAAGAGGAGCCAACAGAAAACAATAAAAAATAAGAAAGGCGAAGATGGGTCAGAATCAAGAACCGGAGGGACCCATCAAGGAGAGCCAGCAATGTACTTACTGGGTGGGAGCTGTGTCCCCCAATGAACTCAGCGAGAAAAGGATTTTACAGGTAAGACAAAAATCCTACTACTTTCTCACTCGTATCGTTGGGGGACACAGAAGACCATGGGACGTTAAAGAGCAGTACCATGGGGAAGGAACAAGACCAGAACGAATCCAAGTCTTGTCATAAGGCCCTGCACAGAATTGCAGGGGGAGGACACACCCGGACCCCTGAAAAAGGACAGGAAGAACCATTCCCAGGAAGGCCAGCCAGAGAGAGTCTGAATACCCAGATGACCAGGCTGGGCAGAAGAACAGCCCCGTAATATACCGGAGAGAGAAAACATAGCCTGGGCCCAGAAGACTTCTAAGTAAGGTGATACTCAAGGACCAGCACCCCAGGAAAATACCCCCCCTAGAGTGATCAACAGACACGACATGGCATAGGAAGAAAACAAACTGAAAATGGCACGAAATGCCAGGGTCAACACCGCCCATGGAGGAAGAGGATGCGGCACGAACCTCCGGTGCCGCACCCACTGACAATGTGTCCTATAAGCCAGAACCAGTGACTGTCGGCATTTGAAGGAAGAACACAAAAACTCCCCCTGGGAAGGGGTCACACAGTAGTAGCCACGGAACAGGAGTAGCGCAAAAATCTACGGCCAGCGCAAAGACTGCCTTATAGGGGGAGGCCATACCAGCACCCATGGCCTCTACAGAGGGGAGACTCCACCTGAAAATGAGGTCAAACAGCAGTAGCCAACATGAACTGTTGGTAGCGCAATACTCCACCGGGGAAGGAAGAAAACTGGCAGGAGTGTGGACGCCGAGCGTGCCAAGGAAAAGCAACAAAATTAGAATGCTCCGCATGGGGACTTCAGGCACGAGGAGAGGCATGTCGTGGGTCAACACCCTGGAAAGACAGAGGCTGCCACGTAGCGCCCGACCGCAATCCGTACAACGACTACCTGAGGAAAAGAATAGTGTGAAAGTAGTCACAGTATCCCGTGGTAGTGCCAAAATACCACCTATGACAGGGGGTAAGGCGATTGTCTGTGTCTAGCAAGGAGACCACCCTTGGAACGGGATGGAATGCGACAAGGGTAAAATGAGATAGGGCGGAAGATTCCAGAGGTAGTGGGAATACTCTGCCTATGGAAAGAGGGGAGTCCGACAAGATGTACAGTATCCACTGGTGGAACAAGTACCACTGGTTGTGGAACTACCCTGCCGATGAAAGGAGGGTAATGCTACAGGATCTTACAGTATGCCGGTGTGGTACCCATCTCCACCTAAGAAAGACGGATAATGTAACAGGATAAACAGTTTCCAGTGGTAGTGGAGTTACTCCGCTGACGGACAGAGGGAAACCCGATAGATGTACAGGGTCCACTGGTAGTGCCTCCGTCAATAGAAGGAGGGTAATGCAACAGGATCTACAGTATGCCAATGTGGTGCAACTAGTCCTATAGCAGGTGGAAATCCAACCAGGATTAGTGCAATTACTCCGCCTATGGAAGGAGGGTAATGTGACAGACTGTACAGTATCCAGTGGTGAAGCAAATACCCTGCCTATGGAAAGAGGACATGCTATCGGATGTATAGGGTCTCATGTGCAAATACCCTGCCTATGGAAAAAGAGCAAAGATACAGAATGAATAGGATCCAGTGGTAGTGCAAGTACTACGCCTATGAAGGAGGGTAAATTTGAAAATAGGGGGCACACCAATAAATATAAAGAGTCCTGAGAGTGCAAAAGGGTGGTGAAAAATGGTACAAAATACCACTCTAGATGGCCCTAATATTAATTTATTTACTTATGCAAGCCGCACTCCATGGCGGCTATTTGTGCTGGTGGAACGCACATTGCGTTCCATTTTCGCTCCCTACTTCCGGTCATGTGATCCCTCCATTTCCGGTCTTCGCCTTGTTGCTCTGCACCTCCACATCTCCATCGCACAGGTGAATTGTATGAGGCTTCATTTCCTGTATATATGTGACACACGGACATTGGGCTCATCACCCTTGAGGAAGCCGGACTGCGCCGGCGATACGCGTTAGGCGTTACTCATCTACTCAGGTCCACTGCACCAGCTGCTTATACAGGTTTTGGCTCTTGCTACTCGACCTTATTGTGGTCTGCTTTTATTCATTAGTGGCCTTACCTTATCTGACATTTTCTTTATGTTGTTTATAGGTGTACATTTTGTGTAGCTGGGTTATATTGCATGTCCCTATTCAGTGGACTCTATGTGTCGGTGACACCTATTTTTACACCGACACGCTGTTCAGATTGTATACAATTTTTAAATGTGTGTTTGTTGGTGTGTTTAATAAACTTTATATATATTCTATTACTTGGCTATTGTCGGATGTGCATGTATAGGGTGGTTCTTGTGACTCTCTCTTGGGTCAGGCGTATTATGAAGGAGGGTAAAGCTACAGGTCGGACAGTATCCAGAGGTAGTGCAAGTACTCCACCTATAAAGGAGGGTAATGCTACAGGCTGTACAGTATACCATGGTAGTGCAAGTACTCCACCTATAGTAGAGGGTAATGCTACAGGCTGTACAGTATGCCATGGTAGTGCAAGTACTCCACCTATAGTAGGGGGTAATGCTACAGGCTGTACAGTATGCCATGGTAGTGCAAGTACTCCACCTATAGTAGGGGGTAATGCTACAGGCTGTACAGTATGCCATGGTAGTGCAAGTACTCCACCTATGGAAGGGGGTAATGCTACAGGCTGTACAGTATGCCATGGTAGTGCAAGTACTCCACCTATAGTAGGGGGTAATGCTACAGGCTGTACAGTATCCAGTGATAGTGCAAGTACTCCACCTATAGTAGGGGGTAATGCTACAGGCTGTACAGTATCCAGTGATAGTGCAAGTACTCCACCTATGGAAGGGGGTAATTCTACAGGCTGTACAGTATACCATGGTAGTGCAGGTACTGCACCTATGGAAGGGGGTAATTCTACAGGCTGTACAGTATGCCATGGTAGTGCAAGTACTGCACCTATAAAGGAGGGTCATGCTACAGGCTGTACAGTATCCTAGTCGTAAGCAGCTAGCGGTAGGGCGAGCACGCCGCCTATCCATTGCTCCACTGTAGCTGTAGAGAGGACACAGTGTAAGCCTGAACGTGGGGCACTACAAGCACTAAGATGACAAGCTGTTCATACACTGCTATAGGGCGATGGGAACCAAGCCCAAAATAGGAGCGGAGCTCCAAGGGTTAATAATAATAGCTGTGGGAATTACATGCAGCCCCAATCCCATCAACATTTTTAAGAGTGATTGGCTGGGGGAAAAATAATTGCCTAAGAAGCATAGGCAAGGAAGGGGTTAAGTAGGTTGGGAGGGCGGAAGGTATGAGCGCGAAAGTTTTGCGCCCTGAAGGTACAGTCCCCGCCCCCAAACACTCTGGGAGAACGTGGCATAGTAGGCCGCAGAGTCGGGGCCTCTCGTACAGGTGGGGCCGACCTAAAGAACTGCCGGCTGGGAGAGCAGGCGTGGAGGAAGGCGAGGGGGGCTGGGGACCGAAGCCGGACCGACGGCCAGTGAGAGGCCAAGGTTTTGAGAAAAAAAAAAAACAACAACATTTTACTGTGTTCACTTTAGAGAACACAGGAGAGGGGACCCAGCAGAAGGTTAACCCCTAGAACCCAGTACGGGGGGCAAGAAAACATGTCTGCCTCCTATGTAACTCTTAAACTATGCTTTATGGCTTATATTAAAAAGGGTATGTACAAGTTTGGGGGCAATTTTTTTATTTTTTTATTATTGCATTGTACTTATTTTGAGCTAAAATTATCATTTTATCCTATTGGTCTTTATTAAAAATGCTCTAGTAGCACCCTTTGGCTTTTCCGTCAGACCAGAAGCTGACAGACTCCTCATCTCTGCTCTCTGACCTTGGGGCATTAATTTTGGGACATATAAACTTTTAAATGATCTGAGGAGAAAGCTCATCATTCCTTGTGCGCCTCTTGCGGCGGTGAAGTCAGGCCAAGACCCCTGGTTACTAGTAAAACTAAAAGCAGAAACAAGGGTTGGATGATAAGAGCTTCAGAAAAAAGTCTCCCGACTCTTCCCTGAAGACAGATGTCTGGAAGAAGGGCATGTTGGATCTCAAGGTGTCCCATCCTTTTGTTCTGAGGTGCCTGGCTTTCTCCTCTCTCCCATTCACAACACACGCATGCTCGGCCTGTGTGTGGAGGGATCGGAAGAGCGAGTGTTCGGCCTACTGTGACCTCGCATATGTCTGGCATTACGTCGTGGAGGGGGGAACGGTCTCCAACAGCACAGAGTATTTTAGAGACAGAGAGCTACATAGTGGAAGCAGATGATACTGAAGCATTTTTAAAAAAAAATTTTTACTTTTATGTACCTACGCACCTTTGTGTTTCAGTTATTCACAAGATCTCCGCTTGCCGTTACTTACTGGAAAAAAGTCTTATTCATATCGAAATGCTAAAAAATCATGCACAGCCCTAAAGCTTCAGACCACGGAGGGTCAGGATGGGTCTTCACCCTCTCCATGTGTTTGGACAGGGTCAGAGTCAGACCCTGTAGCAGATATGGCTGCTCACTTACTCCTTCTCCGCTACGGCGCTGAGTTTTTTTTATTTAATTTTTTTTTTTTTAATATTCCCCTCCCAATGACATCCAGACTTTCTCAGGGGGGAACCTCAGCAAATAATGAGAGACGCAGAACCAGGCCTGTCTGATAGAAACCTTTAAAGACCCTCCCCGTCCAGATGTGAGACTTTGACAGTCTGGATCTGGTCTGGTAATGCCGAGCCAGGTGGCAAGTGTAGCTGGCGGATTCCTCCCTCTAATGCTGAGCCAAGTGGCAACCTTATTAGTGCCGGGGGCATGCAAGGCCTGTGAATGAAGTACGTACAACACGCGTGTACCGTTCCACCCAAACAATTCACAAAGCATCGCTGTGACCTCGCATGACAAGCCATCGAGACGTCATGGTGAAGGCTCTCATCGCTGCGCCTATAAACCGCATCCCAATCTGAAAATAATCCCTTCTTCCTTCGCGTGGCTGCAGATCCTCAGGACCCAGAGCCAAACATTCTTCTTTGACTATGCCATTTTCTCCGTAGCCTGAACCTTCGCTGCCCCCGTCGTTATACGAGACGATTCCCGCACGCCTTGGGCGCGTCTACTACAACCTTTCCCGCTGGTTGACTTGTTTTTGGTCCCAAAGATCCATAAACACGTTCTGCCAAGTGTGAAGTTGTGCTACAGACAGACGCTCGCTAGGGCAAGGAGGTAGCGTGGCGCCTGGGCCCCAAGTTTACAAAAAGCATGAACGTCAAACTGCGAGAGTGACATAAGCGGAGTCTATAGACTGCTGACATACAGGCAGGAAAGCAGTGGTGAATGTGCGGTAGACACGGGACACTCTACGCCGATCAGAGCCAATCAGTTCAATTAATTAGGGTTAGTCTGCTTTGGAAATCTCTAAAAATTAACTGATCGCAAGGTGTGCCACGATCAAGAACCTGAAAGCAAGTGTTCAATTACCCTGCAGCGCCACCACAGGGGAAATAAAGCATTACACTGCTTTCACTGAAATCAATGGGCTTGGTGTCCTCCAGAGCAGGAGGCCCTCCAGAAGTGGTCATCACCTGTCGTTCTTGGACCCTTGGATGACAGAACTATCTGATTTCAATATAATTAAGTGCCCTGGGAAGATAGGCAAAGTCCTCCCGATTCCTTTTAAAGAGAATGGATCACCAATATTCTTTAATTAAAACCAGACAGACATTCTTTTTTCTAATAAGTTTTTATTTTCTGATGTTCTATTTTCTGTACAGGATTACGGGGGCAGCCATCTTGTCCGAGCTGCTGTCTGACATGGACATAGGAGCTGGAGACGACCCACTGACTTCTTCAGGAGAGTGCGGTGGGCATGCTCTTTGCAGCCAGTACATATTAATAAATATTTGAATGGCCGGGGGTCGGACTCTCTGCATTCCCACCGGTCAACTGTTTCAACAAGATTACACTATGCGTCGTCTCAGGGGCGCCGTGTAATTACAAGTGCTTGTTCCACCCACTTGAATGTTACGAGCATTTATAATTACGCAATCTTAAGACGAAAAGAAGGGCTCACACGAGCGTCGCCTCAACTTCAAACAGCTGATCGTTGGGGGTGCGGGGAGTCAGACTCTCACCAATCAGAAATTGATGACTTATCCTGAGGACAGGTCATCGATATGTACCGACTTCACAACCCCTATAACCAGTTCTCGGGTCATTGCACAGGGAGGGGGAGGAGGTAAGTTGTGATATCATCATTGTGAATGGTGGATCTATTTATCTAAAATAGCAAAAAGGCAGCACTCCAAAAGCAGTAAAAATACTTTTATTCACCCATGTGGATACAGGTATGCACATGGGTGAATAAAAGTATTTTACCATTTTTACTGATTTTTGCTATTTTTATACAGGGCAATAGTCAGGCATGCACCCTTTTTGTTTAAATTTTGGATTTAGTGCTGCCAGATTTTTGCTTTATATTCATCTAGCTATATATTACCTGTCATTGTAATCCTTCCTGTAAGGATAATGAGATGACTGCTGAGAAGTAGTGATCGCTACAGAACAGGAAGTGTCAGCCGATTATTAGGCTCAGAGAGAAAACTGCATGATTCTATTTTTTTGAAATATAGAAAGTGATTATGAAAATTTTTAAAATTATTCAAAAATATGTTTAAAAATAAAAACAATATGTCATTTTCTGAACACACATTCCCTTTAAGGGCTGTAAGCTTTCAGTGAAGCCTTTGCTCGTGTTTCTCTTGACCTATTTAGAGTTTATTTCGGCTGCAGCTTCTGTCCCATCCAAACTGCTCCCTGGACGGCGAGGAGCGATGCTGGAACGTCTCGAGCCTTCGATGCCCAATCATCGTATAAACATTTACAAGTGACCGTAAAATTGTGGGATGTCAATAACGAGCCGAGCAACAAAAGGAAAGCGGTTGTGTTTGCAATTATGGGGAGAGGAAATTATATCAAGGTAACGAGGGGCCGACGTCTCCCCTATTAATGTGGAGAAGGTCGGTTTATGGGCAGCGGTTAGTCACAAAGCCCAGAAAGGCTGACTCACAGAGGAGGACCGAGGACAAGATGGAGGTCGGCTGACTCAACGCCCGACGTCTCATCTGAATCTACTGCATGTGAGCAGAAACAAAATGTATAAGATTTTCTGAAAAGAAGGATATAAATGAATATTCAAATTTTACTTTTTGAAGGGTATTTCCATCTCACAAAGTGATGGTTTATCGCTAGGATATGCAATCCCTTCATGATCGGGGGGGGATCTGACCTTTGAGACGCCCCACCGATCCTGGGAATGAAGAGGCTCTGCTCTCTCTGCAGCTGCAGCGCCCTCTGCACTGTGATTGACAGGGCCAGGTGTCATGAGGTTTTCACTGCCTGGCCCTGTCAATCCAAGTGGAGAGGACGTGGCAGCTGCAGAAAAACCTGAGCCTCTTGGTGCAATGGCAACGCCCCCATTGCTCCTAGAGCCTCATTTGCATATATTAAAACATCGTTTTTCTCAGCAATGCAGACACATATGAACATGGGACCAACACAGATGCCTTCAGCTCCCAAGCGCACATGTAACCGGTCAGCCAGTCTCATATGTACAAAACTGCTGACAGATGCCCTTTAAAGCACATCTCCAGTCATTGCTATAAATCATCATATCCCTCCCTGAAAGCACTATGGGGGGATGGGAGGAGAATACAGCAAAGACCGCGTGCAGATTTCTGGTATATAAAAATTGTATTTTGTGTAAAAACGGAGATGGCGGGGGCTTAGGAGGAGGGACTCTGGACTCCTATGGCTTAAGATTTTTACGACAATTTCTGCCAAAAAAGGTTGACTATTATAGCGCCTAGCTGCCAATTGGGGTAGATTTGTTTTTCTGGCACCAGGAGGCCTAAATTTGGCGCATGTGTTACCGCATCGCACTTCTGATTAAGGCTGGCGGCTGAAATGCCAGTCTTTTCCCGGGCAGTCATAGTGGAGACAGTAGGGACTGTGCATTTCTATGAAGCATGGGTGACCGGGTGACTACATGATGATCGTTCCATTGCTGATTAAAAATGGCTGCTGTAAGTACCCAAAATGGAATCCTATGTAGAACTGTCTGACATTGAAGATAAAGCACAGGAGATCATGGACTCGCCCGTATTACGGTTCTATAACCTGGCTCCCATCGCGGCCCCGCACTGATCCACACTCCTCTTGCCTGTATACGGCCACAGCTTAGTAACCTCACCCCGCCGGCATCTTTATAGCGTCTGTCAGTCGGAGGGCGACAGCTGACTGCATAATTCTCGCCCTCTTTCGGCGTTTGTTTTGTCAGAGCGCGGTTCTCACAAGAGACAAATATTTACAGGCAGAGATGTGTTGCTTTTGGCAAGGGAACGAGAAGAGAGGGGATAAAAAAAAATAAAAAAAAAGGGAAAAACCTTTGCCGCGGCGAGGAAAGGATTTGTTTTCTTGTCTGCTTGACCCAGCGCAGGACAAAGCACCTTGCAAATATCAGCCACTTGACAAGAAAAGAGCGGCGAGCAAGACGGGATTCAGGGAAGCGGCTGAGAAGCTCTCTTATGTGAGCCAGGGGTGACATCATGGCGATGACATCATAGCAGTCACCACATAAGGGTAACCCTTAGGCTTCCACGTTGATGCTAACCCCTTAATGACCGGTAAAAAAATGTTGCCTCTCTGCATTTGAGCAGATACAAGGTTTTCTGATTTCTTCAGCACTGGTGTCACAGTATGTGGCCTCGTTTTCTTTCTGGCGCTGTTTGGGTAATTTACTGTATAAAAAAAATTGGGATTTTAATTTTTTATACCATTCAGGTTTAATACTGAATAACCTGTGAAATCAATCATTCAGGTTATTACAGTCCCGAATAAGTGCAGGTTTTCGAGTTCTAATAAAAGCACAAAAGATCTAATTTTTTGCAGACATTTTTTACATTTTTGTTATTTTTATTTTTTTTATTACTACATCATCCTTATTTTAGCATAGAGACACAGAGCACTCCCCAGGGGGTCCTTTCTAGGTCCCCAGGGTTGACTATATAGGGGGTCCTTCATTACCCCAAGCATACCATTGGGAAACCCAGTGACTCAAACGAACGAAGGGTGGACCCCCCCCCCCCCCCCCGCTCCTTGATGATTATGCATTAGTCAGTCTTGACCGTGGTGATCAAAGGGATTAACTTCGGAATTGGGGGCTCCTCTAATCCTTAAGCACAACGGCCCCTTAACTAAAAAGTGCATTACAGGGGCGTTATAGAGTAAAAGCATAAAAATATAGAAATCAGGCCTTTAGTCTGGGAACAAGTTCTTGTGTGCTCACTGTCGCCCCCTACCATGTAGGAGAGGTGGGAGAAAGTGACAACATGCCTCATCCATGCAGAGTACACCAGTGCCGGCTGACAATCTGGGCGCTGTACAATGCACTCTGAAGCTCAAATTCGGCTTCGTGAGCAGTGACTGTGCATGAGCAGCTACCCGGAAGAACTCTTGCTCATCCCTAAATACTGTTCATACTCTGCTCGGCGTCTGGGGTGTGTGGAGTACAGATCCATAGAAAGTATGTGATTCAAAAACGTGTTAAAAAAAACGAAAAATAAAAAGCAGCATGACTTACCTGTTTATTCCCTTGCCATTCCGGCACCACTGCTCCCACCCTCCCCGCTTGGCTGCAGTGGTAATGTGTTCATATACCCACATGACTGCTGCAACCAATCACTGGCTACAGCAGTATATGCCATGAGACCTCTGAGATTGGCTGCAGCGGTCATTAGGGTCCACGTGACCGCTGCAGGCAAGTACGGAGATACAGAGATAGTCGGCGAGGAATGGAACGGTGGTACTGGAATGGCAGGAGAATAAATGGTTAAAATGTTTTTTTTTGTTTTTTTATAGTTTTAATCACATTTCCCCCTTTTGAACATTTTTGTTGCTCAGCTGGAACAACCTTTTAGTCTGATTGGGTTAGTGGGAACTCTCATATAGGAGGCTCCGGTCAGTGCATATATTACAGTCCGCACCCACTTACCACCTGCTGTGATACATAAGTCTATGGGGCCAGGCTTTGCCACTCACCGTTTTGCTCCTCCAGTTCATTCCCAATATCGTACCCCATCTGCTTCTGACGGGCGATGACAGATGAGAGGGCGTCCAGGCCGGCGTCCTGCACTGCAGAGAGAATAACGGTAAATTCACTACACGAGAACATCGTGGAACCGTAGCCACTCGTGTACAATGGGGGTATACTATTGTGTTAAAGGGGTATGCTGCTTTTGGCACCCCATCTTCTCAGCTGTCCGAATAGGCTGCAGCGTAGCACCGCAGCCACTTCCTAGGCCAGTGCCCTTGCGTTCATCGGTCACATGGCCTCTGTGACCAGTCTCTTAAAGGACAATCCCGGATGATTGAAGTTATCCCCTATCCATAAGCAAAGGGGATAACTATTAGATCACAATCATCAAAACAGTCCCCCCCCCCCCCCCACCACCGAAAAAAACTGGAGCGGCCAGTTGCTCATGCGGGCTGCCACCCGATTCTTTTCTATGGGAGTTCCAGAGATGGCACTCGGCTATCTCCGTAATGCCCATAGAAATAAATGTAGCGGCGCACGCATGCCCTATTGGCCACCCATTCATTTCAGAGGGTTGCAGGGGGTATGAGGTCCCTATTCTCGTGATCAGTGGAGGTCCCAGCGGTAGGACTCCCATAGATCTAAAAGTTATCCCCTATCCTGCGAATAGGGGATAACTTCAAACAACCGGAATACCCCTTTTAAGTGAATAGGCCTGGGCTGCAATACCAAGCACAGCCACTATACAATGCTCGGCGCTGTGCTCGGTATGCTGTGAGGATGCCGCAGTGATCACCGAACAGCAGATCGGTGGGGGTGCCAGAAGTCAGACCCCCATCAGATACTGATGACATTGCATTAGAGTGTTATGTTAAGCCTATACCCAGCACAAAGGGTGGGAATTTATCATTAGATAAGATGCCATTTTTTGTAAAAAAATAAAGAAATTTTTGAACACACAAAAAAAAAAAAAGAAAAAAAAAAAAGGAGGATAGGTCATCAATATGTACCGGCTGCACAGCCCCTTTAATCTGCACAGTGAAAGCCATCAGAACTCTGAATGCAGCTCTGGAGGTGACTGGAGTACGTGCAGTGTATTGTGCATATTTAACACATTATCTGCAGGTTGCAGCTTTACAGTAGTGTTTATATCAGACCAGGGGCAGACTGGGAACTTAAAGCGGCCCTGGAAAAAAATACCCCGTTTTGAAGTCTGGTCCAAACTGATGGAAGGCAGGGCCAGCAATACCATATTGCGGCACATTATACCGCCCCAACAGAGCCAAATACCACAGTCCATTCAGCAGCACAAAATACATCCCCAAAAACTTCCACTGGCCGGCCGTAAGGAGGGCTCGGGTGGCCCCCCCCTGGGCATCGGCCCACCGGGAAATTTCCCTGTAAAGGTATGGCTAATCCACCCGTCATAAGTCAGAAACTCTGCGAGAAGTTCTCGAAAACCTCTTCTTGTTGGAGCAGCAGGTTTATAATGGATTGAGCAGACAGTGAATCCTATAGTCTTAATCTGCAACATCTCCCCGGCTTCCAGACACCACAAAGAGATGGCGGTGTCTGGTACAGAGGCCCAGACGTGCGCCAATTGCATTTTCTCTGTATTAGAAAACTCTGGGGTCTGATTTTTCCCTCCTTTTCTTACGGTTCCAGTGCCACGCTGCATGAAGGCGGGGGCTGCTGCGGGGGCTCAGGAATCCTGAGGCACAAAAACACAGGGGGGGGGGGGGATTTATCATCGTCGGTGTATTTACGATTCAGATTGGAGTTGCTATGCGCTCCCCCGCCAAATGTATTAAAATGGAGCACCGTAGAAAATTTGGCACCAATGCAATGTGCTTGTGCCTATTTCAGTAAAAGTATGCCAAATTTGTCACTCCAAATCTTTAAACATGTATGCCTAACGGGGTTGTCATCTTGGACATTGGGGGCACATTGCTAGGATATGCTCCCAATGTCTGCACCTATCCTTAGAACAGAGCCTGCATGCGCGGCCGCCCTCCATTCATCTCTAAGGGAATGCCGAAAATAGCAGAGCGCAAGTTTGGTACTCGTCCTAGAGCTGGCCGCCCCACCAAAGTAAGTAATCGGGGTGAAGGGCCTTCATAAGAGGTGACCAGGAACCCAATGGTCACCCTGGCTGAGCTCCACAGATCCTGTGTGCTGATGGCAGAAACTTCCAGAAGGTCAACCATCACTGCAGCCTCCATCAATCTGGACTTTATGACAGAGTGACCAAAAAGAAGTCTTTCCTCAGTAAAAAAGACTCATGGAAGCTACCTCAGTGAGAAACAGGATTCATTGGTCTGAATATACAGTATGTATACCCCCATAGTGCCCCCTACACAGTATGTATACCCCCATAGTGCCCCCATACACAGTATGTATACCCCATAGTGGCCCCTACACAGTATGTATACCCCATAGTGCCCCCTACACAGCATGTATACCCCCATAGTGCCCCCTACACAGTATGTATACCCCCATAGTGCCCCCTACACAGCATGTATACCCCCATAGTGCCCCCTACACAGTATGTATACCCCCATAGTGCCCCCTACACAGTATGTATACCCCCATAGTGCCCCCTACACAGTATGTATACCCCCATAGTGCCCCCTACACAGTATGTATACCCCCATAGTGCCCCCTACACAGTATGTATACCCCATAGTGCCCCCTACACAGTATGTATACCCCATAGTGCCCCCTACACATTATGTATACAGCATAGTGCCCCCTACACATTATGTATACAGCATAGTGCCCCCTACACATTATGTATACAGCATAGTGCCCCCTACACATTATGTATACAGCATAGTGCCCCCTACACATTATGTATACAGCATAGTGCCCCCTACACATTATGTATACAGCTTAGTGCCCCCTACACATTATGTATACAGCTTAGTGCCCCCTACACATTATGTATACAGCTTAGTGCCCCCTACACATTATGTATACAGCTTAGTGCCCCCTACATATTATGTATACCCCCATAGTGCCCCCTACACATTATGTATACAGCATAGTGCCCCCTACACATTATGTATACAGCATAGTGCCCCCTACACATTATGTATACAGCATAGTGCCCCCTACACATTATGTATACAGCTTAGTGCCCCCTACATATTATGTATACCCCCATAGTGCCCCCACAAAGTATTTGTGCCCCCACCTAGCCCCATTCCCCCAATGATCAGAGCCCATTCTGCGCCCCCCAGCATGCGTGATGCGGTGACACACATCATGCCGGCTGGGCTGGGTAGGAGAAGCACCGAGGCAGATTCCCCAGCCTGTGCACTCATCCTACACAGCAGAGCAGACATGATGTGTGAGCGCTTCGCACCTGAGGCTGGGGAATGATGAAGCAGCACGCTAGCGGCTCCCTGCTTTACTATTGCATTCAAATTGCCAAATACCTCAGCCGTCCCGGGACAGCCACGGAAATCCAGGACTGTCCTGCCGGATCTGGGACAATGGGGAGCTTTGTAGTAAAATAAAAGTTGTGCTGTGATTGGTTGACACGGGCAAAATGCAAATGGATACTCCCAAAAGTTGCCTCCGTAAATGAGTAACTGGGGCGGTAGCAGGTTTTTTAAAGTAATGGCGGCCATACACATTGAATGATCAGCTCTCTCTCCTGACTTCCTCCCAGGTCCCCCATACACATCTCGGCCAAACGTATATATGTGTATTTAATGGTGAGAGGGGACAAAGCTGCTGCCACAGACTTCTGGCGGCGGATTATCTCCCGGGAGAACATCAAGATCAGGCGAAAATAGTCAAAAATTGTGGATATTTCCTTTACCTCTAATTGGGCCAAAGTCAACAATGAGTCTAAGTAAGAAACGGCATCAGAAAATATTTCTATAGATGGATGCACGCCCGGGCAGGTATATACGCCGGTATACTACTATATGTTCTCACCCCCAGTGGAGCCTACAAGCTCAGGACCCCCAGCAACGAGCGACAATTGGTACAGTAATTTAACTGGACGACTGGGGGTTTTGCTGATTTCTAGGAACGTTTTCGCGCTGCCAGAACATGGAATCTCGTCGATCTGACAGCTTTGTTCTTTGAAATTAGACCCAGAAAAACGTTTGCTACAAATTAGGTCTAATTTTCTGTAATGGTGCAGCATGAACGTTCTTCCACAGAACAAATCGACTGATAATTGATGCAGACAACTCTGAAAACAGGGCGTTGGCGATCGCCACTTTCCTTGCTGAGGTCTATGGAGACTGAGAAACGAAAGAGTACGGCATCGGCCGGCATTCCTAACTGGTTAAAAAGCAATTCCTCGGGGAGAGCGGGACACATGGATACAATCTGCACCCACGTACCATAGGAGGGGGAACGCTCAATTCAACCTCTCTTAGGGCTTAGGCATACAACCGTATGTGTTTTGCGGTCTGCAAAATACGGATGCGCAAAAAATACGGATGACGTCCGTGTGCATTACGTATTTTGCGGAACGGAACAGCTGCCCCTGATAGAACAGTCCTATCCTTGTCCGTAATGAGGAGTAACTGGCGCCGCAAAGAAGTAACTGGCGCCGCAAAGAAGTAACTGGTGCCAATATGGTATCTAGCGCCGCAAAGTAGTATCTGGCGCCGCAAAGTATTAGCTGGGGCCAAAAAAATAGTACCTGGCGCCACAAAGCAGTACCTAACACAATTGTCATTTTATTCTTTACTCGCCTGTGTCGCTTTCTGCCTGCAACACAACGGGGAACATATACTAAGCCAAATGTACCGGCACGTAAAAACTGGTATGCGTCACCCGCACCAGATGTCTTTTCCACACCTCACTAGAGAGTTTGGAAAAGCGTGGCAAAGTGAATACAGAGTAGGTGAAAGGAAAAGTGCCTCACATGTCTAGTGCCGTGCGCCAGATTTAGGATACAGATGATAAATACGGGACGGCTTCTGTTTCGAAGCTAATTTTCAGTGTCGATAAATTTTCACCCGCTGTTTTCCAGTAAAATGGCAGCACGTGACTTTCGAACCTTCTCGTTCCGGCAGCTTTTCTCCTTATGTTCCTCGTCTAGTTATCCTAAAGCTTCACGATTCCCGTACAATCTTCTTGTGCGCTGCCGTCTTGAAGGAAGGGACCTAAAACTGTGGTTTACCGCACAGAACTGTACAGAGTGGTTTACGTACAGCAGCGAAGAGAAGGGGCGACATCGGCCCATGCACTCTAGTGGGGGGCACTCTTGGCTCCATAGATACATTAGATATGGGGGGGGGAATTCTGACATGTCCTTTGTTTCCCCAGGAAATGAGTGATTTCAGAGCTGATGATGTCATCTCTCCCAATGCCGTGCAGGCCTAGATCAGCAGAATGTCATGATACCTTTAATTTAGCAATATTCTGTAGAAAAAGCAGTTAAGTGCACTGAGGGCGGTCCCAAGACACTCTGTGCACTCCAGCTTCCAACGCCAGCCCCTCCCTCTTTTTCCTGATTGACAAGGAAGGTGGACACAGGGTGCACAGAGTGGCTTAGGCCCACCCTCAGTGCACTTTATTGCGCATTTGCATATGGATTAAATGAAGCAAGGGATGGCTGAGTGAAAGGACATACGGATGTGGATAGCACATGGTGTGCGGTCGGCATTTTTTGTGGAACCATTGAAATGAATGGCTCCGCATCCTATCCGCAACAAATGTGGATTGGATGTGGACCAAAAATACGGTGGTGTGAATGCGGCCTAAGCACAAGTGATGCCACCAGATGACAGGTTACCTGCTATCATCCGCTGCTGTTGTTGTCTCAGCTCGCCAACCCCGAAACCTCGCGTCTCCTCTGGTTCCTCCATCACCCATGGGTTGTATCCTGCAGATCCGCCACTCATCAGACTCGACCTAGTAAATGAAAGCATTGGTAAATTACAAACTCCAACCCAATGGTGAGTCAACCTTACAGTCCGGCACTCGGCTGGTCAGTGGTGGGTGAAGACTACGGAGAAGTCCACCCACATAGTTGCCGTTCTAGATACGTTTGCCTCATGCTTAAAGGAGGACAATGAAGCACCGTTATGTTGTCTCCAGACAACGGGCAAGTGCGTCACAATACATAATCATCTTCATGCACTGGAGGCTTCTTCAATGTCTTCAGGAGCCATCCCACCAGAGCAGGGGTGCACCTAGCCTTTCTGCTGCCCGAGGCAAAAACTGAAGCGCCCCCTCCACAATGCTAATTTCTTAACCTAACCCCTTCCCTTCCGCCCATGGCCCTTTGGCTGCCGCTCTCTTGCCCCTACCTGGTGCTGCCAGAGGCGATCGCCTCACCTGGCCTCATTGATGGTGCGCCCCTGCACCAGAGAAGTACAAATATACTCACTGACCAAAAAATAACGCACCCAGATGGAATGTCCTCTCATGGCAGGGCTTCCAGCTGGCATTGTTCAGCAGGATAATGCTCGCCCGCACACAGCAAGGGTTTCCCAGGAATGTCTCCTCCAGATTACAACACTTCCCAGGCTGCCGGTCACCGGATTTATCACCAATCCAGCATTTATGTGACCAACTGGGACGTCATCTTCACCAACCTACAAGTGTGCAGGATCTACAGGCCCAGCTGTAACATCTGTGGGCAAATGTGTCGCAGGATACCATACAGAACCTGTATGCCTCCATGCAGATCAGATTTTCATATGACAGCCCTTCAATATTAGAGCTCATGCACACAAAAGTAATTTTTTCAGTATCCGTTCGTTTGTTTTTTTGCGGCCCATATGTGGACCCTTTCACTTCAATGGGGCAGCAACAAAAAAAACGGAAATTACTCCATGTACAATCTCTGTGTCTGTATGTCCGCATGGCTGCTCCGCAAAAAAATACAACGTGCCCTATTATTGTCCGCGTTACGGACTGTTCTATTAGGGTCCAGCCACAAAATACAGAAAGCAGGCGGCCGGTAGTCACGTTTGGTGGGTCCTAAATTTGCGTCCAACGGTCGTGTGCATGCGCCCTTATACTGGTGGGAGATGACGGCGGCCTTTTTGTTAGTCATACAAAAGGTTCTTTGTATCGCCATATTCTGACCCCCATAACAACTTTTTTATATTTATGTCTACGATGCTGTGTGAATGCTTTTTTTTTGGGGGGGGGGGGGGGGGGGGGGGGGGGCGAACTGTACTTTTTATTCATACCATTTTGGAGTGTGTATGCCGTTGGGATTACTTTTCATAGAATTTTTTGGGGAGGTGAATTAACGGGGGGGGGGGGGGGGGGGGGAATAAATAAAAAATAAATAGTTGGCCATTTTGATTTTTCCCAGTTACGGCGTTCACGGAGCAGGATAAATCCCTCTATATTCTAATAGTACAGGCGTTTTGGGATGCAGGGGTAAAGTGATCTTTACATTTTTTTATTATTTATATTTATTATGGAGAAAGTGGGGTGACGAGTGCAGTGCAGTGAATTGCATTATAAGCCACTTGTGCCATTTTCCAATAGAGCACTGCCCCCTGCAAGGACCAATAGGAACTACAGCTCTATTAGCCTGTAACGCCACAAGCTTTTCCCTGAAAGCCGCCTCAGGTGGAGCGGAGGGGTTAAATGTCTACGATCGGCATTATCGCTGATCACAGACATTAGCACCTGGTATCTGCTGTTTTAAACCCGGAGGCTATGACGCCCGCGAGCAGCCGCCATTTTTAAGGACAGGACTTCCGTCGTAAATGTATGGCAGCGGTCCAGAAAGGGTTAAACATAAAATTGTCCGTATGCAAAATATCCATTTACATTTAAAGAGGAGCTGTCCCCTCTCCACACTTGTGTAACTACCATAAATGAAATTCCTGACATATGTGATGCTGAAGGGAAGATATTCATGAAGCTTTATTTTTCAGCCAAGCAAGTTTACATCTTGGGAGTTGTAGTTTTACTACAGCTGGAGTGTCGGAGGATAGCCATCACAGCTCTAGGCTTACAGGTCATTGGGTGGTGTATGGCACCATCTAGTGGACAGTTTGGGGAAAAGCACTTACTCATGAACCCCCTATACAACAGGGAGCTAAAGATTATTTGTAACATAAAAAGGTTTTTAGGAAGGAGGCACCTGTTTTTCTGTCTAAAAAAACAAATCTTAGACGGAAATGGCTAAAAACGGATGCAAAATGTGCTTAACGGATGCTTAAAATACAGGATCCCTTTTTTCATGTTCCGCTAACGGACCAGAAGAACAGAAAATGAAATGGTGATGTGAACCCAGCCTTAAGGGTCCATTCACTCGTCCGCAAGTGTTTTGCAGTCTGCAAATTGCGGATCCGCGAAACATGGACACCGGCCACGTGCGTTCCGCATTTTGCGGACCGCACATAAACGGCACTATAATAGAAATGCCTTTTTCTTGTCCGTGTCTGCGGACAAGAATAGGACATGTTCTATTTTTTGGCGGGGTCGCGGAACGGAAGTGCGGATGCAGACACCACACAGTGTGCTATCCGCATCTTTTCCGGCCACATTGAAAATGAATGGGTCCGCACCCATTCCGCAAAATTGCGGTACGAATGCGGATCCATTTTGCAGACATGTGAATGGACCCAAGGGGTTTTCCACCCCCGTGACATACGGCATGTCACTATGTGATGGCCGGGGGCCTGCGCCGAATTTCTCTGCACATCGTCCGTCCTGCGTAACGGAAACCAGACGGATCCGTTATGCTGCCCATAGACTTCTATTCTGACGGATCAGAACGAAAGGCCTCTAAAGGTTTCCGTTTTGATTTCCGTCTCACGAATTCCGTTATTTTCCGTTCTAATGGAAAACATTAACAGAATGCAAAACGGTGATGTGAACTCGCCCTAAGCCAAAATTTGTGTGGAGCAGCGATACTCTTGACGGACGCTTAGCCAAGCTTGACGAAACATACATCGGGGTATCACTGCTAGCATGTAGTGCCTACATTAATGGGTATTTTACCTATAATATACCTGGTTAGTGCACTGAAGGGTGGACCAGGTGCAATCGATGAGTTATTTCTGCATACACAGACATGGGGGAGGGGGAGGGCATTTATGACCAAATATATGCCACTTTTTGGCGTATATTTGGTGCAGATGTGATTTGCGTAAAATCAGCAACTTCTTCCCCTTGGGAAGAAAACGAGCCGGCAGTCTAAGTTAACATTTTTGACTCCGGTTTTTGGCATAAATTTTTTTATCTAAGGCCTAGTTCACACGAACGTTTTTTTTTGCGGGTGTACGGGCCGTTTTACAGTCCGTATACGGAACCATTCATTTCAATGGTTCCGCAAAAAAAAAACGGAATGTGTTCCGTAAGCATTCCGTTTCCGTATTTCCGTTTTTCCGTTCCCTTGAAAGATAGAACATGTCCTATATTTAAACATGTCTCATCCAGCATGGAGGGCAGAGTGCTGGATGTAGTGTGCGATCACATTTGCATTTTCCGTTTGTATATGTATTTCGCCATAGTGATGTGCACCTGCAGCAGGTTGTGCTGACCCAACCCCTTATTTTTTTCCATGTCCTATATTTGGCCGCAAATCACGTTCCGTGGCTCCATTGAAGTCAATGGGTCCGCAAAAAAAACGGAACACATACGGAAATGCATCCGTATGTCTTCCGTATCTGTTCCGTTTTTGCTGAACCATCTATTGAAAATGTGATGCTATTCTATGTAATTACTGTATACTGTATATGCCATACGGAAAAACGGAACAGAAACGGAAACACAACGGAACTCAAAAAACGGAACAACGGATCCGTGAAAAAAGGACAGCAAAAAACTATAAAAGCCATACGTTCGTGTGAACTAGGCCTAAGTCTACACCAGCAAGGGAGCTGGCATAGATTTAAGGCTGTTGTACGCCGGCGGTGATGCGCCTAAGTTATGTGGAGGCCTGCGCCAATACATAACTTAGGCGCATCAAGCGTCAGCACAGGGGTAAATCAGACTGGAGTCTAAAACACCGATCCTTATAAATGGCCCCAATAGTTCTTTGACATGTGCAATCTTTATAGCGGTTCTTTGACGTGTGAACAGAAGCATATTCAGGTCTAATTTTCAATGATTATGCAGATGTTGCCATGTTACATGATATAGTATATAATCTACACTACTCACAAAAAGTTAGGGATATTTGGCTTGTGGGTGAAAATTCAGGATAAACCTAAAATGCCCTCTGACCTTTACAGGTGAAATTACGGTAATGTGACCTTCTCTATAATTCTGAAAGCCACATGTCCAACTGTTCAATGATTTAGTACTTTCCGCACAACTTGCTGTTCTCCAACAAGGAGCTTAATGGCAAAATTCACAACAGGTGTTTGATCCATGAATCGCCCAATAAATTTCCTGGTTCAATTAGAATTGGTAATTAACCCCTTCGGAGCAAACATGGCGCCCGCTCACACGTGCAGCGGGTGTCATTGCCGGTGGGTCTCCACTGTTTCAAACAGCAGAGACCCGCGGCTAATTACTGCGACCGGCAATAATGCCGATCGTAGTAACTAAAGCCTTCAGATGC
Organism: Bufo bufo; assembly: GCF_905171765.1. Taxonomy (NCBI): domain Eukaryota; kingdom Metazoa; phylum Chordata; class Amphibia; order Anura; family Bufonidae; genus Bufo; species Bufo bufo. The sequence goes on from NC_053394.1 coordinate 425,324,292, forward strand.
TGTGATCGAGTGAGATCACGGCATCTAAAAGGGTGAAATACCCGGAAACTTGCATTTCCAGGCTTCTTACCAGCATCTTCTGCGGCCAGTGAGGATGCCGGTAATTGATTTTAATAAGTTGAGTCTCGCTGGCATTAAAGCTGCAATTCTTATTTTGGCCACCAGCTGGTAGGCCAACATAAAAAATTCTGAGTAATACAGGAACTTTTAAAATCCATAATTGTTCAGATTAAAAATAAAAAAATAAAAATAAAAATTTACTGACAAATACAAGCTTCAAAATCATAACCTAAAAGTAAAAAAAAAAAAAAAAAACACCACATAAAAAATACATAAATAACAAAAAATATAAACATCATGAGTATCACCGCAACCGAAAATGCCCATACTATTAAAAATATAAAAATATTTTTCCAATACGGTGAATGGCGTAACAAAAAAAAAAAAAAAAAAAGGGTCAAAATGGCCAATTTGACATTTTTTCATTGCTTCTCTTACCCAAAAAAAAAAAAAAAAAGTCATAAAATGTGATCAAAAAGTCACACTCCTAGATGGCATCAATAAAAACTGCAGATTGTCCCACAAAAAAAAAAATGAGCCCCCACACAGCTCAGTAGATACAACTATGAAAAAAAGTTATGGGGGGGTCAGAATATGGCGATGTAAAAAATATTTTATACTATTTAAACATACAATACCTATACATATGTGGCATCGTTGCAATCGTACTGGCCCAGAGAATGAAGGGCACAGGTCCATTCAAATGGAACGCAGTGGGAACAAAACCCGTAAAACGGTGGAGGAATTGCATTTGTTTTCCAATTCCATCCCAGTTGGAATTTTTTTCCCCCCACTTCCTACTACATTGTATGCCACATAAAATGGAGGCATTAGAAAGTACAACTTGTCCCGCAAAAAATAAGCCTTCATACAGATATGTGAACAGGAAAAAAAAAAAAAAGGTATGGCTCAAGGAAGATAGGGAAGAAAAATGAAAACGCAAAAAAGAAAAAACCTCCGGTATACTAAGGGTTAAACAGTCCTCCTCATCATGCGGTTCACATTTTGACATCATGAGACCAAGACGACACCTATCAATTGATCTACAGTACCTCACCATGGCTTCAAGCAGGATGTTCTCAGACGGAAGTGGCCACTGAGCTTAGAGAGTCAGAGTGTCATCAGCAGGTTGTATCAGAGATACAGAGAGACTGGAAGAGTCACAGAAAGGCATAGAAGTGGACGTCCTTTGGTCACATCCCACACTGATGACCGCTTCATTGTGAACAATGCTCTGCGGAACCGGATGATGAATGGCACACAACACATTTAAGGGAGGTGAGAGGCACCCAAGTGTCATGTTCGAAACCATTTACATCAACGTGGTCTGCATGCTAGACGACCTGCGAGGGTACCTGACCACAGGCGTCATTGTCATACATAAGCCAGGGAGCATCTACGCTGGACGAGGGACCAGTGGGCCGCAGTGCTGTTCACTGATGAAAGTCGATTCACGCTGAGCAGAAATGATGGCCGCCAACGATGTTGGAGACAATAAGGAGAGTGCTATGCATCAGCCACTGTCACCAGACGAGCCTCTGGTGGTGGTGGTGGTGTTACAGTGCGGGCAGGTGTGTCTCGTCAGTACAGAACTGCCCTTTGTGAATGGTACAGTGACAAGCCCATACTACTTGAAGAACATCATTATTCCAGTCATTGTGTCTCTGCATGAACAACACAGGCCTAATTTCATCTTCATGGAGGACAATGCTCATCGAGGTCACATCATTAGGGAACGGCTGCTGGAGACTGAGGGACCTCAAATGGAGTGGTTTGCACTTTCTCCAGACCATTGAAAACCTATGGGATCAGCCGAGTCGCTGTGTAGAGGCTTGTAACCCCACAACCTCAATAACCTGAGGGCCGCCCTTCAAGAAGAGTGGGATGCCATGTCTCAGCAGACAATAAGACGACTTGTGAACGGCATGAGACATCGTTGTCAAGATGTAATTGATGCTCAAGGCCACATGACAAGTTATTGAGACTGACATTTTTGTGGCGGTATACCCAGCACTGGTGTTGGCTTTTGTTTCAATAAATTGTTTAAGATGAGGAAATCACCATTGCTGCTTCTACTTAAAATGCCCGACTTTCAGGATATAATAATCACTGGAGCGGGAACTTTTAGGTTTCCCATAAATTTCACCTGAAAGCGATTAATATCTGCATACACTACTCTCAAAAAGTTAGGGATATTTGGCTATGTAGTGCACCATACAACGGCAGCAGAGCAATGTTTCCAATAGCACTTATAAAAATTCCCACAGCATGGGACAGTTACATTATTTTATAATGGGCTAATAAAATTTTGTATTACACTCGATTATGTGTGGTCTTTTTTCTTTTTGGGGTAATTTAGTGTTATGCCGCACAGTGCTTGATTGGGGTTTTTGTAGGTTTAATAACCAATCTGGTCTCCTGTCTCCTTTGCTAGCTTACAACCTTAAAGGGGTTGTCTCACTTGGCATTTATCATGTAGACAAAGATGCCTGGGATGGGAGCTGCTGTGCATATGTGCCCGTGATCCCGGCCACCAGAGAGGCCAACTCTTTTTCCTACAGTGTGCATGCACGACCACCTCTGCCCCACAAAAAAAGCAGGTAGACAAACAAAACACAGAAATTGTGATCAACTCCAAGCATTAATTATGCAAGAACGGGTCGCTATCAGTCAGGATTTGGGCCAGTAGCTGATATCCAGCATGCCAGGGCGAATTGCAAAAATCTTGAAACAGAAGGACCAACACTGGAAAGATTCAGTCTTTGCAGAAACCTGATGGATTTTTCAAGAAAAGTTGAAAAACTTCTGAAATGCTCCTAATTGTCCTTCAATATACATCTGACAAAAAGATCCAAAAATACCTAAGCAGCAAACTTTGTGAAAAGCAAAATTTGTTTCAGCCTCAAAACTTTGGGCTACCACTGTTTGAGCCCAGTGGTTAGTACTGGTGCCTAGCAGCTCTGGGGTCGAATGCAACCAAGGACAACCCTGGCACAGAGTTTGTATGGCTTTCCTCCGGGTACCCGGGTTTTCTCCCACATCCTGATGAGGTTAATTTGGAATTTAGATCCAATGAGAACATGGACGAGTGAAGACAATTTCTGTACGGGGCCACACAGGGTGGAAATTCCACTGCAGATGGTGCTGCGATTCCGCAGGGTGACTATTTGCGGCATAAACCGACATGCCATGGATTTAAAATCCGCAAAGTGGGTCAATTTACACAAAAAATGGCCTGACCCAAGTAACCTAGGAAAAACTGACTTTACAATGTCTTCGGAAACCAGTAAATCTAACAGCATGGAACACAGCAATACCAGCCCAGTTCAGAGCGGTTGACTGCAGTTTGTACTTTTTGGGGCCATAGGCTGATATTTTGAGTGTGCGCCATAGAATGAATAGGGTATTCCCATCTTGTAAAGTGTTGGCATAAGCGCTAGGAGATGCCATCACTTCATGACCTCCGGTACCTCCGTAGGACTGGTGCAGCATTGTGTCCCGTCTACATCTACTCCTGGTCACGGGGCTGTGAAAGGAACTATAGGCAGCCATATGCAATTGACTAGCTCGGGCGGCGTAGTGGACTGGCCAGGACAGCCGCCCTGTAAAAGGACACACCCAGAGCTCAATAGTAGTGAGGGTCCAAGATATCAACCTCTATAAAAGGGGTGGCATAGAACTATTGGAGAACTTTTTAGGACCTGCAGCAAAGTTCATCTGGTCCCAGAATCCACAACCGATAGTAGAAAAACTTCCCCACATCTATGGCTGTAACATGGGGCATCTACCAGAACATATGGATGCCTAGACCTTAGGCAGCTGTCCTTACATTGGATGAGGTATTCTTCTTTCTTCTGGACTGAATCACTTTAAGCGGCAACTCATTAAAAAAAATGAGTACCCCCTCCCGCCCGTTCTTTATCACCTCTTTTATATTGATGCAGAGACATAGCCCGATTATCTCTGCAGGAAAGTGTAATCTCCCTGACATGTTTGGTAAGCGCTTACTGGCAGGACGAGGCATAACTTCCTCCACGTCCTGTGATCGGCCCGGCTCAGCTTTCGTGCTGGTGTGAAGATTAAAGATTATCCAATTAGCCACCCACCGCCTGTGCTCACTTAATCGCCTAAACCCCTGAAATCATGGCTGTGCGCTGGACTGTGCAGATCGCTTCTGATTACACCAGCAGATTTAACTAATTATCACACTTGTTAAGAAGGACACATGAAGAGAAAGCAGGACGAGGGGGGTTACATCGCTGGTCGGGGCAGATAAAGGACCCTTGTTTTACCCCAAAACTGTACGCTGCCCACTCAATACAACGAGCAAGCAAGATGAACACCAGACCATTGTAAACCAGTACAAAGACTGCACCGGGGAGCATAGTTCATACACAGAAAAATACACCAATCCGACATATGGTGACAATGGCACCCATCAAGGGTTGGACAGCAAGAGAACAGTCAGGTCTTGAAGATGATGTGGTGGCAGGAGGAAAAAATGAAGAAGCGTAAAGGTCTAAGCGACTAAAACACAGCCAAACTGTGATGTTTAGACGACTGGGTCAGATCGTCTCCAAAATGGCAGGTCTTGTGGGGTGTTCCAGTGGTTGGTAGAACAACTGATGAACTAGAGCGAGGGTCATGGACACTCGAGGTTCATGCATGGGACGTGAAGGCTAGACAGCGATTCTGAGAGATGCCGAGGCACAAGCTACTGAAAAACGTCCTTCTGCCTATGATAGGAACGCGTCAGAAGAACAGGACATTGCGGCTTGCTCTGTATCAGATTTTTTAGCCCAGGGATTGCCAACCTGAGGCTCTCCAGCTGTTGCAAAACTACAACTCCAAGCATGCCCAGACTGCCTACATCTATCAGTTTACAGCAGGGCATGGTGGGAGTTGTAGTTTTACAACAGCTGGAGAGCCACAGGTTGGAGATGACTGGTTTAGCCTCTGACCGTTCAGAGTGCCCATGCCGATACCTGTCCACTCCCTCATTGGGGATGTGAGCATCAGAACTGGACCATGGAGCAACGGAAGAAGGCGGACTGGTCTGATGAACCCTATTACATCATGTGGTGCGAGGACATGACCTACCTGGGGAAGAGATGGCACCAGGATGCACTATGGGAAGAAGACGAGCTGGTGGAGGCAGTGTGATTCTGTGGTTAATGTTCTGCTGGAAACCTGGCATCATGTGGATGTTACTTTGACTCATGCCGCCAAGACAGCTCTGACTAATTGAGACATGGCCGGTCTAAGGTGTCCTGTGGTATCTGGTACTAAGAAGTTAGCATCGCATCCTGTAAACGGCTTGGTGCAGCCTCCACGGATTGCACTCGTTTTTCCAGCACATGCCACAGATGACGATTGGATTGAGATCTCAGGAATTTAGAGGCCAAGTCATCACCTTGATCTCTTTGTCATGTTCCTCAAACCATTCCACAACATTGGTTTTTCAGAGTGGCTGGAGTATTATTTTGATGCAAGAGGGCACTGCCCACTAGGGAGCACCGCCGCCGCCATGAAGCGGGATATTTGTCAGTCCGTGTATAGCCAAGTTCTACATGATTCCAGGACCCAATGATAGGAGACTGGAAACCAGGATAAAATCAATAAAGGGGTTATCATCATACAGCACATGGCAATACCTTTCTAGAACCAGCCCTGGACCTCACATGGATCCAGAGATCTCCCCATTCATTGCTCCAACTGCTCTGCTAGATTCTCTTCAGCCTGGCACCTCAGGGGCGTGTCCTTTCTCATGGGGCGTGGTGTCATTTCTGCTGCAGCTCTATCCTTGTACCTATCACAGCTTCTAACAGTATATATAGGGCTGGTGGCAGTTAAAGGGTGAAATTGAGCATGTGCAACCACCTCAGCGATGTTACTGGGGTGGCCAAGGAAATAAGGAAAAGAACAAGCAGCAGGTACTATACAGACACATTTTATCAAATAACTCAAGGGTTAAACTAAATTTGTAATCGCATGCAATGACAAAAGTATTCAGATCCAGGTGCTGGTTTGTAAAATGTAGAATTTTTCAATGGGACATTTATCAAAAAAAATGTATAAATAAATGATAATACAGCAACTGAGCAGCCATTTTGAACAATTTGTAAGAACTGTAGAAAAATAAATAGTTCCCGTTGACAGATTTACGTCCCATATATTTTTTGTCATGTTGCTTTTTGCAATGCTCTATCCGGCTGATTGTGACATTTCCATCAGAAAAGCGAGGACCGGGAGAAACGTCCACTGTCTGACCGAGAGCCGGTGAGTTATGACCAAATATAAACTCTGATTAATTTCCCTAATTTCTTAAGAAAAGAAGATGTGGGTACGGGGACGGGGACCTTCATATGATCAGCAGAGCAGCAAGTGGAACGTAGAGCGTCACAAAGGGGAAGGGGGGCGGAAACTGTCAGCTCAAGGAGCAAGGAATGATGGACACGGAGTGAAGGGCCGGAACAGGAGTCAAAACTTTCCAGCTCTTAAGTAAGAAGAAAGGGCGGATTCATCGCTCTGGTACCTCTGCCCCTGTGCCCTATTCAAACTGGCAGTCGTAATGGTTTAAATTAGACTGTCAACTGGTCGTTCCATGCTGTGCGAGTCCGAACGGCGTGGAAATATACTCAATAGGAACAAGGGGTTATAATTTAAGGAATAAAAATACATAGACATACACAGGCAGCAACCAGCCGATGTACACTTATGTACATTATACATTTCATTTCGGGGGGGAATTTGCGCCCAGCACATTGTCAGTGCAGACTTTGCAATGGAAATTCACTGCAATTCAGACCACAATACGTGTGGCACCAAAGCCACTTTTAGCCTTTTTTGTTGTCTCAGCCCTGCCTTCCAAAAGCCATAACTTCTATTTTTCTGCCGACACGGACATATGTAGAAGAGCTTGTTTTTTGAGGAGCGAGTTGTATTTTTTCAAATGGCATCATTTATTGTACATGCAACATCCTGGAAAATCTTTGGCAATTCTGCCACGGTTTTTTGGTTTTATTTTTACGCTTGTGTTCACGGTGGCTTTACTCTCGGGGGCAGTACAATTACAGTGATACCAAATTTAAAAACTTTCTTTATAGTTTTTATTCTGTTTCATTACTTAAAAGAAAATTCTGGTTACATTAAGTTATCACCTATCCCATTTGATCAGTGGTGGTTCCTACCGCTGAGACCCTCATCGATCACAAGAAAGCGTGTTGCCGCTCCATCCATTTCTATGGGACTTACGGGGATAGCAGAGGGCTGTATCGTTTCAGCGGGCTGCAGGGTTACAGGGCCCCAGTTCTTGTGATCAGTGGGGGTCCCAGTGGTAGGACTAAGGCTGAAAAGATTACTCTAATCAATCGAGTAACTCAACACAAAAAAATTTGCAGCGAGTATTCGTTTGTACCATGTGACCACGGAGCGTGAGTGAAGTGCTTGCTATTACTCACTGCTCCGTGGTCTCCTGTCGGCCGGCACTGCGCTGCGCTGCACTGTCCTTCTGACGTACACACATTGTCAGGATGTAATGCACATAAGTGCACACTACGACCCGACGCTGTGTAACGTCAGGTCCCAGTGCATTGCATGAAGAGGATGGAAGAGCTGTGGAGTGACGGTGGCGCCCCTAGCAGAAAGGGTACGCATTTTTCCCCGCCCCAGCCTCTGCATATGCCCGCCCTCCTAAAGTCTGGCCGAGATCCCGCGACTGCACTGCCTCGCCGAACCGGAGCATGCGCACTGCGATGCCCATTGTTGGCAAGGCATTGCTTTAACTACTGCGCATGCTCCGGCGAACAGCGCAAAACCAGCCGTTCGCCGGAGCTTGCGCAGTAGTTAAAGCGATGCCGTGCCAACAATGGGCATCGCAGTGCACATGCTCCGGCCCGGCGAGGCAGTGCACAGTCGCGGGATCTCGGCCGGACTTTAAAATGACGCAAGGGAATAGGAGGGCGGGTATATGCAGAGGCTGGGGCGGGGGAACAATGAAAAAGGCAGGGCAGCCTGGGCACCCGCAGTGAACGCCGCCCCTGGGCACCAACACAGTGAACGCCACCCCTGGGCACTTGCGAGTGCTCATTTGCATATCAATCAAAGTTCTTTTCGAGCTTCTGCAAGTGTAAAGACAAAGACAAAGGTACCATAACATTCATGTATAGGTGTGCTATATGGCAATGTAAGCACTGTATATGGCCATATGGAGGTGACAGACTCCCTTTAAAGGTGTTGTCCGGGTTCAGAGCTGAACACGGACATACCCTTATTTTCACCCAAGCAGCATCCCTGAGCCTAGCATCAGAGCATCTCATGCTCCGATGCGCTCCCGTGCCCTGCGCTAAATCGTGCAGGGCACGGGCTCTTTTGTTTACAATAACACACTGCCGGGCGGTAACTTCCGGCAGTGTGTTTGGTGACGTCACCGGCTCTGAGGGGCGAACTTTAGCTCTGCCCTAGCCATTTTACTGGCTAGGGCAGCGCTAAATCCCGCCCCATCAGTGCCGGTGTCGTCACCGGGGTTCCTGGCAGCCCCATGGAGAGCCCCGGTACGTCACTGGAACTCCTAAAAATGCCTTTGCCCTGTGCAATTTAGCGCAGGCCAAAGGAGAGCATCGGAGCATGAACTGCTCCAATGCTCATGTCAGGGGGGCTGCCGGGGTGAAAATGGAGGGATGTCCAGGTTCAGCTCTGTAGCCGGACAACCCCTTTAAGTTTTGTTCGGCTGTTAACCCTTGCTTTGTTACTGGAAAAAATTGAAAATTTGCCAAAAAATAGCTGTTTTGGCACGGTTTTTATATTTTTTTTTTGACCGTGTTTATCTGAGGGGTTAGCTCATGGGGTATTTTTATAGAGCAGATTCTTACGGACGCGGCGATACCTAATATGTCAACTTTTTTCTTTATTTTAGTTTTACAAAATATCTTTTTTTATTTTTTTGGTGTCTCAAGTCTGAGAACCATAGTTTTTTTTCGATTGTCAGTGGCTAAATGGAATTAAAATTGGGGAAGGGGATTATAAATTTAGTACTCCATGGAAGCGTGGTACTCCCTGAAGCAACAGTCAATGCAGAGGCCCGGATGATCGGGGCACGTGTCGCACTGAGTGGTGGTGTCCTTCCGTATCCCCCTCCTGTGACACACTCTGCACTTTTTGGGGTCCGTCCCTTCTTTCCAGTATGGGGGACCACATCTGGAAAGTGTTGGCCAGGGACGATCCGGGCGCCTCCAGTTCCCGAGGTACTCCGGGCTGCTCTTTCCCGGTCCGAAAAGATCAGGGCCTTGAGGACTGCCTCATAGAACTGAAGGAATGTATCTGTGTTGCCAGTGCTCCAGGACAGCACAAAAGAGTTGTACAAGGCAACCTTTACCAAGTAGACCGCAACTTTTTTGTACCATGCCGGGGTTTTGCGCATGGCATTATGTGGCTTAAGGACTTGATCAGAGAGATCAACTCCTCCCATATACCGATTGTAGTCGACGATACAATCGGGCTTGAGGACCGTTGCCGCGGTACCTCGCACAGGGACAGGGGTGATGCCTTTACCGTTAATTGTGGACAGTACAAGGACATCCCTCTTGTCCTTATATCTGACCAGCAACAGGTTTCCACTGGTAAGGGCATGGGTCTCACCCCTGGGGATAGGTACCTGGAGGGGAAGGGTAGGGAGGCCGCGTTTAATTTTCCGCACGGTCCCACAAGCGGACATGGATCTGGCGGCGAGGGACTGGAACAAGGGGATACTAGTATAAAAGTTATCCCCGTACAGGTGGTAACCCTTATCTAGCAGTGGGTGCATAAGGTCCCAGACTAGTTTCCCGCTAACACCCAGAGTGGGGGGACATTCTGGGGGTTGAATACGGGAATCTCGCCCCTCCTTCACACGAAACTTTTAAGTGTACCCTGAGGTACTCTCAAAGTTTGTATAGCTTCACGCCATACCTCGCCCTCTTAGAGGGAACATACTGGCGGAAAATGAGTCTCCCCTTAAAAAAAATGAGTCTCCCCTGATTTTGTACAGGCGGTCATAGGTAGGATTACTTTGGGGGGACATGCTGCATTATCTGCATAATGCAGGCATTTCCGGATGACCTCAAACTGGGTACGTGTCATGGCCGTACTGCAAAGTGGAGTCTGGTAGAGGACGTCCCCACTCCAGTAATGCCTGACACTAGGTTTCTTGACTAGGCCCATGTGCAGCACGAGCCCCCAAAACGTCCTCATCTCTGCTGCACTGACCGGAGTCCAGCCACCGGGTCTAGCCAAAAAGGAGCCCGGGTGTTGAGCAATGAACTGTTGGGCGTACAGGTTTGTTTGCTCCACCATTAGATTTACAAAGTGGTCACTGAAAAAAAAAAGACTAAAATAGTCGTATTCAGTGAAGCCCACTGTGGAAATCTGGATTCCTGCTTGGCCTACAAAATCAGGAATCACGGGCTCAATATCATCTCGGGTACACGATGCAAGTTATGATATTGATACTTTGGAGAGAGTTCAGAGAAGAGCTACTAAACTAGTACATGGATTGCAGGATAAAACTTACCAGGAAAGATTAAAGGACCTTAACATGTATAGCTTGGAAGAAAGACGAGACAGAGGGGATATGATAGAAACTTCTAAATACATAAAGGGAATCAACAAGGTAAAAGAGGAGAGAATATTTAAAAGAAGAAAAACTGCTACAAGAGGACATGGTTTTAAATTAGAGGGGCAAAGGTTTAAAAGTAATATCAGGAAGTATTACTTTACTGAGAGAGTAGTGGATGCATGGAATAGCCTTCCTGCAGAAGTGGTAGCTGCAAATACAGTGAAGGAGTTTAAGCATGCATGGGATAGGCATAAGGCCATCCTTCATATAAGATAGGGCCAGGGGCTAGTCATAGTATTCAGTATATTACTGTGGAGGGTCAGAGGGGGGTGCTGGCTCTGGAGATCCGACGCAGGCTGCTCGCTCTCCTCGCTTCCGGAGGAGGAGAGCTGAGGGGAGTTAATCCCCGCCCGCCCTTGCAGCCAATAGGAAGCGATCCTGTGAGGTGATGTCACCATTACCTCTCAGGATCGCAGGATGGTGATTGGTGGTGTATTATCACACCACCGATCGCCATCCTATTCCGGGTTATCGGGTCACCAGAGACCCGAATAACCCGGAAACGCAGGTCTGAATTGACCTGCGGTTTGCTGCGATCGTCGATACGGGGGAAGGGGGGGGGGTCACAAGACCCCCCTCGGCATTGTCACAGAGTGCCTGCCGAATGATTTCATCAGACACTCTGTTCCGATCACTGCACGCCGGTGATTGTAAATACACATGACGTACCGGTACATCATCTGTCCCCAACAGGTTAAAGAGAAACTAAGCTTTTGTAAAACCTGTATTTTGAAATGTTCTAAATTTTCCAGAAATTATTTTGGTAATATGCTTTATTAATTGATTATACCATTGTCCTACTCAAACAGGCACCCAAAGTCCTGGGTGCGGTCGCGCCTTAGAATCATTATTCTAGTACAGAGCTGTACTGGTGTACGGATTTCACTGGGGGTCATCGCATAAATTGCTGCTCCTGCCGGTGCTCCCCTTGAGCTTGGCTAAATCCTGGATTAGCACATGTGTACTGGGTACAGGGGCCCAATGGGCTGTGCCAGAATTTGGCCAAGCTTGAGGGGAGCACAGGAATTTAGCCCCCAGTGAAATCCGTACACCGCTGACATGTCAGCGCTGTACTAGGATAATGATTTTAAGGAGCGATAGCACCCAAAACATTGGGTGCCTAGTTGAGTAGGAAAACAGTATATAAATAAAGTAAAGGCTACTTAACAATTTTAAAGAAAGTTTTACAAAAGTTTAGTTAGTTACTCTTTAACCGCCTCACGTCCGCCCATAGGATATAAACGTCCTATGGGTGGACGTCTATTTCTGACAGCACGTTTTAAAACGTCCTGTCAGAAATAGCAGCTGCACGCTAATCGTGCAGCTGCTGATCGGGTTGCCCGCTGTCAGTGACAGCAGGGCAACCCTAAGACAAGGCAGGGACAGTGCCCAGGTGTCCCTGCCTTCACGATCACGCTTCCTGTTCCGGCCCGGTGGTCATGTGACCGCCGTGACCGGAGTGTGCAGGAGCTGTGTGAGGTCTCCCTCGATCAGCCCTGCTGTGAGGCTGTACAGCGCTGGATTGCTGCTGTACAGCCTCTCTAGGGGTGTATTTGTCCTGTAACTGGGGCTACTATGTCAGCCCCAGTTACAGGAGACATCAACTGTGAAAAAAAAAAAAAGTGAAGTAAATGTCCCCCAGAGGTCTTGTATGACCTTATGGGGGACGAAAAGTGTAAAATAAAATAAAAAAAATAAAAAAAAGTGTAAAATAAAATAAAGTTTCACATGTAAAAAAATCCCAAGAAGGAATAAAAAAAAAATAATTAAAAATAGATAAAATAAAACATATTTAGTATTGCCGCGTCCGTAAAAACCAGCTCTATAAAAATATCACATGAGCTAACCCCTCGGGTGAACACCGTAAAAAAAAAAATTAAAAAAACTGTCAAAACAAGCAATTTTTGTCACCTTGCATCACAAAAGGTGCAACACCAAGTGATCAAAAATGCGTATGTCCCACAAAATGGTACCAATAAAACCGTCACCTCATCCCGCAAAAAATGAGCCCCTACATAAGAAAATCTCTCAAAAAATAAAAAAACTATAGCTCTCAGAACATGGACACATTAAAACATAATTTTTTGGTTTCAAAAATGCTATTATTGTGTAAAACTTTAATAAATGAGAAAAAGTATACATATTAGGTATCGCCACGTCCGTAACGATCTGCTCTATAAAAATGTCACTTGACTGAACCCCTCAGGTGAACGCTGTAAAAATAAATAAATAAAAACTGTGCTAAAACAACCAATTTTTTGGTCACCTTGCCCCATAAAGTGTTATAATGAATGATCAAAAAATCATATGTACCCAAAAATAGTACTAATAAAACTGGCACCTTATCCCCTAGTTTCCAAAATGGGGTCACTTCTTGGGAGTTTCTACTGTAAGGGTGCATCAGGGGGATTCAAATGGGACATGGCATCTAAAAACCATGTGGAGTTCCTTTCCTTCTGCGCCCTGCCGTGTGCCCATACAGCAGTTTATGACCACATGTGGGGTGTTTCTGTAAACCGCAGAATCTGGGTAATAAATATTGAGTTTTGTTTGGCTGTTAACCATCGATGTGTTAAAGAAAAAAATTGATTAAAATGGAAAATCTGCCAAAAAAGTGAAATTTAAAAATTTGATCTCCATTTTCCTTTAATTCTTGTGGAACGCCTAAAGGGTTAACAAAGTTTGTAAAATCGGTTTTGAATACCTTGAGGGGTGTAGTTTCTACAATGGGGTCATTTATGGGGGTATCCACTATGTAGGCCCCACAAAGTGACTTCAGACCTGAACTGGTCCTTATAAAGTGGGTTTTGGCAATTTTCTTAAAAATTTGAAGAATTGCTTCTAAACTTCTAAGCCTTCTAACGTCCTAAAAAAATAAAATGACATTTCCAAAATGATGCCAACATAAAGTAGACATATGGGGAATGTTAAATAATAAATATTTTATGAGGTATCACTTTCTGTTTTAAAAGCAGAGAAATTGAAATTTAGAAAATTGCGAATTTTTCAAATTTTTGGGTAAATTTGGGATTTTTTCATAAATAAAGGTGAAATATTTTGACTCAAATTTATGACTATCATGAAGTACAATGTGTCACGAGAAAACAATCTCTGAATGACTTGGATAAATAAAGGCGTTCCAAAGTTATTACCACATAAAGTGAGATATGTCAGTTTTGCAAAATTTGGCCTGGTCAGGAAGGGGGCAAAGGGCCCAGATGGGAAGTGGTTAAAAAAAAATTTAAAATTGTGCCGCCATATTCTGACACCTATAACTTTTTTATTTCTCTGTTGATGGAGCTGTGTGAGGGCTTGTGCTTTGCAGGGTCAGCTGTAGATTTTATTGGTACCATTTTGGGGTACATGGACTTACAAATCACTTTTTATTACTAATTCTGGCACTCACTGTGCAGGAGAGACGATTAGATATTTTAACAGAAATTCCAAATAAATAGGATATAAATATATAAATGTTTTTAGGGGCAAAGAAGGACAGAGGGAGCGCTCCTTCTTTGTCTAACCCCACTGAGAACAGAGGGGGGGGGGGGGAATCAGCTCAGAATTGAGGGCGTGCGGTGGGTCTTATAATTAGGGTTGTCACGATACCAACATTTTGATTTGATTTCGATACCATAAAAAAGTATTGTGATACTCTATAACATGCGAAAAAAATAAACCACCAAAAAAGCCACGTGCAATCCACATTTTATGGACCGTCCGGCCCATAATAGAACAGTCCGATCCTAATTTTGGAGGGGGACAAGGTGACTAAAAATGGCGAATTAGGAGATATTATTTAATATTTTAATAGTTTGGACTTTTCAGATGTGGCGCTACCCAATATGTTTATTTATCTATTGTTTATATATAAATTTAGGAAAGGGGGTGATTTAAACTTAATATTTTGGTGTTTGTTTGTTTTGTTTTTTTACTTTTTATTTAATAACCATTTCCCCCTTAGGCTGGTTTCACACGGGCGTTGCAGAAAAAGATGCAGGTGCGTTGTGGGAACATGTGCGATTTTTCCGCGCGAGTGCAAAACATTGTAATGCACGCGGTTTGGTACCCAAACCGAACTTATTCACAGAAGTTCGGGTTTGGGTTCGGTGTTGTGTAGACTGTATTATTTTCCCTTATAACATGGTTATAAGGGGAAATAATAGCATTCCTAATATAGAATGCATAGTACAATAGGGCTGGAGGGGTTAAAAAAAAAATGTAAAAAAAAAAATTTAACTCACCTTAGTCCACTTGCTCGCACAGCCGGCTTCTCTCCTGTCTTCTTTGAGCAATAGGACCTTTGATGACGTCACTGCACTCATCGCATGATCATGATGATGGACCAGGTGATGAGAGCAGTGACGTCACCACAGGTCCTTTTCCTGTGCACAGCAAAGATGAAGACAGAAGAGAAGCCGGGCTGCGCGAACAAGTGGATTAAGGCGAGTTAAATTATTTTATTTTAACCCCTCCAGCACTATTTTACTATACATTCTGTATGAAGAATGCTATTATTTTACCTTTTAACCATGTTATAAGGGAAAATAATAATGATTGGGTCCCCATCCCGATCGTCTCCTAGCAACCGTGCGTGAAAAGCGCACTGCATCCGAACATGCTGCGATTTTCACGCAACGCACAAGTGATGCGTGAAAACTAACACTCATGTGCACAGCCCCATAGAAATGAATGGGTCCGGATTCAGTGCGGGTGCAATGCGTTCACCTCACTCATTGCACCCGCGCGGAAATCTCGCCCGTGTGAAAGGGGCCTTAGGGGCTAGAACCTGGGATCTTTTAATCCCTTGTCCTATTCACCCTAATAGAGCTCTGTGAGGGTGAATAGGACTTCACACCCTCCCTGCTGTCCTGTGGGCTTCAGTAGTGTCCTGGCTGCCATGGTAACCGATCGGAGTCCTGCGATCGGAACTGCCACTGCACTAATGGGGAGGGAGGGGGGGGGGGGCCCTGGGGCCACTGCTACCAATGAGAAGGTGGGGGGGGGGGGAACCCTGTAGCCAAGACTTTAATACTGGGGTGGTTGGTGTGCGGCATCTGAGGAGTTAATTGCGGCAAATTGCAGCTCCCTGTCATAGAGGTCGGGTGCTGGGTGTGCGATTCTGCAGTCGGCACCCGCCACCTATATTTGTATTAAAAGGTTAGTTATCTTCATTGGTGGCGCGGTGGCCACAGCCCCTCCCCTCTCTCCTCCCATTGGTGGCAGCAGCACAGTGGGGAGGGACTCATAGTTGCCGACAGTTCAAAAAGTTCCACATTTTCAGAGTCAATCTCGGTAAATTAGACTAATCCCTGGCCAAAAATGGGCAGGCTTTGCGGAAACCTTAACCCCTCAGTGACCGGCCTGTTCTGGGACTTCATGACCAAGCAATTTTTTTTCAATTTTTCATTGTCGCGTTCCAAGAGCTGCACATTTTTTTTATTTTTCCGTCGGTGCAGACATATGAGGGATTGTTTTTTTGCGGGACAAGTTGAGTCTTTAAGGGCACCATTTTGGGGGACACACAACTTACTGATTATCTTTTATTAACTCTTTCTGGGGAGGAGGGGGATGGGAAAAAACAGCAAAACTGCAACTGAGATTTTTACATCATGAATTTTGCTGCATTCATTTTTATTTTTTTAAGGAATTTACGGATGTGGCGCTACCAAATATGTGGAGGGGATTTACAATTTTTTCTTTCAATGGAAAAATTGTATTTTTTTCATTTCATAAAACTTTAACTTTTATTTTTACAATTTTTTAGTCCCACAAAAGGGACTGTGACATGTGATCTTCTAATCGCTTCTATAATAAACTGTACTGCTCATGCAGTACAGTGTATTATACTGTCAGTACTATACTGACAAGCACCATCAGGGCTGCGCCTCTGCCCGTGCAGCGCTTAGACTAGACCGCCGTAAAAAGGCAACATCCTAGCGAAACGACTGTTAGTGACCCCTGTAAAAACGGTGTATTGGCGGTTACTAAGGGTAAAATAAGCGTGCATAAAACCCATGCTCTGGATGTATGGAGAAGATTTTCAGTTACAGAAATTTCTAAAGCAACTCTGCTGTGCGTGCAAATACCCAAAATCATCAGCCAAAAGACTGTCTCAGGATCTGACAGCAAAATGGTCTCATGTCCATAGCAGTAATCCATAACCTGTGAAGGTCCAGCTATTGTAGAAGTATAACTCCCAACATGCCCTGACGGCCACGGGTTGGGCTGTTGCAGGTCTACAGGAAGGCGATACCTGCCTCACAAGTTGAAAGTCCTGCAAGACGACCCCAAGGGTCCCAGGATGAGCAGAGAGCAGGTAAATATCAGGGTTTGGTGGGCACCTCCACTCCTGTGACAGGGGTGGACTCGGACTCTCACCTTATGACATCGGGTTCTGCGCCTTCACATTGAAAGGATATCTGCAGCTGTCGCTGTTTGGTGAGGAGCTCGTCCATGAGGTTCTGCCTCCGATCTCCTTCTAGTTGCGTGCTACATGGGTTCCAGGTTAAGACCATAATATAGTAATGGCGTATACTTAGGAGACTGCGGACCTATAGAAAAGCATCGCTGTGCTTCTATCACTTTCCATAAAATGCCGGACCATGGTGCTTTGCTATAGTAGCATTGTGTTAACGCATTTTGCGTCACCGAAGGCTACATTGCATGGCATAGGGAGCATCACTGTGTTCCGCCCCCACAGACCAAAACTAGGTACAACCCTGTCTTAAGCGGTCTTCCGCCATTTATTTATTTTTACTCGCTTCCCTCTAAATGTTAAAAGGCATCTGTCAGCAGTTTTGTCCCTATGACACTGGCTGACCTGTTACATGTGCACTTGACAGCTGAAGACGTCTGTCCCATGTACATATGTGTCCGCATTGCTGAGAAAAATGCTGTTTTAATATATGCAAATGAGCCTCTAGGAGCAACGGGGGCGTTACCATTACACCTAGAGGCTCTGCTCTCTCTGCAACTGCCGCGCCCTCTCCACTTTGATTGACAGGACAAGGTGTGATGACATTTACACTGTCTGGTCCTGTAAATCAAAGTGCAGGGGGCTCGGCAGTAGCAGAGAGAGCGGAGCCTCTAGGTGTAATGGTAACGCCCCCGTTGCTCCTAGAGGCTCATTTGCATATAGTAGAACATAATTTTCCTCAGTAATGCGGGCACATGTGAACATGGGAACAGCACCTTCAGCTGCCAAGTGCACATGTAACAGGTCAGCCAGTGTCCTATAGGTACAAAACTGCTGACAGATGCTCTTTAAGTTTCTTAAATATTTTCCCCATTAAGATATTCTGGGTGGTTAGAGGGGGTGGCCTCGATTAACCAGGAGCGCAGGCAAGAACAGTCTCTGTTGGTGTGCACAAGATGGGCCTTGTACAATACTGTGGGAAGAAAATCAGTATTAGGCGACCATTACCATTTATCCCCCGTCATCAGGCCCCCACCTTCTGCTGGACAGGAGACCCCTAGGCTGCCCCCCCATAGAGTTGCATATGGTGGTGGTGCACATCCCAGACAGGCTACCTACTACTACTACCCACCACGGACATGCTAGTCTCGTATGGCTTCCTTGTCAGAAGGAGAACAAGATGGCGGACTCCTGCAGTCACAGGGATTAGACGGTAAAGGATACATCTGATGTGTGGAGACCGATGTTAGCAGGGAGTCCCTCAGATGTCCGATGCTCACGTGTAACCGCTTCATAAGAGCGCGCACCGTCACATTTATCTGCAGAGACAGAAGAGTCACATACACAGGGGAGTATAATGTGCGATACTGCCTGCTGAGCTGTGTATCTAATCCTACCGTGTGTGATACTGTCAGCTGAGCTGTGTATCTAATCCTACTCTGTGTGATACTGTCTACTGAGCTGTGTATCTAATCCTATCGTGTGTGATACTGTCTGCTGAGCTATGTATCTAATCCTATCCTGTGTGATACTGTCTGCTGAGCTGTGTATCTAATCCTATCCTGTGTGATACTGTCTGCTGAGCTGTGTATCTAATCCTATCCTGTGTGATACTGTCTGCTGAGCTGTGTATCTAATCCTACCATGTGTGATACTGCCTGCTGAGCTGTGTATCTAATCCTACCATGTGTGATACTGCCTGCTGAGCTGTGTATCTAATCCTACCGTGTGTGATACTGTCTACTGAGCAGTGTATCTAATCCTACCATGTGTGATACTGTCTGCTGAGCTGTGTATCTAATCCTATCATGTGTGATACTGTCTGCTGAGCTATGTATCTAATCCTATCCTGTGTGATACTGTCTACTGAGCAGTGTATCTAATCCTATCCTGTGTGATACTGTCTGCTGAGCTGTGTATCTAATCCTATCATGTGTGATACTGCCTGCTGAGCTGTGTATCAAATCCTACCATGTGTGATACTGCCTGCTGAGCCGTGTATCTAATCCTATCATGTGTGATACTGTCTGCTGAGCTGTGTATCTAATCCTACCATGTGTGATACTGTCTGCTGAGCTGTGTATCTAATCCCGTCATGTACATCAGTAGTGTGGTGCGGGGGAAGCAGTAGTGTCAGGCAGGCATTACCCGGTACCTTACAAGCTGTGGAAAATTTTCAGCTGAAAAACAAACTTGCAATAAACCCATCAGTTTCCACTCAGTAACGCGGTGATCTGCGGCGGCGGGGTCAGCCACCATTGTTGTCAACACAAACACACAGGCCGGCGCCTCTCAAAGGACAGCTGTTTACAGTACAAGCAGATAGGAGCCGTGCGCCTGTCAGCAAAGTCAAGCCGCTCATCCAGAGAGAACAGCGGTCAGACGTCCTCATGACAACACTTCCTGTCATCACAGGGATACGGAAATGCCAATTATGTACTTACCTGTGCAAGGAAAATGGCTGGCCATACGTTATACACACACGTTTGTCTGACTATAGATACGCACACTCACTGCTGAGCTGAAATTATATATATATATATTATTTATTTATTTTTTTCTTTGCATCCCCATATTTTGACCCCCATAACTTTTCTATGATTGTATCAACAGAGCTGTCTGCATCTAATTTTTTATTTTTTTTGCAGGACGATCTGTAGTTTTTATTGATACCATTTTGAAGTGCTGGACTTTTTGATCACTTTTTATTCAATTCTTTTGGGATATAAAGACACCGGCGCCATAATAACCTCACCGACCTGTATATTATACACTGCTCAAAAAAATAAAGGGAACTCAAAAATAACACATCCTAGATCTGAATTAATTAAATATTCTTCAGAAATACTTTGTTCTTTACATAGTTGAATGTGCTGACAACAAAATCACACAAAAATAAAAAAATGGAAATCAAATTTTTCAACCCATGGAGGTCTGGATTTGGAGTCACCCTCAAAATTAAAGTGGAAAAACACACTACAGGCTGATCCAACTTTGATGTAATGTCCTTAAAACAAGTCAAAATGAGGCTCAGTAGTGTGTGTGGCCTCCACGTGCCTGTATGACCTCCCTACAACGCCTGTGCATGCTCCTGATGAGGTGGCGGACGGTCTCCTGAGGGATCCCCTCCCAGACCTGGACTAAAGCATCTGCCAACTCCTGGACAGTCTGTGGTGCAACGTGACGTTGGTGGATAGAGCGAGACATGATGTCCCAGATGTGCTCAATTGGATTCAGGTCTGGGGAACGGGCGGGCCAGTCCATAGCATCAATGCCTTCGTCTTGCAGGAACTGCTGACACACTCCAGCCTCATGAGGTCTAGCATTGTCTTGCATTAGGAGTAACCCAGGGCCAACCGCACCAGCATATGGTCTCACAAGGGGTCTGAGGATCTCATCTTGGTACCTAATGGCAGTCAGGCTACCTCTGGCGAGCACATGGAGGGCTGTGCGACCCTCCAAAGAAATGCCACCCCACCCCATTACTGACCTAATGCCAAACCGGTCATGCTGGAGGATGTTGCAGGCAGCAGAACGTTCTCCACGGCGTCTCCAGACTCTGTCACGTCTGTCACATGTGCTCAGTGTGAACCTCCTTTCATCTGTGAAGAGCACAGGGCGCCAGTGGCGAATTTGCCAATCTTGGTGTTCTCTGGCAAATGCCAAACGTCCTGCACGGTGTTGGGCTGTAAGCACAACCCCCACCTGTGGACGTCGGGCCCTCTTATCACCCTCATGGAGTCTGTTTCTGACCGTTTGAGCAGACACATGCACATTTGTGGCCTGATGGAGGTCATTTTGCAGGGCTCCTCCTGTTCCTCCTTGCACAAAGGCGGAGGTAGCGGTCCTGCTGCTGGGTTGTTGCCCTCCTACGGCCTCCTCCACGTCTCCTGATGTACTGGCCTGCCTCCTGGTAGCGCCTCCATGCTCTGGACACTACGCTGACAGACACAGCAAACCTTCTTGCCACAGCTCGCATTGATGTGCCATCCTGGATAAG
Source organism: Bufo bufo (assembly GCF_905171765.1). Classification (NCBI taxonomy): domain Eukaryota; kingdom Metazoa; phylum Chordata; class Amphibia; order Anura; family Bufonidae; genus Bufo; species Bufo bufo. The sequence goes on from NC_053394.1 coordinate 425,345,418, forward strand.
CTGCACTACCTGAGCCACTTGTGTGGGTTGTAGACTCGGTCTCATGCTACCACTAGAGTGAAAGCACCGCCAGCATTCAAAAGTGACCAAAACATCAGCCAGGAAGCATAGGAACTGAGAAGTGGTCTGTGGTCACCACCTGCAGAACCACTCCTTTATTGGGGGTGTCTTGCTAATTGCCTATAATTTCCACCTGTTTTCTATCCCATTTGCACAACAGCATGTGAAATTGATTGTCACTCAGTGTTGCTTCCTAAGTGGACAGTTTGATTTCACAGAAGTGTGATTGACTTGGAGTTACATTGTGTTGTTTAAGTGTTCCCTTTATTTTTTTGAGCAGTGTATATGAATGTGGTATTGCTGTAATCACACTGACCCTGAGAATAAAGGGCACATAGGGAATGCTGTAAAAACAAGCCTTTATATGGCTGTGTGAACAGAAAAAAATAAAAATAAAAATAATGGCTCAGGGGAAGTGAAAAATAAAAAACACAAAAACGGAAAATGGCCTGGGGCTGAAAGGGTTAAGTAACAGGTCTCCGGGACCGTGTGCTGTTTCCCATACAAAGGTAACAGCAGTAATGATAGATGTGTGTTTCCTTTTTAACTAATTATAGAAGGGAGAGGGGGGGGGGGTGAAGATAACAGACAATTGGGGGGGGGGGGGGGGTCATTCATTAAAAAAAAAAAAAAAAATTTCCATGCTTTTTTTACAATAGGGCTTCATTAAAGACTTTTTATTGTTCCTATAGCTCCTATGCAGACTACGTGTCGCCATGGTAACAGACAACAAATAAGCCTTGTGTAGTCGGATCATGTCCAGTAGTTCTACTTTCTGCAGTCTCTTCTCACCTTCCTGATGACATAGGTTAGGAAGAAGTGGGGGACAGAATGTATGACTGCAGGATCAGACTACACAGGGTTTGTTTGTTGTCTGTTACCATGGAGACGCATAGGTCAGCACTGAAGCTGTAGAACAATAGAAAACTTTTATTACGCTCTATTTTAACAGTTGCTTCATTTTCATTGTAGATGCACTGAGAAAATAAATAAAATGGCGATATATATATATCATTTAAAGGGGTTGTCCAGGAGCTCACTATTGACGGCCTATCCTCAGGATTGTTGGGGGTCCGACACCCCGCTCCGATCAGCTGTTCTGCAGTAACTCTGCAGCAGGAAGTTGGTGCCAGAATTGCACAGCTCTGTCCAATGGGTATTGAAGTGAATGGGAGCAGTAGTAACCAGATCCATCCACTATACAATGGATGGCGCTGTGTAGTTCTAGCACCAAAGCTACTTCTAAACAGCTGATTGGCTGGGGTGCAGGGAGTCGGACCCCCTCCGATTAGATATTGACAGTCTGTCCCAAGTATAGGCCATCAATAGGAACATTTTTGACAACCCCTTTAGGACTATGACAACCCAGGGGCGTTCTGTATGTCATAAGGTGCATGACCCAAGAGCAAAATGTTGCGACACTCATATGCTCCATATGGAAAAACTGCCATTTCTGCTTGTTGTCAGTGAATAGAAACAATCTTGCTTACATCCTGAGGCTCGAAACCTGCACAGACCTAATACTTCTTACGTCTGATGGTTTGTTACAATGTACCTAGACATTCCTCTGTAAGCTAAATCCCTCAGCAGCCCAAACCTTGTCCTGATTTTTGCTACAATGTATCAGTGCAGGTAAAATTTATCACGCCTACGGTGTACACTGGATAGAACTGTAACAAGCCAAGTATTAGGCCAGTACAAGTACTGAACCCACTGGAGCAATTCCCATTTACTGACAGCAAAATAGTGAGGATTTTATCCAACTACAGCCTGATCATTATTGTTAAGATCTCTGCTTGCAGTGAACAGAATTGTTCTTGCTTATATCCAGAGGGTGAAAACCTCTGCAGACGTCAGGTCCACCAAAGCAGACACCGCTCTTGTTAAGATTCTGATCACATGCAGCCGCCACTAGGGGGAGCTCATGTGTTTACAGCATATTGCTGAGCGCAGTGTACAGAAAGCATGCCGTGAGCTCCCCCTAGTGGAGGCTGCAAGCAGAAAAGTCCTCATTTCATTCTATAGATAGGCAGAGGGTTTGGAGCTCTGTAACAGAAAACGGAGCTGTGACCGCTATATAGATCTGTTAAGAACTTAATCAGCTCGTCATGATGGGGCTAAAAAAGTACCGAACAAACCAAATCACAAATTCATCTTACCTCCTGCTCTTCGCTATTGTAAAATTTAATTTCAGGCAGTTTACAGAACACGGAGATAATGACCGTAATTAGTGCTAATGATCGCGTGTCTCATGACAGATTGGAAAAATGAAAACAAACAGAACCTGAAGAGCAATAACAACTCTGCAGCATCGTCATATAACTCCATGTTGTTCCGTTCCTCAGTTATTCCTACTAGAAGTTTTATTAATGAATATGAAACTAGGTGTCACAGTTCGGGGGGTGTCCTTGCACAGTCTGATACTGTCCAATAAGGGCTGTCAGTGTCAGATTGTGCAGAGACTCCCCCCCCCCCCCCCCCCCCCCCAAATGTTGTAAATTAATAAAAAAAAAACCAAAAAAAAAAACCAACATTTTTAGTGGGAATACCTGAGGAACGAAACAACAGAGTTATATGAATGGGAAATGCAAGTGGTTACTAAAACAGGGGAGGTGATAGGTCCTCTTGAAGGGGGTATTTCAGTAAGAAGCGCTCTCTATCCCACTGGATAGGGGATATAACTTAGTCAGTGGGGTCCCCCACCAATCACAAGAATAGGGGGCCGCAGTCGAGCATGTGCACCGCCATTCCATTTATCTCTATTGGGCTGGCGGAGAGAGCGGATTACAGCGATATCGCACAGGCTCGACCGCGTTCTCGCGAATGGTGGGCACCCCAGTGGTTGGACCCCTGTTGATCTAACAGTTATCCTCTATCTAGTAACCAGAATAACACCTTAAAGGGGTTGTCCTATCTTGGACATCACTAGGATATGTCCTCAATGTCTTATAGGTGCGGGGGCCTACCTCTGGGATCCGCACCTCTCCGCAAAGTGACGGAGGGTGCACCGCGCTGGCTCGGCTATTTTCGTAAGCCTCATAAAAGTGAATGGAGCGGCAGCTGCACTTGCGCGGTGCAGTTCCCATTCATTTATATGGGTCTCCCGAAAATAGCCGAGCCTGGCGCTCGGCTGTCCCATAGAAGCCAATGGAGGGCGGCTGGGCATGCGCAGTGCAGCCTCACTTTGCGGTGTCCGTTCTAAGGATAGGTGCCTAGTGATATGCCCCCAATGTCCAAGATGGGACTACCCCTTTAACTGCCATGAAGCAGAGACCAGTGGGGACCCGGGAAGTGTTGATGCAGGAGTGGGGAGGGGTTTTCCAAAGGCGGCCTCATAACTTGGGGTCTTGCCATAGCATTGAGGGGGTTAGAGCTCCACTGTAGAGAGGAAGCCATTGGTCCTATACCAGGGACATGAAGGGCAACTCTCCGTGACAACAGCACATCACCAAGGATGATGGAGATCCGCAGTGGTCACCCGCTGCATGGACCGTGTGTTGCTAGGCAACATCCCATGATAATTCCTTCAGGCAGAAGGAACAGCACTGGTTTCAGACACAGGAAGTTCACTGGAGTTCCCCTTTAAACCTTTTTTTTTTTTGTTTTTACCTTAACTGGGTTCTCTCTATTAAGTAGGTAGACGTGCCGCCTGATGACTTTCTCCATAATCTCTTCTGCGAGTTGATGGGTGGAATCATACATGGACAACCTGCAACGAAAATATAATCTTCATCAGTCCTTTAATAAATTCACATACCCCGAGCCTTCACCAGTTAAAGGCACAGTACCCCCAATATATGGACCAGCGCCTGCTGAAAAAACGGAGCCCCCTATCTACCGGATGCAGCGTGTGCCCTAAAGGGTTTGTCCCAGGACGACAATTCATCACTGACCCAACCGGATAGAAGATTAGTGTTTGATCGGGAAGGGGGGGGGGGGGGGGTCTCCCATGGGGGTCCTAACGCGCTGCCGCTCCATATATCTCTATGGGAAGTGCGTATGCTCAACCGCTGGTGGGGGACATGGTCTTCACGCTGAAGAGCTGCTGCGTCTCTGCACAAACAGCGTCGGATATTGGGGTGACCGGAGCTCACCCCTTAGTATTCAGGTTATACAACCGGGCGGCACATCAGTGGCATGACCCGATTTATAATAACCTGCATCCGCCATGACAAATTATGGAAAACACGCGTGTGCGTCGGAGCCCTGCCTCCATGTGTACACAATAAATAGTGAATAAGAGCAGTGGAAAAAGGACAAGATAGCACACAGCAACACGCTATTAAAGGGACTGTCCAGAGCCATAGAAAATAAGCTTAAAGGGATTGTCCCAAGACAGGAGATAAGTATCTGATCAGTGGGGGTCCGACTGCTGGGACCGCCAACCAACGCAGTGATGTGCGTGTGCTGGCGCTCCATTCATCTCTATGCGACTGCCAGAGAGAAGCCGAGTACAGAGATCAGCTAGAGATGAATGGAAAAGCAGCATGCGTGTTCGTCCGCCGCTCCGTGCACATAGGGGGGCACAGGACCCTGTTCTCGGAGCGGACACTGTGGATAAGTGTGTCTGTTAAAAGGGGTTTTCCAAGACTTTAACTGATAACCTATTCTCTGGGACAGCGCCACACACTGCATAGTGGCCATGCTTGGTATTGCAGCTCAGCCCTATTAACTTGAATGGGACTGAGCCGCTCCTAGGTCATGTGACCGATGAACGTGATGTCACTGTGCTTACAGGAGCGCTGATCGGCGGGGGTCTGACATCCTGCGGATAGGTCATCAGTTAAAACGTCTGGGAAAACCCCTTTAAATGCTGGTACAATCCCTTTAATCACTGTATAAGGGAACACTGTAGCAGGTTTCTAATATACTTTTAGTACAGAACAGTCGCCATTTTCAAAACCTATGCTTGCGATCAGTGAACGGCAACCTTATTTTCTTCTAACCCGCGGTAAAGGTGAACCCAAACCATCTCACAGCTGAGGGTTTGTAACAATTGTGAGCTAAACACATCAGTGGCACAAATCTCTCTGTGGAGCGGAGTTTGTTACAATGTATCAGCGAAGGTGAATTGCATCAAGCTGCTCACAGAGAACAGTCTACAATGGGCAGAACTGTAACTAGTCTTCATCTGTGAGGGACAGAAGGTTTGTGCCGCTTCCCACTTACAGCAAGCAGAGATTTTGAAAACGAGGAGGCGCTGAAGCTTAGAGCCTGTTGGAAAGCTGCAGATGATTCCATCATACAAGTCACCCCATGACATAACTTATCTGCCACCCACAGGATAAGTGCCTGATAGGGGGGGGGGGGGATGGGTAAAACTGCTGGGGCCCCGGCCGATCACAAGAACGGGGTCCATGTTCCTCCATTTGAATGAAGTCGCTGACATGAGTGTGTGTCCACTGCTCCATACACTGCAGATAGCAGCTCCATTCAAAGGAACACGGGCCCCGTTCTCATGACTGGCGGGGGCCCCAGAGGTTGAACATAAGACACATCCCCTATCCTGTGGGAAGCAGACAGGTTGTTGTTATGGGACAACCCCATAAAGTTGGCCATAGAGTTGGGATTTTTGATGGTGTCTTCTGGAGATAGATAGATATGAGATAGATATAAATTAATAGAAGATAGACAGATATATGATAGATAGATAGATAGATAGATACAGACTTGTCCTTCACTGATGAGATGCAGATCTGTTACCATCAGTCAGACCAAGGTCCCAAGAAAATGGTGCACAATCTCCAGTGTATGGCCAGAGAACAATGACACCGGGGTACAGGAGAATGAGGTGACGATAGATATCACCAGCAGCACGCTTGCACGCATTGCTGGGACTTGTAGTGCACCAGGCGGAGAAGCAGAATACATGACATGTACAGACAAGGCTCCGGGATGACACTACTGCACCCACCAAGGATCCATAGCTGCTGCAGGGAAGAGCGACACTTCCTGTTTGTATCACGTGACAGACGGGTCCTCCAGCGGGTCAGAATGAGTGAGCGCGGATCGCTCCTGGTCTGTGAGGACGCGGCTCTATATACCGCACAGCCAGGGCAGTCTGTACAGGGGCAGGTGACATACATCTTGCTGTATGGATTTACCTTTGGTGACCGCCCAGTGGCCCTGGTTTAATGTGAATGGTCTCCAAGCAGTGACCTCTCAGACACTGTAGAACTACAAGCCCCATGCTGTGTTGCAGTTTACCGAGGGCTGGGGGGCACTGCGGTAATAATCCTGTATGAGGGGCTGGATTATTAACCCCTTAATTGCTGGGACATTTTTTTCTGTGTGCATTTTAATATAGTTTAAGCCGCACAGACATAGGGGGCAGCAACTCCCCACGAAGACGTCGCTGTAGAATGATGTTATCACCAGGGGGTGAAGGGGATATTTGTCATAATATTTGAACTTACATAGAAACATAGAATGTGTCGGCAGATAAGACCCATTTGGCCCATCTAGTCTGCCCAATATACTGAGTACTATGGATAGCCCCCGGCCCTATCTTATATGAAGGATGGCCTTATGCCTATCCCATACATGCTTAAACTCCTTCACTGTATTTGCAGCTACCACTTCTGCAGGAAGGCTATTCCATGCATCCACTATCAAATCACATGCCAAAAAAATGTGTGATCTGTGGGGGGAAGAGGGGGTCCGACCAATGGAAACTCCACCAATCCGATACTCAGAGGCTTCCCTAATTTTAGTGGAGAGGTGGCTGGCATGTGCTAAGTGTCTGATCTGGGGTGTAATATCATGTAATAATTGGTCTGGTCTGATATTAATGTAGCGGTCTGGTCTGTGGTCGGATATTAATGTAGCGGGCTGGTCTGATACTAATGTAGCGGGCTGGTCTGATACTAATGTAGCGGGCTGGTCTGATTCTAATGTAGCGGGCTGGTCTGATACTAATGTAGCGGGCTGGTCTGATTCTAATGTAGCGGGCTGGTCTGATATTAATGTAGCGGTCTGGTCTGATATTAATGTAGCGGTCTGGTCTGTGGTCTGATATTAATGTAGCGGGCTGGTCTGATACTAATGTAGCGGGCTGGTCTGATACTAATGTAGCGGGCTGGTCTGATTCTAATGTAGCGGGCTGGTCTGATATTAATGTAGCGGTCTGGTCTGATATTAATGTAGCGGTCTGGTCTGTGGTCTGATATTAATGTAGCGGGCTGGTCTGATACTAATGTAGCGGGCTGGTCTGATACTAATGTAGCGGGCTGGTCTGATTCTAATGTAGCGGGCTGGTCTGATATTAATGTAGCGGGCTGGTCTGATTCTAATGTAGCGGGCTGGTCTGATATTAATGTAGCGGGCAGGTCTGATATTAATGTAGCGGGCAGGTCTGATATTAATGTAGCGGGCTGGTCTGATATTAATGTAGCGGGCAGGTCTGATACTAATGTAGCGGGCTGGTCTGATACTAATGTAGCGGGCTGGTCTGATACTAATGTAGCGGGCTGGTCTGATTCTAATGTAGCGGGCTGGTCTGATATTAATGTAGCGGGCAGGTCTGATATTAATGTAGAGGTCTGATCTGATATTAATGTAGTGGTCTGATCTGATAATAATGTAGCGGGCTGGTCTGATACTAATGTAGCATTATAGTCTAGGGTCTAATATTAATGTAGCAGTCTGGTCTCATATTACAGGGTTTGTCCAGTCATTGATATTCATGACCTATCGTCAGGATACGTCATCAATATCTGATTGGTGGGAGTCCCACACCCGGGACCCCCGCCAAACAGCTGTGAGACGAGGAGGCGGAGCTGCTTCCTCATCAATACACTACATCTCGTCTCCAGCGGAGCTGTGGCGTAGTGTAGTTACAGGCACCCACTCCATTAACTTGATTGGTATAAGTACTTGTATGACATTGTACTTCAGAGATGAAGTGCAGTGTAATGAAGAGGAAGCAGCGGCTTGCATGGAGCGCCGCCTCCTCTACAAACAGCAGATCAGCGGGGGCCCCGGGTGTCAGACCCCCTATCAGATATTGATGACCTATCCTGACAATAGTTCATCAATATTAACGGCTGGACAACCCCTTTAATGTGTCAGTCTAGTCTAGGATCTGATATTAATATAAGGGTCTGGTGTGGGACTGATAATAATACAGGGGTCTGGTCTGAAGACTGATATTAATATAGGGGTCTAGTCTGGGGACTGATAATACAGGGGTCTGGTCTGGGGACTGATAATAATACAGGGGTCTGGGGACTGATATTAATATAAGGGTTTTGTCTGGTGACATAATACAGAGGTCTTGTCTGGGGACTGATATCAAAATAGGAGTCTGGTCTGAAGACTGATATTAATATAGGGGTCTAGTCTGGGGACTGATAATACAGGGGTCTGGTCTGGGGACTGATATTAATATAGGGGTCTGGTCTGGGGACTGATATTAATATAGGGGTCTTGGGAATGATAATAATACAGGGGTCTGGTCTGGGGACTGATAATAATACAGGGGTCTTGGGAATGATAATAATACAGGGGTCTTGTCTGGGGGTTGAAATAGGGGATTTGCCTGATATTAATATAGGGGTCTGAATATTTTTAGGGGATCTCTTGGGGGGGGGGGGGGGGTCTAAATATATTTGTCCATGCCTTTTATATGCTTCCTTCCATTTCTGCCATGACCCGCTGCCGCAGTATCACCACTTTGCAGTCAGGTGTGCAGTGTACTTGATGTACTTGATTTGCGACTTAAGTTGGTGTTTTTGTTATTTTTTAATGTTCTATTACATTAACCTGGATCAGTCATGTGATGTCCTCGTAGAGGTCACAGGGAGAGGAGGAGGAGGAGGAGGCCGTACATGCCGCCCCCGGGCTGAATTTACACAACAAACATGGCAGACATGTGGAGACTGGTGGTATTATTAGAGGACATGACTATCATGTGTGATACAGTCTGCTGAGCTGGGGTATCTAATCCTACCTTCAGTGATATTGTCTGCTGAGTTGCCGTATCTAAGCTTGTCATATGGGATATTGTCTGCTGAACCTATGTATCTAATTCTATCTTCTGTGATACTGTTTGTTAAACCTTGGTATCTTTTCCTGTTGTGTGATACTGTCCACTGAGCTGTGTATCTAATCTTATCATGTGTGATACTGTCTGCTGAGCTGTGTATCTAATCTTATCATGTGTGATACTGTCTGCTGAGCGGTGTATCTAATCCTATCATGTGTGATACTGCCTGCTGAGCTGTGTATCTAATCCTATCCTGTGTGATACTACCTGCTGAGCTGTGTATCTAATCCTATCCTGTGTGATACTGTCCTCTGAGCTGTGTATCTAATCTTATCATGTGTGATACTGTCCTCTGAGCTGTGTATCTAATCTTATCATGTGTGATACTGTCCTCTGAGCTGTGTATCTAATCCTATCATGTGTGATACTGTCCACTGAGCTGTGTATCTAATCTTATCATGTGTGATACTGTCTGCTGAGCTGTGTATCTAATCTTATCATGTGTGATACTGTCTGCTGAGCTGTGTATCTAATCCTATCATGTGTGATACTGTCTGCTGAGCTGTGTATCTAATCTTATCATGTGTGATACTGTCCTCTGAGCTATGTATCTAATCCTATCATGTGTGATACTGCCTGCTGAGCTGTGTATCTAATCCTATCCTGTGTGATACTGCCTGCTGAGCTGTGTATCTAATCCTATCCTGTGTGATACTACCTGCTAAGCTGTGTATCTAATCCTATCCTGTGTGATACTGTCCTCTGAGCTGTGTATCTAATCTTATCATGTGTGATACTGTCCTCTGAGCTGTGTATCTAATCTTATCATGTGTGATACTGTCCTCTGAGCTGTGTATCTAATCCTATCATGTGCGATACTGTCTGCTGAGCTGTGTATCTAATCTTATCATGTGTGATACTGTCTGCTGAGCTGTGTATCTAATCCTATCATGTGTGATACTGTCCTCTGAGCTATGTATCTAATCCTATCATGTGTGATACTGCCTGCTGAGCTGTGTATCTAATCCTATCCTGTGTGATACTGCCTGCTGAGCTGTGTATCTAATCCTATCCTGTGTGATACTACCTGCTGAGCTTTGTATCTAATCCTATCGTGTGTGATACTGTCTGCTGAGCTGTGTATCTAATCCTATCCTGTGTGATACTGTCCTCTGAGCTGTGTATCTAATCTTATCATGTGTGATACTGTCCTCTGAGCTGTGTATCTAATCTTATCATGTGTGATACTGTCCTCTGAGCTGTGTATCTAATCTTATCATGTGTGATACTGTCCTCTGAGCTGTGTATCTAATCCTATCATGTGCGATACTGTCTGCTGAGCTGTGTATCTAATCTTATCATGTGTGATACTGTCTGCTGAGCTGTGTATCTAATCCTATCATGTGTGATACTGTCTGCTGAGCTGTGTATCTAATCCTATCATGTGTGATACTGTCCTCTGAGCTATGTATCTAATCCTATCATGTGTGATACTGTCCTCTGAGCTATGTATCTAATCCTATCATGTGTGATACTGCCTGCTGAGCTGTGTATCTAATCCTATCCTGTGTGATACTGCCTGCTGAGCTGTGTATCTAATCCTATCCTGTGTGATACTACCTGCTGAGCTGTGTATCTAATCCTATCCTGTGTGATACTGTCCTCTGAGCTGTGTATCTAATCTTATCATGTGTGATACTGTCCTCTGAGCTGTGTATCTAATCTTATCATGTGTGATACTGTCCTCTGAGCTGTGTATCTAATCCTATCATGTGCGATACTGTCTGCTGAGCTGTGTATCTAATCTTATCATGTGTGATACTGTCTGCTGAGCTGTGTATCTAATCCTATCATGTGTGATACTGTCCTCTGAGCTATGTATCTAATCCTATCATGTGTGATACTGCCTGCTGAGCTGTGTATCTAATCCTATCCTGTGTGATACTGCCTGCTGAGCTGTGTATCTAATCCTATCCTGTGTGATACTACCTGCTGAGCTTTGTATCTAATCCTATCGTGTGTGATACTGTCTGCTGAGCTGTGTATCTAATCCTATCCTGTGTGATACTGTCCTCTGAGCTGTGTATCTAATCTTATCATGTGTGATACTGTCCTCTAAGCTGTGTATCTAATCTTATCATGTGTGATACTGTCCTCTGAGCTGTGTATCTAATCTTATCATGTGTGATACTGTCCTCTGAGCTGTGTATCTAATCCTATCATGTGCGATACTGTCTGCTGAGCTGTCTATCTAATCTTATCATGTGTGATACTGTCTGCTGAGCTGTGTATCTAATCCTATCATGTGTGATACTGTCCTCTGAGCTATGTATCTATTCCTATCATGTGTGATACTGCCTGCTGAGCTGTGTATCTAATCCTATCCTGTGTGATACTGCCTGCTGAGCTGTGTATCTAATCCTATCCTGTGTGATACTACCTGCTGAGCTTTGTATCTAATCCTATCGTGTGTGATACTGTCTGCTGAGCTGTGTATCTAATCCTATCCTGTGTGATACTGTCCTCTGAGCTGTGTATCTAATCTTATCATGTGTGATACTGTCCTCTGAGCTGTGTATCTAATCCTATAATGTGTGATACTGTCTGCTGAGCTGTGTATCTAATCCTATCATGTGTGATACTGTCCGCTGAGCTGTGTATTTAATCCTATCATGTGTGATACTGTCCTCTGAGCTGTGTATCTAATCTTATCATGTGTGATACTGTCCTCTGAGCTGTGTATCTAATCTTATCATGTGTGATACTGTCCTCTGAGCTGTGTATCTAATCCTATCATGTGTGATACTGTCCTCTGAGCTATGTATCTAATCCTATCATGTGTGATACTGCCTGCTGAGCTGTGTATCTAATCCTATCCTGTGTGATACTGCCTGCTGAGCTGTGTATCTAATCCTATCCTGTGTGATACTACCTGCTGAGCTTTGTATCTAATCCTATCGTGTGTGATACTGTCTGCTGAGCTGTGTATCTAATCCTATCCTGTGTGATACTGTCCTCTGAGCTGTGTATCTAATCTTATCATGTGTGATACTGTCTGCTGAGCTGTGTATCTAATCTTATCATGTGTGATACTGTCTGCTGAGCTGTGTATCTAATCCTATCATGTGTGATACTGTCCGCTGAGCTGTGTATCTAATCCTATCATGTGTGATACTGTCTGCTGAGCTGTGTATCTAATCCTATCATGTGTGATACTGTCCTCTGAGCTGTGTATCTAATCTTATCATGTGTGATACTGTCCGCTGAGCTGATGTATCTAATCCTATCCTGTGTGATACTGTCTGCTGAGCTGTGTATCTAATCTTATCATGTGTGATACTGTCCTCTGAGCTGTGTATCTAATCTTATCATGTGTGATACTGTCTGCTGAGCTGATGTATCTAATCCTATCCTGTGTGATACTGTCTGCTGAGCTGTGTATCTAATCCTATCATGTGTGATACTGTCTGCTGAGGTGTGTATCTAAGCCTATCATGTGTGATACTGTCTGCTGGGCTGTGTATCTAAGCCTATCATGTGTGATACTGTCTGCTGAGCTGTGTATCTAATCCTATCATGTGTGATACTGTCTGCTGAGCTGTGTATCTAATCCTATCATGTGTGATACTGTCTGCTGAGCTGTGTATCTAAGCCTGTCATGTGTGATACTGTCTGCTGAGCTGTGTATCTAAGCCTGTCATGTGTGATACAGTCTGCTGAGCTGTGTATCTAATCCTATCATGTGTGATACTGTCTGCTGAGCTGTGTATCTAATCCTATCCTTTGTGATACTGTCTGCTTAGCTGTGTATCTAATCCTATCATGTGTGATACTGTCTGCTGAGCTGTGTATCTAATCCTGTCATGTGTGATACTGTCTGCTGAGCTGTGTATCTAAGCCTGTCATGTGTGATACTGTCTGCTGAGCCATGTATCTAATCCTATCATGTGTGATACTGTCTGCTGAGCTGTGTATCTAATCCTATCATGTGTGATACTGTCTGCTGAGCTGTGTATCTAATCCTATCATATGTGATACTGTCTTCTGAGCTGTGTATCTAAGCCTATCATGTGTGATACTGTCTGCAGTGCTGTGTATCTAATCCTACCATGTGTGATACAGTATACTGTGCTGTGTATCTAATCCTATCATATGTGATACTGCCTGCTGAGCTGTGTATCTAATCCTATCCTGTGTGATACTGCCTGCTGAGCTGTGTATCTAATCCTATCCTGTGTGATACTACCTGCTGAGCTTTGTATCTAATCCTATCGTGTGTGATACTGTCTGCTGAGCTGTGTATCTAATCCTATCCTGTGTGATACTGTCCTCTGAGCTGTGTATCTAATCTTATCATGTGTGATACTGTCTGCTGAGCTGTGTATCTAATCCTATCATGTGCGATACTGTCTGCTGAGCTGTGTATCTAATCTTATCATGTGTGATACTGTCTGCTGAGCTGTGTATCTAATCCTATCATGTGTGATACTGTCCGCTGAGCTGTGTATCTAATCCTATCATGTGTGATACTGTCTGCTGAGCTGTGTATCTAATCCTATCATGTGTGATACTGTCCTCTGAGCTGTGTATCTAATCTTATCATGTGTGATACTGTCCGCTGAGCTGATGTATCTAATCCTATCCTGTGTGATACTGTCTGCTGAGCTGTGTATCTAATCTTATCATGTGTGATACTGTCCTCTGAGCTGTGTATCTAATCTTATCATGTGTGATACTGTCTGCTGAGCTGATGTATCTAATCCTATCCTGTGTGATACTGTCTGCTGAGCTGTGTATCTAATCCTATCATGTGTGATACTGTCTGCTGAGGTGTGTATCTAAGCCTATCATGTGTGATACTGTCTGCTGGGCTGTGTATCTAAGCCTATCATGTGTGATACTGTCTGCTGAGCTGTGTATCTAATCCTATCATGTGTGATACTGTCTGCTGAGCTGTGTATCTAATCCTATCATGTGTGATACTGTCTGCTGAGCTGTGTATCTAAGCCTGTCATGTGTGATACTGTCTGCTGAGCTGTGTATCTAAGCCTGTCATGTGTGATACAGTCTGCTGAGCTGTGTATCTAATCCTATCATATGTGATACTGTCTGCTGAGCTGTGTATCTAATCCTATCCTTTGTGATACTGTCTGCTTAGCTGTGTATCTAATCCTATCATGTGTGATACTGTCTGCTGAGCTGTGTATCTAATCCTGTCATGTGTGATACTGTCTGCTGAGCTGTGTATCTAAGCCTGTCATGTGTGATACTGTCTGCTGAGCCATGTATCTAATCCTATCATGTGTGATACTGTCTGCTGAGCTGTGTATCTAATCCTATCATGTGTGATACTGTCTGCTGAGCTGTGTATCTAATCCTATCATATGTGATACTGTCTTCTGAGCTGTGTATCTAAGCCTATCATGTGTGATACTGTCTGCAGTGCTGTGTATCTAATCCTACCATGTGTGATACAGTATACTGTGCTGTGTATCTAATCCTATCATATGTGATACTGTCTGCTGAGCTGTGTATCTAAGCCTATCATGTGTGATACTGTCTGCTGAGCTGTGTATCTAATCCTATCATGTGTGATACTGTCTGCTGAGCTGTGTATCTAATCCTATCCTGTGTGATACTGTCTGCTGAGCTGATGTATCTAATCCTATCCTGTGTGATACTGTCTTCTGAGCTGTGTATCTAATCTTATCATGTGTGATACTATCTGCTGAGCTGTGTATCTAATCTTATCATGTGTTATACTGTCTGTTAAACTGCTGTATCCAAGCTTGCCTGCTGAATCTCTGTATCTAATCCTATCTTCTGTAATATTGTTGGCTGAGTAGCTGTATCTAAGCTTGTCACATGTGATAATGTCTGCTGAGCTGTGTATCCAAGTTTGCTGTGTGTGGTACAATCTGTTGAACCTCTGTATCTAATCCTGTCTTCTGTGATAGTGTCTTCTGAGTTGCTGTTATATGTGATACTGTCTGTTGAATCCTTGTATCTAATCCTATCATGTGTGATACAGTCTGCTGAGCTGTGTATCTAATCCTATCCTGTGTGATACAGTCTGCTGAGCTGTGTATCTAATCCTATCCTGTGTGATACTGTCTGTTGAATCCTTGTATCTAATCCTATCATGTGTGATACTGTCTGCTGAGCTGTGTATCTAATCCTATCCTTTGTGATACTGTCTGCTTAGCTGTGTATCTAATCCTATCATGTGTGATACTGTCTGCTGAGCTGTGTATCTAATCCTGTCATGTGTGATACTGTCTGCTGAGCTGTGTATCTAAGCCTGTCATGTGTGATACTGTCTGCTGAACCATGTATCTAATCCTATCATGTGTGATACTGTCTGCTGAGCTGTGTATCTAATCCTATCATGTGTGATACTGTCTGCTGAGCTGTGTATCTAATCCTATCATATGTGATACTGTCTGCTGAGCTGTGTATCTAAGCCTATCATGTGTGATACTGTCTGCTGAGCTGTGTATCTAATCCTGTCCTGTGTAATACTGTCTGCTGAGCTGTGTATCTAATCCTATCCTTTGTGATACTGTCTGCTTAGCTGTGTATCTAATCCTATCATGTGTGATACTGTCTGCTGAGCTGTGTATCTAATCCTGTCATGTGTGATACTGTCTGCTGAGCTGTGTATCTAAGCCTGTCATGTGTGATACTGTCTGCTGAGCCATGTATCTAATCCTATCATGTGTGATACTGTCTGCTGAGCTGTGTATCTAATCCTATCATGTGTGATACTGTCTGCTGAGCTGTGTATCTAATCCTATCATATGTGATACTGTCTGCTGAGCTGTGTATCTAAGCCTATCATGTGTGATACTGTCTGCTGAGGTGTGTATCTAAGCCTATCATGTGTGATACTGTCTGCTGGGCTGTGTATCTAAGCCTATCATGTGTGATACTGTCTGCTGAGCTGTGTATCTAAGCCTGTCATGTGTGATACTGTCTGCTGAGCTGTGTATCTAAGCCTGTCATGTGTGATACAGTCTGCTGAGCTGTGTATCTAATCCTATCATGTGTGATACTGTCTGCTGAGCTGTGTATCTAATCCTATCATATGTGATACTGTCTGCTGAGCTGTGTATCTAATCCTATCCTTTGTGATACTGTCTGCTTAGCTGTGTATCTAATCCTATCATGTGTGATACTGTCTGCTGAGCTGTGTATCTAATCCTGTCATGTGTGATATTGTCTGCTGAGCTGTGTATCTAAGCCTGTCATGTGTGATACTGTCTGCTGAGCTGTGTATCTAATCCTATCATGTGTGATACTGTCTGCTGAGCTGTGTATCTAATCCTATCATGTGTGATACTGTCTGCTGAGCTGTGTATCTAATCCTATCATGTGTGATACTGTCTGCTGAGCTTTGTATCTAAGCCTATCATGTGTGATACTGTCTGCTGAGCTGTGTATCTAATCCTATCATGTGTGATACTGTCTGCTGAGCTGTGTATCTAATCCTATCATGTGTGATACTGTCTGCTGAGCTGTGTATCTAATCCTATCATATGTGATACTGTCTGCTGAGCTGTGTATCTAATCCTATCCTGTGTGATACTGTCTGCTGAGCTGTGTATCTAAGCCTGTCATGTGTGATACTGTCTGCTGAGCTGTGTATCTAATCCTATCATATGTGATACTGTCTGCTGAGCTGTGTATCTAATCCTATCCTGTGTGATACTGTCTGCTGAGCTGTGTATCTAAGCCCGTCATGTGTGATACTGTCTGCTGAGCTGTGTATCTAAGCCTGTCATGTGTGATACTGTCTGCTGAGCTGTGTATCTAAGCCCGTCATGTGTGATACTGTCTGCTGAGCTGTGTATCTAAGCCTGTCATGTGTGATACTGTCTGCTGAGCTGTGTATCTAAGCCCGTCATGTGTGATACTGTCTGCTGAGCTGTGTATCTAAGCCTGTCATGTGTGATACTGTCTGATGAGCTGTGTATCTAATACTATCATGTGTGATACTGTCTGTTGAATCCCTGTGTGATACTGTCTGCTGAGCCGTTGTATCTAAGCCTATCGTATGTGATACTTTCTATTGAGCCGTCGTATCTAAGCCTATCATGTGATACAGTCTCATTTCCATTATGCTGCAGTACACTCTGTGGGTCTGCAGAGGGCGCAGCAGTTCTGCTCCCCATCACCACAACACTAAGGCGGCTGTAGTAGCGGGGTAACAATGGCTGCATTATGTTAGTCAGGTGCCAGGCGATGCCAGGGCTGGAGCTGGCAGACAATAAAGCGCCTGTTAGATACAAGGTATCACAGGAGACGGGCATTATTGCCAGCGTTCCTGACAAGCGGCGGATAACTGCTGCTGGATCGGTTCCTTGTCACCCAGACCAGAAGCCATGTATTTCTGCCTGCAGCGAGGGATGGACGTGTGTGTGCCACCTTAGAAGCCACGGCTGGTGCTGGGGGCCCTGCTGCTTTCTTATGTGACAGGGGGCCCCACAGACACCAGGGCTGCAACCTCTGCACCCCCTATAGTGACACCCTTGGGTCCTGGTAGTCAGAGGAAGCTGCCTAACTCAGTCCTTACCGGATCCCATAGGAACGGACATTGCATCAATAGGTGGGGTTTGGCGGCGCCTTACTGAATTCCGCCGTTTATCCGCTTTTGGAATCTGGGGGGTCCCAGCCCAGTTCCCCCTCGGTCCATATATTCCCCAGCAGGTCTCAGGCATTTATAATCAGGAACAACAATGATGCATCAGAAGTTAGCTAAATGTGGAGTTCCTCTTTAAATCACTTTACAGCTCTTCCTGGCAGGATGCATCAGAAGTTAGCTAAATTTGGAGTTCCCCTTTAAATTACCTTACTGCTCTTCCTGGCAGGATGCATCAGAAGTTAGCTAAATGTGGAATTCCCCTTTAAATCACTTTACTGCTCTTCCTGGCAGGATGCATTAGAAGTTAGTTAGCTAAATGTGGTGTTCCCCTTCAAATCACTTTACTGCTCTTCCTGGCAGGATGCATTAGAAGTTAGCTAAACGTGGAGTTCCCCTTTAAATCACTTTACAGCTCTTCCTGGCAGGATGCATCAGAAGTTAGCTAAATTTGGAGTTCACCTTTAAATTACCTTACTGCTCTTCCTGGTAGGATGCATCAGAAGTTAGCTAAATGTGGAATTCCCCTTTAAATCACTTTACTGCTCTTCCTGGCAGGATGCATTAGAAGTTAGTTAGCTAAATGTGGTGTTCCCCTTCAAATCACTTTACTGCTCTTCCTGGCAGGATGCATCAGAAGTTAGCTAAATGTGGAATTCCCCTTTAAATCACTTTACTGCTCTTCCTGGTAGGATGCATCAGAAGTTAGCTAAATGTGGAATTCCCCTTTAAATCACTTTACTGCTCTTCCTGGCAGGATGCATTAGAAGTTAGTTAGCTAAATGTGGTGTTCCCCTTCAAATCACTTTACTGCTCTTCCTGGCAGGATGCATTAGAAGTTAGCTAAACGTGGAGTTCCCCTTTAAATCACTTTACTGCTCTTCCTGGCAGGATGGATTAGAAGTTAGCTAAACGTGGAGTTCCTCTTTAAATCACTTTACTGCTCTTCCTGGCAGGATGCATCAGAAGTTAGCTAAACGTGGAGTTCCCCTTTAAAACACTTTACTGCTCTTCCTGGCAGGATGCATTAGAAGTTAGCTAAACGTGGGGTTCCCCTTTAAATCACTTTACTGCTCCTCCTGGCAGGATGCATCAGAAGTTAGCTAAATGTGGAGTTCCCCTTTAAATCACATTACTGCTCTTCCTGGCAGGATGCATTAGAAGTTAGCTAAACGTGGGGTTCCCCTTTAAATCACTTTACTGCTCCTCCTGGCAGGATGCATCAGCAGTTAGCTAAATGTGGAGTTCCCCTTTAAATCACTTTACTGCTCTTCCTGGCAGGATGCATCAGAAGTTAGCTAAACGTGGAGTTCCCCTTTAAATCACTTTACTGCTCCTCCTGGCAGGATGCATCAGAAGTTAGCTAAATGTGGAGTTCCCCTTTAAATCACTTTACTGCTCCTCCTGGCAGGATGCATCAGAAGTTAGCTAAATGTGGAGTTCCTCTTTAAAACACTTTACTGCTCTTCCTGACATGATGCATCAGAAGTTAGCTAAATGCGGAGTTCCCCTTTAAATCACTTTACTGCTCCTCCTGGCAGGATGCATCAGAAGTTAGCTAAATGTGGCGTTCACCTTTAAAACACTTTACTGCTCCTCCTGGCAGGATGCATCAGAAGTTAGCTAAATCTGGAGTTCCCCTTTAAAACACTTTACTGCTCCTCCTGGCAGGATGTGCGGTTGTAACTCATCCACTATAAATAGCATTATGTCCAGCTTGTAGGATAGTGCACTTATGGAGGTGACTAATGTCTGTTGATGTTTTGCACGGACGATACGTGTTTTGTCCTTGAGAAGTGATGGTTTCGCTCCTCTCTGAGTGTGAGCGCAATCTGTCCTCCGACTATCTCCAGATCTCCAGTAATTACAGAAAACAAGGCCCGGGCGGTGTGGGCGGAGGCGGCCATAAGACACCTGCTCCTCCTGAGGTACAGGTGAGACAATACCTCAGACATCATCCGAGCTGCTGCTTGTGACGGATCCAGACGGGACCCGAGTCCGGTACTCCTTGCGGGTAAGGACTGTTTACTATCCTCACCTTCACATAGGATGGATTCCGGTTACACTAAGTTATCCCTTATCCACAGGATATTAGATCGTGGGAGTCCTACCACTGGGACCCCCACCCATCACGAGCTACCCCCTAAAGCTTGGTCGGGCACGCGAGAGAGTGGAGCGCGGTATGGGGCCATAGAGATGAGCATGGGCGACTTCGTTCATTTAAGCGTGGCTGTGGGGGGGTCTGAGCAGTGGGACCACCACCCATCGAATAGATATCCCCCTTTCTGTGGATAGGTGATAACGTGAAACTACTGGAATACCCCTTTAAAGGCTGATCTACACTTAAAGGGTAACTCCATTTAATAGCAGAAACTTCAGGGGTGACTGCAGTTAAACCCGTAATCCCATTTTCCTCCATTTACAGTATAGGACCAGAGCAAACAGCTACTCATATCTCAGCTTCCTTAAAGCGGTATTCCGGTTACAGAAAGTTATTATCCCCTATCCACAGGATGATGGCTATCCTCCGGCACTCCAGCTGTGCTAAAACTACAACTCCCAAAATATACACTTGCTTGGCTGTTCTCAGAACTCCATAGAAATGAATGGAGCATGCTGGGAGTCGTAGTTTTACCAGTGCCGGAGGTTAGCCATCGCTGAGATAGGGGATAACAATTAGATCGGCGGGGGTCCTACCACTGGGACTCCCACTGGTCACGAGAACGGGGGCAGCCGTGGAGCCCCCCTGAAGTGGATGGAGCGGCTGGTCGGAAATGCGTGCCGCTGCTCCGGATCTCTTTTATTACGTGTCCTCCCACTGGTCACGAGAATGGGGGCAGCCGTGGAGCCCCCCTGAAGTGCATGGAGCGGCTGGTCGGAAATGCGTGCCGCTGCTCCGGATCTCTTTTATTACGTGTCCTCCCACTAGCTCATTCCCTGCAGCATAAGGCTACATTCACACGACCATGCGGATCCGCAAAACACGGATACTGGCCGGCGTGCGTTCCGCAATTTGTGGGCTGCACATGGCTGCCGCTACCATAGAAATTGAGACAAGAATAGGACATGCTGTATAATGAATGACTCAATGAAAAATCAATTTTGCGGAACGGGTGCGGACTCATGCGTATGGCTGTGTGAATGTAGCCTGAGAGGGTCCCATAGCTTTGTTAAGGCTGCACTTCCTGTTTCATGAATAGAATGCCAGAACTACAGTAAAGACTGACACAAAACAGTAGGAGAGACATCCCAGACATTTTTCCTTAGCCTAAAAGATTTCATATTCAAGACAGTGATCTGTCCTTGGGGGCTGTAGGCTAATCCAGGTGTCCACACCTGTCAACAGCGCCACACCTGTCCACGGGTTGTGTGCGGTACTCCAGGTCAGCTCTACTGAAAGTGAATGTGGTGGCGCTGCAACACCGCACACAGCCTGGCACAGGCTTCCTGGGAGAGGGATAGGGGGTCAAGTGCAGTCAGTGCGGTATTTTTTCTGGCTCAATGATTCTGCACTGACTTACTTGTTTGGCGCACATTCGGTCAGACATTGCTTTCTTATCGCCATTTGGACCACTATTATATAGGCACGGCATAGTGTTGTACTCTATGGCACTGTTATACAGGCACTATGGGGCAGCATTATGGTGGTATTACACAGGCACTACAAAACAGTGTTAGTTTTGTACTCTGTGACACTATTATACAGGTACTGTATGGCTGCATTAAGGTGGTATTATATAGGTAGAGCATAGCACTGCTAGTGTTGTACTCCATGGCACTATAGGGCAGCATTATGGTGGTATTATATAGGTAGATCATAGCAGTGCTAGTGTTGTACTCTGTGACACTATTATACAGGTACTGTATGGCAGCATTAAGGTGGTATTATATAGGTAGATCATAGCACTGTTAGTGTTGTACTCTATGGCACTATTATATAGACAGCATAATGGTGGTATTATATAGGTAGATCATAGCACTGTTAGTGTTGTACTCTATGGCACTATTATATAGACAGCATAATGGTGGTATTATATAGGTAGATAATAGCACTGTTAGTGTTGTACTCCATGGCACTATTATATAGGCAGCATTATGGTGGTATTATATAGGTAGATCATAGCACTGTTAGTGTTGTACTCTATGGCACTATTATATAGACAGCATAATGGTGGTATTATATAGGTAGATCATAGCACTGTTAGTGTTGTACTCTATGGCACTATTATATAGACAGCATAATGGTGGTATTATATAGGTAGATCATAGCACCGTTAGTGTTGTACTCTATGGCACTATTATATAGGCAGCATAATGGTGGTATTATATAGGTAGATGATATCATAGCAGTGCTAGTGTTGTACTCTATGGCACTATAGGGCGGTATTATGGCAGTATTATTCAGACACTCATAGGACTGTTATTGGGTTTGTATTATGGCATTATTATACTTCACCTCCCACCTTCATCTGCCTCTCAGAAAACTCAAAAACATCTACACAAGAAAAATCCTCTCACAACACTGTCGAAAAACAAGGGCAAAATGTGACCTCAAATTCACCGTAAAGAGCGGCGTGTGTTGTGCGTTGCCTATGGACTTGTTGACTGCAGTGCGGTAATTGCTGGGTGACGGGTTTACTTTGAGGGTCACGCCCTGCGCCCTGTAGCAACATAAACAGCAGCCATGTGGGATAGGCTATGTGCAATTCTGCCTTCATTCATGTGAAATAGAGCAGCTGGCGCAGCAACCATAGTCGAGCATGCATGTATTCTGAATGGGAAAAACAGAGAAAGCTGCTGCCACATACTTCTGTCAGCAGCTCCTCTCACCCAGAGCATAACGATCAGGCATGCTGTAATCCAACAGCCCAATCCTTTTCTCCCCCCAAGATCTTCCGTCAGCATTACATGGTTGATCGATCCGGCAGTTTTGACCGCCATATATATCGCCAAAGTGTTCCGAGAGTCAGACCCCTGCCAATCTCATATTGATGAAACCCCTTTGAAGTTGCTCATACACATTAGATGTACGGTGGCCAAACCCTCCGATATCATCGGGATCCATCAGCCATCTAATGAGATAAGACAGAAGTTTGTGACAACAGCGTTCTACGTTTTTCCCACTCAGAATACATGCATGCTCGACCAAGCCAATAATGCATGTGTATGAAAAGACAAATGTCAGCCAAATAAGCATTTAGCGGAAAATATGTAAAATGAATTTATATCAAGATCATGAAGTAACATTACATGATTGGGGCTGTAGTACTGTGGGTTTCTCAGAGATAGTACCACTCATGATAGACTTAGATACATGAACCAAAGGTCCTCTACCCTCCACACTTTGTTTCAGGCACTTTTCTTGATCATGTAAAGAGTGTTCCCCCTACTGGGGCCTTTTAGTAGTAGAGTTTCCCATAAACCAATTAGAGCACCTACTAAATGATTAACCATCATCTAATGTGTTCTCCTTCTTTCCCAGAAATGAGCATTTCTTGTGAACCCCCAGTGATCATTACACCAGACGCAGATGTCTGGGAAATCGATACCAGTGCCTATGCTGACTGTAGGCACTTTGTGGACTGGGACCAATTCCCCGCTAAAACCGGACCACTGAAAACCTCCCATGTGGAGATTCCTCAATCACAGAAGGACCTGAAGAAGATGGCAAGAGACGGAACTTGGGGTGAAAATCGAGCCGTGCGGGCTCAAGCCTACAACCAGATCACCAAAAATATTAATTGTCAGATATTTACACCCACCACAACCGTTTATCATAATGTGTCGGAGCGTCTTTTCGGGCAGAGTGGACTGGATGATCACCCGTTACCAGAATTCCTGGAGTGTTGTCCCATGCCCATGTATTGCCTGAATGCTCGAGGTGAAACTGCTGTGAAGAAGATACTTATATGCATTGGTGACCAGTATCCAGACATCACATACTGCCCCACGTTGCCCGCGGTGGTGGCCCTCTTGATGCATTTTAGTGAAGATGAAGCAGAGTGTTTTGAGAGGACATGCCGCCTCATTTCATGCTCGGAACACCACAAGACTTACATCGAGCAAAGTTTCTTGTCCTATGAAGCTTCCGGCATGACTTTTGGAGACTTAGCCAAAAAGTATTGCCAGGCTGGCCATAAGTTCATCACTACCCACTGTGAAAACTCATCGGAATTCTTCTCAGATTGGTTGATGTGGATCTTTGGAGACTTGCCCTTTGAATACATCATCAGGGTCTTTGATATCTTCCTTCTTGAGGGCAACAAGGTGCTGTACCGGGTGGCTCTAGCCTTGCTCAAGCAGTACAAGCTTCACACCGAGTATGAGGGTCAGGACGTTAAAAATGACATCCAGGAATTTGTCAAGAACATCTCCAACCACGTTTGTGTGGAGAAGCTGTTAGAGAAAGCCTTCAGCATTAGGCTTTTCTCCCACAAGGAGATCTGGCTTCTACACATGGCCAACAAAAAGGCTTTGTCGCAGAGTGGGATCACCGTCATGCAACCAAGGTGAATGGATACTCTTAAGGGAATTCCATCTTTTGAGCCACGTTTGGTGGTGGGGAGGGGAAAGGACTGTTGCACCCTTCCTTTAGGGAAACATTGGGGATCCCAACTCATGGACCTCTACCAGTGTTATCTCTTCAAAATGTCATTTCTCCAGTAAAATGCAGTATTACAACCCTGGACTTGGATGTCCCTATAGATGCCAGTGGTCCTATGTAGGCACTACTATGTGTGGTTACTTTTGTTGTGTGTGGCACAACTTAGTGGGCAGTACTGGGCTGAATTATATTATGTGGCACCAGTGTGTGGCACAGTTGGGGCCAATTTATTGTTTGGCACTACCGTATTGCATAGGTATTGAGTCAATTCAAATGGCTTCATTGCATGGTGCATTACCATATGGACCGACTGAATATCTGGCTGTATGGTAGCACTGTGGTTTTTAGTAGTAGATCAGGGATCAGCAACCTCCCGCATTCCAGCTGTTCTGAAACCATGACTCACAGAATGCTCCATTCACTTCTGAGGAAATAACAAGAACAGCCATGCAAGCGTGCATGCTGGGAGTTGTAGTTTCGTAGATAGAAATGCTCAGTGCATCGATGCAACATTGGCAATAATCATGTCCTGTTTTCTTGCAGACAACCGGCTCACATGTCCATAGACATCACACAATTCTCCTCGGAAATCGTAACAGCCCATGAAATGAGGACGGTGTGGTCATGGATTCCAGAACGCTACTCCCTGTACCCCCCAGTTCTGTTGTTCTCTACCCTTCAGCATGGCTATAGTCTTCAGAGGTAACAGCACTGATCAAATTTGTACTCGGGTCATCTGTCACTATAAGGGTTGTGGGAGTCAAAGACAAGCATACCATAGAGGCAGCCACTAGACTCCTATAGAGTAGTGTTATACCGTGAATTTCAAGATTGGATAATAACATAGGCTTAAACAGGCTAGGTGAAATAAAGTGTTTACTAAGTGTGATAGAATGAAAACATAAAATACATTAAAGTTACAAACAAATCACATACAGAGTAAAAGTAGGTAACAATCAATCACCTGGCCTGTAACAACGATGGGGTGAGCTCCCATCACCACACCACCAGCATGGTACTTGGCCAACGCCCCCCCCATGGTAGGGGATGAACCATCACATTTGTTGCTCACCATATGTGGCATGCTCCCCGATGGATGCATGTGTGCACAGGGTGGTCCACCCAAGGGTTAAATGGGTCTGAACGGCTGAAAGTTGCCCTAAAATAATACAGTTGGCAAAATAACTAATAATTTACACCTAGTGATTTATTTCCAGGTTTCCTATTTTGCATTGCTTTTAGAGATAGACCTCTAAGAAGGAAAAGCAATTTAATGCCTGGGTCACTTTTACCGAGCGGTTTGTAGAAAATGCAGCTAATCTATTGCCAGAAGCCGAGAAAACACATTTATCAAGGGCAGGAAATAGGAATTAGGACATTGCAATAAAAACAGGGCGAGGTACGGATTTTTGCATGCCCGGCGGTAATTGTGTAATCGAAGGCGACATCTTGTTCAGATATTCTGGGAAGCATTATGAGCGTAGAGATAACCTAAAATTGCCATCCATGAAGCTGACTTGAAGGGAATCTGTCAGCAGTTTTGACCATGCGAAACTGCTGACAGCACTGGCTAGGGGCTGGGGAAAGCAAGACAAATATACCTTATGTGGAGCTTTTATTATCAGGAGTAGTGTGAATATGAAGTTTTATTCTGTCAGTCTGCTCCTACAAGTGCCCAGGGCGGAGCTTCACTGTGAAGTGCTGTCTGCCTTAAAGGGATTGTCTGAATTAAAATTGTATTATACTAATCTGCTGTGGGGCACGTAAAATAATAAAAACACTTACCTTGCGTTCACCGCCATCATAAGTGCTCCTCGCTGTTCCCAGGGCTGCAGCCAGTAACGTATTGTTGTGGCTGCAGCAGTGACATCTAATATACTGCTGCAGTCAATCACTGGCCTCAGTGTTGTATGGCCTGAGAGACCGCTGAGACCACTGATTTGCTGCAGCAGTATACGGGACAGGGGCATAGCTAGCATGGAAGCAGGGGAAGTTGCAGCTACAGGGACTCAGGAAGGAGGAGGACATATAGATTTATTTTAAAGGTCCAGGGAGCAGTGAGTATGGTGCTCCTACAGTAGTGGTAGCACTGGTATTACTCACTGCTCCTGAGGTCTGCATTAAGGGGACTGGGGGTGGGGCCCTTAGTTCAAGTTATACCACTGATACGGGATGTCACCGCTGCAGCCCAGGGAAGAGGAAGGAGTAGCAGAGCTGGATCGGAGGGGCTGGTATAGGTGACGTAAGTTATTATATTATTTTACCAGCCCCACAGCAGATTAGTATAATAAAATTTTAACTTAGACAACCCCTTTAAGCTGCTTCATAGCCCTTCTCCTCTTTTATGAGTGACAGCTGTAGCATCCAATCAGGAGACCACTACATCTGTTACTTAAAGGAGAGGGGAGGATCTGTGAAAAGCTCAATGGAGAGAGCACACCACAGTAATTCTCCGCTTCCTTGGCTCTTAAGAAGCAGAACCTGTCAGAATAAAACTTCATATTCACACTACACCAGATAAAAAAAGCTCAACAAAAGGCATGTTTGTCCTGCTCTCCCCGGGACCTATCCTGTGCTATCAGCAGTTTAGCATGGTCAAAAGTGCTGACAGACTCCCTTTAATAGCCATGTAACCATACCTTAAAGGGGTTTTCCATTTTATGTAACTGTCTTAATACCCTTTGTAGTTTATTAAAAGGCGCACACCTCTTAATAAATGTAGTGCATTAAGGACTGTACTAAAGTCAGAAAATAAAATATACGCCTAAATGTTTTAGGCCACTCCTCCTCATGGTAAACCAGACCCACTTTGGTAACTTATGCTAAATGTGGCGTAAAAAGGTGAATTGAAAAATTTGCAACTGTTTACAGCAAAAGCTGATGTAAAATTTGGGCCGTTGTGTTTTAATTCCTCACTATTTCCAAGATCTTTGCTTATTGTCATTGAATAGGAACATACTTGTTTACATCCAGCAGTTCCCCTTAGTGCTCCCCTCACAATAGTGTTGCACCCTTAGTGCTCCCTTCATAATAGTGCAGCCCCTTTAGTTCTCCCCTCACAATAGTGCTGCCCCTTATTGCTCCCCTCACAATAGTGCTGCCCCTTATTGCTTCCCTCACAATAGTGCTGCCCCTTATTGATCCCCTCACATCAGTGCTGTCCCTTATTGCTCCCCTCACAATAGTGCAGCCCCTTTAGTTCTCCCCTCACAATAGTGCTGCCCCTTATTGCTCCCCTCACAATAGTGCTGCCCCTTATTGCTTCCCTCACAATAGTGCTGCCCCTTATTGCTCCCCTCACAATAGTGCTGCCCCTTTTTGCTCCCCTCACAATAGTGATGCCCCTTATTGCTTTCCTCACAATAGTGCTGCCCCTTATTGCTTCCCTCACAATAGTGCTGCCCCTTATTGCTCCCCTCACAATAGTGCTGCCCCTTATTGCTTCCCTCACAATAGTGCTGCCCCTTATTGCTTCCCTCACAATAGTGCTGCCCCTTATTGCTCCCCTCACAATAGTGCTGCCCCTTATTGCTTCCCTCACAATAGTGCTGCCCCTTATTGCTCCCCTCACAATAGTGCTGCCCCTTTTTGCTCCCCTCACAATAGTGCTGCCCCTTATTGCTCCCCTCACAATAGTGCTGCCCCTTATTGCTCCCCTCACAATAGTGCTGCCCCTTATTGCTCCCCTCACAATAGTGCTGCCCCATTAGTTCTCCTCTCACAATAGTGCTGCCCCTTATTGCTCCCCTCACATCAGCGCTGCCCCTTATTGCTCCCCTCACAATTATAGTGCTGCCCCTTATTGCTCCCCTCACAATAGTGCTGCCCCCTTATTGCTCCTCTCACAATAGTGCTACCCCTTATTGCTCCTCTCACAATAGTGCTGCCCCTTATTGCTCCTCTTACAATAGTGCTGCCCCTTATTGCTCCCCTCAAAATGGTGCTGCCCCATTAGTTCTCCTCTCACAATAGTGATGCCCCTTATTGCTCCGCTCACAATAGTGCTGCCCCTTATTGCTCCCCTCACAATAGTGCTGCCCCTTATTGCTCCCCTCACAATAGTGCTGCCCCCTTATTGCTCCTCTCACAATAGTGCTGCCCCTTATTGCTCCTCTCACAATAGTGCTGCCCCTTATTGCTCCTCTCACAATAGTGCTGCCCCCTTATTGCTCCCCTCACAATAGTGCTGCCCCTTATTGCTCCCCTCACAATAGTGCTGCCCCCTTATTGCTCCTCTCACAATAGTGCTGCCCCTTATTGCTCCTCTCACAATAGTGCTGCCCCTTATTGCTCCCCTCACAATGGTGCTGCCCCTTATTGCTCCCCTCACAATGTTGCTGCCGCTTATTGCTCCCCTCACAATAATGCTGCCCCTTATTGCTTCTCTCACAATAGTGCTGCCCCCTTACTGCTTCCCTCACAATAGAGCTGCCCCCTATTGCTCCCCTCACAATTGTGCTGCCCCTTATTGCTTCCCTCACAATAGAGCTGCCCCCTATTGCTCCTCTCACAATAGTGCTGCCCCCTTAGTTCTCCTCTCACAATAGTGCTGCCCCTTATTGCTTCCCTCACAATAGTGCTGCCCCTTATTGCTCCCCTCACAATAGTGCTGCCCCTTATTGCTCCCCTTCACAATAGTGCTGCCCCTTATTGCTCCTCTCACAATAGTGCTGCCCCTTATTGCTCCTCTCACAAAAGTGCTGCCCCCTTATTGCTCCTCTCACAATAGTGCTGCCCCCTTATTGCTCCTCTCACAATAGTGCTGCCCCTTATTGCTCCCCTCACAATAGTGCTGCCCCCTTATTGCTCCTCTCACAATAGTGCTGCCCCTTATTGCTCCTCTCACAATAGTGCTGCCCCTTATTGCTCCCCTCACAATGGTGCTGCCCCTTATTGCTCCCCTCACAATAATGCTGCCCCTTATTGCTCCTCTCACAATAGTGATGCCCCCTTATTGCTTCCCTCACAATAGAGCTGCCCCCTTTTGCTCCCCTCACAATTGTGCTGCCCCTTATTGCTTCCCTCACAATAGAGCTGCCCCCTATTGCTCCTCTCACAATAGTGCTGCCCCCTTAGTTCTCCTCTCACAATAGTGCTGCCCCTTATTGCTTCCCTCACAATAGAGCTGCCCCCTATTGCTCCCCTTACAATAGTGCTGCCCCTTATTGCTTCCCTCACAATAGTGCTGTCTCTTATTGCTCCCCTCACAATACTGCTGCCCCTTATTGCTCCCCTCACAATAGTGCTGCCCCTTATTGCTCCCCTTCACAATAGTGCTGCCCCTTATTGCTCCTCTCACAATAGTGCTGCCCCCTTAGTTCTCCTCTCACAATACTGCTGCCCCTTATTGCTCTGCTCACAATAGTGCTGCCTCTTATTGCTCCCCTCACAATGGTGCTGCCCCATTAGTTCTCCTCTCACAATAGTGCTGCCCCTTATTTCTCCCCTCACAATAGTGCTGCCCCTTTTTGCTCCCCTCACAATAGTGCTGCCCCTTATTGCTCCCCTCACAATAGTGCTGCCCCTTATTGCTCCCCTCACAATAGTGCTGCCCCTTTTTGCTCCCCTCACAATAGTGATGCCCCTTTTTGCGTTCCTCACAATAGTGCTGCCCCTTATTGCTTCCCTCACAATAGTGCTGCCCCTTATTGCTCCCCTCACAATAGTGCTGCCCCTTATTGCTTCCCTCACAATAGTGCTGCCCCTTATTGCTTCCCTCACAATAGTGCTGCCCCTTATTGCTCCCCTCACAATAGTGCTGTCCCCTTATTGCTCCTCTCACAATAGTGCTGCCCCTTATTGCTCCTCTCACAATAGTGCTGCCCCTTATTACTCCCCTCACAATGGTGCTGCCCCTTATTGCTCCCCTCACAATAATGCTGCCTCTTATTGCTCCTCTCACAATAGTGCTGCCCCCTTATTGCTTCCCTCACAATAGAGCTGCCCCATATGGCTCCCTTCACAATTGTGCTGCCCCTTATTGCTCCCCTAACAATAGTGCTGCCCCTTATTGCTCCCCTCACAATATTGCTGCCCCTTATTGCTCCCCTCACAATAGTGCTGCCCCTTATTGCTCCCCTCACAATAGTGCTGCCCCTTATTGCTCCCCTCACAATAGTGCTGCCCCTTATTGCTCCCCTCACAATAGTGCTGCCCCCTTATTGCTCCCCTCACAATAGTGCTGCCCCTTATTGCTCCTCTCATAATAGTGCTGCCCCTTATTGCTCCCCTCACAATGGTGCTGCCCCTTATTGCTCCCCTCACAATAGTGCTGCCCCTTATTGAATAGTGCTGCCCCTTATTGCTCCCCTCACAATAGTGCTGCCCCTTATTGCTCCCCTCACAATAGTGCTGCCCCTTATTGCTCCCCTCACAATAGTGCTGCCCCTTATTGCTCCCCTCACAATAGTGCTGCCCCTATTGCTCCCCTCACAATAGTGCTGCCTCTTATTGCTCCCCTCGCAATAGTGCTGCCCCATTAGTTCTCCTCTCACAATAGTGCTGCCCCTTATTTCTCCCCTCGCAATAGTGCTGCCCCTTATTGCTCCCCTCACAATAGTGCTGCCCCTTATTGCTCCCCTCACAATAGTGCTGCCCCTTATTGCTCCCCTCACAATAGTGCTGTCCCCTTATTGCTCCTCTCACAATAGTGCTGCCCCTTATTGCTCCTCTCCCAATAGTGCTGCCCCTTATTACTCCCCTCACAATGGTGCTGCCCCTTATTGCTCCCCTCACAAAGGTGCTGCCCCTTATTGCTCCCCTCACAATAATGCTGCCTCTTATTGCTCCTCTCACAATAGTGCTGCCCCCTTATTGCTCCTCTCACAATAGTGCTGCCCCATATGGCTCCCTTCACAATTGTGCTGCCCCTTATTGCTCCCCTAACAATAGTGCTGCCCCTTATTGCTCCCCTCACAATATTGCTGCCCCTTATTGCTCCCCTCACAATAGTGCTGCCCCTTATTGCTCCCCTCACAATAGTGCTGCCCCTTATTGCTCTGCTCACAATAGTGCTGCCCCTTATTGCTTCCCTCACAATAGAGCTGCCCCCTATTGCTCCTCTCACAATAGTGCTGCCCCCTTAGTTCTCCTCTCACAATAGTGCTGCCCCTTATTGCTTCCCTCACAATAGAGCTGCCCCCTATTGCTCCCCTTACAATAGTGCTGCCCCTTATTGCTTCCATCACAATAGTGCTGTCTCTTATTGCTCCCCTCACAATACTGCTGCCCCTTATTGCTCCCCTCACAATAGTGCTGCCCCTTATTGCTCCCCTTCACAATAGTGCTGCCCCTTATTGCTCCTCTCACAATAGTGCTGCCCCTTATTGCTCCTCTCACAATAGTGCTGCCCCCTTAGTTCTCCTCTCACAATAGTGCTGCCCCTTATTGCTCTGCTCACAATAGTGCTGCCTCTTATTGCTCCCCTCACAATGGTGCTGCCCCATTAGTTCTCCTCTCACAATAGTGCTGCCCCTTATTGCTCCCCTCACAATAGTGCTGCCCCTTATTGCTCCCCTCACAATAGTGCTGCCCCATTAGTTCTCCTCTCACAATAGTGCTGCCCCTTATTGCTCCCCTCACATCAGCGCTGCCCCTTATTGCTCCCCTCACAATTATAGTGCTGCCCCTTATTGCTCCCCTCACAATAGTGCTGCCCCCTTATTGCTCCTCTCACAATAGTGCTGCCCCTTATTGCTCCTCTCACAATAGTGCTGCCCCTTATTGCTCCTCTTACAATAGTGCTGCCTCTTATTGCTCCCCTCAAAATGGTGCTGCCCCATTAGTTCTCCTCTCACAATAGTGATGCCCCTTATTGCTCCGCTCACAAAAGTGCTGCCCCTTATTGCTCCCCTCACAATAGTGCTGCCCCTTATTGCTCCCCTCACAATAGTGCTGCCCCCTTATTGCTCCTCTCACAATAGTGCTGCCCCTTATTGCTCCTCTCACAATAGTGCTGCCCCTTATTGCTCCTCTCACAATAGTGCTGCCCCTTATTGCTCCTCTCACAATAGTGCTGCCCCTTATTGCTCCTCTTACAATAGTGCTGCCTCTTATTGCTCCCCTCAAAATGGTGCTGCCCCTTATTGCTCCCCTCACAATAGTGCTGCCTCTTATTGCTCCCCTCACAATAGTGCTGCCCCCTTATTGCTCCTCTCACAATAGTGCTGCCCCTTATTGCTCCTCTCACAATAGTGCTGCCCCTTATTGCTCCCCTCACAATGGTGCTGCCCCTTATTGCTCCCCTCACAATAATGCTGCCTCTTATTGCTCCTCTCACAATAGTGCTGCCCCCTTATTGCTTCCCTCACAATAGAGCTGCCCCATATGGCTCCCTTCACAATTGTGCTGCCCCTTATTGCTCCCCTAACAATAGTGATGCCCCTTATTGCTCCCCTCACAATATTGCTGCCCCTTATTGCTCCCCTCACAATAGTGCTGCCCCTTATTGCTCCCCTCACAATAGTGCTGCCCCTTATTGCTCCCCTCACAATAGTGCTGCCCCTTATTGCTCCCCTCACAATAGTGCTGCCCCCTTATTGCTCCCCTCACAATAGTGCTGCCCCTTATTGCTCCTCTCATAATAGTGCTGCCCCTTATTGCTCCCCTCACAATGGTGCTGCCCCTTATTGCTCCCCTCACAATAGTGCTGCCCCTTATTGAATAGTGCTGCCCCTTATTGCTCCCCTCACAATAGTGCTGCCCCTTATTGCTCCCCTCACAATAGTGCTGCCCCTTATTGCTCCCCTCACAATAGTGCTGCCCCTTATTGCTCCCCTCACAATAGTGCTGCCCCTTATTGCTCCCCTCACAATAATGCTGCCTCTTATTGCTCCTCTCACAATAGTGCTGCCCCCTTATTGCTCCTCTCACAATAGTGCTGCCCCATATGGCTCCCTTCACAATTGTGCTGCCCCTTATTGCTCCCCTAACAATAGTGCTGCCCCTTATTGCTCCCCTCACAATATTGCTGCCCCTTATTGCTCCCCTCACAATAGTGCTGCCCCTTATTGCTCCCCTCACAATAGTGCTGCCCCTTATTGCTCCCCTCACAATAGTGCTGCCCCTTATTGCTTCCCTCACAATAGAGCTGCCCCCTATTGCTCCTCTCACAATAGTGCTGCCCCCTTAGTTCTCCTCTCACAATAGTGCTGCCCCTTATTGCTTCCCTCACAATAGAGCTGCCCCCTATTGCTCCCCTTACAATAGTGCTGCCCCTTATTGCTTCCATCACAATAGTGCTGTCTCTTATTGCTCCCCTCACAATACTGCTGCCCCTTATTGCTCCCCTCACAATAGTGCTGCCCCTTATTGCTCCCCTTCACAATAGTGCTGCCCCTTATTGCTCCTCTCACAATAGTGCTGCCCCTTATTGCTCCTCTCACAATAGTGCTGCCCCCTTAGTTCTCCTCTCACAATAGTGCTGCCCCTTATTGCTCTGCTCACAATAGTGCTGCCTCTTATTGCTCCCCTCACAATGGTGCTGCCCCATTAGTTCTCCTCTCACAATAGTGCTGCCCCTTATTGCTCCCCTCACAATAGTGCTGCCCCTTATTGCTCCCCTCACAATAGTGCTGCCCCATTAGTTCTCCTCTCACAATAGTGCTGCCCCTTATTGCTCCCCTCACATCAGCGCTGCCCCTTATTGCTCCCCTCACAATTATAGTGCTGCCCCTTATTGCTCCCCTCACAATAGTGCTGCCCCCTTATTGCTCCTCTCACAATAGTGCTGCCCCTTATTGCTCCTCTCACAATAGTGCTGCCCCTTATTGCTCCTCTTACAATAGTGCTGCCTCTTATTGCTCCCCTCAAAATGGTGCTGCCCCATTAGTTCTCCTCTCACAATAGTGATGCCCCTTATTGCTCCGCTCACAAAAGTGCTGCCCCTTATTGCTCCCCTCACAATAGTGCTGCCCCTTATTGCTCCCCTCACAATAGTGCTGCCCCCTTATTGCTCCTCTCACAATAGTGCTGCCCCTTATTGCTCCCCTCACAATAGTGCTGCCCCTTATTGCTCCTCTCACAATAGTGCTGCCCCTTATTGCTCCTCTCACAATAGTGCTGCCCCTTATTGCTCCTCTTACAATAGTGCTGCCTCTTATTGCTCCCCTCAAAATGGTGCTGCCCCCTTATTGCTCCCCTCACAATAGTGCTGCCTCTTATTGCTCCCCTCACAATAGTGCTGCCCCCTTATTGCTCCTCTCACAATAGTGCTGCCCCTTATTGCTCCTCTCACAATAGTGCTGCCCCTTATTGCTCCCCTCACAATGGTGCTGCCCCTTATTGCTCCCCTCACAATAATGCTGCCTCTTATTGCTCCTCTCAAAATAGTGCTGCCCCCTTATTGCTTCCCTCACAATAGAGCTGCCCCATATGGCTCCCTTCACAATTGTGCTGCCCCTTATTGCTCCCCTAACAATAGTGATGCCCCTTATTGCTCCCCTCACAATATTGCTGCCCCTTATTGCTCCCCTCACAATAGTGCTGCCCCTTATTGCTCCCCTCACAATAGTGCTGCCCCTTATTGCTCCCCTCACAATAGTGCTGCCCCTTATTGCTCCCCTCACAATAGTGCTGCCCCCTTATTGCTCCCCTCACAATAGTGCTGCCCCTTATTGCTCCTCTCATAATAGTGCTGCCCCTTATTGCTCCCCTCACAATGGTGCTGCCCCTTATTGCTCCCCTCACAATAGTGCTGCCCCTTATTGAATAGTGCTGCCCCTTATTGCTCCCCTCACAATAGTGCTGCCCCTTATTGCTCCCCTCACAATAGTGCTGCCCCTTATTGCTCCCCTCACAATAGTGCTGCCCCTTATTGCTCCCCTCACAATAGTGCTGCCCCTTATTGCTCCCCTCACAATAGTGCTGCCTCTTATTGCTCCCCTCACAATGGTGCTGCCCCATTAGTTCTCCTCTCACAATAGTGCTGCCCCTTATTTCTCCCCTCGCAATAGTGCTGCCCCTTATTGCTCCCCTCACAATAGTGCTGCCCCTTATTGCTCCCCTCACAATAGTGCTGCCCCTTATTGCTCCCCTCACAATAGTGCTGTCCCCTTATTGCTCCTCTCACAATAGTGCTGCCCCTTATTGCTCCTCTCCCAATAGTGCTGCCCCTTATTACTCCCCTCACAATGGTGCTGCCCCTTATTGCTCCCCTCACAATGGTGCTGCCCCTTATTGCTCCCCTCACAATAATGCTGCCTCTTATTGCTCCTCTCACAATAGTGCTGCCCCCTTATTGCTTCCCTCACAATAGAGCTGCCCCATATGGCTCCCTTCACAATTGTGCTGCCCTTTATTGCTCCCCTAACAATAGTGCTGCCCCTTATTGCTCCCCTCACAATATTGCTGCCCCTTATTGCTCCCCTCACAATAGTGCTGCTCCTTATTGCTCCCCTCACAATAGTGCTGCCCCTTATTGCTCTGCTCACAATAGTGCTGCCCCTTATTGCTTCCCTCACAATAGAGCTGCCCCCTATTGCTCCTCTCACAATAGTGCTGCCCCCTTAGTTCTCCTCTCACAATAGTGCTGCCCCTTATTGCTTCCCTCACAATAGAGCTGCCCCTATTGCTCCCCTTACAATAGTGCTGCCCCTTATTGCTTCCATCACAATAGTGCTGTCTCTTATTGCTCCCCTCACAATACTGCTGCCCTTATTGCTCCCCTCACAATAGTGCTGCCCCTTATTGCTCCCCTTCACAATAGTGCTGCCCCTTATTGCTCCTCTCACAATAGTGCTGCCCCTTATTGCTCCTCTCACAATAGTGCTGCCCCCTTAGTTCTCCTCTCACAATAGTGCTGCCCCTTATTGCTCCCCTCACAATAGTGCTGCCCCTTATTGCTCCCCCTCACAATGGTGCTGCCCCCTTAGTTCTCCTCTCACAATAGTGCTGCCCCTTATTGCTCCCCTCACAATAGTGCTGCCCCTTATTGCTCCCCTCACAATAGTGCTGCCCCATTAGTTCTCCTCTCACAATAGTGCTGCCCCTTATTGCTCCCCTCACATCAGCGCTGCCCCTTATTGCTCCCCTCACAATTATAGTGCTGCCCCTTATTGCTCCCCTCACAATAGTGCTGCCCCATTATTGCTCCTCTCACAATAGTGCTGCCCCTTATTGCTCCTCTCACAATAGTGCTGCCCCTTATTGCTCCTCTTACAATAGTGCTGCCTCTTATTGCTCCCCTCAAAATGGTGCTGCCCCATTAGTTCTCCTCTCACAATAGTGATGCCCCTTATTGCTCCGCTCACAAAAGTGCTGCCCCTTATTGCTCCCCTCACAATAGTGCTGCCCCTTATTGCTCCCCTCACAATAGTGCTGCCCCCTTATTGCTCCTCTCACAATAGTGCTGCCCCTTATTGCTCCTCTCACAATAGTGCTGCCCCTTATTGCTCCTCTTACAATAGTGCTGCCCCTTATTGCTCCTCTCACAATAGTGCTGCCCCTTATTGCTCCTCTTACAATAGTGCTGCCTCTTATTGCTCCCCTCAAAATGGTGCTGCCCCCTTATTGCTCCCCTCACAATAGTGCTGCCTCTTATTGCTCCCCTCACAATAGTGCTGCCCCCTTATTGCTCCCCTCACAATAGTGCTGCCCCTTATTGCTCCTCTCACAATAGTGCTGCCCCTTATTGCTCCCCTCACAATGGTGCTGCCCCTTTATTGCTCCCCTCACAATGTTGCTGCCGCTTATTGCTCCCCTCACAATAATGCTGCCCCTTATTGCTCCTCTCACAATAGTGCTGCCCCCTTACTGCTTCCCTCACAATAGAGCTGCCCCCTATTGCTCCCCTCACAATTGTGCTGCCCCTTATTGCTTCCCTCACAATAGAGCTGCCCCCTATTGCTCCTCTCACAATAGTGCT
The DNA here is from genome assembly GCF_905171765.1 of Bufo bufo. Taxonomy (NCBI): domain Eukaryota; kingdom Metazoa; phylum Chordata; class Amphibia; order Anura; family Bufonidae; genus Bufo; species Bufo bufo. The sequence goes on from NC_053394.1 coordinate 425,382,571, forward strand.
GCCCCCTTAGTTCTCCTCTCACAATAGTGCTGCCCCTTATTGCTCCCCTCACAATAGTGCTGCCCCTTATTGCTCCCCTCACAATAGTGCTGCCCCTTATTGCTCCCCTTCACAATAGTGCTGCCCCTTATTGCTCCTCTCACAATAGTGCTGCCCCTTATTGCTCCTCTCACAAAAGTGCTGCCCCCTTATTGCTCCTCTCACAATAGTGCTGCCCCCTTATTGCTCCTCTCACAATAGTGCTGCCCCTTATTGCTCCCCTCACAATAGTGCTGCCCCCTTATTGCTCCTCTCACAATAGTGCTGCCCCTTATTGCTCCCCTCACAATAATGCTGCCCCTTATTGCTCCTCTCACAATAGTGCTGCCCCCTTATTGCTTCCCTCACAATAGAGCTGCCCCCTATTGCTCCCCTCACAATTGTGCTGCCCCTTATTGCTTCCCTCACAATAGAGCTGCCCCCTATTGCTCCTCTCACAATAGTGCTGCCCCCTTAGTTCTCCTCTCACAATAGTGCTGCCCCTTATTGCTTCCCTCACAATAGAGCTGCCCCCTATTGCTCCCCTTACAATAGTGCTGCCCCTTATTGCTTCCCTCACAATAATGCTGTCTCTTATTGCTCCCCTCACAATACTGCTGCCCCTTATTGCTCCCCTCACAATAGTGCTGCCCCTATTGCTCCCCTTCACAATAGTGCTGCCCTTATTGCTCCTCTCACAATAGTGCTGCCCCTTATTGCTCCTCTCACAATAGTGCTGCCCCCTTAGTTCTCCTCTCACAATAGTGCTGCCCCCTTAGTTCTCCTCTCACAATAGTGCTGCCCCTTATTGCTCTGCTCACAATAGTGCTGCCTCTTATTGCTCCCCTCACAATGGTGCTGCCCCATTAGTTCTCCTCTCACAATAGTGCTGCCCCTTATTTCTCCCCTCACAATAGTGCTGCCCCTTATTGCTCCCCTCACAATAGTGCTGCCCCTTATTGCTCCCCTCACAATAGTGCTGCCCCTTATTGCTCCCCTTACAATAGTGCTGCCCCTTATTGCTCCCCTCACAATAGTGCTGTCCCCTTATTGCTCCTCTCACAATAGTGCTGCCCCTAATTGCTCCTCTCACAATAGTGCTGCCCCTTATTACTCCCCTCACAATGGTGCTGCCCCTTATTGCTCCCCTCACAATGGTGCTGCCCCATTAGTTCTCCTCTCACAATAGTGCTGCCCCTTATTTCTCCCCTCACAATAGTGCTGCCCCTTATTGCTCCCCTCACAATAGTGCTGCCCCTTATTGCTCCCCTCACAATAGTGCTGCCCCTTATTGCTCCCCTCACAATAGTGCTGTCCCCTTATTGCTCCTCTCACAATAGTGCTGCCCCTGATTGCTCCTCTCACAATAGTGCTGCCCCTTATTACTCCCCTCACAATGGTGCTGCCCCTTATTGCTCCCCTCACAATGGTGCTGCCCCTTATTGCTTCCCTCACAATAGAGCTGCCCCATATGGCTCCCTTCACAATTGTGCTGCCCCTTATTGCTCCCCTAACAATAGTGCTGCCCCTTATTGCTCCCCTCACAATATTGCTGCCCCTTATTGCTCCCCTTACAATAGTGCTGCCCCTTATTGCTCCCCTCACAATAGTGCTGCCCCTTATTGCTCCCCTCACAATAGTGCTGCCCCTTATTGCTCCCCTCACAATAGTGCTGCCCCCTTATTGCTCCCCTCACAATAGTGCTGCCCCTTATTGCTCCTCTCATAATAGTGCTGCCCCTTATTGCTCCCCTCACAATGGTGCTGCCCCTTATTGCTCCCCTCACAATAGTGCTGCCCCTTATTGAATAGTGCTGCCCCTTATTGCTCCCCTCACAATAGTGCTGCCCCTTATTGCTCCCCTCACAATAGTGCTGCCCCTTATTGCTCCCCTCACAATAGTGCTGCCCCTTATTGCTCCCCTCACAATAGTGCTGCCCCTTATTGCTCCCCTCACAATAGTGCTGCCCCTTATTGCTCCCCTCACAATAGTGCTGCCCTATTAGTTCTCCTCTCACAATAGTGCTACCCCCTTAGTTCTCATCTCACAATAGTGCTGCCCCTTATTGCTCCGCTCACAATAGTGCTACCCCCTTAGTTCTCATCTCACAATAGTGCTGCCCCTTATTGCTCTCCTCACATTGGTGCTGCCCCTTATTTCTCCCCTCACAATAATGCTGCCCCTTATTGCTTCCCTCACAATAGAGCTGCCCCCTATTGCTCCCCTCACAATTGTGCTGCCCCTTATTGCTTCCCTCACCATAGTGCTGTCTCTTATTGCTCCCCTCACAATATTGCTGCCCCTTATTGCTCCCCTCACAATAGTGCTGCCCTTTATTTCTCCCCTCACAATAGTGCTGCCCCTTATTGCTCCCCTCACAATAGTGCTGCCCTTTATTTCTCCCCTCACAATAGTGCTGCCCCTTATTGCTCCCCTCACAATAGTGCTGCCCCTTATTGCTCCCCTCACAATAGTGCTGCCCCTTATTGCTCCTCTCACAATAGTGCTGCCCCTATTGCTCCCCTGACAATAGTGCTGCCCCTTATTGCTTCCCTCACAATAGTGCTGTCTCTTATTGCTCCCCTCACAATAGTGCTGCCCCTTATTGCTCCCCTCACACTAGTGCTGCCCCTTATTGCTCCCCTTCACAATAGTGCTGCCCCTTATTGCTCCCCTCACAATAGTGCTGCCCCTTATTGCTCCTCTCACAATAGTGCTGCCCCCTTAGTTCTCCTCTCACAATAGTGCTGCCTCTTATTGCTCCCCTCACAATAGTGCTGCCCCTTATTGCTCCCCTCACAATAGTGCTGCCCCTTATTGCTCCCCTCACAATGGTTCTGCCCCTCTTTGCTCCCCTCACAATAATGCTGCCCCTTATTGCTCCCCTCACAATAGTGCTGCCCCATTAGTTCTCCTCTCACAATAGTGCTACCCCCTTAGTTCTCCTCTCACAATAGTGCTGCCCTTTATTGCTCCCCTCACAATAGTGCTGCCCCTTATTGCTCCCCTCACAATAGTGCTGCCCCCTTATTGCTCCCCTCACAATAGTGCTGCCCCCTTATTGCTCCTCTCACAATAGTGCTGCCCCTTATTGCTCCTCTCACAATAGTGCTGCCCCTTATTGCTCCCCTCACAATGGTTCTGCCCCTTATTGCTCCCCTCACAATAATGCTGCCCCTTATTGCTCCTCTCACAATAGTGCTTCCCCCTTATTGCTTCCCTCACAATAGAGCTGCCCCTTTTTGCTCCCCTCACAATTGTGCTGCCCCTTATTGCTTCCCTCACAATAGTGCTGTCTCTTATTGCTCCCCTCACAGTATTGCTGCCCCTTATTGCTCCCCTCACAATAGTGCTGCCCCTTATTGCTCCCCTCACAATAGGGCTGCCCCTTATTGCTCCCCTTACAATAGTGCTGCCCCTTATTGCTCCTCTCACAATAGTGCTGCCCCCTTAGTTCTCCTCTCACAATAGTGCTGCCCCTTATTGCTCTGCTCACAATAGTGCTGCCCCTTATTGCTCCCCTCACAATAGTGCTGCCCCTTATTGCTCCCCTCACAATAGTGCTGCCCCTTATTGCTCCCCTCACAATAGTGCTGCCCCTTATTGCTCCCCTCACAATAGTGCTGCCCCCTTATTGCTCCCCTCACAATAGTGCTGCCCCCTTATTGCTCCCCTCACAATAGTGCTGCCCCTTATTGCTCCCCTCACAATAGTGCTGCCCCTTATTGTTCCCTCACAATAGTGCTGCCCCCTTATTGCTCCCCCTCACAGTAGTGCTGCCCTTATTGCTCCCCTCACGATAGTGCTGTCCCTTATTGCTCCCCTCACAATAGTGCTGCCCCCTTATTGCTCCTCTCACAATAGTGCTGCCCCTTATTGGATAGTGCTGCCCCTTATTGCTCCCCTCACAATAGTGCTGCCCCTTATTGCTCCCCTCACAATAGTGCTGCCCCCTTATTGCTCCCCTCACAATAGTGCTGCCCCTTATTGCTCCTCTCACGATAGTGCTGCCCCTTATTGCTCCCCTCACAATAGTGCTGCCCCCTTATTGCTCCCCTCACAATATTGCTGCCCCTTATTGGATAGTGCTGCCCCTTATTGCTCCCCTCACAATAGTGCTGCCCCTTATTGCTCCCCTCACAATAGTGCTGCCCCTTATTGCTCCTCTCACAATAGTGCTTCCCCCTTATTGCTCCCCTCACAATAGTGCTGCCCCTTATTGCTCCTCTCAGACTAGTGCTGCCCCTTATTGCTCCTCTCACAATAGTGCTGCCCCTTATTGCTCCCCTCACAATAGTGCTGCCCCTTATTGCTCCCCTCACAATAGTGCTGCCCCTTTTTGCTCCCCTCACAATAGTGCTGCCCCTTATTGCTCCCCTCACAATAGTGCTGCCCTTATTGCTCCTCTCACAATAGTGCTGCCCCCTTAGTGCTCCCCTCACAATAGTGCTGCCCCTTATTGCTCCCCTCACAATAGTGCTGCCCCTTATTGCTCCCCTCACAAGAGTGCTGCCCCTTATTGCTCCCCTCACAATAGTGCTGCCCCTTATTGCTCCTCTCACAATAGTGCTGCCCCCTTATTGCTCCTCTCACAATAGTGCTGCCCCCTTAGTGCTCCCCTCACAATAATGTTACCCCCTGGGTGTCCCCTCACAATAGTGAAGCCTCTGCATCACTTAGGGCTCATGCACACAAACTTATTTTTTTCCCATGTCCGTTTCATTTTTTTTGTGGCCCGTATGCGGAACCACTTACTTCAATGGGGCCGCAAAAAACGAAAATGACTCCGTATGCATTTCGTTTCCATATGTCCATTTTGCAAAAAATAGAACATGTCCTATTATTGTCCTCATTACGGACAAGGATAAGACTGTTCTATTAGGGGCCAGCTGTTCCGTTCCACAAAATACGGAATGCACACGGATGTCATCCGTGTTTTGCGGCTCCACAATTTACGGATCACAAAAGATCCAACGGTGATGTTACAGGTTATCAGCCTCTAGTTAGTTTCAAGAGGAAAAAAACGCTGCCAGATGCCTCTGGGAAGAAAGGATTGAGCATGTTGAATCCAACATGCCTGATCCTTCTTTTATCTGCCATCGGAGAAGAGTCAGGACACATTACACACTCGATGTGTGGCACCTTAACAACCCAATTCATAAAATATCAGACAGCTGATTAAAGGGGTTGTGCGGGCTACAGATATTGTGGACCTATGTTCTGGATAAGTCATCAATATCTGATTGGTGGGCAACTGTTTCTGGCTGCTGCGGCACTGGAGGTAGACAGCTCCATCCACTCTGTAGTGGCCATGCCAGGGTACTGCAGCTCAGCTCTCAGTATACCAGAAACTACACAGCATATGGGGCCTTCCGCTCTGTACACTGTATAGTCTCTGGCAGCCGAAACAGCTAATCAGCGGGGGGTGCCAGGTGTGAGACGACCCCGCCGATCTGATATGGAATACCTACCCTCAGAACAGGTCCTCAGTGTCTGTAAAGCGGAGCCCACAACCTTCACTGGTCTGTCATTTCATTTATTTCCACCAGGGGGCAGTCAGAGCACTCGTATGAACTCGCTTCTTCTCTTCTGATTCCTAAGGCGTCTTCTATTTTTCTTACAATTTCTACAAAGCTACTAAGGTCAATCCCAAAATAAAATAGCCGAATAAATCCCCAAATTGCTTGTATCCATCCGAGAGAGACCAGCTCCGTGGCAGAAAAATATAAGAGCTTTGCTTCTCCAAAGTTTTCAGAACTACCCAGCATCTCCTGCTTCATGGAAAGCAAGTGAACAGGACAGCCATTTTTCTTGTAGGAGGGGTATTCATGACTGACATCCTGAGGACAGGGGTACGTCATTGCAAGCACGGCCAAATCCCGTTGTGCCCTGCTTCTGGTGCACGTGCAGTGAAGCACAGGGTATCTGTCATGGCTGCAGGGTCACACTGCGCATGCGCCAGAGCTAGGCCTGTACAACCTGACTCTGACCAGGCTTGTGATGATGTATGTCTGTCCTCAGGGATGTCAGTCAAACTAAATTTGGGGATTTACATCGTGAACATCCGCTCCTGAGCGTCTGCACCTACTTGACTACAAATATCTGCTTATGGTGTGAACGAGCTTTAAACTTCAATTTGTTTTTATCTAAATGAGACATTTTTCTGGATACTAAGGACAATGTTCGAGTATAGAGGGGTGGAACTGGTGGTTGGTGGTGGGCTAAAGGCTTCTGACAGGTTCCCTTTAAGACGTTGGACCCAATCTTGATTCCTGGGTCTGGAGGGCTCCTTTAAGAAGCTCATTACGTGGCTAGGCACGGTTTGTGAAGCCACCTTTTCTGAGGAGCCACTGTTCGGATTGTCTACGTGAATCCTTATATAGCGCATTGTGATTCCCGGTCTAATCTCCTTGCCTTTGATTGCAGATTTTATTCACATTGTGAAGGGATGGAGCCTACTGTCTTGCTCATCAAGACCACCGAAAACCAGGTAACAATGTTTTATTTTTCTTATATATGGCTCACAGTGGGTTAATTTTTTTTTTAAAAAAGAAGCATTGCTCATCTCACTGATTCCCGACCTTCTGCCCTTTAAATGCTGACCGATCCCCGCAGCTGTTCATTTACTCGGTGAGGACATGCCAGGAAAGGCCCGTTTAGCTGATGCAGGTCACTCCTGTGGCCTGGGATTGGCTGAGCATCTCCTGCCAGGAAGTGAAGAGCAGCAGGGACCAGTAGGCAGCGGCGGGGGATCGAGGCAGGTGAGTAATGCTTCTTTTTTTATTTTTAACCCTCTGCAAGTTATATATATATATATATATATATATATATATATATATATATGAAAAAGTTCCTCTGGACAACCCCTTTAATCATGGTATAATGATATGTTTGGCTCCTTTTACACACACTTTGTGATTCAATTCATCACCATTTCAATACCTCTGCTTGCTGTCAGTGAAAGGGACACTCTTGTTTACATTCTAAGGGAGCATTCACGCAACCGTATTTTCATTCCACGTCCGATCCGTATTTTTTGCAGATCATATGTGGACCCATTTATTTCTATGGGTCTGCAAAAAATCCACACAGATGTCATTCATGCCACCGATCTGCCAATGATAGAAAATGTCCTATTTTTGTCCGTTTTGTGGACAAGACCAGCCATTTTTTCAATGGGGCCTGCAAAAGTGTATGATGCATATCGACTGCATCCGTATTTTGCTGATCCGCAATTTCTGACCGCAAAATGGATATATGGTTGTGTGAATGCACCCTAAGACGGAAAACCTTCTCTCAGCTGAGGGTGTTTTTTTCACAATTTCTTCCTGTCCTGCGCCATTTCTCTGATAGTTTGCTACAATGTATCAGTGCAGGTGAAATGTATCAGACTTGGATAAGGTTTGTTCAGACTGAATACAAATGTATCAAACCCTGCGATAAGTGTTAAGTTATGTCTTCAACCTCTCGATGTTACACGTTTTTCCATTCACTGACAGAAAGCAGGAAATGGCGAGGAATGTGTACACTTTGGTTCTGTGGTTTCAGAGCCAGTGTATATAACGATGACTTTCTATATAATCTCTGTACCTTATTATACCCGATCTGCCGTCCTGTCTCCCTCAGGTGTGTGGGGCCTACCTCTCCACAGACTGGAGTGAAAGGAAGAAGTGCTGCGGACAGGTCTGCACGTTTTTTGGAACCGGAGAGTGCTTCGTGTTTTCTGTAAGTGACCGGCTGTTTATTACGGCACAGGAGTATTATGAGAGCGTTATATCAGTCATTGCTGTATATGCATGTAAATGTCTCCCTCCCCTGAAGGTGAACACTCATTGACCAAAAAAATACCGCCCCAGATAGAAATGTCGTATTGCTGCAAAACTGATCCTGCAGTTTTGTCTCGGGCCGATATGTAAGCGATTACAGGTGAGGTCTTTCCACAAGACAGTCTAAAAGTGCTTCCCCTATTGCCTTGTAAAAAGGCTCCCAGGGGCTACTTTTGAGTAGTGTACCTCTTGGTGAGAGATCGTTGTCTGTTAGACATATCTCGACAACGCACTCAAAGACATTTTGGCCAGCAGACAGACTTTAGGATGGGGCTCATTACTGGACTGAGAGAAGGATGGTCGTTTCTATGAATTGCCCGCCATCTGGGGCGTTCTGACCTAGCTGTTAGGAGATGTTGGGAGCAGTGGTTACATGAGGGCATGCACACGTGGTAAACAGGCTCTGGACGGCCCAGACAGACACCAGTAGAGAGGATTGTTTGATCCACCGACACCAACAATTCCCAAGAATGTCTCCTCCAGATTACACTTCCCAGGCTGCCGGTCACCGGATTTATCACCAATCCAGCATTTATGTGACCAGCTGGGACGCCAACATCAGCAACCTACAAGTGTGCAGGATCTACAGGCCCAGCTGTGGGCAAATGTGCTGCAGGATACCATACAGAACCTGTATGCCTCCATGTCCAACCGTATCTCATCTTGTATCCAGGCCAGAGGCCGTATCTCATCTTGTATCCAGGCCAGAGGCCGTATCTCATCTTGTATCCAGGCTAGAGGCCGTATCTCATCTTGTATCCAGGATAGAGGCCGTATCTCATCTTGTATCCAGGCCAGAGGCCGTATCTCATCCTGTATCCAGGATAGAGGCCGTATCTCATCTTGTATCCAGGATAGAGGCCATATCTCATCTTGTATCCAGGCTAGAGGCCGTATCTCATCTTGTATCCAGGATAGAGGCCGTATCTCATCTTGTATCCAGGCTAGAGGCCGTATCTCATCCTGTATCCAGGATAGAGGCCGTATCTCATCTTGTATCCAGGATAGAGGCCATATCTCATCTTGTATCCAGGATAGAGGCCGTATCTCATCTTGTATCCAGGCCAGAAACATAGAAACATAGAAACATAGAATGTGTCGGCAGATAAGAACCATTTGGCCCCATCTAGTCTGCCCAATATACTGAATACTATGGATAGCCCCCGGCCCTATCTTATGTGAAGGATGGCCTTATGCCTATCCCATGCATGCTTAAACCCCTTCACTGTATTTGCAGCTACCACTTCTGCAGGAAGGCTATTCCATGCATCCACTACTCTCTCAGTAAAGTAATACTTCCTGATATTACTTTTAAACCTTTGCCCCTCTAATTTAAAACTGTGTCCTCTTGTGGTAGTTTTTCTTCTTTTAAATATGCTCTCTTCCTTTACCGAGTTGATTCCCTTTATGTATTTAAAAGTTTCTATCATATCCCCTCTGTCTCTTCTTTCTTCCAAGCTATACATATTAAGGTCCTTTAACCTTTCCTGGTAAGTTTTATCCTGCAATCCATGTACTAGTTTAGTAGCTCTTCTCTGAACTCTCTCTAGAGTATCTATATCCTTCTGGAGATATGGCCTCCAGTACTGCGCACAATACTCCAAGTGAGGTCTCACCAGTGTTCTGTACAGCGGCATAAGCACTTCACTCTTTCTACTGCTTATACCTCTCCCTATACATCCAAGCATTCTGCTGGCATTTCGTGCTGCTCTATTACATTGTCTTCCCACCTTCAAGTCTTCTGAAATAATTACTCCTAAATCCCTTTCCTCAGATACTGAGGTCAGGACTGTGTCAAATATTCTATATTCTGCCCTTGGGTTTTTACGCCCCAGGTGCATTATCTTGCACTTATCCACATTAAATTTCAGTTTCCAGAGTTCTGACCATTCTTCTAGTTTTCCTAAATCCTTTTCCATTTGGCGTTTCCCTCCAGGAACATCAACCCTGTTACATATCTTTGTGTCATCAGCAAAAGACAAACCTTACCATCGAGGCCTTTTGCAATATCACTTATGAAGATATTAAACAAAATCGGTCCCAGTACAGATCCCTGTGGAACCCCACTGGTAACATGACCTTGTTTTGAATGTTCTCCATTGACTACAACCCTCTGTTGTCTGTCACTCAGCCACTGCCTAATCCACTCAACAATATGGGAGTCCATGCTCAATGACTGCAGTTTATTGATAAGTCTTCTATGTGGGACAGTGTCAGAAGCCTTACTAAAATCTAGATATGCGATGTCTACTGCACCTCCACCGTCTATTATTTTATTCACCCAGTCAAAAAAATCTATAAGATTTGTTTGACATGATCTCCCTGAAGTAAACCCATGTTGTTTTTCATCTTGCAATCCATGGGATTTTAGATGTTCCACAATCCTATCCTTAATAGGGTTTCCATTAATTTGCCTACTATTGATGTCAGACTCACTGGTCTATAGTTGCTCGATTCTTCCCTACTACCTTTCTTGTGAATGGGCACGACATTTGCCAATTTCCAATCTTCCGGGACGACTCCTGTTACTAATGATTGGTTAAATAAATCTGTTAACGGTTTTGCCAGCTCACCACTAAGCTCTTTTAATAATTTTGGGTGTATCTCATCAGGCCCCTGTGACTTATCTGTCTTCACCTTAGACAGCAAACTTAGAACATCTTCCTCTGTAAAGATACATGCATCAAATGATTTATTAGTCATCCTTTCTAGTGGAGGTCCTTCTCCTTTTTCTTTTGTAAAAACTGAACAGAAGTATTCATTAAGGCAGTCGGCTAGCCCTTTATTCTCTTCTACATACCTTCCGTCCTTTGTTTTTAATTTAGTTATTCCTTGTTTTAATTTCCTTTTTCATTTTATATATCTGAAGAATGTCTTATCCCCTTTTTTCATAGACCTAAGCTAGTTTTTCTTCTGCCCTGCGCTTTAGAAGTTCTTATAACTTGCTTGGCCTCTCTCTGCCTAATCTTGTAGATTTCCTTATCTTCATTGCTCTGGTTTTTTTTTATAATTACAAAATGCTAGCTTTTTATTTTTAATGATTTGGGCCACTTCTGTGAGTACCACATTGATCTCCTCCTTTTTTTGCTTTTACTGACAAGTCTAATGCAATTTTCTGTTGCCCTGAATAATGCACCTTTTAAGTAGTCCCATTTCTCCTGGACTCCATGTAATCCGTTCCAGTCTGATAAGGACTCATTTATGACTAATTTCATTTTTGAAAAGTCTGTTTTTCTAAATCTAAAACTTTTGTTTTTGTGTGGTGGGACTCTTTCACAGTTCTTATATTAAACCACACTGACTGGTGATCACTAGAGGTTGTATCTCATCTTGTATCCAGGCCAGAGGCCGTATCTCATGTTGTATCCAGGCTAGAGGCCGTATCTCATCTTGTATCCAGGCTAGAGGCTGTATCTCATCTTTTATCCAGGCTAGAGGCCGTATCTCATCTTGTATACAGGCTAGAGGTCGTATCTCCTCTTGTATCCAGGCTAGAGGCCCTATCTCCTCTTATATCCAGGCTAGAAGCCATATCTCATCTTGTATCCAGGCTAGAGGCCGTATCTCATCTTGTATCCAGGCTAGAAGCCGTATCTCATCTTGTATCCAGGCTAGAGGCCGTATCTCATCTTGTATCCAGGCTAGAGGCCGTATCTCATCTTGTATCCAGGCTAGAGGCCGTATCTCATCTTGTATCAGGCTAGAGGACGTATCTCATCTTGTAGCCAGGCTATAGGCCGTATCTCATCTTGTATCCAGGCTAGAGGCCGTATCTCATCTTGTATCCAGGCTAGAGGCCGTATCTCATCTTGTATCCAGGCTAGAGGCCGTATCTTATCTTGTATCCAGGCTAGAGGTCGTATCTCATTTTGTATCCCTGCTAGAGGCCGTATCTCATCTTGTATCCAGGCTAGAGGTCGTATCTCATTTTGTATCCCTGCCAGAGGCCGTATCTCATCTTGTATCCAGGCCAGAGGCCGTATCTCATCTTTTATCCAGGCCAGAGGCCGTATCTCATCTTGTATCCAGGCCAGAGGCCGTATCTCATCCTGTATCCAGGATAGAGGCCATATCTCATCTTGTATCCAGGCTAGAGGTTGTATCTCATCTTGTATCCAGGCTAGAGGCCGTATCTCCTCTTGTATCCAGGCCAGAGGCCATATCTCATCTTGTGTCCAGGCCAGAGGCCGTATCTCATCTTGTATCCAGGCTAGAGGCCGTATCTCATCTTGTATCCAGGCTAGAGGCCGTATCTCATCTTTTATCCAGGCTAGAGGCCGTATCTCATCTTGTATCCAGGCTAGAGGTCGTATCTCATCTTGTAACCAGGCTAGAGGTCGTATCTCATCTTGTATCCAGGATAGAGGTCGTATCTCATCTTGTATCAGGCTAGAGGCCGTATCTCCTCTTGTATCCAGGCTAGAGGCCGTATCTCCCTCTATATCCAGGCTAGAAGCCATATCTCATCTTGTATCCAGGCTAGAGGCCGTATCTTATCTTGTATCCAGGCTAGAGGCCGTATCTCATCTTGTATGCAGGCTAGAGGCCGTATCTCATCTTGTATCCAGGCTATAGGCCGTATCTCATCTTGTATCCAGGCTAGAGGCCGTATCTCATCTTGTATCCAGGCTAGAGGCCGTATCTCATCTTGTATCCAGGCTAGAGGCCGTATCTCATCTTGTATCCAGGCTAGAGGCCGTATCTCATCTAATATCCAGGTAGAGGCCGTATCACATCTTGTATCCCTGCTAGAGGCCGTATCTCATCTTGTATCCAGCAATGAGGCCGTATCTCATCTTGTATCCCTGCTAGAGGCCGTATCTCATCTTGTATCCAGCAATGAGGCCGTATCTCATCTTGTATCCAGGCCAGAGGCCGTATCTCATCTTGTATCCAGGCTAGAGGCCGTATCTCATCTTGTATCCAGCCTGAGGCCGTATCTCATCTTGTATCCAGCCTGAGGTGGCAGATAACAGGGAGCAATAGAAAACATTCAGAATCACAACAGGGAAATCCTACTAATTCTACTGAAGACATTTTATCATTCAGCCTTCTTCTGTTTTCCTTGCAGATTCGGCCCGGACATGGAGAGGTACCAGTGGGTCGTAGTGAGGAAACCAGAGATGGTGAAGACCGCCCCGCCTTCCCCACGCTCCAGACCTCGATCTTACTCTTATGGCGCTCGTCTTTCCCCAACCCCGAGACGTCGGTCTTCCACTATGACCTCAGCTCCCAGCAGTCCCTCCCAGTCTACAAATTTCCTGACCGTCCCAGCGGAAGGAAGCCCGAACCGCTTATCTCCGTTCCTCTCTGTACGACATTTCCAGCTGCCCTCTAAAACGGCCTCCATGTTTATGTCTGGAAACAGCCAGGGCTTTATAATAGGTGAGCTGGCACAGGAAGGCGCTGGTGGTGTGGGTCATGGTGGGGGTCCTGTCATTGCTGAGATACGCCGCTTATTGTGGCCTCCAGAACTTGGCGATTTTTTTTTTTTTGCCTGCCATATTTAAAGAGGTTGTCTCACCTTTAACATTGCTAGTCCCAGAGGTCCAAGAATGGAGAGCCCAAAGTTTGGAAGAACACACTGCGCATGCGCAGCTTCCCTCCATTCACTTCTATGGGAGCAACCAAAAACAGCCGTGCCAGTGCGCGGTTTCGGACCTCTTATAGAAATGAATAGAGAGCACACTGTGCCAGCGTGGCCACCGCTCCATTTACTTCTATGGGACTGCCGGAAAATAGCCGCTCCAGCGCTCGACTATTTTCGGCACTCCTACAGAAATGAATGGAGCGTGGCCTGTGCATGCGCAGTGCACTCTCCTTCTCTTTGGTAACTGCATTCTAGAGATAGGTGGAACTCCTAGCGATATGCCACCAATGTTCCAGGTGAGACAACCCCTTTAATGCCACCATTTTGCAGTACATATAGTGTATTGCGTAAATTTTTCTTAATTTTTTTTTTCATGGAAATTGAAAAAAATAGCAATTCTTTTTACGGTGTTCTCTGTGCAACACTAATGACATGACAACGTCATTCTGCTGGTCAGTACGACTCCACATTTATAGAGTTTTTTATGTTTTCTACTTTCGCATAATAAATGCACAAAAATCATTCATTTTTATGCCGCCATATTCCGTAACTTTTAAATTTTTCCATCGTGGGGCTTGTTTTTTGTGTGCGAACTTGTGGGTTGAGGGAGCATATGAATTTTTGACCACTTTTTTAGCAATCATTTAGTAATTCTGGCATTGTTTTTCCCTTTTTTGATGACGTTCATCATGCAGGATACGTGATATCTTTGTTTTATAATATGGGGTGTTACGGAAGATACCAAATTACTGCCTGCCTGTCAGTGTTCTGCTGACAGGCAGCCTATTAGACCCTGCCTCAGACATGAAGACCACTGTTAGGTCCCTGGCGGCCATAGTAAACCAGCAGCATCCCACAGTAGCTTTGCAATGGAAGTATATTCAGACCAAGGTCTTGTTACCAGTGGGGTACCTCAGGGATCTGTTCTGGGACCCCATATTGTTTAATATCTTTATCAGTGAAATTGCAGAAGGCCTCGATGGTAAGGTGTGTCTTTTTGCTGATGACACAAAGATTTGTAACAGGGTTGATGTTCCTGGTGGGATACACCAAATGGAAAGGATTTAGGAAATCTAGAGGAATGGTCAAAAATCTGGCCAACTAAAATTTAATGTGATAAGTGCAAAGATAATGCACCTGGGCCGTAAAAAACCAAGAGCAGAATATAAAATCAGTGATACAGTCCTAACCTCAGTATCTGAGGAAAGGGATTTAGGGGTCATTATTTCAGAAGACTTAAAGGTAGGCAGACCATGTCATAGAGCAGCAGGAAATGCTAGCAGAATGCTGGGGTGTATAGGAGAGGCATTACCAGTAGAAAGAGGAGGTGCTCAATGCCCGCTCTACAGAGCACTAGTGAGACCTCATTTGGAGTATTGTGCTCAGTACTGGAGACCATATCTCCAGAAGGATAGTGATACTTTGGAGAGAGTTCAGAGAAGAGCTACTAAACTGGTACATGGATTGCAGGATAAAACTTACCAGGAAGATTAAAGGACCTTAACATGTATAGCTTGGAAGAAAGGCGAGACAGAGGGGAGATGATAGAAACTGCTAAATACATAAAGGGAATCAACAAGGTAAAAGAGGAAAGAATATTTAAAAGAAGAAAAACTGCTACAAGAGGACATAGTTTTAAATTAGAGGGGCAAAGGGTTAAAAGTAATATCAGGAGTATTACTTTACTGAGAGAGTAGTGGATGCATGGAATAGCCTTCCTGCAGAAGTGGTAGCTGCAAATACAGAGAAGGTGTTTAAGCATGCATGGGATAGGCATAAGGCCATCCTTCATATAAGATAGGGCCGGGGGGCTATCCATAGTATTCAGTATATTGGGCAGACTAGATGGGCCAAATGGTTTCTTATCTGCCGACACATTCTATGTTTCTATGCAGGGGTGGGGGCGGGCACTGAAGGACTGAAAGAACCCCTTCCTTCAAATTCCCATTTTTTTTTAAATTGGATTTTGACCTGTCCTCAAGTTATCCATATCTGATGGGTGGGGGTCATACACCCAGCACCCCCGCTGATCAGCTGTTTTGCAGCAGCTCTGGTGCTGGAAGTTGGTGTCGATACTACACAGTCGATGGGGCTGGTTACTGAAGCACTGCACCGATTGAAGTAAAGAGGAGCAGCGCTGCAGTGTCCAGCACGTCCATGTAACGTAACGTGAATTCAAAGATTAGAGAATGAATAAACTACGCAGGCTAAGTGAATAAATATATTTACTAAGTGACTAAATCTATGATAACACAAACAAAATCACATACAGAATAATAAAAAGTAATTAAGCATCACTAGCCTAATATAGGCTAGGGATCCGGTCGATCATGCTATAACATATGGCTGTCTACCAAGTTATAACACATGACCAACACCCCAGGGTGTACAAGAGATATGGCAAGTCATACATCCCTACCTAGGATGAAGTTCCTGGTGGAATGCCAATTAACTTGTTAGTGCAGTCTCTGAGATTACTCAGGAATGTGTTCTTATCATCACAATGGGGGATGGATAGTAGATTACAAGGCACCTCATTACACAGAATGGTAATAATAAAAGGGAAGAGAATTAAAGGACAGAAGCAATCAGTACTTAAAAAATACCATTACAATACAGTCCCTACACAGCAGACATATCAGTGTCATTTCGGCGCCAACCTCCAATACTGGAGCTACTCGGTAACAGCTGATCAGCAGGAGTGCAAGGTGCTGGACCCCGCTGATCAGACACTGATAGCCTATCCTGAGGACAGATCATCAGTATTATTAATACTGGTACACCCTTTAAAGCATACTGTGATATCTTGTTTCAGGTGGAGGCGGAGGACAAGCCTTGAATATTGACGCTGACCTCAATATGGGGAGGACAGAGCATTGTGAAACCTTCGACAACCCGCCTCTGTGTGAAGAAAACTTTCATATACAGCACCTGGAAGTCTGGGGCTGCAAAAACTCCTAAATCTGCAAAAAAAATGTTATATGTATATAACCCCAAAGAGATGACCCTTTGTGCCCTTTAAATAGCAAGGGATTGCCCTGGGGGTGTTAAAGATGGCTGATCGAAGGCAAGAGATATTATGACCATTAATAATGGCAGGGGTTTGCCTCATTTGGACACTAGGTGGCGATAGATATTATGACCATTATTATTGACAGACATTTGGTTCGTTTGGACACTAAGTGGCGATGGATATAAATGACCGTTATTAATAGCAGGTGTTCTAATTTGGACACTAGGCGGCGATAGATTTTACGACCATTATTATATAGAGAAGTTTTGTTCATTTGGACACTAGGTGGCGATAGATATAATTACCGGTACCATTATTATTTAGAGAAGTTTTGTTCATTTGGACACTAGGTGGCGATATATATAAACACCATTATTATTTAGAGAAGTTTTGTTCATTTGAACACTAGGTGGCGATAGATTATAATTACCAGGGTACCATTATTATTTAGAGAAGTTTTGTTCATTTGGACACTAGGTGGCGATAGATATAAACACCATTATTATTTAGAGAAGTTTTGTTCATTTGGACACTAGGTGGCGATAGTGAATGACCATTATGAATAACAGAAGAATACTTCATTTGGACACAAGGTGGTGATAGATATAATGACCATTATTAATGGCAGGTTTTCCCTCATTTGGACACTAGGTGGCGATAGATCACAAAGTGCCCTGTTGGTACCCCCAACAATCAGACGTAATCCATGGGGAACCTGGCAGTAAGTCTTCAAATTCCCTGCAGCGCCATCACAGGGGAAATGAGGCATTACACAGTGTCCATTCAAATCAGTGGTTTGTCTGTGTAATGTAGGACAGGACGGGTCCTCCAGAGGAAGAGACTCTCTTTGCCCGAGTGATGAGGACCCTGAACTAATACCGTGTATGACAATGGGGTTTCTGGGCTGGACAGGCCCTAAAAGGGGGCTTCATTTCATATACATCTCTGGCATATTGATATAATTACGCCATAAATGTCATCAATCACTAAACCGAAGGGTCTGCTGTGATTCCTGTGCTGAGTCTTAGGCCTCATGCACACGGACCGTAGCAGGTCTGTGCCTGTATTGCGGTCGCAGCACGGCCATGGCGGCACGCTGTTGTTGCACGCTATTCCTCCAAAAATAAACATTTTCTTAAACTTCTGCATTTTGCTGTTCCTCTGTTATTCCGTCTGGAAATGTATGATTAGATTTGCATAAACTGACAATAGCCTTATGTTATGGGTAGAAATGTACTGTTCCCTCGGTGCTAAACACTCCGCAATATTGGGCGCAGGTTTAAAAAAGCCCGTAGGTTACGGCACACTGGCAAAAATGCTGCCAGATGGATTTGCATTGGGAAAATCAGTCTGGTGGCGGTTCCCTGGGTCATTCTGATGATGCGCCGAAACGTGACAGCGCATGTGCTCAATCCGTCACTGCTGGTACAGGAGCCGGTCGAGGGACCAGGGAAGCCTCGGCACAGGAGCGGCAGAAATATAATCAGAACGATTTCAAGTCTTAGAATCCACTGCAAAAAAATCTGCTGAAAAACCAGCACAATTTGGTTGCAGAATTTTTTACTTTATTTTTAAAAAAATTTCTCTGCAGATTCTGGATTGGATTTTTGCGCTGCAAATATAAACCTCCGTGAACTTAGGCCGCTGCCTGCGGATATAGACGTGCAGAAAATTCCATACGAATTTGCCTGCAGATTTTTTTATGTTTGCGCACCAAATCCGCATTTGCTACATGCGGTTTTTGGCGTGGATTTGATGCGCTTTTGCCGCAGATTTAACCCTTCCATTGCAAAGGGCGAAATCCGCACCAAAATTTGCACAGTTGACATGCTGCGATACAGCGCCAGCAAAGTGTATGAGAATAGACAAATCTCATGTACACGTTGCTTTTATTATTCCATTCGGAAATTTACCTGCCGCGTGGATTTTTATAATCTGCTGTTTGTGCAGGTCTTTTATGCGGATTGCCCCCTCCTTTTTTAAATTTTTTTTTGCTTAATGGAAGGGTGAGTGCTGTGGCAAAACCGCATCAAATCCGCACCAAAAAACATGCCGTTTTTTTGTGCTCAAATGCACATAAAATGTAAGTAAGGCCTCATTCAACATACGTGACATCATGGCAGTGGTTCATCCAGAAGATGTCGTGAAGGATCCATGTTCGGTCCGTGTGTGTTTGTATTTTGCCCAATGTAGTCATCCGAATTCCATGGACAATGGTCAGCGATCAACGAATGATCCACGAAACACAGGATCCGTCAGCACGGACATAAATAAGTGATGCTTCTGTGACATAAACACGTGGAAATTCACGGATGTGTGAATACACACATATAAAGGGCAATCCTGTCAGCAGTTTTTGTCCCCTATGACATGGCTGACCTGTTACATGTGCGCTTGGCAGCTGAAGACATCTGTGTCGGTACCCATGTTCATATGTGTCCGCATTGCTGAGAAATACGATGTTTTATAATATGCAAATGAGCCTCTAGGGCAACGGGGGCGTTTACCATTACACCTAGAGGTTGTGCTTTCTCTGCAACTGCCATGTTCTCTCCACTTTGATTGACAGGACCAGGCAGTGTAGACATCATCACTAGCTAGGAGCTCGGTACAGTATTAGAATGTATTGGCTCCGAGGAGCCGAAGTTATTTCTTTGCGAAGTCTCGCGAGACTTCGGGTAATAACTTCATAAATTAATTTGTACTGTAAAAAAACATTTCACGAACTCGGGATCGGTTCCAAGTGGTACCACTTGGAACCGAACCTGAGCCAATACATTCTAATACTGTACCGCCCACTACAGTATTGGAACAGTTTTATGCGAATCAACTTCGGATGTTTCATCAGAAGTCGATTCACTCATCCCCTAATCATCATACCTGGCCCTGTCAATCAAAGTGCAGAGGACGAAGCAGTTGCAGAGAGAACTAAGGCTCTAGGTGCAATGGCAACACCCCCGTTGCTCCTAGAGACTAATTTGCATATATTAAACCATCATTTTTCTCAGCAGTGCGGGCACATATGAACATGGGACCAACACAGATGCCTTCAGCTGCCAAGTGCACATGTAACAGGTCAGCCAGTGTCATAGTTACAAAACTGCTGACAGATGTAGGCGGTCTATGGAGGACCCGGACGGTACACATCTGTGATTCGCAGACATGTCAGTAAGGCCTCACACACACAACTGTGTTTTGTATCTGTGTCTGATCCGCGCACACGGACCCATTCATTTGAAAGGGTCCGCAAAAAAAACAGACTGCACACGGAAGTCATCTGTGTCCTGTCTGCAACATGCAGACACGGACCAACTAAAGTCAATGGGCCCGCAAATAAAAAGCAGACACAACATGGACGTCATCCGTATCTTCCGGACCAAAAAATGGATACGGTTATGTGCGGTGCCCCGCATCTACCGTGATTTTACTTACAATAAAACTGCCGTAGACAGTTGACGGGGGAGTGCCGCTATTTTTTCTTCTTTCAATTATTTGGTTATGTGCATGAGGCCTAAGGCATAAAGCTGCACCGGTGTTCAGGTTTACAAACCCAAAAATCTGCACCATGTCTGTGCGTTTCACCAAAAAACGCATATGTTACTTGTGGTTTTCCTGCAGATCTGACCTTTGCATTGAAAGAGTGAAATGCGCACAAAAAAACGCACAAAGAACTGACGTTGCAGCGCAGCACCGCCTGCATCAAACTAAGGAAAGCAAATGGGTTTGCGTTGCGACCCAATGGTTACCGCCACACGACAGTCACAAGAACCCAAACCTGCTGAATTTCTTAGAGCCGTGTTGCAGTCATAGAACCGACTACGTCACGATGCAGGCAGCACTGTACTCTGATCTCTGGTCGTGTCACGGCCAAAGTCGCCATTAACCATTTTTTCTTTATATTTTAAGGGAACTTCCTGGAATATTGTGGCAGCCATGTAATTTTTTTAATATATATTTTTATTTTTTTTTCCTCATATTTTACTTTTGTCACAAAAAGAGCGAATAACCATTGTAAAATGTTCAGCTTTGTTGTTTAAATAAGACTAAATAATTGTACATTTGGATTCTACCCTCCACATTGTTAAACTGTTAACAAGTTAATAAAAATCTATATTATTACACCGAAGTCACTAGTCTTTTTGGAAAATAAATTATGAATTTAGCACTGCTGACGGAAATTAGGCGCCTAAAGAAGCGCATGCGCGGGCGGTAGCTGCCATGCACCTACAGCGCGTGCGCAGTGCCTACTCGGAAGTCAACCCGGTGACCAGCTTTCTCACAAGGAGGAATGCGCATGCTCCGTGCGTCGTATCCATGCGACGGCTATAACACAACGTAGGACCCGTTGCTAGGAGACCGGGAGGAAGCGGTCTAGAACCGTACAGTAAAACAGAGGAAGGAGCAACGAGGGACAACATGGCATCCCCGATCCAGGACGACGGAATGCAGCTGGAGCTGGGAGTCAGTCATCGGGTTTAATGGTGAGTAGAGTGAGAGGGGCCCTGTATGTGCTGGACACCTGGTAGTCACCTACATTTTCATCACCCCTCCCCCAAACTACCTACCTGCATTACATTAATGGGGGGCTGCAGCGCTCATGCCTTTCCATGCAGAGCCCCTATTTATTAGAAAGGGGGTGCAGCGGAGGAAATAATAGGATATGGCCGCAGGTAATAGATACATATGACATAAATCCAATGATAATAATAGTGACAAACAGAATCACCAGCGAAGCAACAGGGCCTTAAATAAACCCGCTCTATAGTGCACTAGTAACCAAATATACCACCACATGTCCATTACACAATACCTAAAGGATGGCATCACAATAAAACATCACCAAATCCAAAATACCACTGTTATGGGGGATCTGTGGATGGCACTGTTATGGGGGATCTGTGGATGACATTGTTATGGGGGATCTGTGGATGACACACTGTTATGGGGGATCTGTGGATGGCACTGTTATGGGGGATCTGTGGATGACACTGTTATGGGGGACCTGTGGATGACATTGTTATGGGGGACCTGTGGATGACACACTGTTATGGGGGATCTGTGGATGACACTGTTATGGGGGATCTGTGGATGACACTGTTATGGGGGATCTGTGGATGACACACTGTTATGGGGATCTGTGGATGACACACTGTTATGGGGGATCTGTGGATGACACACTGTTATGGGGGATCTGTGGATGACACACTGTTATGGGGGATCTGTGGATGACACACTGTTATGGGGGATCTGTGGATGACACACTGTTATGGGGGATCTGTGGATGACACACTGTTATGGGGGATCTGTGGATGACACCACTGTTATGGGGGATCTGTGGATGACACACTGTTATGGGGGATCTGTGGATGACACACTGTTATGGGGGATCTGTGGATGACACACTGTTATGGGGGATCTGTGGATGACACTGTTATGGGGGATCTGTGGATGACACTGTTATGGGGGATCTGTGGATGACACACTGTTATGGGGGATCTGTGGATGACACTGTTATGGGGGATCTGTGGATGACACTGTTATGGGGGATCTGTGGATGACACTGTTATGGGGGACCTGTGGAGGACACACTGTTATGGGGGATCTGTGGATGACACACTGTTATGCGGACCTTTCTGGCAGTGTGTAGGTATATATGGGGCGTAGATTAGTTTGAGGGTGTTGTCCACTTTAACCCCTTCTGTTCCAGGGCACGTGCCCTCTGGGCTGATCAGTCATCCGGGACAGAGAAACACCTCATCTACCCTTGGGGTGCACGGTCATTATCCAGAGTGTGAACAGACACAAGCAGCACTTCCTGCACGGTCACACCAATAACGTGTCCTGCGTGGCCGTCTCCAAGTCCGGGAAATACCTGGCCTCAGGACAAGTCACCTACATGGGCTTCAAGGTAAGAAACTCATAATTTTGGTTGTACTGATCCTGGGTCACAGCCTGTGTTTTAGCCCAGAGCTGAATTCAAAGTTCTGCTGATTGGAAACAGTCAGGGAGCTCTTACCTGAGCCCTTATAATGCAGGAAGAGGAAGGTGTTTTTTTTTTTTACATGCAAATCACCAGAGCAAGTTCTGTAAAGATACAGAATGTCCAAGAAATGCTGAGAGATTTCAGCTCTGAGCTTACATAATTGTGAATTCAGCTCTGGAGTTCTAACAGAAATCTTTATTCATAGGCAGATATTTTCCTTTGGGACTACGCCAAGAGAGAGTCCTGCGCGAAGCTCAGTCTACACAAAGTCAAGGTGGAGGCGCTAGCCTTCTCTCCAAATGACCGATTCCTGGTATCTCTTGGAGGGCAGGATGATGGCAGGTAAGTAGGCGAAGCCGACCAGGTGACTATGATAAGTTCTGCGGCCATTTTCTCACACAGTGACTCACCTCTGCCATCCTGTTCCTGATCTGCTGGTAAGTATTTATCTTCTGAACTGTCTTTTTCTGTCTCATAGTGTCGTCCTGTGGAACGTGGCCACCAGAGAAGCTATTTGTGGCAGCCCGGCGTCTTCTGTCAGCGCAGGACACGCCCTGACCGTCACTTCACCAAACAACTGCGATGACGTGTTTATAACAGGAGGAAAGTAAGTTCTGCATGGTCTACAAAGGATGACCTTACAGCCATAGCACATAGCAGAATAGTGAGTGCAGCTCTGGAGTATAATACAGGATGTAACTCAGGATCAGTACAGGATAAGTAATGTAATGTATGTACACAGTGACTCCACCAGCAGAATAGTGAGTGCAGCTCTGGAGTATAATACAGGATGTAACGCAGGATCAGTACAGGATAAGTAATGTAATGTATGTACACAGTGACTCCACCAGCAGAATAGTGAGTGCAGCTCTGGAGTTTAATACAGATGTACGCAGGATCAGTACAGGATAAGTAATGTATGTATGTACACAGTGACTCCACCAGCAGAATAGTGAGTGCAGCTCTGGAGTATAATACAGGATGTAACGCAGGATCAGTACAGGATAAGTAATGTATGTACACAGTGACTGCACCAGCAGAATAGTGAGTGCAGCTCTGGAGTATAACAGAGGGTGTAGCTTAGTCAGTAAAGGATAAGTAATATGCACCAGCGGAAAGGATAAAAGAGCCCCTGGAGAACTTTCTGCAGTTGATCTGTCAATCAGTGACTAATCCTGTAAGTCCATGGAGCCACTGTATATAAAGTAAGGGTCCTGGATCATTGATCTCCACATGTGACATCCTCCAGCCTCTCCATACTGTGAGGAGGCTTTTATCTGATCTCCTTCTAGGTGTTCATCATTTTCCAGTACTGTACACTGTATATGTAAGTCCCTGTGAAAGTCACTGTTAAAGGGCGGTCACTGTTAAAGGGCGGTCACTGTTAAAGGGCGGTCACTGTTAAAGGGGCGGTCACTGTTAAAAGGGCAGTCACTGTGAAAGTCACTTTTAAAGGGGCGGCCACTGTGGAGGTCTCTGTTAAAGGGGCGGGCACTGTGAAAGTCACTGTTAAAGGGGCGGGCACTGTGAAAGTCACTGTTAAAGGGGCGGCCACTATGAAGGTCACTGTTAAAGGGGTAGTCAATGCTAAAGGGGCGGTCACTGTTAAAGGGGCGGGCACTGTGAAGGTCATTGTTAAAGGGGCGGGCACTGTGGAGGTCAATGTTAAAGGGACGGGCACTGTGGAGGTCATTGTTAAAGGGGCGGGTACTGTAGAGGTCACTGTTATGGGGGAAACTGTCGATATCTTTTTTACGACACACGAAACATAAAAAATGAATATACCCGTGCGAAGCCGGGGGTCCTTCTGCTAGTGGTTTATAAAGACAGATTTATGCATTAATGTCTGAGCTGCACTCATAATTCTGCTAGTTGCCACTGGAAACGGCCAGAAAGGCTTAGAATTATGCCGGACTCAAGGTCTCCGTGCACCTTAATCTAAGGGGTCATGCACATGAACATATCCGTGTCCGTTCCATTTTTTTTTTGCGGACCGAATGCTGAACCATTCACTTCAATGTGTCCGCAAAAAAACGTTAGTTACTCCGTGTGCATTCTGTTTCCGTATATTTCGCATTGCGGACAAGGATAGTATTGTTCTATTAGGGGCCAGCTGCTTCGTTCTGCAAAATACGGAATGCACACGGATATCATCCGTGTTTTTTGCAGATCCATTTTTTGCGGACTGCAAAATACATACAGTCATGTTCATGAGCCTAAGGCTACATTCACACGGACCGTATGCGTTTTGAGGTCCGCAAATTGTGGATACGCAAAAAAAAAACGGATGATGTACGTATGTCATCCATTTTTTGTGCGGATCCATTGTAACAATGCCTATATTTTTGTCCGCAAAAATTAAATTTTTATTTGCGGGGCTATGGAACGGACATACAGATGCAGATAACACACGGTGTCCTGTACGCATTTTTTTCCAGACCCATTGAAATAAATGGGTCTGCATTCTATCCGTAAAAAAAACCGAACGGACACGGAAACAAAATACGTTTCTGTGCATGAGCCCTTAAGGCTAAATGCACACAAACGTATTTTCTTTCCGTGTCCGTTCTGTTTTTTTTTTACGGACCACTCATTTCAATGGGTCCACAAAAAAAATTTGAAGTTACTCCGTGTGCATTCCGTTTCTGTATGTCTGTATTTGCGTTCCGCAAAAAAATAGAACATGTCCTATTATTGTCCGCATTACGGACAAGGATAGGACGGTTCTATTAGGGTCCAGATGTTCCGTTCCGCAAAAATACGGAATGCACACGGATGTCATCCGTATTTTTTGCGGATCCATTTTTTGCAGACCGCCAAAATACATATGGTCATGTGCATGAGGCCTAAGCTGATGGATTCTCCTTCAGGTGAAATATAGGAATGAACGATCACCTTAGGTGAGCATTGCCAGAGTCACTGCGACCAGTCTGAAGGACTGTAAGGGTGCGTGGATGGCGGCATTAATAGACCACGTATAGGACCGCCTGCTCACGTGTTACAGTAACAACTGCAGGAAAGGGACCATAATGGAGTCTGACCTCTCCGTCTGTTCACAGTGGGACCCTGCGCGTTATGGGAGGTGGATCTGCCCAACCGGAAAATGCGCCCCACCGAATGTCAGATGGGTCAGCTTAAGCGGGTGGTCACCTGCCTGGGCGTGTGAGTACCATGCGGAGATAATCCACTTTTTTCGCCAGCGAGGATTTCAGCGGTGTTCTCAGACGCCTAAAGTCCCGCAGACATAATGGAGGCAGAGGGGGGAGGGATTTTTTAATGTATTTCTGGATGACACTCGTTAGGACGCCTTCACACGTGGCAGATTTTGGTGCAGAAATTTCTGCGACTGAAAATCATTTCCCCCATTTGAATAGGGTTGTTCTGGCAGGAAGGACGTGGATTTCTGCAAGCCTGCCGTGTGTGAAGGCGCCCTTATAGGGGGCTTCTGATTGTTTTTTTTTTATTTGTTTTTAAAGGGGTTGTCCAGACCTCTGGACTGGCCGGGCCGCGTTGGTGATCTACTTACCTGATCCCGGTCCCTCCATGTAAACATCCTGTGTGATGCCGCTGCAGCCAATCACTGCTCCCCTTGAGTCATGACAAATGGTTGCATCATGCAAGGGGAGCAGATCAGTGCTGCTAGTGATTGGCTGCAGCGGCGTCAATCCGGAAGTTTACGCGGAGGGACCTCACACCAGCAGCGGAGGCTGGGAGCGAGCTAACTGGGACCTCGCGCTGGGGATCAGGTAAGTATAATCCAACCAACACAGGTCTCCCCTATCTGAGAGGTCTGGAAATGAGTACACATTGATGATCCTATCTCCCCATCAGCCGCTCACTTCCTCTCTTTAACTTCCTCTCTTGGCCTATCACAACTTACTTCCTCGGTTGTGGCATTCTTGAGGGAAAAAAGACTTAGGCCTCATGCACACGACCGTATGTATTTTGCGGTCCGCAAATAATACCAATGACGTCCGTGTTTTGCGGAAAGGAAACAGTACTTCCGTTTTTTTTGCGGGACCAATTGAAATGAATAGTTCCGTATGCGGTTTTCAAAAAACGGAACGGACACGGAAAGAATATACATTCATGTGCAGGAGGCCTTACTCTTCATGCATATGAGGCACCTCGGGGGCGGGGCATAGTCTGTCCCCACATCTTGGTGCACTAAAGGCCTAATTTGCATAAAATATAAGTCATTTTTTTCTTGGAAACGCCACAACCGATTTTCACAAGACAGGTATCCGTTTAGTCAGCAGGGTCAACTAACTGGCAGTATACCCTGATCTAATAGAATTAATCCTGCTGAAGGTGCTTCAAAACACGCAAAAAAAAAAAGCCCCTGGTCCTTAGGGGGTTGATGCAGCATTAAAGGGGCAGCTCTTCTATGCTGTAACCTAGTACAGGTAACCTCCCAATGTAGCAAACTGGGCCACCAAGTATCCCACCCAGCTGATCCGCAGAGCGAGCGCTTGGAGGGTGATTTCGGGGTGCAGTTTCCCCCAGCTATTTCAGGTTCTGTAGGACATTGTACAGGAGACCTGCTCTGGTGATAGCTTTCATGTATCCTCCTCCTGGAGTTAGACATCTCCCTACCTTAGAGGGGGTCTCTAAATATGGACATATTCAGCCCCTTTAAATGAGCATCCACCTGCAGTGACTATGGACATCCTCGCATCTCTACTTTTCTACGTTTCTCCATCGTGGTCCTCGTTCTCACCGCTCTCTTGTCCTCCTAGGTGGCAGAAGACGACAGTGCTTTTACTGCGGCACTTCTACAGGAGATATTCTCAAAGTCAACACAAAGAACAAGCTGCTGAACAGTGCGGACCTCAGAAGGACCGATTCAAGCCTGGTGAGATGATCGCGAGCTCCTGTGCGACAATGTTGTGAAGATGAGATATGAATGCCTGATAACGGTCTGGTCTTCAGTGCCTCCGGATGAACCTCTGCACTAACAGTGTCACCCCCGTACCCCATTCTTCTCTCCTTTACCAGGGGGTGGACCTCTCTGACCTCGCTGAAACTGGAGAGTTATTATTGGCTCCGGAGATGGAAAATTATCCCTCTGCAAAGCCCCCCCAACCTACAATGCCGTTAAGTAAGTGTCCGTCATGATCTAAAAATCCTGGAAATTATCGGGTTCTGTCATCTTTATCAGTGTCCTGTAGGTGGCGACAAAGTCCAGTTTTATTTGCTTTGAATGAATAGAGCAAATTTACTAATGTGATTTTGTCTACATTTTTGGGGCGTCATAATCTCATTAAACTTTAGCGGAAAGGGGCTTGGCTTAAGATGCGACAACGTGCACCAAAATTTTGGCACAAAGTAAGCGAAATAATCGGTGGCGTAGAGATACAGCAGTATATTAGTCGTGCACAAAATCAGTCTAAGCCACTGTGATAAATTTGGCGCGTTCTTGGACGACCTACATCAGTAAATCCACCACTATGATTACCTTACCTCCTATTTTCCTTGTTCTTCAGGAGCGTCAACCTGCAGGGAGCTGTGAACTCCATTACGCTGAGAGGACAGGGGCACCAGTTTTTCGTTGGGACCGGACAGTCCCAGATCTATCGCTTTAACTATCCGGAATTCAAAGAGGAGATCATCGCTACCTGTCACAGCGAGGCCATCAACGACATCGTCTTCCCCTTGTACGTATCTGATTGTGTCTCGCCGGCGTGCTCCATAACGTATATGGCGGTTTTTATACTGGTGCGGTGTCGCATGCACGCTATAGACCGACATTCTATGGCTCTCTGTTATCAGGATGCTCTTTACACTTTGCTCTTTCAGTGGTACGTCAGAACTATTCGCCACTTGTTCCAAGAATGACATCCGTGTTTGGCACACCACCAGCCACAAGGAATTGCTGAGGATTACCGTCCCCAACGTGACCTGTAACGCCATCCAGTTCATGAGAGATGGGAAGAGCATCTTATCAGGTGAGAATAACCCCCATCCCCTCCATAGGATCTCACCTTATGTCACTCTCATTTAGGGCTCATGCACATGGCTGTTACCCGGTCGTGCCCGTATTGCGGACCGCAAACAGCGGATCCACAATCTGCGGGCGCCAGTCGTGTGCTCGCCGCATCATGGATGCTGACCCATGCACTTGAATGGGGCCACAATCCGGAAGGTGCGGAGTGCTTCCGTGGGGTTTCTCTCCGTGCCTCCACACCACAAAAAATAGAACATGTTCATGTTGAAGGGTCTGGATCCATCTGCGGAATCCTCATGGATGTTGCCCATGCATTAATTGCGGTCCCCAATGCACGGAACAGCCGAGCAACGGCCATGTACATGAGGTCCTACTGAGGGAATCTGTCGCTAGCAACCTTCCTATCCAACTGTATAGAGACACAGCTATGGTTCACTTGATTAAAACGCTGTTTTTATTTTGTTGATCCGTGGCTCCATTCCTGAGTTATGATAGTTTTTCTTAATATGCAAATTAGGCCTTTTGTGCAATGAGGGCATCACCATTGCACTCACTATTCTGCTGGTGGAGTCACTGTGTACATACATTACATTACTTATCCTGTACTGATCCTGAGTTACATCCTGTATTATACTCCAGAGCTGCACTCACTATTCTGCTGGTGCAGTCACTGTGTACAAACATTACATTACTTATCCTGTACTGATCCTGAGTTACATCCTGTATTATACTCCAGAGCTGCACTCACTATTCTGCTGGTGCAGTCACTGTGTACATACATTACATTACTTATCCTGTACTGATCCTGAGTTACATCCTGTATTATACTCCAGAGCTGCACTCACTATTCTGCTGGTGCAGTCACTGTGTACAAACATTACATTACTTATCCTGTACTGATCCTGAGTTACATCCTGTATTATACTCCAGAGCTGCACTCACTATTCTGCTGGTGCAGTCACTGTGTACAAACATTACATTACTTATCCTGTACTGATCCTGAGTTACATCCTGTATTATACTCCAGAGCTGCACTCACTATTCTGCTGGTGCAGTCACTGTGTACATACATTACATTACTTATCCTGTACTGATCCTGAGTTACATCCTGTATTATACTCCAGAGCTGCACTCACTATTCTGCTGGTGCAGTCACTGTGTACAAACATTACATTACTTATCCTGTACTGATCCTGAGTTACATCCTGTATTATACTCCAGAGCTGCACTCACTATTCTGCTGGTGGAGTCACTGTGTACATATACTACATTACTTATCCTGTACTGATCCTGAGTTACATCCTGTATTATACTCCAGAGCTGCACTCACTATTCTGCTGGTGGAGTCACTGTCTACATACATTA
Source organism: Bufo bufo (assembly GCF_905171765.1). Taxonomy (NCBI): domain Eukaryota; kingdom Metazoa; phylum Chordata; class Amphibia; order Anura; family Bufonidae; genus Bufo; species Bufo bufo. The sequence continues at coordinate 425,412,313 of NC_053394.1, forward strand.
CATTACTTATCCTGTACTGAACCTGAGTTACATCCTGTATTATACTACAGAGCTGCACTCACTATTCTGCTGGTGGAGTCACTGTGTACATACATTACATTACTTATCCTGTACTGATCCTTAGTTACATCCTGTATTATACTCCAGAGCTGCACTCACTATTCTGCTGGTGGAGTCACTGTGCACATACATTACTTATCCTGTACTGATCCTGAGTTACATCCTGTATTATACTCCAGAGCTGCACTCACTATTCTGCTGGTGGAGTCACTGTGTACATACATTACATTACTTATCCTGTACTGATCCTAAGTTACATCCTGTATTATACTCCAGAGCTGCACTCACTATTCTGCTGGTGCAGTCACTGTGTACATACATTACATTACTTATCCTGTACTGATCCTGAGTTACATCCTGTATTATACTCCAGAGCTGCACTCACTATTCTGCTGGTGCAGTCACTGTGTACATACATTACTTATCCTGTACTGATCCTGAGTTACATCCTGTATTATACTCCAGAGCTGCACTCACTATTCTGCTGGTGGAGTCACTGTATACATACATTACGATACTTATCCTGTACTGATCCTGAGTTACATCCTGTATTATACTCCAGAGCTGCACTCACTATTCTGCTGGTGGAGTCACTGTGTACATACATTACATTACTTATACTGTACTGATCCTGAGTTACATCCTGTATTATACTCCAGAGCTGCACTCACTATTCTGCTGGTAGGGTCACTGTGTACATACATTACATTACTTATCCTGTACTGATCCTGAGTTACATCCTGTATTATACCCCAGAGCTGCACTCACTATTCTGCTGGTGGAGTCACTGTGTACATACATTACATTACTTACCCTGTACTGATCCTGAGTTACATCCTGTATTATACCCCAGCGCTGCACTCACTATTCTGCTGGTGGAGTCACTGTGTACATACATTACATTACTTATCCTGCACTGATCCTGAGTTACATCCTGTATTATACTCCAGAGCTGCACTCACTATTCTGCTGGTGGAGTCACTGTGTACATACATTACTTATCCTGTACTGATCCTGAGATACATCCTGTATTATACTCCAGAGCTGCACTCACTATTCTGCTGGTGCAGTCACTGTGTACATACATTACATTACTTACCCTGTACTGATCCTGAGTTTCATCCTGTATTATACTGCAGAGCTGCACTCACTATTCTGCTGGTGCAGTCACTGTGTACATACATTACATTACTTATCCTGTACTGATCCTGAGTTACATCCAGTATTATACTCCAGAGCTGCACTCACTATTCTGCTGGTGGAGTCACTGTGTACATACATTACATTACTTATCCTGTACTGATCCTGAGTTACATCCTGTATTATACTCCAGAGCTGCACTCACTATTCTGCTGGTGCAGTCACTGTGCACATACATTACTTATCCTGTACTGATCCTGAGTTACATCCTGTATTATACTCCAGAGCTGCACTCACTATTCTGCTGGTGCAGTCACTGTGCACATACATTACATTACTTATCCTGTACTGATCCTGAGTCACATCCTGTATTATACTCCAGAGCTGCACTCACTATTGCACCCAAGCTCCGCTCCTTTCTGTGGCCAGCCCCTCCCTGGCTGCTTTGATTGACAGTGGTAAAGCATTGAGGAAGGGTCTGACCACAGAAAGGAGTGGAGTTTGGGTGCAACAAGAGCAATGGTGATGCCCTCATTGCACCAAAGGCCTAATTTGCATATTAATAAAAATTACTATAACTCTGGAATGGAGCCTTAAACCTACAAAGGAGAAGCAGAGTATTAATGAGGTGAAGCACAGTTGTGTGTCAGTGCAAACAGTTGGAGAGGAAGAGCGCTGGTGACAGATTCCCTTTAAGGCCTCATGCACGCCGCCGTTGCTCGGCCGTTCCGTGTTATCGGTCCCCAATGCACGGGCAACATCCATGTGGATTCCGCAGACGGATCCAGACCCTTCAACTTGAACTTGTTCTATTTCTTTGCGGTACGGAAGCACGGAAAGAAACCCCACGGAAGCGCTCCGTAGTTCTTCCGTGGGGTTCAGTACCTCTGTTCCACACCGCACCTCTGGATTGCGGACCCATTCAAGTGAATGGGTCCGCATCCGTGATGTGGTGAGCACACGGCCCGATGCCCGCATATGGCAGACCCGCTGTATTGTGGGCCGCAATTCGGGTCCAAAAGGCTTTTAGGCTGTGGACAGAAGGTGCCATTAGTCCAGCAGTGGACACAAGTAGAAGATGCCGCCAGCCTTTAGTTGCTCTGGATTGCTACTTAATGGGTTAATTCCCTTCTGCAGGTTATTGGCTTCTTCATTCACTGATATGGGATTTCCAGAAATAGTCGAACACGCCTGCTTGGATATTTTTGGAAGTCCCATAGCTGTCAATGGAGAGGTCATGCGTGCGTGGCCTCCTCTCTGTGTTTACAGCAGCGCACGACACGGCCACGTTTTGGTGCATCTTCCGGCCGTGAAAAAAAGATAAATGTGGCAGCCTGTGGCTTCCTTTTCTTGCCACTTCTGAAAAGTGGTGTGAAGGGGGGTATGTCGCACATTTTGGCGCACAAATGGGGTGTGACAAAACAGCATCTGTCAGCAGTTTTGTCCCTACGACACTGGCTGACCTGTTACATGTGCACTTGGCAGCTGAAGGCATCTGTGTTGGTGCCATCTTCATATGTGCCCGCATTGCTGAGAAAAGTGAAGTTTTAACATATGCAAATGATCCTCTAGGAGCAACGGGGGCGTTACCATTACACCTAGAGGCTCTGCTCTCTTTGTAACTGCCACGCCCCCTGCACTTTGATTGACAATCATACTGTCTGGCTCTGACAAAGTGCAGAGGGCTCGGCAGTTGCAGAGAGAGCTGAGCCTCTAGGTGTAATGGTAACGCCCCCGTTGCTCCTAGAGGCTCATTTGCATACAGTAAAACAGCATTTTTCTCAGCAATGCGGGCACATAGGAACATGGGGCCAACACAGATGTCTTCAGCTGCCAAGTGCACATGTAACAGGTCGGCCAGTGTCATAGGTACAAAGCTCCTGACAGATGCCCTTTAAATGTCACTTTAACAGGTCAGTGAAATGCTGAGGCTGCAGTACGATTCTGTGTCACTAGGTGGCAACATTGCAACCCTTTATGTGGCACACGGTGACGGGTATCTGTCGAGGGACATGCTGGAGGTTGTGGTTCCTATATACACATATACTATGGTGAAATCGGATACAGGTATGACATATTACCCAGTATTGTCTCCTCAGCCTGGAATGACGGCAAGATCCGAGCATTCACCCCCGAGAGCGGCCGTCTGATGTACCAGATTGAGAACGCACACAGCATGGGAGTCACAGCGGTTGCCACCACCAGCGACTGCAAGAGGATTGTGAGCGGCGGAGGAGACGGAAGGGTTTGTAGATGTGAACATTACAGTATTCTGCTGGAGAGCGAGAAAAATAGACCCTGAAGTGAGAATCACTGTGCAGGTACGAGTGTGGGAGATCGGAAGAGAAAGCCAGAGGATGGTGGAGTCCATGAAGGAGCACAAGTCAGCAGTGTCCTGCATCAAACTGAAGAGCGACAACCGCGAGTGCGTTACTGCCAGCTCTGATGGGACCTGCATCATATGGGACATTGAGTCAGTATCGTATACCTACTGGTTAACGTATTATTATCTGATATCTCCAACATTATATAACACTTTACATATAGACTAACTCTACATTACATTACTTATCCTGTACCGATCCCGAGTTACATCCTGTATTATACTCCAGAGCTGCACTCACTATTCTGCTGGTGCAGTCACTGTGTACATACATTACATTACTTATCCTGTACTTACCCCTGAGTTACCTCCTGTATCTATACTCCAGAGCTGCACTCACCATTCTGCTGGTGCAGTCACTGTGTACATACATTACATTACTTATCCTGTACTGATCCTGAGTTACATCCTGTATTATACTCCAGAGCTGCACTCACCATTCTGCAGGTGCAGTCACTGTGTACATACATTACTTATGCTGTACCGATCCCGAGTTACCTCCTGTATTATACTCCAGAGCTGCACTCATATTCTGCTGGTGCAGTCACTGTGTACATACATTACATTACTTATCCCTGTACTTACCCTGAGTTTACCTCCTGTATTATACTCCAGAAGCTGCACTCACTATTCTGCTGGTGCAGTCACTGTGTACATTCATTACTTATCCTGTACCGATCCTGAGTTACATCCTGTATTATACTCCAGAGCTGCACTCCACTATTCTGCTGGTAGGGTCACTGTGTACAATACATTACATTACTTATCCTGTACTGATCCCGAGTTACATCCTGTATTATACTCCAGAGCTGCACTCACTATTCTGCTGGCTGCCAGTCACTGTGTACATACATTACATTACTTATCCTGCACTGATCCTCAGTTACATCCTGTATTATACTCCAAAGCTGCACTCACTATTCTGCTGGTGCAGTCACTGTGTACTTACATTACATTACTTATCCTGCACTGATCCTGAGTTACATCCTGTATTATACTCCAGAGCTGCACTCACTATTCTGCTGGTGCAGTCACTGTGTACATACATTACATTACTTATCCTGTACTGTTCCTAAGTTACATCCTGTATTATACTCCAGAGCTGCACTCACTATTCTGCTGGTGAAGTCACTGTGTACATACATTACATTACTTATCCTGTACTCATCCTGAGTTACATCCTGTATTATACTCCAGAGCTGCACTCACTATTCTGCTGGTGCGGTCACTGTGTACATACATTACATTACTTATCCTGTACCGATCCTGAGTTACATCCTGTATTATACTCCAGAGCTGCACTCACTATTCTGCTGGTGCGGTCACTGTGTACATACATTACATTACTTATCCTGTACTGATCCTGAGTTACATTCTGTATTATTCTCCAGAGCTGCACTCACTATTCTGCTGGTGCAGTCACTGTGTACATACATTACATTACTGATCCTGTACTGATCCTGAGTTACATCCTGTATTATACTCCAGAGCTGCACTCACTATTCTGCTGGTGCAGTCACTGTGTACATACATTACATTACTGATCCTGTACTGATCCTGAGTTACATCCTGTATTATACTCCAGAGCTGCACTCACTATTCTGCTGGTGGAGTCACTGTGTACATACATTACTTATCCTGTACTGATCCTGAGTTACATCCTGTATTATACTCCAGAGCTGCACTCACTATTCTGCTGCTGCAGTCACTGTGTACATACATTACATTACTGATCCTGAGTTACATCCTGTATTATACTCCAGAGCTGCACTCACTATTCTGCTGGTGCCGTCACTGTGTACATACATTACATTACTTATCCTGTACTGATCCTGAGTTACATCCTGTATTATACTCCAGAGCTGCACTCACTATTCTGCTGCTGCCAGTCACTGTTGTACATACATTACATTACTGATCCTGAGTTACATCCTGTATTATACTCCAGAGCTGCACTCACTATTCTGCTGGTGCCGTCACTGTGTACATACATTACATTACTTATCCTGTACTGATCCTGAGTTACATCCTGTATTATACTCCAGAGCTGCACTCACTATTCTGCTGCTGCAGTCACTGTGTACATACATTACATTACTGATCCTGAGTTACATCCTGTATTATACTCCAGAGCTGCACTCACTATTCTACACGCTTCAGAGCTGAAATCTGTCTGCACTGGGGTTTAGCAATCTTGGAAGTGTAGTCATACGTCACCGCATTATTGGAAATCAGACTATTAGGGATGCGTCTATGAACAAGCTTGCTGAATGCTTCAAGTAAGAATCGGCAGACTGGTGAATTCAGCTCTGGAGTATAACACAGGCTGTAATGCAGGTTCAGGTCTTGAGGTGGCGGTGTAGGGCACAGCGTTGGTAAATGACACCTGCGCGCACATTATTCTGAACCGTAAGAACTGCATTGAATCGCTCATACACATTAGACGACGGTCGGCCGTAGCTGATGATTTCAGTGGGAGCGCCGGCTGTCTCCTGTGTACGGGCCCTGACTCCGCCCCCTGTAGATACACCGCCATTACTAGCACACCGACAGCATTTGGAAAGGTTATAACATCTTTCAGAATTAATAAGCTGCATTTTCCTCCCTCTTGGACCTGACACGTCTCCTTCTTTCTTCCAGGCGGTTCATAAGGAAACAGATGGTCTTATCCAACACGCTGTTCCGCTGTGTCTGCTACCACCCCGAGGAGTTCCAGATCATCACCAGCGGCACCGACAGAAAGGTCAGTGTCACCGTAGATGGTGGTCTTTATATTCCCTACGACCAGGGGCGCGCAGATAGTACAGGGGGTGGCTGCTGCAGGTCGCGGCAAATGTGCCCGATAGGACAGATGTCTGTAATACAAGGGGGTCCCTGCCGGGGTCTTCATCTATAAGCCAGACCCTCTGCAGTACCAGCAATCACCACCAGATAGTTTACCGTGCAGTTTGTTATAAGCCCACCAGGTGGCGCTGTTTTAAGATGTCATTTGGACATTATGCTGTAAAGAGATCCAACACCAGGGATCAGCAACCTTCAGCACTCCAGCTGTTGTGAAACTACAACTCCCAGCATGCTCCTTTCACTTCTGCGCGAGCTCAGAGAGCAGCCAAGCAAGTGTACACGTTGGGAGATGTCGTTTCAAAACACCTGGAGTGGCGAGGTTGCTGACTGACCCCCTGTCCTTCACGCAGGACTGTTTAGCCCATCTTATCGTTCTCTTGTAGATCGGGTACTGGGAAGTGTTTGACGGCTCCGCTATCAGAGGACTTGATGGATCCATGTCTGGAGCAATCAATGGGATGGACATAAGTGACAGCGGAAGTCACTTTGTCACAGGTAATGTGGAAACATGCACATTGTATTCTATGAGAATTTGACATTTCCGTGCGGATTTTAAAATCCGCAGAATGTCAATTTTATTTTTCTTGACCGGATTTATCCATTTACTTCAATGGGGAGAGTAAAATCCACATGCGGAAAATCTGCACCAATTGATGCGGATTGTCCGCACGGATTTCCCTGGGAACACCTGCGGATTTTAGTGGGGATTATCCGCACGTGAATCCTGAACGTGTGCATGTACCCATAACACTGCATGTGCGTAGGGAGCTTCTCTTGTATTGTTCCGTTGTGGCTCTCAGTTATGGCCACCAGGTGGCAGTGCAGCCCCTCTTTCCATACCTTGACTTTGGTTGTAGCTAGTGTTGAGCGAACTTCTGTTTTAAGTTCGGCGTCTAAAGTTCGGCTTCCGGTTAGCGGAGAATCCCGATATGGATTCCGAATTCCGTTGTGGTGCGTGGTAGCGGAATCAATAATGGCCGATTAGACGCCGAAGTTAAAACAGAAGTTCGCTCAACACTAGTTGTAGCGTCTCTAAGCCATGGACTTTACCCTTCTCCTGTCTTTGGCCGCCAAAATCAGCAAGGGGTTTTTCTCGCTTTCCAGCCAGCCGCCTGTCCGTGATTCTGGTCAGTGCGCGTTTTACCTCAAATCACTGCGGTTTCACCCGTTTATGGCCGCACAGCTTGTATGGGTCGAAACAAGTGCTTTCTACTTTGGCACGTGAGAATACACAGTCTAAGGCCTCGTGCACGCAATCGTATTTCCGTCTGCGCCCAATCATTATTTTTTGCATTTCGGATGCGGACCCATTAATTTCAAATAGAAAAATAGAACAGGTCATATTCTTGTGGACAAAAATAGGTATGTGTAACATAGTGCGGGACCAGCGGCAGGGGAAATGCGGGATGCAGCCGGTATCTGTGATTTGCGGACCCCTAATTGGATACGGTGGTGTGCATGGGGCCTAATCCTGATTGCTTCTTATGTTTCTTCCAGGGGGAGATGACAAGCTGGTAAAAGTCTGGGACTACAACGAGGGTGAAGTAACCCAAGTCGGCATCGGTCACAGCGGCAGCATCAGCCGCCTAAAAATCTGCCCTCTCTCCAAGTACATCATCAGCGTCAGCACCGATGGCGCCATTTTACGCTGGAAGTACCCCTACCCTGTCTAGGTGGTCCTCCTGTCCCACCCTGTTAAGTCAGAGGAACACTCCAGGTAGATCTGACACACTGGGGGTCATTTACGAAGAGCGCTATGCCTGTCGAGGGAGTTGCGGGGTGTGGCAGGGACCGGGCCGGGGCCCCGTCAAATTTACCTTCTTTTATGCCTGGAAAGAGGAGTGAAAAGCACTCGGTCAGGGGCTGGACTGGTTTTCACTCCAGGCGCACGGACTGGCGGAGAGGTGCACTTCATTTAGGACGAGACGCACTCCTGCCAAATCGCAGGGCGGGGGTAAAATGCCCGTCTTTGTAAATGACCCCCACTTCGTTATGTCTAGAAGAGGGTGTGAGGGGGTGGAGCATGACACAGGGATTCAAAGAACCCAAAAAGATGGAACCCCCTGTGCCATGTCCCCCCTCCAACCCTGTGCTGCACATATCACGATGTATCAGCTTTACCCGGAGTGTCCCTTAGTGGACGGTCCTGTCATCTGGCCATGAGGTCCAGTGGTTTCAGTATGGAGGACGCTGAGGAGCTGCCAGTCCACACCTCATAGATATGTCCACGTCTTCTCTTGTGTGGAAATAAAAGACATTTCTGCTCCGATATCCTTGTATGAATTGTCACCGATGGAAGTCAGGTCCAGGCAGAATGACAGGACTGGGGGAGGGGGTTACTTATAAAACGTCGTCCGTTTTTAGGAACCCATCTGGTCTTCCATGGCACCTACATCGAAAATCACTAAATCAGAGCACATGGTGAATTAACATATATTTTAACGCATACTTCGTTGTTTTTTTTTGTTATCAAGATCTCTGCTTCCTGTCAATGAATGGGCTGAAAACCGTACAGAACTAGTACTTTATTCAGATGAGGGTTGACGACAATTAAGACCCTGCCAAACGGCATGTATATAGGTCTGTGTGTTCTAATGGAGCCCTGACCTAAAGGGGAACTCCAGTGACCTATAGACTGTATGTGGGGGGGATCATAAAATGGCTTATATACCTGCATGAGCCCACCCAGATGAGTAACTAAAGGCCCAAAAAATCCTTCTAGATAGTGATCGTTCCCATTAGGGCTCAGGCCATGACCATGATTGGCCTGGAAGGTCAGGGGAGCCGCGGCCGACACACAGACAGTGTTTCCCGGGCCGATCACGTCATGTGAATGAGCCCTAAGGCAGTAGTTGGAAACCAACTCCCTAGCTGTTGTAGCACTACAACTCCCAGCATGGTCTGACAACAAACGCCATGCACTCCATGTAGCTAGAGGCAATAATGAGCCATAAGCCTCATGCACACGACCGTATTTCGTTTCCTTGTCTGTTTCCGTTTTTTTTGCCGATAGGATGCAGACCCATTCATTTCAATGGGTCCGCAAAAAATGCGGACAACACTCCGCGTGCTGTCCGCATCAGTATGTCCGTTCCGTAGCCCCGCAAAAAAAATAGTGCATGTCCTATTTTTTTCATAGTTTGCGGACAAGGATAGGCATTGTTACAATGGATCCGCAAAAATAACATCCTTTTTTTTTTTTTGCGGACCGCAAAACACATACGGTCGTGTGCATGAGGCCATAATCATAGAAATGTGAGAGTGATGGCGGAAGGTGCGACTTGTGGTCATACGGAAATGATAGTGAATGTGGTCGAGTCTACTGTGATGCGCCAAGCATTGAAACATTTGATTCGGCTGCTTCGCCGAACGTCACAAAGCCCATCAGTAGTGGTTGCGATTGTGCCGCCCCCGTCATTGTAACCCTCAGATGCCGCGTTTATAGCGAGCATGGCATCGGACATCAAAATTTGTGTAAAATACAAAAAAAATGAATAAAACCATACTTAACTTCCTCCATTTGATTGCGAAGAGCTGGCCGCCGCCATCTTGACTGTAGATCCAGATCTCACGTGGCCCGTGGTGACGTCATACGTCACAGCACGCGGGATCTTTGCGGCCGGCTCTTCGAGCTGAAATGGATAAGGTAAGTATGTTATTTTACTTTTTACCGCCATACCGCCATTCAGGGAAAAGCAATTTGCTACCACGAAGCTCGAGGGAATTCGTCTTTGCGGCGAATCGAATTTTCCCTGAAATTGGGATCAAACTTGACTTCACTCAACACTAACTGTGACCGTGAGAGGCAGCAGAAAGCCAAACCGGCTGCATCTCTCTGTTATCATCTGCCATCTTAAAGGGGTTGTGCAAGATTAGGAAAACATGGCTGCTTTCTTCCAAAAACGGCGCCACACCTGTCCATGGGTTGCATCTGGTGTCAAATAGGACTGAGGTGCAATGCCACACACAACCTGTCGACAAGGTTGGCGCTGTTTTTGAAAGAAACCTGACATTTTTCTAATCTTGGACAACCCCTTTAACATCACACAGACTACAGCAGCGCCTGATGGAGGCTCCGCCCACATGCAGGAGACAAAGGCGCATGATTTCCAAGGTAATACCACGGTTTGAACCGCAAAATCGTTCGGTTGCTGGTCACTGTGTGTGTAGGGGGGGAGGGGCTCACAGGTTCTTACCCTCAGTTTAAGGGTTATGCACAAGAACGTAGTTTCTTTCCGTGTCCGTTCCATGTTTTTTTGGGGGGGTTTTTGCAGCCTGTATGCGAAACCATTCGCCAAAAAACGGAAATTACTCTGTGTGCATTCCGTTTTCCGTATTTACGCATGGCTGTTCCGCAAGAAAGGTAGAACATGTCCTATTCGTGACCATTCGTGGACAAGGATCGGCATTGTTACAATGTATCAGCAAAAAAACGGATGCAATATGGATGGCACACAGACATCATCAGTGTTTTGCAGACTGCAAAATATATATGGTGGCCCTATGGCCTCATGCCCACGACTGTGGTTTGGGTCTGCATGCTATCCGCTTTTTCTGTGGGTTGGATGCGGACCCATTCACATCAATGGGGCGACAAAAGATATAGACAGCACGCGTCCATTCTGCGCCCCGCAAAAAAAATAAAAAAATAGAACATCCTATTCTTGTCCGTATCACGGATAGGACGGCTCTATTGAGGGCTTATCGATCAGTTCCGCAAAATACGGAAAACATGCGGCCAGTATCAGCGTTTTTCGGATCCGCAAAAAACGGACACAGTCGTGTGCATGAGGCCGAAGGGTATATATTCACACATTTATCAAGTTCACCTCTTTTTAGGAGTAATATAAGACTGGCGATTTGATTCGCCTCTCAGTCTTCTGTCAAGTGTTTATTACAAGTCGCACAGCCGTTGATGAATCAGACTAGGCGCAATGGCGCACATTTACTAAGGGACTTGCAACTATTGTAGGCGTAAAATAGTCGGGCCGATTTTACGCCTCATCCGCCAGTTGGACGAGGCGTAAAAATCACTTAGACTGCCCTAATTTATTTGTGAACGAAAAATAGTCGTATCTGTGCGGAGAAAAGCCACACTTCTCCCTGAAAAAAAAAAAAAAGTTGCACTTCACCTCTCAAAACTGTCGAAGAAAAATGAGCTGAGTGGAGTAAAAATTAGACCGTTTTTGCGACTAATTCGGTGGTAAAAAAGACGAAGACGCACCTACATAAATAGACTGAAAAAAAGTCGCAAAAACTCGACAACTAGTAAATGCGACTAATAAAATTAGACTGTTTAAGGCCTCATGCACATGACTGTATGTATTTTGCGGTCCGCAAAACACCAATCCACAAAAAATACGGATGACGTCCATCTGCATTCCGTATTTTGCAGAACGGAACAGCCATCCCTTCATAGAACAGTCCTGTCCTTGTCCGTAATGCAGATAATAGGACATGTTCTATTTTTTTGCGGAACGGACAAAAGGAAACGGAATGCACACGGAGTAGCTTCCGTTTTTTTTTGTGGACCCATTGAAATGAATAGGGAAGAAAATACGTTTATGTGCATGAGCCCTAAAACTGTACTAAAAACAGGCGCAGACACTATAAGGCCTCATGCACACGACCGTTGTGTGCATCCGTGGCCATTGTTCCGTTTTCCGTGATTTTCTGCGGACCCGTTGACTTTCAATGGGTCAGTTGAAAACTCGGAAAATGCACCGTTGTTCATCCGCGGCCATGATCCGTGTTTCCTGTCCGTCCAAAAAATATGACCTGTCCTATTTTTTTGACGGACAACGGTTCACGGACCCATTCAAGTCAATGGGTCCGTGAAAAAACACGGATGCACACAAGATTGGCATCCGCGTCCATGATCCGTGGCCGTAGGCTACTTTCACACAGACGGATCCGCAGATCCGTCTGCATAAAAGCTTTTTCAGAGCTGAGTTTTCACTTCGTGAACTCAGATCAGAGTTCACCAATGAATGTACAGTAATACAGGGGAGGGAGGGGGGCCGCCCTGGCCACCAATGAATTAAATACTGGGGAGGGAGGGAGGGGGGCCGCACTGGCCACCAATGAATTTAAAACTGGGGAGGGAGGGGGATCTGCCCCCTGCTGCCTGGCAGCACCTGATCTCTTACAGGGGGCTATGATACGCACAATTAACCCCTCAGGTCCGGCACCTGAGGGGTTAATTGTGCGGATCACAGCCCCCTGTAAGAGATCGGGTGCTGCTAGGCAGCAGGGGGCAGTCATGTACACAGTTCTTAGTATATTCTAAACTAGAAGCGTCCCCCATCACTATGGGAACGCCTCTGTGTTAGAATATACTGTCGGATCTGAGTTTCACGATCTAACTCAAATCCGATGGTATATTCTAACATAGAGGCGTTCCTGAAGGTATAAAAGGGACTCCTGACTTTACATTGAAAGTCAATGGGGGACGGATCCGTTTGCAATTGCACCATATTGTGTCAACTTCAAACGGATCCGTCCCCATTGACTTGCATTGTAATTCAGGACGGATCCGTTTGGCTCCGCACGGCCAGGCGGACACCAAAACAACTTTTTCTTCATGTTCGTGGATCCTCCAAAAATCAAGGAAGACCCACGGAAGAAAAAACGGATCACGGGACTACGGAACCCGTTTTTGCGGACCTTAAAAAAAAACGGTTGTGTGCATGAGGCCTTATAAAAGGTGCTCCACGGCGGTTTTAATTTATCTGAATCTGCATATGGCGGCACTGTGACGGGATGCACACACCTGGAACCAAATACTATATTACGAAACCATGGGGAAACCAGCACAGTAGGCGGTACCATCTGCAATGCGTGAATGTTCCCGAATCCGATTAACGTCCATGTGTCATCCTGCGTCACTGAGAGTTGACAAGATGGAGTTTCTGCTCCACCCCAAGACCAGACTTCCAGGAATCTCAGGTTATACGTGGCCGACGTTCCCAGGTGAGATCACACATACCATCACCTTGTACTCATCCCAGCGGTATGTGCCACGAGGGCATCACAGAGCCCTGGAGGGAGGAGGAGGTCCGCTGCTGGGAGCGCCATCCGTCCGGCGCTTTATCTTACCCGTTAAATATGGCGGATATCGAATGGCTGGAAAGGTGGTGAATTATCCTATTTTCAGAAACAATGAACGACGCCCATAGACCGGAACATAAGACATACGCGACTCATCTGTTAGGGTCTGTTCACACATCGCCGCTTTAATAAGGCTAGAAGAACATTCAGACCGCTGGGTCTTGTGAAAATCTGCCAAAAACGTCTTTAAGACATTTTACGATGAATTTGGATCAATTAAGGTGTGGTAAAAAAAATCTGTACATGTGCGGCCCTGATGGGGTTAATAACGATATACTGACATGCAGATGGCTACCGTGTATAGATATCATCATATAAGCCAATGGGTCGGAAAATTCTTTTGGATCCGTAGGCTCCAGTGCTATACTTTGCCCACTAGATGGCAGTACAGACCCCACCACAGCATTGTGAATTGCATTCTTAAAGGAGAACGCCGCACAAAAAGTGAAGATTCAGCTGGAGTCGCCTCTGATGGTCACGTCCTGACAAGATCAATAATCTCTCCCCTTATCAAACTGCACACTGACTCTGGATGTCCCTTTTATTTGGAGCCATGATGTCTAGTGTTGGTCCAGCACCAAAGTGCTCGGGTGCTCGAGTAGAACACCTCGGGTGCTCTGGTGCTCTGAGCACAATGGAAGTCAATGGGAGAACCAGAGCATTGAACCAGGCGCCCCCTGCTCTGAAGAGGGAGGGTGTCTGGTTCACAGGAAAAGGTCAGAAATTGATGGAAACACCACTGAAATGGTTCGGGAACATCATGGGGAGGATGTCTGGATGCATCTTGGGCTCCCAGGTCGCTGCTGGGAACGATGTTGTCCGAGTAGTACGCCACTTTTACAGACTGACAATAATACGCACAAAACCGAAGATAAAATCTATTTTAGAGGAAAAATTGTTAGGAAACATTCTTTCCTGTATATTTACTTGTATATAAAGTGCAAGTGCTGCCAAAAATTACAAGGAAGAGGCACTCAGATATAACCTGTATATCACATAAAGGAGGGCCTCATTCACATTGTGGTACAATTGTTCAGGTAGTGGGACTCCTACACTCATAAAGCCTATGCACTAAGGGAAAGGGCTGCCAAAAATTACAAGGAACCAGCACTCCAATACACCCTTTATTACACATAAAGGAGGGCATCATACACAGCCTTGAAAAATTATGATTGATGGCCTGCTGGTGATCCTCTAACACATTAGGGGTGAGAACCCGCTGCTGAGCTGACCCTTTAAAAGATTAGAAGTGAGAGCAGACTAATAAGCATGTTGATATGATGGAGGAGGATGAGAAAAGGAAGATTGAACCATATACCCTTTTTTGAGGTGGAATACAGTGTATTCAGTACATTATAAAAGCCACATTTAGAGTGCCTTTATGTTCAGCTGCTTTCCTCTGATGGAGTGGAGAAGTCAGGGGCAATCCAGGCCTTGTTCATTTTTATAAGAGTCAAACTGTCAGCATTTTCAGTTGACGGTCGGATGCGCTTATCAGATATTATGCCACCAGTAGCACTAAATACCCGATCGGACAAAACACTGACGGCAGGGCAGGCCAGCACCTCCAAGGCGTAGAGCGCCAGTTCGTGCCACGTGTCCAGCTTGGACATCCAGTAGTTGCAAGGCACACAGGGATCACTGAGGACGCTGACACGGTCTGCTATGTACTCCTTCACCATCTTCCAAAATGTTTCCCTCCTTGTGACACTAGGCCGAGCATCAGGTTGAGGGTGCTGGCGGGGTGTCATAAAAATGTCCCAGGCCTTGGAGAGTGTTGCCTTGCCTCTGTTGGAACTGCTGTGTCTTCCCCTCGTCTCCCCTCCTCGGTTGGCCAAGGAACTACGTACTCTGCCGCCAGCGTTGTCAGCTGGAAATTTTTGGAGCAATTTTTCCACAAGGACCTTCTGGTGTTGCACCATTTTGCTCGTCCTCTCCACCACAGGAATGAGAGATAAGAAGTTCTCTTTGTAGCGGGAATCGAGAAGGGTGAACAACCAGTAATCGGTGTTGGCCAAAATGCGTAAAACGCGTGGGTCACGGGAAAGGCAGCAGAACATAAAGTCAGCCATGTGTGCCAGAGTCCCAACAGGCAAGACTTCGCTGTCATCATCAGAAGGATGACTCTCAATCTCCTCATCCTCTTCCTCCTCTTCTGCCCATTCACGCTGAACAGATGGAATAAACCTGCCATAGGTACTACCCTCTGTAGCGGAGGCAACCGTCTCCTGCTCCTCCCCCTCCTCATCATCCAATTCACACTGAGAAGACGAACTGAGGGTGGTCTGGCTATCACCCTGTGTACTGTAAACCCCCATTTCCACCTCTTCCACATGCAAAGCGTCCAAGTAGACACAGAAGTGAGATGGTTACGCTGATAATAGCGTTATTGCCGCTCACCATCTGTGTTGATTCCTTAAAGTTGTGTAAAACCTCACAGAGGTCAGACATCCATGCCCACTCGTTGCTTGTGAAGAGCGGAAGCTGACTGGAAAGGCGACGACCATGTTGCAGCTGGAATTCCACTACTGCCCTCTGCTGCTCACAAAGCCTGGCCAACATGAAGAACGCCGAGTTCCAGCGCGTGCTCACGTCGCACAACAGTCGGTGAGCTGGCAATTGTAAGCGCTGCTGCAGCTTTGCCAGACCGGCGGAAGCTGTCGATGACTTGCGGAAATGGACACACACGTGGCGCACCTTCACCAGTAGCTCAGGAAAATTGGGGTAGGTTTTGAGAAACCGCTGAACCACTAAGTTGAACACGTGGGCAAGGCATGGTATGTGTGTGAGCTTGCCGAGGTCCAAAGCCGCCACCAAGTTACGGCCATTATCAGACACAACCATGCCTGGTTCTAGGTTGAGTGGCGAGAGCCACAGGTCCCTTATCCCCTGCCACAGCTCTGCGGCGGTGTGCTGTTTGTCACCTAAGCAGATCAGTTTAAGCACGGCCTGTTGCCGCTTCCCCACTGCAGTCCTACACTGCTTCCAGCTACCGATTGATGGCTGACTGGTCCTGCAAGATGATAATTCAGAGGTGGAAGTGGAGGCGGAGGCAATCCTTGGCGTCGGTAACACCTGTGCCATCCCAGGACACGACTCGCTCCCGGCCTCCACAACGTTCACCCAGTGTGCCGACAGGGAAATGTAGCGTCCCTGGCCAAAAGCACTTGTCTATGTGTCAGTCGTTAAGTGGACCTTCACAATAACTGCGTTGGTCAGGGCATGGGTGATGTTACGGGACACATGCTGGTGTAAGGCTGGGACTTCACACCATGAAAAATATTGGCAGCTGGGGACAGAGTACCGCGGGACAGCCGAAGCCATCAGGCTGCGGAAAGCCTCAGTGTCCACAAGCCTAAATGGCAACATTTCCAGGGCCAGCAATTTGGAAAGGTGCGCATTTAGTGCTATGATCTGTGGGTGGGTTGCTGGGTATTTGCGCTTTCGTTCAAAGGCCTGGGGTATACATCTGTACACTGCGCTGGGACACAGAAGTGGATGTGCTAGCTGATGGTGTTCGCGAAGGTCCAGGTGCAGGGCGGGAGGCATCCGGGCTGCGTCTTGGACAGGGGATTGGCCAGCACATAACACAGGGGAAGAGGAGGCAGTGGTGTGACCCACAGACATTGGTTGTGGACCCAGGCGTTCGGCCCACCTATTAGGATGCTTTGATTCCATGTGGTGGATCATGCTGGTGGTGAGGTTGCTAGTGTTCATGCCCCTGCTCATTTTGGTAAAAAAAATTTGACTGAATGTCACTGATATTTCGGATACGTAAACGTTCTACAGGAGATGTAGCGCAGGTAATGTAACTGTCCGCAGAGGACACCGTTTACGGAAAAGGTACACTGGATGTCAGATATTTTTAGGCTGCGCACACGTTACACAGGAGATGTAGTCCAGATAATGTCGCTGTCTGCAGCGGCCAAACAATTGCACGCTATTTAGCGCAGGTTGCGCTAAAAATATATATTGCTGCCAGATACAACTATAGTCCTTAAAAGGTCTTTTGGGTCTATTACAAGTATAAAAACTAACATTTTCCTATTTCACTCCCTACACTATCTCCCTTCTGCTCTCCAGCTCTCGCTGACTAAGGGCTCGTTCACATGAACGTATACGGAACCATTTATTTCAATAGTTAAAAAAAAAAACGGAATGTACTCCATATGCATTCCGTATTTCCGTTCAAAGATAGAACATGTCCTATTATTGCCTGCAAATCACGTTCCGTGGCTCCGTTTAAGTCAATGGGTCCACAAAAAAAAAAAAAAACAGTGCTCAGTATGTCTTCCGTATTCGTTCCTTTTTTGCGGAACCATCTATTGAAAATGTTACGCCCAGCCCAATTTTTTTTATGTAATTACTGTATACTGTACATGGCATACGGAAAAACGGAATGGAACCAGAAACACTACTGAAACAAAAAACGGAAAAACAGATCCGTTAAAAACGGCCCGCAAAACACTGGAAAAGCCAGGGAACCTGTCACCGGGATTTTGTGTATAGAGCTGAGGACATGGGTTGCTAGATGGCCGCTAGCACATCCGCAATACCCAGTTCCCATAGCTCTGTGTGCTTTTATTGTGTAAAAAACCGCAAATGTATCAAATTGTTTTTTTTATACACAATAAAAGCACACAGAGCTATGGGGACTGGGTATTGCGGATGTGCTAGCAGCCATCTAGCAACCTATGTCCTCAGCTCTATACACAAATTCCCGGTGCAGGTTCCCTTTAAGGCTTCTTGCACACGACCGTATGGCTTTTTCTGTATTTTGCGGTCCGCAAAAAATGGATCCTAAAAAATACGGATGACGTCCATGTGCATTCAGTTTTTTTTGCGGAACGGAACAGCTGGCCCCTGATAGAACTGTACTATCCTTGTCCGTTATGCGGACAATAATAGGACATGTTCTATCTTTGAACGGAAAAAACGGAAATGCGTAAAAAACGGAAGGCATACGGAGTACCTTCCATTTTTTTTGCAGATCCATTGAAATGAATGGTTCTGTATACGGCCCGTTTACGGAGCGCAAAAAATGGAGCGTAAATGGAAAAAAAATACGTTTGTGTGCAAGAGGCCTAAGGCCTCATGAACACGACCGTTCCATTTTTTGCGGTCCGCAAACCGCGGATCCGCAAAATACGGAAGCAGCCTGTGTGCCTTCCGCAATTTGCGGCCCATTGTAGAAATGCCTATTCTTGTCCGCAAAACGGACAAGAATAGGACATTCTATATGCGGGGCCACGGAACGGAGCAACGGATGTGGACAGCACACAGAGGGCTGTACCCATCTTTTGCGGCCCCATTGAAGTGAATGGGTCCGCACCCGAGCCGCCAAAACTGCGGCTCGGATACAGACCCGAAAAACGGTCATGTGCATGAGGCCTAATACTGAGCCGAACACGTGTCGTCGGTTGCTATATAGCACCTGATGACGCCAGCCAATCACTGTAATGCCAGCCGCCAACATGGCTACGATATTACAGTGAGGGCAGTACTTACCTGCGCGTTTATTGGCTGCGTAGCGGCAATAAACGTGCGCGGAGGAGACCTGATGTGTGAATTTGCACATTTGGGGCACTCCCATAATCGGGGCAGGATTATGACCCTGCGGCCTCCCATCTATGTAGCCCCTCATAAGCCTGTGGTTTAACGTGGCTGCTATATAGCGGTATCGGGCGCCATATTGCGTTACTACACTTTATTCCCCGCTGTGTTCTAAGGCTGTGTTCACATGTGGTGGATTTTTATCTTCAGTGATTTCCACAAATTCGGCCAAAATTAACGATTTTGCAAGACCGTTCTAAAAACACGGCGGCTGAAGACGGTCGCCACCACCGCTATCCTGGTATAGACGGGGCCTTGTAGCTTTGCTTTCCTGTGTAGGAAGTTAAAGGGGGTCATTTACAAAAAAATTTACGCCAGCTTTTGGACACAAATGTCGTTTTTGTGATTTTTTTTAAATGTTTTTGCCCCACACTTTACACATGGGAGTGTCAAGTGTTTGGCGTGGGCGTGCCAGAGGCCTCGCCCCCAACAAATTTACCAACATTTAAAGCCTGGAAGCAGTCAGGGGCTGGTCTAGTTCTCCCGCCAGGCACACAGGCTGCGCCTAATTTATGAGGAGGTGCGTGCATCTCCTGACAGCGCAAAAGGGGAGTAAAAACGCCGTTTTTTGTAAATGACCCCCAAGGAAGAGTTCCATAGAGTTTTGCCCTGCCACTGCTTCTGACTACAGCCTGGCAGTGCAAGAGTTAACCAGCCAAGCAGGATCCTGCTGTGAGGACTCTGCTGTTTCCGCTCCCCTGAGAAGCCATTTCCTGGTGATGTCACTCCGATGATGTCACTCACAATGAGGCTTCACCAGGAGGAAGTATCTGACCTCAGGCTGTACAACAATAGGTGGCAGACCTGAAGAAGGACAAGAATCCTCCTCCTCCTCCATGACCTCTGTACACGATGGGGAGTGTAGTACTGTGTGCGTCTCTGAGGCTGGACCACACATGGTGGGCTTAGGCGCACTAGCTCAGCAGGACTCTTTCCCACTGGACAATATTATATACAATAGTATCACACATCATAGGCTTAGATACATCCACTCAGCAGACGGTATCACACATAATATGCTTAGATACATCCACTCAGCAGACGGTATCACACATCATAGGCTTAGATACATCCACTTAGCAGACGGTATCACACATAATATGCTTAGATACATCTGCTCAGTAGGCGGTATCACAAATGATAGGATTAGATACAACTACTCGGCAGACAGTATCACACATGATAGGATTAGATACAGGGCTCAGCAGGCAGTATCACACATAATAGGCTTAGATACATCTGCTCAGCAGCCAGTATCACACATAATAGGCTTAGATACATCTG
This sequence comes from Bufo bufo, assembly GCF_905171765.1. Taxonomy (NCBI): domain Eukaryota; kingdom Metazoa; phylum Chordata; class Amphibia; order Anura; family Bufonidae; genus Bufo; species Bufo bufo. The sequence continues at coordinate 425,432,747 of NC_053394.1, forward strand.
CTCAGCAGCCAGTATCACACATTATAGGCTTAGATACATCTGCTCAGCAGCCAGTATCACGCATGATAGGCTTAGATACATCTGCTCAGCAGACAGTATCCCACATGATAGGCTTGTATACAAAGGTTCAGAAGACTATAGCCAACAGGACAGGCTTAGATACACAAGAGCAGCAATCAGTATCTCACATTGTTGTCCCCACCAACTATACAGTACAGTAGCACACAAGATAGGCTTAGATACATTGAACAGTATCACACATGGACAGATTAGATACATTAGACAGTATCACACACGATAAGCTTAGATACATTGTGCAGTATCACACATGATAAGTTTAGATACATTGGACAGTATCACACATTGTAGGCTTAGATAAAACAGCTCAGCAGACAGTGGTAGGATTAGATACACATGATAGGATTAGATACACCAGCTCAGCAGACAGTATCACACATGATAGGATTAGATACACAGCTCAGCAGACAGTATCACACATGATAGGATTAGATACACAGCTCAGCAGACAGTATCACACATGGTAGGATTAGATACACAGCTCAGCAGACAGTATCACACATAGTAGGATTAGATACACAGCTCAGCAGACAGTATCACACATGATAGGATTAGATACACAGCTCAGCAGACAGTATCACACATGGTAGGATTAGATACACAGCTCAGCAGACAGTATCACACATGGTAGGATTAGATACACCGCTCAGCAGACAGTATCACACATGATGGTTTAGATACAATAGACAGTATCACACATGATAGGATTAGATACACAGCTCAGCAGACAGTATCACACATGATAGGATTAGATACACAGCTCAGCAGACAGTATCACACATGATAGGATTAGATACACCAGCTCAGCAGACAGTATCACACATGATAGGATTAGATACACAGCTCAGCAGACAGTATCACACATGATAGGATTAGATACACAGCTCAGCAGACAGTATCACACATGATAGGATTAGATACACAGCTCAGCAGACAGTATCACACAGGATAGGATTAGATACACAGCTTAGCAGACAGTATCACACATGATAGGATTAGATACACAGCTCAGCAGACTGTATCACATGATAGGATTAGATACACAGCTCAGCAGACAGTATCACACAGGATAGGATTAGATACACAGCTCAGCAGACAGTATCACACAGGATAGGATTAGATACAAAGCTCAGCAGACAGTATCACATGATAGGATTAGATACACAGCTCAGCAGACTGTATCACATGATATGATGAGATACAGAAATTAACAGACAATATGATCACACGACAGGCTTAGATACATCAGTTCAGCAGACAGTATCACACATTATAGATTAGATACAATTGCTCAGTGGTGCCACAGTTACAGGCTCATGCACACGAATGTATTTTCTTTCCGTGTCTGTTCCGTTTTTTTGCGGACTGTATGTGGAACCATTCACTTCTTTAGGTCCTCAAAAAATGGAAATGGAAATGCATTCCATTTCTATATGTCCCTTCCGCAAAAAAAATAGAACATGTCCTATTATTGTCCACATTACGGACAATTAGGGGCCAGATGTTCCGTTCCGCAAAATACTGAATGCACACAGACGTCATCCAATTTTTGCGGACCGCAAAATACATACGGTCGTGTGCAGGAGCCCTTATACTTTGCAACATTTTCCCCATGATCCTGCTTTACGGATCTATTAAAGTATTTTTCTTACATGTGCTATACACACCCATACAGGTCTATGGGGCTATTCATACATCCGTTTTTTTCCCACCGATCCGTGTGCCCGATCCGAGAAGCTCAGCGCTTTCCTCCCCTGGTCCGTTTTTTGCCGATCAGAATAGCCCGTTCAAGTCTATGGGAGTGAGAAAAGAAACCAGACTGAAAGCATAATTTTTTCCCCATTTAGGCCTCTTGCACACGACCGTATGTATTTTGCGGTCTGCAAAAAACGGATCCGCGAAAAATATGGAGGACGTCTGTGTGCATTCTGTATTTTACGGAACAGCTGGCCCCTAATAGAACAGTCCTATCCTTGTCTTTAATACGGACAATAATAGGACATGTTCTATTTTTTTGCGGAACGGAAATACGGACATATGGAAACGGAATGCACACGAAGTAACTTCCGTTTTTTTTTTTTGCTGACCCTTTGAAATGAATGGTTCCGTATACGGTCCGCAAAAAAAACGGAACGGAAACAGAAAAAATATACGGTCGTGTGCAAGAGGCATTATTCGTGCAAAATCGGACACGGCGGTTTGAATAAGGCCTTATCCGCACGGTATGCGGGACCCTGGCCTGTGCACAGCTTCACACATGGCACCTCCTGTCCATCAAGCCTTGATCCCTCTTTTGTCCATAGATTATCTGGGAGCTGATTAGGAGGCTCAGGCGACGAATGACACAGCGTGTGCGGAATTTGTCAAGCTGTCTTCTCCAGTAGTCACCAGCAGAGGCTCCCCCCACCCCCTGCACAAACCTGTCTGCCTGCCTCCTACTGCTTCCCTTCTGAAAGTAAAGCCCAGCTAATAATATTCCTAGACTGGAGGTGGAGCAGAGCCCAGGCAGCAGATCCACACAGCAGAGCTGACACCGCTGAGCTCCAGGACAGGATGGTCACACACCTGCCCCGGCCAGGTAGGACGTGTCCACCTCTATGGGGTGACAGGTTTCCCCTTCCCGCAGTCATGGGGAGATTGGATCTGTAATTCAGGCTTGCAGCAATAGCCACATTGAAGTCCTGCTTCCTTCTTCCTGGTCAACCTGTGCACAGCCCTGCAGGTAGAGTAGAGTCTGCAAGACTCCCAGGTGAAGAAGAAGAAGACATGGAGGAGCAACACAAGGAGAGCAAAGACAAGAGCCAGGGCTCCAAGAAGCTCTTCAGGAGCAAGTCCCTCAGGTCTGTGGGAAATTTCATGCAGAGGATCCTGAAAACTTTGAGTAATTTGTCTCACCTGGTGGATGGAGAGCATAACAACTTGAACGTGGAGGATGATGATGGGGGCTTCAAGCAGAAAACCTACCCTGGAGAAGCCAAAGGCTCCGCAAATGAGGATTATAGAGTTGTCCAAGGAGGCGACGGCAACAATAACCTGGGCAAAGCTCATGTGATGCTCAAATCTCAGGAGAGGTCTTCCTTGAGCTCAGAGGACAAGGTTCCTGGCGTCCAGGGGCTGAAGAACCATGGAAACACCTGCTTTATGAATGCTGTGGTCCAGTGCTTGAGTAACACTGACCTCCTGGCGGAGTACCTGGGGATGGAGCAGTTCAGGGCAGAACTCAACAGGACTAAGGGGGATGAGGGTCTTCAGAAGGGGTCTACAGAGGAGAACTCACTGGTTGGAAGAGGGGAGGTCACTGAGAGGTTGGCCACCTTGGTCAGAGGCCTATGGACCTTTGAGTACACCCCTCAACTTTCTGCGGAGTTTAAGGTGAGTGCCAAATTCTCATGACGTTCAACTACTTGGGTTAACCTCTTCACTGCCAGCAAGTTTTCATACCTGTCCTCACGAATAGTCCTATATGGTCCTATAGATGCTGGTTAATCACCGGTTAATCATCTGCAATAAGGATTACTTATTATCTACAGAGCGATGATGTCATCGCTGACCGATTATAACCTTATCATTCACAGACAGACGCTCTCTTGTTCTACCGGGTGATTAACACTTCACAAACACTCATTAGTTTGTTTTAGCTAGTTTTGGTCACGTGACCAGGACCGGAGCTGTTGTCGGATCTTGATTGTGTGATCTACTGACTGATAAGTGTTTTACATGGTTGTGCTGCTCTGCAAAATGCCGCCCCTGTCCCATCCACATTTTTTGCAGACCCAATGACTTCAGTGGGTCCGTGGTCCGCATTTTGTGGCCAAGTATAGGTCGTGTTCTATCTTTTTGCGTAACGGACATAGGAATTCAATGTGAATATGGCAGGCATGGCCAACCTGTGGCTCTCCAGCTGTTGTAAAACTACAATTCCCACCATGCCCTGCTGTAGGCTGATAGCTGTTGGCAGTTCGGGCATGCTGGGAGTTGTAGTTTTGAAACATCTGGAGAGCCTCAGGTTGGCCATCCCTGGAATATGGCCTTACAACATGGTAGATATGGAGCACCCAGTGTGATATGGAGCAGCCATGATGATTTTACTGACCTAAAAGGTCTGTCATCGCCCCCCACCCCCAAACTTACCAGGTGCCAATTATAATCCTGGTTTCTTCTTATAGGGCAGATGGGCCCCTCATGCACCGGGGCCCGGGTGCTACACTCCCTATAGCTATGCCAATGCTCGCCATCGTTAAATAATTAGGCTACTAAGGGTTAATCCCGTGCCCTGACCACTTAATTTCGATGGCCCGTCTGTGCGGCCATCGAACATTGTGGCCAGCTCCTGTACAGTAGGTCAACGATGAGCAATGGCCACCATCCACTAGAAGCCAATTGAGACATAGGACAGTGGACAGTCAGTAAACGTTGCCCGTGGTGACCTACCTACAGAAATGCCTCCATGATGTCCCTATTTACACCCCCAGGATGAGCGTCAAGGTGACCGATCTAAGGTGTTGGCTTAAAGTGGAGGCACGGGAATTATCCAATTGATAAAATGCTGCGTACAATTAAATTAAAAGCCTCTGCGTCCCCGGAGAGGATCCTTTTATCAGCCGCGAGAGGCTTTCCCAGCCTGAGATGTACGTGATGTGTAGAGTGTCCCTCCGTGGACGTGTTTAACCTCCTCGCTGCCAAAGGAAAGCAGATACGGCGATAGGCAGCCCTGAGAACATCTATATGTACTGTGAGGTCCGTTTTTTCTGATACACAGCAACAAATCCCCTGCATAGCTGAATGATAAAGTTCTATCTTCCTGCAGCCACCACTACAGGGAGCCCACTGCATACTGTTCTATTATTGACTTCCATGGCTCTCAGTGGGCTCCACCTAGTGGTGGCCGCTGGCAGGCTGAATGTTGTGATTTACCTATGCTGGTGATTTGGAGCTCTGTGTCAGACAATCTGAGCTCCAACCCCTGTAAAAGTACATTAAGAAATTAATCGGTAAAGAATGTCAGACCTTTAGAAATGAGATGTCATCAGACGTCGCCTTTCCTAAAGGTTAGATCTTCAAATTTCCAAACTGCTGGAGACAGAGTAAGCCGGGCAAACGTTTAGTTTTCTGTATTTGCCCTAACCAGGGCAAAGTGGCTTGTTGGTGCCTACTGGCACTCAACACTTGAGACTCATGCCCCGGTAGCCACCTCCTTGAGCCGAGGAGAGGTGACCATGTAAGATGGGACCACGTAGTTAAGGGTGTAGCAAGTAGATGTGGGGTTCCATGAATGGAGACTCACTCCACCATGACCACCTTCAGCAAGACATTGAATGCTTAAGATATTGAAGTCTACCGTATGCCCTGTGTCTTCCATCATCCATGGGGAGTGGAGGTGAGCCCCACAATAGGTGCTACCCTGGAAGCTATGTCCATGCCCCACATGGCACTCAAAATGGTCTGTCTTATTTTGTAACTACTTGTTACTACGTTTCAATCTGTCTCTAAAAGTTACATCGCTACCAGAAGTCTTCTTCATAATCTCAATGCCAGGCGTCTGCAGGAATAGGGTAAAGCCACCCATATGAACAGTCTTAATCTTCCTTCATGGAGACCACCAGACCTGACAAACCCTTTAAAGATGGTGTGTTTTCTGTTTTGTTCTGTATGATCTATTGTCTTAATGTACTCGTTTGCCCCATAGCAAGGTTGTGACACTGTAACCTGATGTCTCATCGCGCACAGAGCCTCTGTCGCTGGAGGGGGGCATGCGAACTGGGCGCGATGCCAGGCATGTATAGTATATCACTGGCATATCCTATTCTTGAGCTGGCAGCTGCTGAATGGGAGGGGGGTGGGGGGGTCCCTGCAGGTACCAGCTCAGTACTACTACACCGCACCAGTATTTTATACCACCCTTGTACCGCCTTTGTACCACCCCTGGTTTTCTGCACGGTGGATGCATTCCTAAATCTCGGTGCTAATTCTGTATATATGGACATGACGGTAGAACTTCTTCTATTGAACGAGACCTGGGGTCCTTCATTGGTGAGAGACCTCTAATGACCAGATTTATGGAGAAGCCCTCTGTTATTATGGTGGAAAGACAATGTTGCAGGAAGGCACAAACGGTGCACAGGCTGCTGTATAGGCCCGGGCTAGACTTCTGTTGAAGACGTGACCCGGAATGTTGCCTATTTAGTGGTGCCTGTGTACAGTACCAAACTGGGTCGGACTGGGTCTCCTAAGGTCCCATCAGAGAAGATTAGTCTTGAGACCCAAACCCCATATCATCAATGAAATTTTTAATAAGTTTCAAATCACAGAAATAGACCCCATAGATCTTTGGGACCTACTATGGTATTAGAGCTTGGGCCCTCTGGTGGGCCAGTCCGACCCTGGTCCCAACCCCCACACAGTGGAAACGGGTTTGTCAGCATTGTTTGGGGATGTCCATCAGGTCCACCTCTGTCCACCGCTTCCTGTTGTCCAGGGCTCGTCTCCTGTCTGAACAAACACATAGACTGTTCACTGTACACGGCCACATCTACAGGGCGCGGGTGAACTCCCGAACTGGTTTGTCCACATTGCACCTGTGTAATCCCAGTAACGGCTCCTTTCCAGTCGTCGCTGGACTGTCTTGTGGGTGACGCTCACAGTAACATAAACCTTTGAACTGAGTTTCCAGGCTGCAGGGTAATTACTGGGCAATAATATCCTACAGGAAAGTGGTCTGACGTGGACGTACAGCCAGGGGAGGGGGGAAGGGGGGGGGGGCCAATTTTATACAAAGATTTATACTTTGTGCATTTTTAAAAACATCTTGCAACATTTTTGTTTCCAAGAATAGGATGGGGGGGGGGAAGGGGGCGGTGTCCTATCTTGGACATGGGGCTCATATCGCTAGGTGCTGGTCCCACCTCTGTTTATGGAAGTCCTATTGAAATGAATGCGCAGCACAGCACACCGCGGCAACCGCTCCATGCACAACGCTTGGCTATTTTCAGAGCTCCCATACAAATGATCCATGCGCCATAATCCGGGACTTTTTTACGCCACATGCTGCGATATCACGTATTCTGTGACATCACTGTGTACATAATCCTGTACTGTGACATCACTGTGTACATTATCCTGTACTGTGACATCACTGTGTACATTATACCTGTACTGTGACATCACTGTGTACATTATCCTGTACTGTGACATCACTGTGTGTATTATCCTGTACTGTGACATCACTGTGTACATTATACCTGTACTGTGACATCACTGTGTACATTATCCTGTACTGTGACATCACTGTGTGTATTATCCTGTACTGTGACATCACTGTGTACATTATCCTTGTACTGTGACATCACTGTGTACATTATACCTGTACTGTGACGTCACTGTGTACATTATCCTTGTACTGTGACATCACTGTGTACATTATACCTGTTCTGTGAGATCACTGTGTACATTATCCTGTACTGTGACATCACTGTGTACATTATCCTGTACTGTGACATCACTGTGTACATTATCCTGTACTGTGACATCACGGTGTACATTATCCTGTACTGTGACATCACTGTGTACATTATTCCTGTGCTGTGACATCACTGTGTACATTATCCTGTACTGTGACATCACTGAGTACATTATCCCTGTACTGTGACATCACTGTGTGCATTATCCTGTACTGTGACATCACTGTGTACATTATCCTTGTACTGTGACATCACTGTGTGCGCTATCCTTGTGCTGTGACATCACTGTGTATATTATCCTGTGCTGTGACATCACTGTGTACATTATACCTGTACTGTGACATCACTGTGTACATTATCCTGTACTGTGACATCACTGTGTGTATTATCCTGTACTGTGACATCACTGAGTACATTACCCTGTACTGTGACATCACTGTGTACATTATCCTGTACTGTGACATCACTGTGTACATTATCCTGTACTGTGACATCACTGTGTGCATTATCCTTGTACTGTGACATCACTGTGTGCGCTATCCTTGTGCTGTGACATCACTGTGTACATTATTCTGTACTGTGACATCACTGTGTACATTATCCCTGTACTGTGACATCACTGTGTACATTATCCTGTACTGACATCACTGTGTACATTATTCCTGTACTGTGACATCACTGTGTGTATTATCCTGTACTGTGACATCACTGTGTACATTATCCTGTACTGTGACATCACTGTGTACATTATCCTGTACTGTGACATCACTGTGTGCATTATCCTGTACTGTGACATCACTGTGTACATTATCCTGTACTGTGACATCACTGTGTACATTATCCCTGTGCTCTGACATCACTGTGTACATTATCCCAGTACTGACATCACTGTGTGTATTATCCTGTACTGTGACATCACTGTGTGTATTATCCTGTGCTGTGACATCACTGAGTACATTATCCCTGTACTGTGACATCACTGTGTGAATTATCCTGTACTGTGACATCACTGTGTACATTATCCTGTACTGTGACATCACTGTGTGCATTATCCTGTACTGTGACATCACTGTCTGCGCTATCCTTGTGCTGTGACATCACTGTGTGCGCTGTCCCTGTGCTCTGACATCACTGTGTGCATTATCCTGTACTGTGACAGCACTGTGTACATTATCCTGTACTGTGACATCACTGTGTGCCCTATCCTGTACTGTGACATCACTGTGTGCATTATCCTGTACTGTGACATCACTGTGTGCATTATCCTGTACTGTGACATCACTGTGTACATTATCCCTGTGCTCTGACATCACTGTGTACATTATCCCTGTGCTCTGACATCACTGTGTACATTATCCCAGTACTGACATCACTGTGTGTATTATCCTGTACTGTGACATCACTGTGTGTATTATCCTGTACTGTGACATCACTGTGTACATTATCCTGTACTGTGACATCACTGTGTGCATTATCCTGTACTGTGACATCACTGTCTGCGCTATCCTTGTGCTGTGACATCACTGTGTGCGCTGTCCCTGTGCTCTGACATCACTGTGTGCATTATCCTGTACTGTGACAGCACTGTGTACATTATCCTGTACTGTGACATCACTGTGTGCGCTATCCTTGTGCTGTGACATCACTGTGTACATTATCCCTGTACTGTGACATCACTGTGTGCGCTATCCTTGTGCTGTGACATCACTGTGTGCGCTGTCCCTGTGCTCTGACATCACTGTGTACATTATCCCTGTACTGTGACAGCACTGTGTACATTATCCTGTACTGTGACATCACTGTGTGCGCTATCCTTGTGCTGTGACATCACTGTGTGCACTGTCCCTGTGCTCTGACATCACTGTGTACATTATACCTGTACTGTGACATCACTGTGTACATTATCCTGTACTGTGACATCACTGTGTACATTATCCCTGTACTGTGACATCACTGTGTACATTATCCTGTACTGTGACGTCACTGTGTACATTATCCTGTACTGTGACATCACGGTGTACATTATCCTGTACTGTGACATCACTGTGTACATTATCCCTGTACTGTGACATCACTGAGTACATTATCCCTGTACTGTGACATCACTGTGTGCATTATCCTGTACTGTGACATCACTGTGTACATTATCCTTGTACTGTGACATCACTGTGTGTGCTATCCTTGTGCTGTGACATCACTGTGTACATTATCCCTGTACTGTGACATCACTGTGTGCGCTATCCTTGTGCTGTGACATCACTGTGTGCGCTGTCCCTGTGCTCTGACATCACTGTGTACATTATCCCTGTACTGTGACAGCACTGTGTACATTATCCTGTACTGTGACATCACTGTGTACATTATCCCTGTACTGTGACATCACTGTGTACATTATCCTGTACTGTGACATCACTGTGTGCGCTATCCTTGTGCTGTGACATCACTGTGTGCACTGTCCCTCTGACAGTGCTCTTTCCCTCACTACCATACACTTACTTTGTACCTCGCTGCTCGGGTATTCACACTTGGCTCCTGGCTGCACTTGACACACCGGTTTGGAATGTGTGGGACTTGGTAATGGAGGACGGGTATCGTGCCAGGCTCTCTGCTCTTGCGTCATGGGAATGGAGTGCTTTGGCCCCTCGTTCACCCCTGAGGCGATGCAGGGAGACAATGCTCCTTGTTCCTGCGCACATGTTTACATCCTACCTGCTGCACCTGACAATGGCGCCATTTACCACATACAATGCTATAGGAATAAATAAGTGATGAAATTTGACTTGGAAAGTGACAATCCCTTTTATGAGCCAGAAATGTGCACAGAGCAGTTGTCACTTCCCTTCCTCCACTCTTCTTGATAGCCCAGCAGGGGGCGACAATGAGGTCATGGAAAGCTCCCCAAGATTAAGGGGCATGATGGGAGTCATAGTCAATATAAAATGAGGCTACGACTGCACATGCTGATTAGGCCTCATGCACACGACTGTGCTGTGTTTTATGGTCCACAAAACACGGATGCTGCCTGTGTGCGTTCCGCATTTTGCGGATTGGAACAGGCACCCAAAATAGAAATGCCTATTCTTGTACGCAAAACAGACTACAATAGGACATGTTCTATTTTATTTTTTGCGGGGCCACGGAACGGAGCAACTGATGGAGTGCGGACAGCACATGGAGTGCAGTCTGCATCTTTTGCGGCCCCATTGAAGTAAATTGGTCCGCACACGAGCCGCAAAAAAATGCAGCTGGGATGCGGACCAAAACTACGGTCATGTGCATGAGGCCTAATCAGAGGTCTTCTCAAGGGGCTAAATATATCTAGAAATGTCACTTATGTGCGGAATGTAGAGAACAACAGGAGGAGGCAATGTGGGCAGGACGTATCCGTCACCTCATATATCACCTTCCTATACATAGTGATATGGACCATGCTGGTATAACCTGGGCATCTCCTGTATATAATTATATATGTACAGCTGGTATAAGTTATACATCTTCTTGTATATAGTGATATGGACCATGCTGGTATAACCTGGGCATCTCCTGTATATAATTATATATGTACAGCTGGTATAAGTTATACATCTTCTTGTATATAGTGATATGGAGCATGCTGGTATAACCTGGGCATTTCCCTGTATATATTTATATATGTACAGCTGGTATAAGATATACATCTTCTTGTATATAGTGATATGGAGCATGCTGGTATAACCTGGGCATCTCCTGTATATAATTATATATGTACAGCTGGTATAAGTTATACATCTTCTTGTATACAGTGATATGGACCATGCTGGTATAACCTGGGCATCTCCTGTATATAATTATACATGTACAGCTGGTATAAGTTATACATCTTCTTGTATATAGTGATATGGACCATGCTGGTATAACCTGGGTATCTCCTGTATATAATTATATATGTACAGCTGGTATAAGTTATACATCTTCTTGTATACAGTGATATGGAGCATGCTGGTATAACCTGGGTATCTCCTCTATATAATTATATATGTACAGCTGGTATAAGTTATACATCTTCTTGTATATAGTGATATGGACCATGCTGGTATAACCTGGGCATCTCCTGTATATAATTATATATGTACAGCTGGTATAAGTTATACATCTTCTTGTATACAGTGATATGGACCATGCTGGTATAACCTGGGTATCTCCTGTATATAATTATATATGTACAGCTGGTAAAAGTTATACATCTTCTTGTATATAGTGATATGGACCATGCTGGTATAACCTGGGTATCTCCTGTATATAATTATATATGTACAGCTGGTATAAGATATACATCTTCTTGTATATAGTGATATGGACCATGCTGGTATAACCTGGACATCTCCTGTATATAATTATATACGTACACCTGGTATAAGTTATACTTTTTCTTGTATATAGTGATATGGACCATGTTGGTATAACCTGGGTATCTCCTGTATATAATTATATATATACAGCTGGTATAAGTTATACATCTTCTTGTATATAGTGATATGGACCATGCTGGTATAACCTGGGCATCTCCTGTATATAATTATATATGTACAGCTGGTATAAGTTATACATCTTCTTGTATACAGTGATATGGAGCATGCTGATATAACCTGGGTATCTCCTGTATATAATTATATATGTACAGCTGGTATAAGTTATACATCTTCTTGTATATAGTGATATGGACCATGCTGGTATAACCTGAGCATCTCCTGTATATAATTATATATGTACAGCTGGTATAAGTTATACATCTTCTTGTATATAGTGATATGGACCATGCTGGTATAACCTGGGTATCTCCTGTATATAATTATATATGTACAGCTGGTATAAGTTATACATCTTCTTGTATATAGTGATATGGACCTTGCTGGTATAACCTGGGTATCTCCTGTATATAATTATATATGTACAGCTGGTATAAGTTATACATCTTCTTGTATATAGTGATATGGACCATGCTGGTATAACCTGGGCATCTCCTGTATATAATTATATACGTACAGCTGGTATAAGTTATACATCTTCTTGTATATAGTGATATGGACCATGCTGGTATAACCTGGGTATATCCTGTATATAATTATATATGTACAGCTGGTATAAGTTATACATCTTCTTGTATATAGTGATATGGACCATGCTGGTATAACCTGGGTATCTCCTGTATATAATTATATACGTACAGCTGGTATAAGTTATACATCTTCTTGTATATAGTGATATGGAGCCTGCTGGTATAACCTGGGCATCTCCTGTATATAATTATATATGTACAGCTGGTATAAGTTATACATCTTCTTGTATATAGTGATATGGACCATGCTGGTATAACCTGGGTATCTCCTGTATATAATTATATATGTACAGCTGGTATAAGTTATACATCTTCTTGTATATAGTGATATGGACCATGCTGTATAACCTGGGTATCTCCTATATATAATTATATATGTACAGCTAGTATAAGTTATACATCTTCTTGTATATAGTGATATGGACCATGCTGGTATAACCTGGGGATCTCCTGTATATGTTGAGAGCAGTGAACTGGTCTAACCAGGAGGGCAGCCTGCCAGAGGAGGAAACGATGGCGCACAGGGTGTTTACTGCAGCCATGCCATGTGTCACCACCTACTCAGCTCAGCAGACTGTATCACACATGGCAGGATTAGATACACAGCTCCACAGACTGTATCACACATGATAGGATTAGATACAGAGCTCAGCAGACATTATCACACATGGCAGGATTGGATACACAGCACAGTATACTGTATCACACATGATAGGATTAGATACACAAGTCAGCAGACAGTATCGCACATGATAGGATTAGATACACAGTTCAGTCCATAGTATCACACATGATCGACTTAGATACACAATTTAGCAGACAGTATCACACACAATAGGATTTCATACTCAGCTCCGCAGACAGTATCACACATGATAGGCATAGACACGTCGCCTCAGCAGACAGCATCACACATTACTTAGATACACTGTCCCTGGAGCCTGTCATGCATACACATACATGTTCTCTACGAGTGTCTCTAGGTGAGCGGTGACATGTTTGGAGGATGTCAGGGACATGCTGTGTCTATATTTACCTTCCTAGCCGTCCTCTAGTGACCTATCATTGTAGCATCCTGTATACAGGGAAGGGGATTGGGACTATGCTGCAGGGACTATATGTCATGTATACAAGGAAGCGGAGGACTGTACCATGCTGTGGGCGATGTGTCCTGTATAGGAGGACTGTACCATGCTGTGGGGGCTGTGTCCTGTATACAGGGAGGAGGAGGCCTGGGACCATGCTGTGGGGGCTGTGTCCTGTATACAGGGAGGAGGAGGACTGGGACCATGCTGTGGGCGATGTGTCCTGTATACAGGGAGGAGGAGGACTGGGACCATGCTGTGGGGGCTGTGTCCTGTATACAGGGAGGAGGAGGACTGGGACCATGCTGTGGGGGCTGTGTCCTGTATACAGGGAGGAGGAGGACTGGGACCATGCTGTGGGGGCTGTGTCCTGTATACAGGGAGGAGGAGGACTGGGACCATGCTGTGGGGGCTGTGTCCTGTATACAGGGAGGAGGAGGACTGGGACCATGCTGTGGGGGCTGTGTCCTGTATACAGGGAAGGGGATTGGGACTATGCTGCGGGGACTATATGTCATGTATACAGGGAAGAGGAGGACTGGGGCCATGCTGTGGGGGGCGTGTCCTGTATACAGGGAGGAGGAGGACTGGGACCATGCTGTGGGGGCTGTGTCCTGTATACAGGGAGGAGGAGGACTGGGACCATGCTGTGGGGGCTGTGTCCTGTATACAGGGAGGAGGAGGACTGGGACCATGCTGTGGGGGCTGTGTCCTGTATACAGGGAGGAGGAGGACTGGGACCATGCTGTGGGGGGCGTGTCCTGTATACAGGGAGGAGGAGGACTGGGACCATGCTGTGGGGGCTGTGTCCTGTATACAGGGAGGAGGAGGACTGGGACCATGCTGTGGGGGCTGTGTCCTGTATACAGGGAGGAGGAGGACTGGGACCATGCTGTGGGGGGCGTGTCCTGTATACAGGGAGGAGGAGGACTGGGACCATGCTGTGGGGGCTGTGTCCTGTATACAGGGAGGAGGAGGACTGGGACCATGCTCTGGGGGCTGTGTCCTGTATACAGGGAGGAGGAGGACTGGGACCATGCTGTGGGGGCTGTGTCCTGTATACAGGGAGGAGGAGGACTGGGACCATGCTGTGGGGGCTGTGTCCTGTATACAGGGAGGAGGAGGACTGGGACCATGCTGTGGGGGGCGTGTCCTGTATACAGGGAGGAGGACTGGGACCATGCTGTGGGGGGGCGTGTCCTGTATACAGGGAGGAGGAGGACTGGGACCATGCTGTGGGGGGCGTGTCCTGTATACAGGGAGGAGGAGGACTGGGACCATGCTGTGGGGGGTGTGTCCTGTATACAGGGAGGAGGCCTGGGACCATGCTGTGGGGGCTGTGTCCTGTATACAGGGAGGAGGAGGACTGGGACCATGCTGTGGGGGGCGTGTCCTGTATACAGGGAGGAGGAGGACTGGGACCATGCTGTGGGGGCTGTGTCCTGTATACAGGGAGGAGGAGGACTGGGACCATGCTGTGGGGGTTGTGTCCTGTATACAGGGGGAGGCCTGGGACCATGCTGTGGGGAGTATGTCCTGTATACAGGGGGAGGCCTGGGACCATGCTGTGGGGGCTGTGTCCTGTATACAGGGGGAGGCCTGGGACCATGCTGTGGGGAGTATGTCCTGTATACAGGGGGAGGCCTGGGACCATGCTGTGGGGGCATGCTGCCATCGTTTTTTATAAAAGCATGAAGCTATTGTGGGGTTTCGCTCAGGTAGATAGGGTAAGCAGGCGCAGTACAGAGGCAAAATGCAAGTTCTTAACTCAAAACGTCAGTGTTTATTCACACTTGAGGCAATTGCACAAAACAGCACGTAACTTTGCAGTCTTGGTGTTAATTCACACACAATGGAAAGTTCATATAACACAAGTCACCTTGCTGGCAGTTCTGCCTCCAGTAGTCCACAGCAGGCTTTAGGGGGCCTGTTTCCCCAGCGTGCGGCTCTCAGCCCTCCAGCGTGGCACAAAGCCTCAGATCCCAAAAAACAGAGACATCTCTGCTGAGCCCAGCTGCCTATTTAAGGACAGCCAGGTGCTGCCAAAACCTGGACCGACACTTATACTCCGGTCCGATATTTGACCTCACCTGGCTGCAAACCAGCCCAGCCGCACAACCCCCCATGTGTCACACTATATAAAGGAAAGAGGGCCCTGTATGGGACCCCCTCCTCCTACTCATGGTTCACACTGTTAGGCCCTTCCATCTAGGGTATAGGAGTCCTGAGTCCTCCTAACTGTTTCCTAATCTGTTATTTTTGGGACAACCCCGAGACACAGGAATGTAGCTATAGGGAAGCAGAGGTAGTACTCACCCGAGGGTGAGGGTGTGGTACATGGGTTCCCTTTTACAGATTTTTTTTATTGGGGCCCCAAAGCTTCAAGCTGTGTGTTGGGGGCAAGGTAAACTGATAAAGGGGTCAGGAGGCACTCCGGCCTTCCCTCCTAAAATTCATGGGCAGTCCCAAGATGGAATAGCGACGAGAATTTTAATGTTGACCCCCTGCAGTTTTTGCAATTCCTGTCCCCGATCGGTAACCAACTCTCTTCTCTCTTCCAGAATGTCGTGGCCAAGTATGGCTCCCAGTTTCGGGGGAATTCACAACACGATGCCTTGGAGTTTCTTCTGTGGCTACTGGACCGGGTCCATGAAGATCTCAACTCACCATCTCAGAAGTCCAAGATGTCGGTCAAGGTTGGTCTACTGTAGAAAAACTGGTGTGTCCCTCTGCAGAGTCTGACACAGTCCAATCAGTGCTGCCGGAGTTAGACTGTGCAGAGACACAACCCCCAACTGGTAACACCCAGATGGACCTTTAGTCATCTCACTCGAGTAAAGGGGTGGCATAGAAAGTAAGGTAATCTCTCAACATAGAAGTGTTAAACCTAAAGAGCACTTGTCAGCAGGATCAACTCTATTAAGCTAGGCATGCTTCCTGGTAGGGTTGATCCTGTCTTGTGAAAATTTATTGTAATGTTATTGAGAAAAAAAAGACTTTGGTGCACTGACCCCCTCATTGCTCCTCCGTCTTTTTTCTCAGGAACTCCACAACCGATTTTCACAAGATGGGTATCATTTTGATAGTCAGGATCAACCCTACCAAGCTGTATAGGTTTAATAGGATTGATTCTGTTGATAGATGCACCAAATTTAGCAAACTTAGTGCCACATTTGATAAATTTGGTGCTTCAGTACACTTAGGGTGGGGCCTAACCTCTCGGTGCTCCTCAGCTCCCTAGTGTTGGCCCTGCCCCCGCGGTGCACTGAAGTCTTCATTTGTCTGATGAATAAAAGTCTTTTTTCTTTGGAACGCCACAAACCGATTTTCACAAGACATGTATCATTTTAATCGGCAGGATCAACCCTACAAGGCTGTATAGGTTTAATAGGGTTGATCCTGTTCACAGATGCACCAAATTTATCAAACATAGTAGTGCAACATTTGATACATTTAGTGCAAATGACGGCAACACAGACTCCTGCAGAATTGACTTTAATCATTCCCCTCGTGATAAGTCCCCCCCCACCCTGACGGCTCCGTTTTCCTCCTCCCATCGTATGGAATCACCGACTAATCTTCTGTTCATTATAATTTGTGATTTTTTTTTTGAGCCCCTCTTAATTGGCTCCTGCAAATCCTCCCCAGACAAATCTGTTCATCTGCACCAGCGCTGTCAGGAACATGGAGGGGGATTAATTTTACATAGTTGGGCCATTATGTAATATCATTGTGATTTATCCATCTAGGAGATGGTGAAAGTGGAGCAAAAAGGGGGCACCATGAGTGGCCAAGGCTGACTTTACCCTTAAAGCGGTTGTGCAGGCATAGCTTATAGGTGCAATGGGTGGAGCTTAGCAGTGCAACAGGGTGGAGCTTAGCAGTGCAACAGGGTGGAGCTTAGTACGATGGAGTGGGGATTATAGGTGCAATGGGTGGAGCTTAGCAGTGCAGCAGGGTGGAGCTTAGTACGATGGAGTGGGGCTTATAGATGCAATGGAACAAAGCTTATAGTGCAATGGGTGGAGCTTAGTTATATGGGCAAAAAAATATACAATGCAACATTACTCTGCAAACCAAATAAAGTACAATAATGCCAAAATAATTGAAAGTATTCTGGTGCAAATGCTACGCTAATAAATTTGAGATGCTTGGCAAAGCATTTTGTACAATATTATTTGGGCCCGTCTGCCAAACGTCAAGGCGATCTCAGTAAGAGCCCAAATAATTTTGTACAAAATGATTTGCCAAGCATCTCAAATTTATTAGCGTAGCATTTGCACCAGAATACTTTCTATTATTTTGGCATTATTGTACTTTATTTGGTGAGTTGAGATCTTCATGGACCCGGTCCAGTAGCCACAGAAGAAGCTCCAAGGCATCGTGTTGTGAATTCCCCCGAAACTGGGAGCCATACTTGGCCACGACATTCTGGAAGAGAGAAGAGAGTTGGTTACCGATCGGGGACAGGAATTGCAAAAACTGCAGGGGGTCAACATTGAAATTCTCGTCGCTATTCCATCTTGGGACTGCCCATGAATTTTAGGAGTTTATAGGTGCAATGGGGGTGGAGCTTATAGTTGTATTGGGGTGGAGCTTAGCTGTGCAACAGTTCTGAGTTTTTAAGCAAAATAAGGCGGAGCATATAGGTACAATGGGTGGAGCGTAGTGATCTGGATTGGAGCTTATAGGTGCAATGGGGTGGAGCTTATACGTTTAATAGGGTGGGACTTATAGTTGTAATGGGGCGGAGCTTGGCTGTGCAACAGTGCCAAGTAATTAGGTGCAATTAGGCGGAGCTTATAGGTGCCATAGGACATGACTTATAGGTACAGCGAGGGGTGTTTTTTATGTAATTTTTTTTTATTTTGCTTTCCTTTTTATTTTTTTTCAAGAATTATTTTTTTATTTTTTAGAGACCTTTTTTTTCTATTATTTGGAGTGAGGAAATATCCTGTCGTGAAAACATCCCGATTATAACATGACTCGGTTGGGGGAAGGGGGGGGGGGGGGTGTAAAAATTAAATCAAAAAAATCAGCAACTCCATCCATCCATTAGTCCTGGTCCTCAGTGCCTGTCTTGCCTCAGGCATGTAGGAGACGTGTGTCAGTGTAATGTTTGCCTCTGCTGTTCCCATTAGGTACATACGGTAATACCGCCGCGTGCGCTGCATTTCCCTCCGACGTCTGGATAAGACTTTTTAAAAATGTATGTCCCAGTGTGTGAGCTGGAGTTCACTGCAGGGCCGTGCGGCGGTCAGTAAGCTTCTGTGGCGAGCCTCCAAAAAACAAACAAAAAAAACCTGCTTAACCCCTTCCCTGCTGGGCGGGGGTTGGTCTCTGTATACAGTGCCGATGACTGTCCTTGCTGGCGACCTGGGGGTTAAATGATGCATTAGTTAATGCTCCCCTGTGCAGTCTTCCAGGCTCATTGACGTGCGTGCTATCATCTGCACTCGCGTCTCCCGTCACTTTCTGCTACCAGTGTACTGCGGGGGGATCGGCATGACCTATAACTGGAGCACGTTATAATGGGCGTCACTGGTTTAAAAATCTGAAGCGTGTCAATTGAATTTGCGCGTAAAATCTGCATGCTATACTGGAAAAACTGATTTTTCTGCGCGTGTGCTGTGGATCCGCGAGGAAATCTGGGAAACAGACGTTGGAAAAATCCATCCTGTGTGCTGGCGGCGTAATTTTCACCCAATGGGGCGCCCTGACTACCGAGGCTGTATGTATTATATGGGCACGAGTCTCTTCTGATTTTGTCATGGGGCCCCTGACCCTGTAGATATAGCATATACCGTATGTAGATATATTTCTCTAGCCCTTACTGCTTTAGGCCTAGTTCACACGAACGTATGGCTTTTATAGTTTTTTGTGGTCCGTTTTTCACGGATCCGTTGTTCCGTTTTTGAGTTCCGTTTTGGTTCCGTTCCGTTTTTCCGTATGGCGTATACAGTAATTACATAGAAAAAATTGGGCTGAGCATAACATTTTCAATAGATGGTTCAGCAAAAATGGAACGGATACGGAAGACATACGGATGCATTTCCGTTTGTGTTCCGTTTTTTTTTGCGGACCCATTGACTTTAATGGAGCCACGGAACGTGATTTGCGGCCAAATATAGGACATGTTCTATCTTTCAACGGAACGGAAAAACGGAAACGGAATGCATACGGAACACATTCAGTTTTTTTTGCGGAACCATTGAAATGAATGGTTCCGTATACGGAACACCAAAAAACGGGCCGTACACCCGCAAAAAAAAAACGTTCGTGTGAACTAGGCCTTATGCAGACGGATCTGCGGATCAGTCTGTGTGAAAGTAGCCTACGGCAACGGATCACGGAGGCGGATGCCAATCTTGTGTGCATCCGTGTTTTTTCACGGACCCATTGACTTGAATGGGTCCGTGAACCGTTGTCCGACAAAAAAATAGGACAGGTCATATTTTTTTGACGGACAGGAAAAAAGGATCACGGCCTCGGATGAACAACGGTGCATTTTCCGAGTTTTCAATGGACCCATTGAAAGTCAATGGGTCCGCAGAAAATCACGGAAAACGGAACAACGGCCACGGATGCACACAACGGTCGTGTGCATGAGGCCTTACTGGTGACTTACTGACTCAGTGATTCACATGTATTGGGGTCTGCGCGGTTCGGACACTGGGTACATACAGTGCATTGCAGGTGTCTGAGGGGGTTACCCCCTCCCCCCCATTCTCTTCCTGCGTAGACCAGGCTTCCACCATGAGGGGCCTGAGCGGACGGCGTCGTCCCCGGTGTCGCCCGGCGCCCTGCCAGCGAGGCTGAATCCTGGGATTAGGCAGAAGCTCAGTACAATGGAGGCTCCATCAGGCGTGGAATCGCATTGTACCTCTCACCTCCGAGCTCGAGGTCACTTCCTCGCGTGGTAAATGTCGCAGCAGGAAGCGCTGTAGACGCCGGGATCGGGGAGGTGTTAACCGTTTAGTGTCGTCTGTTATCTCTATTATTCAGCTGTCTGAATGGTTTGTGCGGTCTGGTTTTGTGCGGAGCTGTAGGAGGGCCTCCAGGGGGACGAATTTTGGCGAGCAGAATCCAAGATAAATCCGCGCTCTATAGAGATTTTTTAAGGGTACGTGCAAATTTGCAGAAATCCGCTGCGGAATCCAAAGCCTTGGCGGCGCATTAACCACTGCCGCTTCCATGCAGAAAAAAACTCCCGTTGGAAAAAATTTGGCGTGGATATTTGTGCATGAAATACCCTTAAAATCCCATACACTTTGCTACAACTGTAAACAACACAGATTTTCCAGAGGTAAACTCCGCTGAGCGGTATACACTACGTCACCCAGCTTTTCCGGACACATACAGTATATAAATACTTATTTTTTTTTACCTTATACAAACTTATTTATTTTATATTTAATTCTTTCCATATTTTTCTCATCTGGCTCGGTAGTACATGACCCCGGTCCTCATCTTTGTCCGTCACGCTCGGTCATGTGACCCGGCTCCTTCCTGCTTATATATATATATATTATTTACATAGTAAATAAGACATTTTTCCAGGCTGGCGGGAAGGGAGAGGAGCGTCTCTCTGGCCCACGGATGACGTGTTCTCACAGGTGTATGGCAGGCGCTGGTAGCTCTCTTCTGCAGAGCTGACAGTCTAATTCCAGGCAGGCAGTGGTACTGAAGGCCTCGCCTGAAGCAACACTGTTTTACTGCATGGATTATAAATAATATGTGGTGCATGCGTCGGGGAACTTTCCTACAAACTGCATGCGATGGGAAGCTCTGGAAATAATGAGGCTCCAAACTGGGAGGGGTTGGATGGGTAACTGACAGCTCCTTAGCCTCAGACCAAAATCTGTAACTGAGCCTCCACGTAACGTAGCATAGGGCCACTGACTCTGACCAGGCTGAGCTCAAGCCGTTGTCAGCTGGGTCAACCCCATGGAACCTCATTGGTGGGCTTGACCCTGCTGATTAAAATGATACCTGTCTTGTGGAAATTGGTTGCAGCGTTCCTGAGAAAAAAACAAAACAACTTTTACTGAGGGGCGGGGCCTTCTCCTTGGCTCCTCAGCAGCTAGCCCTGCCCCTGCAGTGCATGAAAGCCCCCTCATTTGCATAAAGTGTTAAAGTCTTTTTAGACAGGGAATGCTGCAAACGATTTTCACAAAAAAGGTATCATTTTAATCAGCAGTACAAACCCTACCAGGCAGCATGCCTGATTTAATGGTGTTGAGCCTGCTGACAGGTGCTCTTTAAATAGTAGGCTCCATTTTACAGCCGAAGGATGCAAATAGGTTAGTTTGGGCAGCTTTTCCCCGTAACCTATGGATATACCGCGCACAGAGACCTTACAGTTAAAGGACCCACACCTACCATCAGTCCATTGAGACTCCCTGAATAGTGACACCCTGCCCTGGGTTTAAGGTTTTTAATAACCCACCTTATGCGGCAGGACCCTGTGATCATCAGATGTACTGTAGCATGCTCATCTTGTAGCGGCGGGGTGTCAGCAGTACCCAGCAATAGACAGATGGGCGAGGAGCTTGTATTTTGCAGCTTGTACTTGGCAGAACTCTCATTAACGGATCTACCATGCTTCCTTAACAATCCTCTTACGGCCCCCTCCCCTCCATACAATCACATCCATCAATTCCTTGAATTTCATTCTACCCAACCCCACCTCCTGCTGAACGGCACTGTTAACCCTTGTCATGCCAACACATAAAAATACTCTTATGGTGCCTGATGCCAATTAGCTTTGACCGGCTGCCACCTCGGTTTCCTCGCAGTGCGGGGAGGGGGCGTCTGTTGTAGTGGGTGTCATCCATCTGCTTATCATAGTTGCCCAATTATAAAAAAAAACACACATGAAAAAAAACCATTGTAGGATTTACCGCACATAATCCCTCACAGGAGCTTATCCTCCGTACTACAGCTGACTGCACACAATCTACACATGAAGAAATCCATGTCTACCCATTATTGTCATAAAGTCTTCAGGTTTTGTTTTGTTTTTACCCTCAGCAGGGGAAACTGTGCGGGCATCAGTAATTATCTTACTACCATTATAATATTATGTGGTCATCTGGGCAGCAGTATTATAATAGTTATATTCTTGTACATAGGAGGCAGTATTATAGTAGTTATATTCTTGTACATAGGAGTCAGTATTATAGTAGTTATATTCTTGTACATAGGAGCAGTATTATAGTAGTTATATTCTTGTACATAGGAGCAGTATTATAGTAGTTATATTCTTGTACATAGGAGCAGTATTATAGTAGTTATATTCTTGTACATAGGAGCAGTATTATAGTAGTTATATTCTTGTACATAGGAGCAGTATTATAGTAGTTATATTCTTGCACATAGGAGCAGTAATATAGTAGTTATATTCTTGTACATAGGAGCAGTATTATAGTAGTTATACTCTTGTACATAGGAGCAGTATTATAGTAGTTATATTCCTGTACATAGGAGCAGTATTATAGTAGTTATATTCTTGTACATAGGAGGCAGTATTATAGTAGTTATATTCTTGTACATAGGAGCAGTATTATAGTAGTTATATTCTTGTACATAGGAACAGTATTATAGTAGATATATTCTTGTACATAGGAGCAGTATTATAGTAGTTATATTCTTGTACATAGGAGCAGTATTATAGTAGTTATAATCTTGTACATAGGAGCAGTATTATAGTAGTTATATTCTTGTACATAGGGGCAGTAATTATAGTAGTTATATTCTTGTACATAGAAGGCAGTATTATAGTAGTTATATTCTTGTACATAGGAAGCAGTATTATAGTAGTTATATTATTGTACATAGGAGCAGTATTATAGTAGTTATATTCTTGCACATAGGAGCAGTATTATAGTAGTTATATTCTTGTACATAGGAGGCAGTATTATAGTAGTTATATTCTTGTACATAGGAGGCAGTATTATAGTAGTTATATTCTTGTACATAGGAGGCAGTATTATAGTAGTTATATTCTTATACATAGGAGCACCCTTATAGCAGTTATATTCTTGTACATAGGAGCAGTATTATAGTAGTTATATTCTTGTACATAGGGGCAGTATTATAGTAGTTATATTCTTGTACATAGGGGCAGTATTATAGTAGTTATATTCTTGTACATAGGGGCAGTATTATAGTAGTTATATTCTTGTACATAGGAGCAGTATTATAGTAGTTATCTTCTTGTACATAAGAGCAGTATTATAGTAGTTATATTCCTGTATATAGGAGGCAGTATTATAGTAGTTATATTCTTGTACATAGGAGCCGTATTATAGTAGTTATATTCTTGTACATAGGAGGCAGTATTATAGTAGATATATTCTTGTACATAAGAGCAGTATTATAGTAGTTATATCCTTGTAGATAGGAGCAGTATTATAGTAGTTATATTCTTGCACATAAGAGCAGTATTATAGTAGTTATATTCTTGTACATAGGAGGCAGTATTATAGTAGATGTATTCTTGTACATAGGAGCAGTATTATAGTAGTTATATTCTTGTAGATAGGAGCAGTATTATAGTAGTTATATTCTTGTACATAGGAGCAGTATTATAGTAGTTATATTCTTCTACATAGGAGGCAGTATTATAGTAGTTATATTCTTGTACATAGGAGCAGTATTATAGTAGTATTATTCTTGTACATAGGAGCAGTATTATAGTAGTTATATTCTTGTACATAGGAGCAGTATTATAGTAGTTATATTCTTGTACATAGGAGGCAGTATTATAATAGTTATATTCTTGTACACAGGAGCAGTATTATAGTAGTTATATTCTTGTACATAGGAGCAGTATTATAGTAGTTATATTCTTGTACATAGGAGCAGTATTATAGTAGTTATATTCTTGTACATAGGAGCAGTATTATAGTAGTTATATTCTTGTACATAGGGAGCAGTATTATAGTAGTTATATTCTTCTACATAGGAGGCAGTATTATAGTAGTTATATTCTTGTACATAGGAGCAGTATTATAGTAGTATTATTCTTGTACATAGGAGCAGTATTATAGTAGTTATATTCTTGTACATAGGAGCGCTGTAGTGTACACGTTCCCATGAGAAGTGCTGTCATATACATGGCGGGTCTTAGAAGGTCTTATATTAGTAGTACCTGAGGGTTGACAAATATATCAGAATACGACAACTACTGCTTTATCCTGAACCTGTTCCAAGGACCAAGCTACTGACTTCTCTCCCCTACTCCTTTACTATGGAGTAGGGATGAGCGAACTTGTGTTTTCAGCATACAAGGTTTGGGTTCGGGTTATCTAAAAATTTGGTTATGGATTTTGCTACCACGGACCATAACTTATGGTCCGTGGTAGCGAAATCCATACCTGAACCTTGTACGCTGAACTTGAATGACAAGTTTGCTCAACACTACTAAGGAAGATACTGCTGCTCCCACTTCCTCAACTAAGCCCTGAGCCCTGCCTCCACCTGTTAGACAACTGTTAACCCTTTATGTTCCAGGTCCTTCCAACAAACCAGGTCATGTCCTCTCCTGACCACAGCGGGAAGCATTACTGTAGGATTACATTTTTATATTGTATATTTTATATTATTTATTTTTTACAGTATTGATTCTTTGTATTCTGCAGCCCCCGGGTTCTGATCACGGCTCTGTGACCTCCGTACCCTCCTCACCCACGGAGAGTTTTGTCAAAGAGCATTTTCAAGCTCAGTACAGGTACGTTAGAGAGTAAACATTTCAACTTTTAGTATAATTAAAAAAAATAATATATATATATATATATATATATATATATATATATATATATAGATAGATAGAGATATATATATATATATATATATATATATATTTTTATTTTTTTGTCCATTTGTTTTCAATAATTATATAGATTATGATGTCATTTTGCTGCCCAAAAGAGAGATAATAGCCGTTCCTCCCAGTGGTTAAGGAGCTGACACCACTGTAATTACCTATCCACAGACACCTCGCCTGGCTCCTTATTCTCTATATATAGAATTGACGACTGTCTGTTATATTTTGCATCCAGGTCAGGATTAATCTTTGTCCTTTCAGATCTTCCCTCACTTGTCCGCACTGCCAGAAGCAGAGCGACACTTATGACCCCTTCCTGTGCGTTTCTTTGCCCATTCCCCTGCGACAGACAAGGTAAGGAAATATCATAAGTATATTCTAGGTTTCTTCCATTTTTTTTCACGTTCGCCTTTTTTGTGGTAAAAATGAATTATTCAGTGTTGCAGTTTCCATATTGTCCACTAGATGTCAGTACCACAGGTAGCCCTATAAAGCTAATAAAGACCATCTCTCTTTACAGCCTGTTGTAAAACGTAACATAATCATTGTGTATCAGTTATATTATAGAGCAGAGTCCGGCCAATGGCGGGTTTTTTTCTTAAGTTACTAATATGGGTGACAATATTTGTTTTTTGACCCGTGGAAAAGAAAAATTCAAAAATTAAAGCACCCAACTAATTTTTTACTTTTTAATGACGATTTTCTCAAAGCCTAATTTTTTTAATAAAGATTTATTATCAGAGAATATGGAGTTACAAATGGTACAAAAATTTAGTCTTTGCTCGGAGGATCCACGGCAAGTGGGTAGGCGGTCTGCAATTAGTGCCGTAAGGGTACTTTCACACTAGCGTTATTCTTCTCCGACACTGAGTTCCGTCCTAGGGGCTCAATCAAAAAAATATAATAATTCAGAAAACGTGCCGAAACACTTGCGGGAATGCCGGATCCGGCATTTTTTCACATTGAAATGCATTAATGCCGGATCCAGCCCCGAGTGTTCCAGCAAAACGGATCCGTTTTTGCTGTCTGCGCATGCTCAGACCGAAAAAAATATAAAAATATAAATGCCGGATCCGTTTTTCTGGATGACACCGGAGAGACGGATCTCTCATTTTAATGCATTTGTCAGACAGATCAGGATCCTGATCCGTCGGACAAATGCCATCAGTTTGCATACGTTTTGACGGATCCGGCGACGTAACTGCCTGCCGGAATCCTCTGCCGCAAGTGTGAAAGTACCCTAATATGAAATTATACAGGACGTAGCGAGGGAAGGCATCAAATAATTACAGTTTGTCGCTTCCCATAATATCTCTGACTCCCACTCTCTTGTCTGTGTCTTGATAAGAGCCAGCAATGGAGCGGAAGGGGTTAAGCTGCCTCCGACTATGACCCAGCGGAACTGTGTTATTACGTGGATTACTGGGAATTGTAGTTTACTAATCACAGTAATTAAATGTCATTATTATTATTTACTTTTTTTTTTACACATTACTCATGAAATTACTGAAAATGTTTTTTGGGTATTTTTTTTAATCTGTATTTTCCAGTCTATAATTATGCGTTTCTTAATTCTATGGGGTGCTGGGAAATCAATATGGCCACCATATTGATCCTATGTTCATTTCACCTGCCACTAAATTTAAAACATTTTTTTTTTTTTTTTAGAGCCCTGAAACATTACTTTAGTTTTTCCAAACCAAGCAGCAGCGGTTCCTCCGCATAGGTCTGGGCCGTGCCGTTGTTTGGCACCGTTGCAAGTCTACGTCAGATGGTGGCCGATCTGGGCAAAGTTCCTTCAGATCAGGTAATGTCTTTTGTGATTTAGCAAAAACCAGACATTCCCTTAGCCTGGCATCCGATTGTCCAGTACATTATGGACAAGACACGGATTGTCTTCTCGGGTATGGTTTATCGTTTAACCCTTTCTTGCACATTGACCTGATAGTATGCATGTACGCTCTGCATGGGACTGGCCAAACCCACCCGAGAACACCCACTGATAGATGCGGCTTACATAAGCCCAGCCCATTTATGGCCTGGGACAGCCCGAATTTGCCAGGACTGTCTCTGAAAATTAGGGAAAGTCCCTGCAAATTTGGACTGTTGGCAACTATGGGTATGTCAATGGTCTTAAAGGGGTTATCCAGGATTTTCATAATGGTGGCCTATCCTCAGGATGGGGGCGGGGCACATTAGTTCCAAATTTACCAACTGCAAAGTAGGTAAGTATGCTGTTCGGTGCCACAATCAAACCTGATCCAGACCAGGGGTGCACCTAGCCTTTCTGCTGCCTGAAGCGAAAACTGAAAAGGTGCCCCAACCCCCCAATGCCAATTTATTAACCTTAACCCTTCCCTCCAGCCCTACTGTTAAAGACATTCTTGGAAAACATTACATACAGACTTACAAAACATACAGGGTAATACAGCGCCACATACTGTGCTTCCCAGTACTGCAGAAGCAGATAATCCCCCTTCCGCTGCCACCCTCTTGTCCCTACCTGGTGCCGCCTGAGGCAATCGCCTCACCTCGCCTCATTGGTGGTGCACCCCTGATCCCAACAATGTGCGGCATTGATAGATATTTATTTAAACCTAAATAAATAATTTCCGAAAATGAGGTAACCCTCCTATACCTTGTCTCTGCAGGTGATCCTCGTTGAGTTACACTCCAGCGGCTTCCAAAGATCCTTCTCCGATGATGAAGACCTGAACACCATTGCTGAAGGAGACCCGATCTACGCCATTCAGGTCCCTCTGGCCTTAAACAAACTATCGGCCTCTAGTAGGAGCTCAGGTGGGTTCCAAAGCTGAAGGTCCAGGCTGCTGCCTTAAAGGGCATCTCCACTGAAAATGGAAAACCCTAGTTATGGGTTAAATTGTGAACTATTATGGGCAGAGTTCCACTTTCCTTTCGCTAAGTCATGTTATCTATCTCCCAATCATCCCATTTTCCATTGGATTGTCCCATGGAATGGGTCATAAGGTGGGTGGTGCTTAAATAATTTTGCATAAAGTTGGTGGTCCTGGGCAAATTGTGGGCATGGCTTGAAAGTGCCCTATCAATAGTCAAGCCCATGTTGGGAGGCATGATGCTACTGTCTGGTGAGGTTGCTAACAGTGGCCGTGACAACATGAAGAAGACCCCATAAATCACTTATCTTACAAGATCTGATCAGAACTTCAAATGGTGTTACAAGCGATAAACCCACAGTCTGCTGGGAGGATTCTGTGTCGTTGCTGGAGTTACTGGTAATTGTGGTGAACTGGTCTAATTCTTCCGTCTTGCAGGGTATCCTCACAGCCTTCCCTCCTCCCCCCGCTGCTTCGATCAAGATGTGCCAAAGTTACCTGGAGGAGCCTCCATCTCATCTGAGTTCCTGGCATCAAGTTCTAAACTTCTTCTACTTCTGTGCAATTTGGAAAGTGGGAGTCAGCAGGCAGCAAGGTACATCTGCAGGGCTTAAAGGGAAAGTCCATTTGATCTTGAATTTTATGTAGGCCTGT
This sequence comes from Bufo bufo, assembly GCF_905171765.1. Taxonomy (NCBI): domain Eukaryota; kingdom Metazoa; phylum Chordata; class Amphibia; order Anura; family Bufonidae; genus Bufo; species Bufo bufo. Next base: position 425,461,801 of record NC_053394.1, read on the forward strand.
TGCTCCCTGGCATCAGCCATTCCAGGCTGAGGAAAGTCTAGACCAGGGATGGCCAACCTGCGGCTCTCCAGCTGTTGCAAAACTACAACTCCCAGCATGCCCAGACAGCCTACAGCAGTGCATGGTGGGAATTGTAGTTTTACAACAGCTGGAGAGCCGCAGGTTGGCCATTCCTGGTCTAGAATATAGTTGTAATACAGACCGGACTATAGCTCGGCCTGTTATACCACCTAGCTATTGTGAGAACATTATCACTAATTGGCTGGCTCTATAATGTAATAATATTTAATCCTTTAAAAACCAGTATACATAACATTATATTCCATACATGACTCGCAATAAATCCCTATTTATAAAACACAATTTAAAATGATGCTGTACTAGTATAGGCTTTGTATATAATCACGTTTATCAGAACGCACAGTATATAGTCACCGCGGTCCCGCTAATTGCTATCAGCGCGGAGCTCACGCACTGGCAAAAAATATTCATGTTCCACAGCAACATATAAGCAAGGTGTCTTATTGTTCCCGATTTATTCAAAAATTATCTGGACTTATGGTAGTATTATTATGGTCGTCTTTACAGAGTCATGATATTAATAAATCCCAGAGTTGCCGCTTGGTGGTTGATTCTTATGTGAACCACGCGGTTAAAATGAACATTTTTGACCACTGAGGAGGAAACCTATGAAGGTTTCGAAATGCGTCTGGAGAGAGAGAAAAAACACAGCAAAAGTTAAAGAACGGAAGGTCCTGTTTCAAGGAATAATCCTGAGGCTACGGAGCACGATCGGCTTTTCAGAGACACACAACCCGCATGCGCCAGGGGTTAGGTGCCAGCACCAACGCGCACACCAAGCGCGAATACAAGCGGCCTGATCAGCAGAGCGATCTATGCTAACAAAGTCATCTAAATGGGTTCACTTCAGGGAGATCATGTCAAACTAATCTTATAGATTTTTTTGATTGGGTGACTAAAATAATAGATGGCAGAGGTGCAGTAGACATCGCTTATCTAGACTTTAGTAAGGCTTTTGATACTGTCCCACATAGAAGGCTTATCAATAAAGTGCAGTCATTGGGCTTGGACTCCCATATTGTTGAATGGATTAGGCAGTGGCTGAGGGACAGGCAACAGAGGGTTGTAGTCAATGGAGTATATTCAGGCCATGGTCTTGTTACCAGTGGGGTACCTCAGGGATCTGTTCTGGGACCCATATTGTTTAATATCTTTATCAGCGAAATTGCAGAAGGCCTCGATGGTAAGGTGTGTCTTTTTGCTGATGACACAAAGATTTGTAACAGGGTTGATGTTCCTGGAGGAATACACCAAATGGAAAAGGACTAGAGGAATGGTCAGAACTCTGGCAACTAAAATTTAATGTTGATAAGTGCAAGATAATGCACCTGGGGCGTAAAAACCAAAGAGCAGAATATAAAATCAGTGATACAGTCCTAACCCTTAGTATCTGAGGAAAGGGATTTAGGGATCATTATTTCAGAAGACTTAAAGGTAGACAGACCATGTCATAGAGGCTAGCAGCAGGAAATGCTAGCAGAATGCTTGGGTGTATAGGGAGAGGCATTACCAGTAGAAAGAGGGAGGTGCTCATGCCGCTCTACAGAGCACTAGTGAGACCTCACTTGGAGTATTGTGCGCAGTACTGGAGACCATATCTCCAGAAGGATATTGATACTTTGGAGAGAGTTCAGAGAAGAGCTACTAAACTAGTACATGGATTGCAGGATAAAACTTACCAGGAAAGATTAAAGGACCTTAACATGTATCGCTTGGAAGAAAGACGAGACAGAGGGGATATGATAGAAACTGCTAAATACATAAAGGGAATCAACAAGGTAAAAGAGGAGAGAATATTTAAAAGAAGAAAAACTGCTACAAGAGGACATAGTTTTAAATTAGAGGGGCAAAGGTTTAAAAGTGATATCAGGAAGTATTACTTTACTGAGAGAGTAGTGGATGCATGGAATAGCCTTCCTGCAGAAGTGGTAGCTGCAAATACAGTGAAGGAGTTTAAGCATGCATGGGATAGGCATAAGGCCATCCTTCATATAAGATAGGGCCAGGGGCTATCCATAGTATTCAGTAGGGCTTTTTTTCTGGCAGAACGGCGTTCCGCCACCTTTTGACATCGCAGCCTGCGATGTATCAGCAGGGAGGGACTGGGAGGAGGAGCTGGGGGCTGGTGCGTTCACTGTGCTCCGGCCCCGCCGCTCCAGTACAGTTATAAAATTTGTAATTCAATTAATAATGATTCATGCTGCCCCCTCTGTAGTATAACATTCAATATATCCTACTCACAGGGCTACTGTTATATCGTAATGCAGGCCGGCCGGGCAGACGAGCGGCAGAGTGACTGACTGACGTCACGTGCCTGCGCCGCCTGCTTCATTCATAAAGTAGGCCGGGCAGGCACGTGACGTCAGTCAGTCACGCTGCCGCTCGTCTGCCCGGCCGGCCTGCATTACGATATCAGTAGCCCTGTGAGTACAATATATTGAATGTTATACTACAGAGGGGGCAGCATGAATCATTATTAATTGAATTACACATTTTATAACTGTACTGGAGCACAATGGGGGGTCTGTGGATGGCACTGTTATGGGGTGGGGGGGGATCTGTGGATGGCACTGTTAAGGCGGGGGGGTCTGTGGATGGCACTGTTATGGGGTGGGGGGGGGTCTGTGGATGGCACTGTTATGGGGTGGGGGGGGTCTGTGGATGGCACTGTTAAGGCGGGGGGGTCTGTGGATGGCACTGTTATGGGGTGGGGGGGGGTCTGTGGATGGCACTGTTATGGGGTGGGGGGGGTCTGTGGATGGCACTGTTAAGGGGGGGTGGTCTGTGGATGGCACTGTTATAGGATGGGGGATCTGTGGATGCCATTTACAGATCCCCCATAACAGTGCCATCCACAGATCCTCCACCCCATAACAGTGCCATCCCCAGATCCCCCATTAACAGTGCCATCCCCATCTGGGGGTTTCTTTGCTGGGCTGGACTTTTATAGCCACCCTAATTTTACTTGCATCCCTGTTCTCTAAAGGGGCGGTTTTAGGGGGCGGTCCTAGGGGAGGGTGGGTAGGGGCGTGTCCAGGGGAGGGCGGGTGAGTTCCACCACCTTTTCTCTTGTATTCAGTATATTGGGCAGCCCCTGACGAAGCACGCGAAGGCGAAACCCGGGTCGGGCATGCGATTCTGAACATCATTTTATACTTTTATATGCATGAGACTTTTTATCTATGTGAGTATAATAAAACCAATTGCTTAATGAATTGTTGCGGTCGCTCACTATGTTCAGTCCTCTAATTTAACATCCAGGAGGTGAGAAATCTGAATGTGAAGGGAACCTTAAATCCAGTGATCAAGTGCGTCTAAAGGTACCATCCACCTACCTTTCATCCACGCTCCTATGGAAAGCGTTTGAGCTGCGCAGTCTTTTTTTGTACAAAGGAACAGAAAGTTCCTTGCTTATATGTTGCTGTGGAACATGAATATTTTTTGCCAGTGCGTGAGCTCCGCGCTGATAGCAATTAGCGGGACCGCGGTGACTATATACTGTGCGTTCTGATAAACGTGATTATACAAAGCCTATACTAGTACAGCATCATTTTAAATTGTGTTTTATAAATAGGGATTTATTGCGAGTCATGTATGGAATATAATGTTATGTATACTGGTTTTTAAAGGATTAAATATTGTTACATTATAGAGCCAGCCAATTAGTGATACAGTCTAGAATATCCCTGACCCCATAATCACTGCTGTACATTTCATATCTCCAGTGCTGAGAACCTACGTATTCTTTATTAAAGGAGACCTGTCCGATGGTTCTCATCTCTGAGATGCGATGAATATTTATATGTACTGATCCGGAGTTACAGTCTGTATTATACTCCAGAGCTGCACCCACTATTCTGCTGGTGCAGTCAGTGTGTACATACATTACTTATCCTGTACTGATCCTGAGTTACATCCTGTATTATACTCCAGAGCTGCACTCACTATTCTGCTGGTGGTTTCACTGTGTACATACATTACATTACTTAACCAGTACTGATCCTTAGTTACATCCTGTATTATACTCCAGAGCTGCACTCACTATTCTGCTAGTGCAGTCACTGTGTACATACATTACATTATTATCCTGTACTGATCCTGAGTTACATCCTGTATTATACTCCAGAGCTGCACTCACTATTCTGCTGGTGGTTTCACTGTGTACATACATTACATTACTTATCCTGTACTTATCCTGAGTTACATCCTGTATTGTACTCCAGAGCTGCACTCACTATTCTGCTGGTGGTGTCACTGTGTACATACAGTCGTGGCCAAAAGTTTTGAGAATGACACAAATATTAGTTTTCACAAAGTTTGCTGCTAAACTGCTTTTAGATCTTTGTTTCAGTTGTTTCTGTGATGTAGTGAAATATAATTACACGCACTTCATACGTTTCAAAGGCTTTTATCGACAATTACATGACATTTATGCAAAGAGTCAGTATTTGCAGTGTTGGCCCTTCTTTTTCAGGACCTCTGCAATTCGACTGGACATGCTCTCAATCAACTTCTGGGCCAATTCCTGACTGATAGCAACCCATTCTTTCATAATCACTTCTTGGAGTTTGTCAGAATTAGTGGGTTTTTGTTTGTCCACCCGCCTCTTGAGGATTGACCACAAGTTCTCAATAGGATTGAGATCTGGGGAGTTTCCAGGCCATGGACCCAAAATGTCAACGTTTTGGTCCCCGAGCCACTTAGTTATCACTTTTGCCTTATGGCACGGTGCTCCATCGTGCTGGAAAATGCATTGTTCTTCACCAAACTGTTGTTGGATTGTTGGAAGAAGTTGCTGTTGGAGGGTGTTTTGGTACCATTCTTTATTCATGGCTGTGTTTTTGGGCAAAATTGTGAGTGAGCCCACTCCCTTGGATGAGAAGCAACCCCACACATGAATGGTCTCAGGATGCTTTACTGTTGGCATGACACAGGACTGATGGTAGCGCTCACCTTTTCTTCTCCGGACAAGCCTTTTTCCAGATGCCCCAAACAATCGGAAAGAGGCTTCATCGGAGAATATGACTTTGCCCCAGTCCTCAGCAGTCCATTCACCATACTTTCTGCAGAAGATCAATCTGTCCCTGATGGTTTTTTTGGAGAGAAGTGGCTTCTTTGCTGCCCTTCTTGACACCAGGCCATCTTCCGAAAGTCTTCGCCTCACTGTGCGTGCAGATGCGCTCACACCTGCCTGCTGCCATTCCTGAGCAAGCTCTGCACTGGTGGCACTCCGATCCCGCAGCTGAATCCTCTTTAGGAGACGATCCTGGCGCTTGCTGGACTTTCTTGGAAGCCCTAAAGCTTCTTAACAAGAATTGAACCTCTTTCCTTGAAGTTCTTGATGATCCTATAAATTGTTGATTGAGGTGCAATCTTAGTAGCCACAATATCCTTGCCTGTGAAGCCATTTTTATGCAACGCAATGATGGCTGCACGCGTTTCTTTGCAGGTCACCATGGTTAACAATGGAAGAAAAATGATTTCAAGCATCACCCTCCTTTTAACATGTCAAGTCTGCCATTTTAACCCAATCAGCCTGACATAATGATCTCCAGCCTTGTGCTCGTCAACATTCTCACCTGAGTTAACAAGACGATTACTGAAATGATCTCAGCAGGTCCTTTAATGACAGCAATGGAATGCAGTGGAAATTTTTTTTTGGGGATTAAGTTAATTTTCATGGCAAAGAAGGACTATGCAATTCATCTGATCACTCTTCATAACATTCTGGAGTATATGCAAATTGCTATTATAAAAACTTAAGCAGCAACTTTTCCAATTTCCAATATTTATGTAATTCTCAAAACTTTTGGCCACGACTGTATATTACTTATCCTGTACTGATCCTGAGTTACATCCTGTATTATACTCCAGAGCTGCACTCACTATTCTGCTGGTGCAGTCACTGTGTACATACATTACATTACTTATCTTTTACTGATCCTGAGTTACATCCTGTATTATACTTCAGAGCTGCACTCACTATTCTGCTGGTGGAGTCACTGTGTACATACATTACATTACTTATCCTGTACTGATCCTGAGTTACATCCTGTATTATACGCCAGAGCTGCACTCACTATTCTGCTGGTGCTGTCACTGTGTACATACATTACTTATCCTGTACTGATCCTGAGTTACATCTTGTATTATACTCCAGAGCTGCACTCACTATTCTGCTGGTGCAGTCACTGTGTACATACATTACATTACCTATCCTGTACTGATCCTTAATTACATCCTGTATTATACTCAAGAGCTGCACTCACTATTCTGCTGGTGCAGTCACTGTGTACATACATTACTTATCCTGTACTGATCCTGAGTTACATCCTGTATTATACTCCAGAGCTGCACTCACTATTCTGCTGGTGGAGTCACTGTGTACATACATTACATTACTTATCCTGTACTGATCCTGAGTTACATCCTGTATTATACTCCAGAGCTGCACTCACTATTCTGCTGGTGCAGTCACTGTGTACATATATTACTTATCCTGTACTGATCCTGAGTTACATCCTGTATTATACTCCATAGCTGCACTCACTATTCTGCTCTTGGAGTACAGTCATTTCCCAGAATGGTATATATATATATGGGGCGTTTAATTCTACATGAATTGTGCAGTGGAGGTCTTGGATATGGAGGAGGAACTTATTTTTGTCTTGTTTTGGCCAGGTTCGGACCTCCGCTGGTTTTACGGGAGGACAGGGCAGTATCCTGGGATCAACTGGAGCAAAGCATCTTGGGAAAGATCCGATATTTGATGAGGAGTGACGCTCACCCTTCAGTACGTTCCCTTAAAGAGACTGTGGGACCTAGCAAGTCACCACATGGGGAATAAAGGGGTGTCCAGGATTTGGAAAACAGGACCGCTTTCTTTGGAGAACAGCGCCACACCTGTCCACAGGTTGAGTGTGGTATTGCAGATCAGCCTCCATGTCCTTGGTGGAGATGAGCTGCAGTACTAGCAGTAACCTATGGTCAGGTGTGGCGCTGTATCTAGAAGAAAGCAGCCACGTCTTTCTAATCCCGCTCTACCCCTTTACCTCCACAGGGTTTGCAGTCCTAGTTTATGGCTGCTTTGCTGTTGTATTGTAGAAATTCTTTTTATCTCTGTTCTCTCCCTATAGGGCGGAGGAGTGATCTTCAATGTCCGTGTGGTGGGGGCGCCAGTGAGCAGCTGTTATTTGTCATCCAAGGATGCCCGACCCCTTCAGCACCCATCTGTGAGCAGGTTAGTGGGACATTAGACCACCCTAAAACGTGACTGCACCCCCATATGCCAAGTGAGGTAACAGCGCAAAGCGGAGTTCCTGAAATATCTGCAGCCAGTAGCTTCCAGTATAATATTGGATAGTGCTGGCACTGGAAGGGTTGCTTGTGCCTGTCCTTTCAGTGGCTGCCACCTGCTGGCCATTTTCGGGTACTGCAACCTCTTGTCACACGAAGGACATTTTGCAATGTGAATTATAGAAAAGCTTGTGCTGCTAAGAACTGCGGCGATTCCAGCTCTGACCCAGGGGGTGTAGTAGTCCGAGGAAGTAGTAGTAAAAGTGCACAGGACGAAGCAGCGTAAAGATACCCGCGTGGCATGGCCCGTCACTGACCTCTTATTATTATTATTATGGAAGGGCTCTGCAACTATGCGGGACTGGAGGACCACCTCATGTGAAGCTGGCTATAGAATGGGAGCCCAGGGTCAAAGAGAGGTATGTAAAGGTGTTAATACACATACGACATACATGCACACATACCAGTGGGATAAGCTCTGCCCCCCAGTAGTTGGCTTTTTACCTCTTGACACGGTCCAACATATACATTCATACACACAAACGTATGCAGGACTATACATTAATATGCACGCCTGTACATTCATACACACATACATTTATACACACAGACTCTACTGCACATACACACGCCTGTACATACATATATACACACCTATGCAGGAGTGCCCGTGCATTCTTATATACACACACATGAATGCCTGTACATACATATATACACACCTATGCAGGAGTGCCCGTGCATTCTTATATACACACACATGAATGCCTGTACATTCGTATACACACAGACTTGCTTGTGCATTTATACTCTCACACAGACACCTGTATATTCATACACCGACTCATGCCTCTATATGCAGACACTCACACCTGTACAACCATACATACACAAAAACATGAATATACATTCATTCATTCATATGAAGGCTTGCCCTGTGCATTCATACACACGTGCATACACCTGTACATTCAACCACACTGAAGCCTGTGCTTTCATACATACACACATGTGCCTGTATATTCCTTTACACTCGCACACCTCTAAATTTATACACACAAACAGACGTACACTTGTACATTCATACACGCATGCCGACACCTGTGCAATCATACACAGTCACACACCCCTGTACAGGCATACTCACGTGTACACCTGTACATTTATACACACATACATGCACCCCTGTGCGTTCATACACACAGACGTTCACCTGTACATTCATACACACTCGAGCCTGTGCTTTCATACATACACACGTCTGTACATCCTTTTACACACACCTGCCTCTAAATGTATATACACATGTAAGCTTGCCTGCATATTCATATATACACTCAGACTTATATACACATAGATGCATGCATGCAGTATACACCCCCATACATAATCTGTAGTGTTGCCACAGATTATCTTATCCCATTATATGATTCTCTTGAAGATTATTTGGGAGTATACAGGAGGAAGTGGTTCAGGATGATGAATCTGTAAGAAGCCAACAACTGGAGCACCAGCAGCAGACCTGCACCCTGAACGAGTGCTTCCAGCTGTATACCAAGGAGGAGCAGGTAACGCACAGCGCTGTATACTGAACAGCAGCCAATCTGGTTGCTTTTCACAACCGAAAATACAGACGCATTAAATAACGCTATCATATTTTAGTAACTGGTGTCATATGTTAACCCTTTCTGTCCTAGTTGGCTCCAGACGATGCTTGGAGGTGTCCCCACTGTAAGGTGCTGCAGCAAGGTACAGTCAAACTGAGCCTATGGACCCTCCCGGATATTCTCATCATTCATCTCAAGAGGTTCCGGCAGGTCGGTGGCCGCAGGAACAAGTTGTCTACTCTAGTCAAGTTCCCCTTGAGAGGGCTGGATATGGCACCACATGTCGTTAAGCGAGGCCAGGGAAGCAAACGTCCCTTAGGACAATGGTCATCCTGGAAGCAGCCTCCATACCAACTGGATAATGGGCACCTGGATGTACTGTATGATTTGTACGCAGTGTGTAACCATCATGGAAACTTACAGGGAGGTCACTACACAGGTAGGTCCCAAAACCATCATGATGTCTCAAATCGCCTTTGCGGGGTACACTGAAACTTGGGGTGTGGTTGATATAGAATTGCTTATATATCATGATATGCTCTCGTGCCCTCAGCCTACTGCAGGAACTCTGTGGATGCCCGCTGGTACAGTTACGATGACAGCAATGTGGAACAAGTTATTGAGGATGAGGTCTGCACCCGAGGGGGCTATCTTCTATTCTACCAAAAGAGGAATGCCATTCCAGTCTGGTCTGCCAGCAGCTCTGCTAAAGGTATGGTCTGCTGTATTTTGGTCTCCTCATACTGTATCTCATGGTGCTAAGTGAGACTTGATGAAAGGTCTGGAGGAGGAAGTGGTTTGTCGGTGGCTGGTTGTTCCTAGTCTCTCTATGACCTCAGGAGCTATACTGGGTGAGCTTAGATAGTCTATGTACTCCATATCACAAGCTGGATTATAAATCTCATGAAGGGTAAAACCCCATTCACATCTCCAAGGTGGACATGGTGGTGAACTTCAGGTAAAAAGTGATCTTGAAAAGATTTAAGGAGTAGATTTGGTGAGCCTTGACTATAGAATATTGACCTTACAAGAGATGTACTCATTATTTGATGTAACTGCAGGGTCCACAAGCTCGGCCATGTCTGATCACTGGGTCTTAAGGCTGAACGGAAGCAAAAGAGAGAGCCTTGGGTCTCGAGCAACAACTAACTCCACTCCAGTGCCGAAAATACCAGACTCTCCCATCTTTCTTGAGAAGGAAATGAACATGGAGAAAGGTATGGACATTTCCTTTTATGGATATGTCTAGGAAGATGCCTACTTGTCTTGATAGTTCATGTTATTAAGCTGTTCTCCCATGTATTGTAGGGTCAAAGTCTTTTGCCCGAGGAGTGAAAGGCCGCAGTGCAAGTATGAGAGTGTCTTCAGCTTCTAAACTAAAGTTGAGCATCAGTAAAGCCATGCCTCTCAGGTGGTCATTTGGATCTAAGGACAAGGCGAAGCCTGAAACTCGTGAGCTAGTGGAATACTTGGAATCGGGAAGACGACCGAAGTACACCAATGAGCCCATTGTGCCCATGATGACTAATGCAGAAAAATCTGCCAATGGAGTTCCTCTAAACTTAAGCCAATCAAATAGCAATGGTGCCAATGGGAAAAGCTCTACAAATGAACAGTCCAGACCATTATCCTCGTCTACAAAGATGGACACCTTAAGGGGTAAACCAAAGGAGAAACTGGCCAATCAGGATAGTACTGTGCAAGCTAGAAAGGCATATGGGTCTACACAGTCCCAAAGCAAAGACAGAACCTCAAGTGGTGAAAGCCCAGTTGTTTCACCCCCAAATAATGCTGTGAAAGTCAAAGCTTCTTCAGGTCAAAAGGGAGATATTAACCAAAAACACCATACAAAAGATAACAGAGCAGACAAGACCAAACTCTCTGAAGGCGAATCAGACGGGAAGTCAAACAAGTTGAGGACCAATTTATTGAAGAAAGAGCAAAGGAGACAGAGTAACTCTGAGACCCCAACCCTATCCGAGCTCCATAATGGCATCTCAAGGACTTCACTATCTAATGGGGTTGTAGTGTCTGATGTGAGAACTAGTGGTACGATGCCCTGGAAGCAGAAAGAGGATCTCTCCAACAATAAATCTAAAATGGACATCAGACGATCGCATAGTTCAACCAGTGTCCAGACAAAAGCAGACTGGACCATGAAGAAGTCCACTTCCCTGTACAGAAATGGAAGTGCAACTCATCAGTCATCCAGACAGGTAGTCGCTGAGAAGACATCTTCAAGTCCTCTGCAAAGAATGAAATACCAAACTTCCTCCCTTGGCAGGAAGAAAACTGTGCCTGAGTCCAGCTTCTAATGACTCCTCACATCTAATGGGCCTAATGGCCGATTTGGGATAAAATTGGCACCATACTAAAACTTTCGTATAACCCCATCTGCCATCTGGTATAGGACTATGTGTTACTTGTTCACAAAATTCACTACAGTTACCTTTATCCTTCAAAATTGTTCAAAGTGGATAAGATGGTCCTGATCTTCTAGCAGAAGACTCTCGATGATCGAGCAGGTCTTCCATGGTTCATATCAACCTGCATAGCAGGAGAAACCTCCTTCCTATTCAAATTAGCTCTCCTCCCGAAGGAAGAATAGTGCCACCTATGGGTAAGTAAATGTCTCGCCCTTTTAACCAGCCGTGGAGCATGACTTAGGATTTCATCTAGTCATGTTTCAAGGCTCTTTTATGGGTTGGACATTGGCTTTTAGGATAGCTACCTACAGGTGGCACTAGAGAGAGAGTTTTTTGTGACATTAATTCCCTAGGAATTGGTGATGCCCCCAACATATGAAGAATGATTTCATGTGCAATAATGGCCACCGTTACTACATAAAATGGCCACCGAAATAATTTTTTGTGGATCAAAATGCAAAATTTTTCACATTTTTACGTTCCACATTATTGCAGACCACGTCATAGGACGCACGCTGTATATGGCAGAATATTATACTCATGTAGATATTGTATTATTTTTTTACAGAAAAATCTACTGAGATGAAGACAGTATAAACAGACCAGTAAATATTTGTGAAGGTGTCCTCTGTGTTTTTATAAATAAAGTTATAACAGAGGATCACATGACCTCGCCCAAACATTGTAATTTATATATATATATACACTTTATATTACAATATATGAACTTTTCAAGTACCTTTTAACAACTGAAAAAAACAACTTAAAGGGTGTGTCTACTTTTGCAACCACTGTTTTTTTTTATTGTGCCAATGCATTCGTTGCAAAAAATTAAGCAACTTTGCAAATAGTTTTGCTCAAAAATCTCCAACTCTCTTGTGTCTACAGTTCCTTTGCAGACCAATGTGTCTCCATGGTGACAGACAACAAACCAACCGTGTGTAGTCTGGTCCTGCAGACACGCTCTCCATTTTGCCATTTCCTAACTATAGGGTCAGACTACGCATGGGTTTATTGTAGTCTGTCACCATGGATACACACAGATCTGCAGAAGAGCTGTAGACACAATACTTTTAATCAGGGCTGTTTGCACAGTTGCTTTGTTTTTTAGCCTTAGAGCAATAAAATGTTTGCAAAATTATTCATACCCTTTATAAAATATATATTTGTAATGGCTTAATATTATGCTTAGACATAATACAGCACACACAGTACAATATTTAATCTCAGGTGAGGCTAAAATATACACACATTGTAACCTTCCATTAATCCAGCATCTAATAGTTGGGGATTTTTAATTCCATAGATTACACTACTACCCAGTAACCGGGCAGATTCTGGATTAAAGGAATTCTATGTGTATGTACTTAGCATATATTCATATATGAAGGATGGATCCAAAAATGTAAATTTTTCTTCCGACCCCAGGGAACTTTGTAAATCTGTAGAGTTTCGCACATAATCTGAATGTTAATCCACCTCAGGTTTTCAGATACATTCTTAAAGGGGGAAAAAATTAATCTCAACATTTTTGCACTGAATCAAGTGGGATCGTCCCCTGAAAATGGTTTTATGGAATAAAAAAATAAATAATAATTAAGTTTTCTTTCTATATGTGGAAATGTAATATATTTAATATGATAAAGGTGGCAGCCATTTTAAAGGTTTTATGGGATAATCTGAATGTATGGCTGCCCCCCTGGTCTTGGTACCTGGTATACTTTAAGCACTGTGTCTGTATCTCCTTAGAAGATATATTTTTTAACACATGTCACAACATTTTAAAGACCAGATTTAAACCCATCCCCCGTTATGTTCAGCACTCCCCTTTTATGCAGATATACATAAGCTCTGCCCCTTCATGATCCCGTTTGCTGGATAGTCATGGACAAACGACTGTTGGGAGGTATGAAATTATATAACTTGTTTTTAAAGCAAATTAAGAGGTCATTCACTAATTTTTAACGTTATCAGTCGAAGCAATAACGCCACCTAGAGGCTATAAGAGCACATTGCCCATCATTGTGACAACACAATGTACAAGTCATTTATTTCTAATAAAATGTAGCGCGGGGAGAAATATACTTAAAGGGATTGTTCAGGATTTGAAAACATGGCTATTTTCTTCCAGAAACAGCACCACCACTGTCCTAAGGTTGTATCTGGTATTGCAGTTCAGCACCACTGAAGTGAATCTGATCAGATGTGAAGCGGTTACTGAAAGAAGGTAGCCATGTTTTTCTATTCATGGACAAATCCTTTAAATGTACACAAGAGACTCAAAATGGTGAAAGAAAAACGCCCAACAGCAGCAGCTTAGTTTACAAATGACAGAATAATGGCGTAAATCAATACTATTTCAATTTTATATTTTTTTTAATGGTCCAAACAACGTAAAAAAAAAATAATAATAATAACAAATACAAAATAATAAAATAAAAAAATTACTTGAAATATAAAATAAAAAATAATAGAAAAAAAATAAAAAAAATAAAAATAAAAAATGGCTGCCACCGAGGTAGATTGCACACTGAAGGATTCTGGGTAAGGACAATCTCAGACTGCGGGAGATGAATGTCAAGTCTATTTATTAAAGCTGCATCTTATGGCGGCATATATGATGTCTGTCGCTATACAGGCCTTATGAAGGCAAAACATTTTGGTAAGAGACATGTACAAAAATTTTGTCAGGTGTTTTTACTATGAACTTCTATGCAAAAATTATTTTTCTGGATATTTTTTTTTTTTGTATCTATATTTCTAATTGTGTCTTTTTTTCCGAATTAAAATGTAATTCTCCAAAATGTGTGTGTTGCTTTTATTTAGTTTGTAACCATGGGATAGATAATCTGGGCCCAACCTATGGCTCCCCGGGTCACACCAGATGAGGAGTCCTTGGTATTCTTAAAGGGCTATTCCGACTTTTTTTATGCTGATGACCTCTCCTATGGCTCTGATTGGTGGGGGCTTCTTGTAGCTTACCCTAGGCCAATGACATCACGTTCCTCAGTCACATGGCCTAGGTGCAGCTCAGCCCCATTCAAGTGATTGGGGCTGAGCGTGATACCAAGCACAGCCACTACACAATGTATGGCGCTGTGCTTGGTGAGCTGTAAGGAGGCTGCGGTGCGATCTCCTCAAACAGCTGATTGGAGGGGGTCCTGGGTGTCCTGAGCACAGGTCATCAGTATAAAAAAGTCAGAAAACCCCTTTAAAGGAACATTCCAAGGGCCCAGGGACTGAGAGGGCAGTGCATGACTAATATCATTGGTGTCTTATTCTCCGCCCCTATTAGGTCCTGCACTAGGCATCAGTTTTTCTTGGAGTTCCCCTTTAATAAACGGTCACACGGGAAGTATTTGTCCCAGAACATCCACATCACCCCTCTATTCCCTATACAGCTTGTTACATATAGCGGTTATCCAGGATCAGAAAAACATGGCTGCCTTCTGCCAGAAACAGCGCCACACCTGTCCATGGGTTGTGTCTGGTATTGCAGCTCCTCTCCATTCAAGTTAACAGCAATATCTCACACAACTCATGGACAGGCGTGGCGCTGTTTCTGGCAGAAGGCAGCCATGTTTTTCTGATCCTGGATAACCTCTATATGCTGCGGCCAAAACTCACAGGAAAATGACTGCAACACCAAGCCTTAGGACCCAGAGCACTACATCAGATATGGGAAATATATGCAACTTTTTCATTTTTATTTTTTTTATCCTTTAAAAAGGCGGAAATTTTTTTTTCTAACATTTTTTTTTAATAAAATCTGAAATGCAAATTTAAAAATTAGTCAAAAGCCCCAGGAAGGCAAGTAATTACTGACTATTCACCAGTTACTCGGCAACAGGAGTCTGGCTGGATGGCAACCGAAAATACCAACAAGCCAGACAAAGAGGCAGTAAATCCGAGCAGATCCGCCCTGTTGCCAAGATACCACAAGCGTAAATAACCCGGGTGTTAGAAAACTCCCCGCGCTCTCAAACCTGGAACTTACACACACTTTTTAAAGCATACAGATTTTTTTACTTTTAACTTTTTCTTTTAATGTTGCAATTTTTGTATCTTTTTTAATTGCATACATTTTATTATATATATATTTTTTTTTTATTTTTTTTTTACTGATTGCATAACCCCAAAAAGACACAGATTTGTCTCTTACTTCTTTTTGAGAACCAGGATTTTTTTTTCTTAGCAACTAAACATGGAAGCTGGGAAGACCAGGGCGCCATCATGGAAGCCGGAACCAACTCCAGAAAAAATAGAGACGAGCTTCTTTCATCAGCTGCTCAACAAGCGCATGGTCTTGAACGCCCGGGATGATGTGGTCAGTCTGGTGCTCCCTCTCACATTTTGTATAAGGAAGGAAGGGAAGGGGGGGGGGGGTCCATAAAGTTAATTTAATGCAAAAGCCGACAGACCTTTAGTTTTGACTATGGGCATGTGTTATTTGCTAAAATGTAACCTTTATTGTAAAGATTTTGCCATCTAGTGGTGACAAGAGGAATTGCCATTGTATAGCTGCATCTTTTATTTATTTTTATTATCTTATCTCTTATTATTTTGTAATATATTATTAAATATTATTTTTATATATACTATGCAACTTTTTTAGACGTTGTCTTTGTCTCTTCTACTTGTGTCTCCGCTGTTATCGCCGCAGACACACTGATACCGTTTCCGTCGCTTGGGACCTAGGCATAATTATTTATTCATTAGACAAGGTATTTACAGTACTTTGCAAAAATATTCCACCCCTTTTTTTTTTATGTAATGAAGTAAAAAAATAATTGGACATGTTGAATTTCAGTAACCGATCATAAATACCTGCATGCTAGCAAAGTATGTCAGGAGGAATAGCTGACGAACGCCATTTAAGGTGTATGGTCTCCTCTACCATGTGAGGTGGAGGGGAACAGCTGGAAGGCGCATGCTATAATCCTGCCGAGGACCGGCAGTTATAAGAAGTTACATTGTTGCATTTGCTATTACATTATTATTGTGTCCTTCTCCCATACCCTGTAGATTGTAAGCCCTCACGGGCAGGGCCCTCTCTCCTTCTGTACCAGTCTGTAACTCGTCTTGTTCATGCTCAGTGTAATTGTCTGTATTATGTATGTAAACCCCGTATCATATGTACAGCGCTATGGAATGAATGGCGCTATAATAATTATTATTAAATAATTTATTATTATGTTTCCATCTAGAAATCCCTTCTGCACCGGCTGGTATTCGTCTCTAAGATCTCCCCCGATCTGGCCGATAAGAGAAAACTCGGAGGTAAATGATGAGAATTACATGTGATGTTTTTAAAAAGTCCCCATAAAAATTGTCATTAATCCTTCTTTGTGAATTTTTTGGGGTAAACCCACAACGGTGGTCAATGGCAGATTAGATTATCTACAGCTCTACTTAAATGTCTGCTCTTTCTTGGCGGACCCCTTTTACTGGTCCCAAAACCAGGGCCCACCTAAGGATCTAGTGGACCATCGGCCAGCCTAAAAATTCATAAAAAATTATTAAAGGGCATCTGTCAGCAGTTTTGTACCTATGATACTGGCTGACCTGTTACATGTGCACTTGGCAGCTGAAGACATCTGTGTTGGCCCCATGTTCATATGTGCCCGCATTGCTGAGAAAAAAGGTTTTAATATATGCAAATGAGCCTCTAGGAGCAACGGGGGTGTTACCATTACACCTAGAGGCTCTGCTCTCTCTGCAATTGCCGAGCCCTCTGCACTTTGCAGTTGCAGAGACAGCAGAGCCTCTAGGTGTAATGGTAACGCCCCCGTTGCTCCTAGAGGCTCATTTGCATATAATAAAACATCATTTTTCTCAGCAATGCGGGCACATATGAACACGGGACCAACACAGATGCCTTCAGCTGCCAAGCGCACATGTAACAGGTCAGCCAGTGTCATAGGTACAAAACTGCTGACAGATGCCCTTTAACATACAATAGAAACAATACAGAAGAGATCACAGTCTCAGGGTGGGGATGGGAGATACCACTATGATCCCTGACTCCCCCATACACATACAGACTGCTTGTGTTTTCATTGGGGAATAAGTCGCTGTCAGACTCTTTTAATAGCAGCTTATTTCCCATGGGAACAAAGAATCGGACACATTGAAATCCGACATGTCCGATCCCTCTTTCCCGCTGAGTCTTGACACTCATACACATTAGTCGCTGAGATCAGTAGGTTAGGCTGACTTACCTCTAATGTGTTTATGGGCACCTTAAAGTGGTTGTCCAGGATTTTAGTATTGATGACCTATTCTCAGGATAGGCCATCAACATCTGAATATCAGGGGTCCAACGCCCTGCATCCTCGACAAATCGGCTGTCTCAGAGCAGTGCAGTGGACGGAGCTGGTGACTGCGGCGCTGCTCCCATTCGCCCAATTACAGGGCTGGAGCTAGCTCTGAACAGCTGATTGACAGGTGCGGGTTTCCTGTGGATAGGCCATCAATATTAAAATCCAGGACAATCCCTTTAAGAACGTATTTTCTTTCCATTCCTTTTTTTTTGCGGACCGTATACAGAACCGCTCATTTCAATGGGTCTGCAAAAAAAACAGAAGTTACACTGTGTGCATTTCTTTTCCGCATGTCCGTTCTGCAAAAAAATAGAACATGTCCTATAGTTGTCCGCATTACGGACAACTGGACAAGGATAGGACTGTTCTATTAGGGGCCAGCTGTTCCGTTCCGAAAAATACGGAATGCACAGACGTCATCCGTATTTTTTGTGGATCAGTTTTTTGCGGACCGCAAAATACATACGGTCGTGTGCATGAGGCCTAAGCCTGATGTTATGTGTTGGCTTGTAGCCCCGAACTACACTATCAGCACCAAAGATGGCAGATCAGGGCCTTGCCAGGTTTTTTATGATCTTGACCAAGCCTTGAGCCTCATGGTTTTGCGGTTGATGTTGTGTCTGTTGTAGTAATAGATAATCTATGTCAGGGCTGGCCAACCTGCGGCTCTCCAGCTGTTGTAAAACTACAATTCCCACCATGCCCTGCTGAAGGCTGATAGTTGTAGACAATCTGGGTATGCTGGGAGTTGTAGTTTTGCAACAGCTGGAGAGCCGCAGGTTGGCCATCCCTGATCTATGTTATAATATATGTTATCTCATATCACAGAATACTGGGAACAGCAATTCCAGCGGTATAACTGGGGCGAAAACGTAACCGGTCTTCTGCTCTTGTATCCTGCGTACACCATCCACTGCCTGGAGGTAAAAAACAACCCTATTCAAAGGGCTACACACCACAGAGGTAGACTATGAGGCCAATGGAGAGAGGGTGTCCGGCCATGGTTGATCCCATTCCCTTTGCTATTTGGGGCAAAACCCTGTGCATCACGGGTAGAATTGGCCCAATGGTCATGGAAAGAAATGTAAATCAGGGCCTTCAGACACCATAAAGGAAGTCCCAATTTGTGACACAAACTAACCCATGGCTAATACTGACTCACTGAACCACCCAGTACTATAGAGGTTGCATCAACTGTTTCATTCTCTGCAGTTTTGCCTGTGCATAACCTTCAGCATGACACGCAGATGCACATTAAGGAATTCAATGTATGGCTTGGTGAAAGCTGGCTGAACCAAGGGTTTGGCTTTGTGTCTCATGTTAGCTATTGTTGGAATGGAAAAGAACTGTACAAGAAAGATGGTTTGCATCTTTCTCTCAAGGGAACGAATGTCCTCAGTGAACAGTTCCAAGTATTTGCTAAGGAGCATTTAAACTAGGAAAGGGGGGCAAAAGAGTGATAATCCAGCAGTCCGACTGCCCCTCGGAACAATGCCAGAAGATGCCAGTAGCACAAAGGTTAGGAAATGACAAGCTCAGATTCTTGTCTACAAATGCTCGCAGTTTAGGGAATAAGATCAATGAACTTGAGTCTATAATGGCATCTGAGAATATAGATTGAGTGGCTGTTACTGAGACGTGGTTCAATGGGAGTAATGACTGGGATATAACAATACCAGGGTTCTCTCTATATAGGAAAGACAGAGAAGGCAAGAATCAGGGAGGGGTGGCCCTGTATGTGAAAGATAGCATAAAATCTAATTTAATACAAGTTAGCAAGAACAATTTAGAGTCAGTTTGGGTTACCGTGCAGCTTGATAATCATAAGGTAACTTGTGTAGGTATGATATATAGATATATAGACCACCTAGCCAGGTCAAAGAATTAGATAATCTACTAGTTAAGGAAATAGCTAAAATGACATTGAAGGGGGAAGTTATCATTATGGGAAACTTTAATCTTCCTGATGTAAACTGGAAAACAAAAATAGCTAGTTCTGCCAGGAGTACAGATATTCTAAATTCCCTACTGGGATTATCTCTACAGCAAGTAGTTGAGGAGCCAACCCGGAAGGAGACCATTTTAGATTTAGTATTCACAAATGGGAATTTGGTATCCGATATTACTGTAGGGGAAAGCTTGGGATCTAGTGATCACCAGTCAGTGTGGTTTACTATAAGTACAGTGACTGAGTCACACCACACAAAAACAAAAGTTTTAGATTTTAAAAAAACTGACTTTTCTAAAATTAGATTAGTGGTATACGAGTCCCTATCAGACTGGAACAGTTTCAATGGAGTCCAGGAGAAATGGGACTACTTAAAAGTGGCACTATTGAAGGCAACAGAAAATTGCATTAGGCTTGTCAGTAAAAGCAAAAAAAGGAAGAGACCACTGTGGTACTCAGCAGAAGTGGCCAAAATCATTAAAAACAAAAAGATAGCATTTAGGAATTATATAAAAATAAAAAAAACGAGGATGACAGGCAAATTTATAAGATTAGGCAGAGAGAGGCCAAACAAGTTATAAGAGCTTCTAAAGCACAGGCAGAAGAGAAATTAGCTCAGTCAGGGAAAAAAGGCGATAAGGCATTCTTCAGATACATAAATGAAAAAAGGAAACTAAAACAAGGAATTACCAAATTAAAAACAAAAGAAGGAAGGTATATGGAAGAAGATAAAAAAACTAGCTGACTGCCTCAATTAATACTTCTGTTCAGTTTTTACAAAGGAAAATGAAGGAAAAGGACCTCAGTTAGGAAAGAAGACTAATTAATCTTTTGATGCATGTGTCTTTACAGAGAAAGAGGTTCTAAGTCAGCTGTCTAAAATTAATACAAATAAGTCACTGATGGGATACACCCAAAGCTATTAAAAGAGCTCAGCGGCGAACTAGCAAAACCATTAACAGATTTATTTAACCAATCACTGGCAACAGGAGTCGTCCCAGAAGATTGGAAATTAGCAAATGTTGTGCCGATTCACAAGAAAGGTAGTAGGGAGGAATCGGGCAACTATAGGCCAGTAAGCCTGACATCAATAGTGGGGAAATTAATGGAAACCATACTTAAGGAGAGGATTGTGGAACATCTAAAATCCCATGGATTGAAAGATGAAAAACAGCATGGGTTTACTTCAGGGAGATCATGTCAAACTAATCTTATTGATTTTTTTGATTGGGTGACTAAAATAATAGATGGCAGAGGTGCAGTAGAGATTGCTTATCTAAACTTTAGTAAGGCTTTTGATACTGTCCCACATAAAAGGCATTTATGAAAACTAGAGGAATGGTCAAAAATCTGGCAACTAGAATTTAATGTTGATAAGTGCAAGATAAAGTACCTGGGGCGTAAAAACCCCAGAGCAGAATATACAATCAGTGATACCGTCCTAACCTCAGTATCTGAGGAAAGGGATTTAGGGGTCATTATTTCAGAAGACTTAAAAGGTAGGCAGACAATGTCATAGAGCAGCAGAAAATGCTAGCAGAATGCTTGGGTGTATAGGGAGAGGCATTACCAGTAGAAAGAGGGAGGTGCTCATGCCGCTCTACAGAGCACTAGTGAGACCTCATTTGGAGTATTGTGCTCAGTACTGGAGACCATATCTCCAGAAGGATATTGATACTTTGGAGAGAGTTCAGAGAAGAGCTACTAAACTGGTACATGGATTGCAGGACAAAACTTACCAGGAAAGATTAAAGGACCTTAACATGTATAGCTTGGAAGAAAGACGAGACAGAGGGGAGATGATAGAAACTTTTAAATACATAAAGGGAATTAACAAGGTAAAAGAGGAGAGAATATTTAAAAGAAGAAAAACTGCTACAAGAGGACATAGTTTTAAATTAGAGGGGCAAAGGTTTAAAAGTAATATCAGGAAGTATTAATTTACTGAGAGAGTAGTGGATGCATGGAATAGCCTTCCTGCAGAAGTGGTAGCTGCAAATACAGTGGAGGAGTTTAAGCATGCATGGGATAGGCATAAGGCCATCCTTCATATAAGATTGGGCCGGGGGCTATTCATAGTATTCAGTATATTGGGCAGACTAGATGGGCCAAATGGGTCTTATCTGCCGACACATTCTATGTTTACTACATCCCCCATCATGTTATCAAGTCTCAATAGGTTATGAAAACAAGAGCAATATTTTTAACACAACTTCTTTTATTTCAGTCTAGCGGAGATGTCCTCTACTGCGTTATCAGAGACCTTCAACGAATGAAGACACAAGGGGACAGGTCAGTAGTGTACCGTAAATCAGAATTATGTACCATTGGTTGGGTAATAACAAGATATTTACTCTCATTCTAATAACACCCTTCCCCTTCCAAACCTGAAGGGGTTGACCAGGAGTAGAAAATGAGGGCCGCTTTTCAATACCAGACTTAGACATACTGTAGCCACTAGCCCATGGTCAAGTTTGCAGCTTTTTTCTGGAAGCAGGCAGCCATGTTTTGATAATTCTGAATAATCCTTTTAAGCCTTTAAAGACAAGGACATTTTTGGCCTTAAAGGGAGTCTGTCAGCAGTTTTGACCTTCTATAGTGAGGGATCAAAAAAGTTTTTTTGGTTTTGTTCATTTTTCGGCAACACACTTGTATGAGGACTTGTTGTTCCTTCTTGGTACTGTTTTTGGGTCTATATACAGGGAGTGCAGAATTATTAGGCAAATGAGTATTTTGACCACATCATCCTCTTTATGCATGTTGTCTTACTCTAAGCTGTATAGGCTCGAAAGCCTACTACCAATTAAGCATATTAGGTGATGTGCATCTCTGTAATGAGAAGGGGTGTGGTCTAATGACATCAACACCCTATATCAGGTGTGCATAATTATTAGGCAACTTCCTTTCCTTTGGCAAAATGGGTCAAAAGAAGGACTTGACAGGCTCAGAAAAGTCAAAAATAGTGAGATATCTTGCAGAGGGATGCAGCACTCTTAAAATTGCAAAGCTTCTGAAGCGTGATCATCGAACAATCAAGCGTTTCATTCAAAATAGTCAACAGGGTCGCAAGAAGCGTGTGGAAAAACCAAGGCGCAAAATAACTGCCCATGAACTGAGAAAAGTCAAGTGTGCAGCTGCCAAGTTGCCACTTGCCACCAGTTTGGCCATATTTCAGAGCTGCAACATCACTGGAGTGCCCAAAAGCACAAGGTGTGCAATACTCAGAGACATGGCCAAGGTAAGAAAGGCTGAAAGACGACCACCACTGAACAAGACACACAAGCTGAAACGTCAAGACTGGGCCAAGAAATATCTCAAGACTGATTTTTCTAAGGTTTTATGGACTGATGAAATGAGAGTGAGCCTTGATGGGCCAGATGGATGGGCCCGTGGCTGGATTGGTAAAGGGCAGAGAGCTCCAGTCCGACTCAGACGCCAGCAAGGTGGAGGTGGAGTACTGGTTTGGGCTGGTATCATCAAAGATGAGCTTGTGGGGCCTTTTCGGGTTGAGGATGGAGTCAAGCTCAACTCCCAGTCCTACTGCCAGTTTCTGGAAGACACCTTCTTCAAGCAGTGGTACAGGAAGGAGTCTGCATCCTTCAAGAAAAACATGATTTTCATGCAGGACAATGCTCCATCACACGCGTCCAAGTACTCCACAGCGTGGCTGGCAAGAAAGGGTATAAGAAGAAAATCTAATGACATGGCCTCCTTGTTCACCTGATCTGAACCCCATTGAGAACCTGTGGTCCATCATCAAATGTGAGATTTACAAGGAGGGAAAACAGTACACCTCTCTGAACAGTGTCTGGGAGGCTGTGGTTGCTGCTGCACGCAATGTTGATGGTGAACATATCAAAACACTGACAGAATCCATGGATGGCAGGCTTTTGAGTGTCCTTGCAAAGAAAGGTGGCTATATTGGTCACTGATTTGTTTTTGTTTTGTTTTTGAATGTCAGAAATGTATATTTGTGAATGTTGAGATGTTATATTGGTTTCACTGGTAAAAATAAATAATTGAAATGGGTATATATTTGTTTTTTGTTAAGTTGCCTAATAATTATGCACAGTAATAGTCACCTGCACACACAGATATCCCCCTAAAATAGCTAAAACTAAAAACTACTTCCAAAAATATTCAGCTTTGATATTAATGAGTTTTTTGGGTTCATTGAGAACATTGTCAATAATAAAATAATAAAATTAATCCTCAAAAATACAACTTGCCTAATAATTCTGCACTCCCTGTATATATATATATATATATATATATATATAATATTGGTTTTGGCTCACAATCACTGATGGAAATCACTGACCAAAACATGACGTGTGAACGAGGCTTTAGTGAGGAACTTAGAATAATTTATATTTTGAATGCTAAATAAAATGTTTAGTACTTTTATGTTATTTTTAGCCCCTTCATCAATCACCTCAAATAATGTGCTAGATTAGAATAGGCTGTTATGGTGATGCCCAATAAATGTATAATAAAATGTTTTATATGTAAAAAATAAAAAAATGCATTTGTGTTGCTTTTTATTATTATTTTTTTCTTAAGATTATTTAATTATTTATGATTTTACATAATGATGTATCTGCATATATGAAAATACCTTAGCATGCCCTAATAAGGGCGGGTTCACATCAACATTATAACGGAAAGCAATAACGGAATTCATAACAGGACTTTCTTTTCCGTCCTGCATAACGGAAACCAGATGGATCCGTTATGCTGCCCATAGACTTCAATTATGACTGATCAAAACGGAATGCCTCTAAAGGTTTCCGTTTTGAATTCCATCTTATGAATACCATTATTTTCCGTTATAACGGAAAGCAATAACGGAATTCATAACGTTGTTGTGAACCCGCCCTAACAGGCATCCTTAAGACAGGCCTAAGGTCCTCCAATGGACCCTGAGCTGACTGTGAGGACATCTTGATTGCAGGGTCACAGTGGCAATGCCCCACTATCAGAGTGCAGTAATAATACACGGTGCGGGTCCTCTACTGACAATTGTGCCCGCTGAGGAAGATAACTAGTTATTCCTTGTGTTAATTTTAACTTTGTAGACATGTAAAAAAAATGGACGGATCTGATGGGTACAACTGAAATTTCACACCAACCACCGGTACCAGATATCTGCCCATCTATGGCTACCATTAAGGTGGCAACCATGAGGGATCTGTTTCATTACTGAATGCTATTCCCATCTGTTTGTTTTTACCCCATCAGGGCGCTAGTCTTGGACCCTAAAATCGTGGTGATGTCTCATAACATCCCCAGTCGCCTGTTTAGTCAGTGGAGCTACAAAGTTTTGAATGTTCCTGGTCAGTACTTGGGAGATAAGTTCAATGAGGAGGCCACCGATGGGATCATCAATGAGTGTCTGACCAAGATACTGAAGATCGGGAAGCACCTCACAAAATACCCCAAGGTCAGTGGGGGGAAGGGAGTCAAAAATAGCTTAAAAAAATGTCCCAATGTTAATTAACATAGGAAATAAACCTAAAAACATACGATAAAGCAAACAAAACAGCAACAACAACAAAAAAGTCTCATGGATACTATTCTCCACTTACTTCGAATTATCCATGAGGACGACCAAATATTTTAATTGTTAAAATTATTTTTCCAGGGCTCCAAAAATATTCCAGATTCCGTGTTTGAGAAGATCTCGGATCTGATGATACCTCAGACCTCCATCTTACATCTTCTCCAGTGTAAAGATCTGCTTACGCCAGAACAGTTCCTGAAGATGTATGACACCCCCCTACATATAATGCTGGACTCCGGTAAGTCTCCAACCCTCAGAAGAGTCTTCCTGGAGGCAGGGCTTTCATTACATGACACGTTCCTTTTTGTAGAACACAAAATAGGGACGACCGCACCAAGCTGGGGTCCTAATGGAACTGGTGACAAGCCAGCTGTGTGACGGTCCTTCAAAAAAGTGAAATTTTAGTAGATTGCCAGCAGGTGGCACCATGTAGTAGTAATAGGACATACACATTGAAATTACATTTTTGAGTGTTTGCTTTATTAAAAAGCAGTAATGTGCACAATGAAGCATCCGAAGTCGATTCGCATAAAACTTGAAATAAATCTGGCAGAGCAGTTGGAACAATGAATGAAGATCTCTGGATCCATGTGAGGTACAGGGTTGGTACTAGCTTTGTTAGAGATTGTCATTTACTACAGGATTTAAAAAATAAAATTTTTACATTTATAGGGATGAGCGAATCGACTTCGAATGAAACATTCAAAGTCGATTCACTGTACGGAGCTCCGTACAGTATTAGAATGTATTGGCTCCGATGAGCCGAAGTTATTATGCGAAGTCTCGTGAGACTTCGCGAAGTAATAACTTCAGAAATTGATTTCTACTGTAAAAAAACATTTCCCAAACTCTGGTTCAGTTCCAAGGTACCACTTCATATTAACTTCGGCTGATCGGAGCCAATACATTCTAATACTGTATGGAGCTCCTGCTCCGTACAGTATTAGAACGAAGTTTTATGTGAATCGACTTTGGATGTTTCATTCGAAGTAGATTCGCTCATCCCTACCCGCGATAAATGTAAAAAAAAAATTTTTTAAATCATGTAGTAAATGACAATCTCACATGGATCCAGAGATCTTCATTCATTGTTCCAACTGCTCTGCCAGATTTATTTCAAGTTTGCAGCTCGGGGGTGGATGTCCTGTCTGCTGCAGCTGGTGGCAGTTGAAGGATGGAACTGAGCATGTGCGTCCACCTCAGTGAGCTGGACAGAGAAATTAGAAAAAGAGCAAACAGCAATTGGGTGCTATACAGATAGATTTCATGGATTAGTTCACTGGCTAAACTAAATTTTTTATTACATTGTTTTTTTTTTGAGGGACAACCCGTTTAACATATATAGGTTTAATCTTTTTAAATGGCTGCCTTAAATAGCATTTGTTGAATCCTGTTAGGCTGCATACTAGGTTTTAGTGTTGTGGAGGGGATATTTTGTTATTTTCTAAACCTGTTTATCTGGTTAAAGGACATGTATTTGGGAGTTTAAACCAGACTACGGTGTAGGTTTCTGAAATCCAAGGGGGAGGTAAAGTAATGTCCCTCTGTAGACTGTAACTCCCAGCATGCCGTGCTTCAGTAGATGCCTTGCCATAGCTTTATGCTGCACGTATCTAACAGACTGACATGCTGAAGAGCCTGTATGTTAACCCCAAATACTGCATGTATTAATTGATTTTACACTGATCTCATAATTATGGTCACATAGTTAGAAAAGTCAATGTTTTGGTCTTGTAGGCCCCATTTCAAGCCTACTATTAATCACACCCCTTTTATCTTATTAACCATTCTACCTTTACAACACAGTCGAGTCCCATTATTCTGAGCAGCAGCCAATATCCAGAGTAACAGCCCAGTGCAGCACGGACAGCAGCTAGACGGGACTGTGGGTGACTCCATAAGGTCCTGGTAGGTTATCACAGGTATCTGGAGCCATGCTGACTGCAGTGCATCCCACAGCTGCTGGAGGCGGCGTGGAGGGAGGATCCATAGAGCGAACACAACCATCGATAGGGGTCCCACAGATGCCCAAAGCCATAGTAGTACTGGGAACTCTTGGTCAGGCTCTTCCAACCAATGTCAGACATTTTTAGCCATGTGACATGTCGCATTGTCCTGCTGGAAGGTCCCATCCATCCCAGGGAAGACAGTCAGCATGTATGGGTGTACGTGATCTGCAAGGATGGATTCATACCAAAATCTGTTGAGAATGACTTCCACATGGATAAGTGGCCCAGGGAACGCCACGAAAACCTTCCCCAGACCATAACGCTGCCGCCACCAGCTTGTGTTCTTCCAGTAATGGTTGCAGGGTTTTTGTTCTCTGATGTTTCTTGCCTGACACGCCGACGTCCATCCGTTCCATAAAGCATAAAATGTGGTTCATCGGAGAAGACAACCCTCTGCCAATCAGTGGAGGTCCAATACTGATACAACTGCAAAAATTTAAGCCTTTTCTGCCGATGCAGCTTGGTTATCAGAGATGCAGTGACCATCTGTCTGCTACGCAGTAAGGTTCTCTGTACTGTTGTGCTAGACACACGTCTGGTCGCCTCTGGATCATTTTGGCGATGAGCCGCTCCTCTGTAGGGTGTCAGTCCGCCCTCGTGCACCTTTGTAGCTGATGTTCACCTCTCACATCAATGACACGTGGTGCTCCAAAGTTGCTGAACAAAACACTGTTGCCACAGTAGCGCATGAACAGTTCACACTGCGCAGTTTCAGAAATACCACCACCCTTGGCCTGAGAGCCAATAATCATCCCTTTTTGCAATTCAGATAAATTGCCCCTTTTACCCATAACAACGATGAGGGATGTGTGTGCAGACAGCCTATCAAACACCTTCTATACCCACCGAGCCAGCTCAGCACACCTTATATACCCACCGAGCCAGCTCAGCACACCTCATATACCCACCGATCCAGCTCAGCACACCTCATATACCCACCGAGCCAGCTCAGCACACCTCATATACCCACCGATCCAGCTCAGCACACCTCATATACCCACCGAGCCAGCTCAGCACACCTCATATACCCACCGAGCCAGCTCAGCACACCTTATATACCCACCGAGCCAGTTCAGCACACCTCATATACCCACCGAGCCAGCTCAGCACACCTTATATACCCACCGAGCCAGCTCAGCACACCTTATATACCCACCGAGCCAGTTCAGCACACCTTATATACCCACCGAGCCAGCTCAGCACAGCTTATATACCCACCGAGACAGCTCAGCACACCTTATATACCCACCGAGCCAGCTCAGCACACCTTATATACCCACCGAGCCAGCTCAGCACACAGGACTTCCTTCCTGAGCTACACACTGCTGACGTCGAAAGTAGGAGGTGGTCATAATTAGTGTTGAGCGAAGCGAGCTTCGGATGTTACATCCTAAGTAGCTTCGTTCAAAACTTCGGAATAATACTGTACGGAGATCCGTCTCCGTACAGTATTAGAATGTATGGGCTCCGATGAGCCAAAGTAAGTTATTTGTGAATTCGCGCGTGACTTCGTTAGTTGATTTTTAAAATGGAAAACCACTTTAAAACTTGAAAACTTTAAAAATCAACTACCAAAGTTATTCAACGAAGTCACGCGCGAATTCACAAATGACTTACATTGGCTCATCGGAGCCCATACATTCTAATACTGTACGGAGACGGATCTCCGTACAGTATTATTCCGAAGTTTTGAACGAAGCTACTTCGGATGAAGCAACGTTCAACACTAGTTAGAATAATGGAACTTGACTGTTTATATAAAGGGGAACTTCACCCAATGTAAACAATTCACCAATGACTTATAATACTTACCTAACTTTCCGAAGCCTGTCTAGCAGATAACAAACTTAGTGACTTTATATGTATGACATTTTTTTAAAAATTGCTAAATAAAAAATATTTAATCAAATGGTAAAAAACATTTACCTGAAAAATATATATATTCAAAAAAATGACCAAACAATAATTACAATTTATATGGAATAAAAATAATGCACCAGACATGTCCTAAAACATAAAAACTAATTACATATCCTAATTACATACATTTTTTTTTACAGATCGTGTTTGGCCTGCCGCGGTTCATTTAACACCTGTGAAGACACGAACGCTTCAATGATGAGAACTGTTTTACAGCATAGCTAGGGCAGTATATGGTGGTACACAGAGTGGAAGTGCTACAATTTGTCAGAAGAGAAAAATGAACTTGGAATTATTCATAAAACCAGTTATAAATGTTCTAACTGAAATAAAAAATGTTGGGTTTTTTTACTTTTCACTCATTCATGACCTAAAAATTTACAAACTATTCAAAAAATTCAACTGACAATCCATAAATTCACTGGTACAACAGTATCTTATAGTTCTCATACCAGGACAGCTTTAGAAGGTCTTATAGGTCATGCAGAATCTGTTCTGGGAAAAGGTTCCTAACACAGCTAGAACGAGCCCTGTACCTAACTTGGATCCAGAGATCTCTATTTATTGCTCTGATTGCTCTTCTAGATTTATTTTTAGCTCATGGGTGTGTCCTTTCTGCTGCAGCTTTCTCCCCATTACAGCTCAGAGGACACATCCTTTCTGCTGCAGCTCTCTCCCTATCACAGCTCAGAGGACATGTCCTTTCTGCTGCTGCTTTCTCCCTATCACAGCTCAGAGGACACGTCTATTCTGCTGCAGCTCTCTCCCTATCACAGCTCAGAGGACATGTCCTTTCTGCTGCAGCTTTCTCCCTATCACAGCTCAGAGGGCATGTCCATTCTGCTGCAGCTCTGTCCCTATCACAGCTCAGAGGACATGTCCTTTCTGCTGCAGCTTTCTCCCTATCACAGCTCAGAGGACACGTCTATTCTGCTGCAGCTCTCTCCCTATCACAGCTCAGAGGACATGTCCTTTCTGCTGCAGCTTTCTCCCTATCACAGCTCAGAGGACACGTCCATTCTGCTGCAGCTCTCTCCCTATCACAGCTCAGAGGACACGTCCTTTCTGCTGCAGCTTTCTCCCTATCACAGCTCAGAGGACATGTCCTTTCTGCTGCAGCTTTCTCCCTATCACAGCTCAGAGGGCACGTCCATTCTGCTGCAGCTCTGTCCCTATCACAGCTCAGAGGACATGTCCTTTCTGCTGCAGCTTTCTCCCTATCACAGCTCAGAGGACATGTCCTTTCTGCTGCAGTTTTCTTCCTACCAAAGCTCAGTGAGTATTTTTTCTCAGGTAGCATTTTCTTTCTGCTGCAGTTCTCTCCCTGTCACACCTTCTAACTAAGATACGGCTAGTGCTCAGTTGAAGAATGGAAGTGAGCATGTGTGACCACCTCAGACGGGTGGACAGAAACATAAAAGAAAAGAACAAACAGCAGGTGACACTATATAGATAGATTTTATTGAACTGAATAGGAATGATCCGGCACTAATACATTCCTTTGGGGGAAAAAGCCGGATCCGGCATTCAGGCAAGTCTTCAGATTTTTCGCCGGAGATAAAACCGTAGCATGCTACGGTTTTATATTTTGCCTGATCAGTCAAAACGACTGAACTGAAGACATCCTGATGCAAACTGAACGGATTACTCTCCATTCAGAATGCATGGGGATAAAACCGATCAGTTCTTTTCCGGTATAGAGCCCCTAGGACGGAACTCAGCGCCGGAAAAGAAAAACGCTAGTGTGAAAGTATCCTAAAATATTAAGCACAACTGTACTGGATGTTTCTTCCTGTACTGATAATTAGGAATAGGACCTTGATTTTTTTATTTTATTATGAAAATGTTTAAAGGTCAGCAGTTTTGTCCCTATGACACTGGCTGACCTGTTACATGTGCACTTGGCAGCTGAAGGCGTCTGTGTTGGTCCCATGTTCATATGTGTCCGCATTGCTGGGAAAAATGATGTTTTATTATATACAAATGATCCTCTAGTAGAAAAGAGGGTGTTACCATTACACCTAGAGACTCCGCTCTCTCTGCAACTGCCGAAACCTCTGCCCTTTGATTTACAGAACAAGGTGTGATGACATTTACAGTGCGTGGACCTGTCAATCAAAGTGCAGAGGGCGCGCCAGTTGCAGAGAGCGCAGAGCCTCTAGGTGTAATGGTAACGCCCCCGTTGCTCCTAGAGACTCATTTGCATATATTAAAACATCATTTTTCTCAGCAATGCGGGCACATAGGAACATAGGACCAACACAGATGTCAAGTGCACATGTAACAGGTCAGTCAGCGTCATAGGTACAAATCTGCTGACAGATGCCGTTTAATGCCCCCTAATTCATAAGAATTAACCAACACCACAAAATGTTTGATTTTATAGGTATTTTATTTTTTCTTTTATATATAAAAAAGACAACTTTAGAGCATTCGCTCTCGGAGGAAAGGGGAGGAGCTATGGTTTAGGGCCTGTTGGTGTTACCACAGATGGGTACGCACAGATACAATATAGTAATTGGCAGGATTATCACATGTTCAGACACAACATGGAGGGTATCGCCTTCAGGTGAAATCCATAGACTGTACACGCCGAAATACTAAAAAGGCGACGCCATATTGTATTTTCAGCAGTGCAGTCCTGGGTGTTCCGTTGACGTGTTGCATACATGGTTGGTAGTACTGTACAACAATAAAATTTTACATGGATAACATGGTGCCACTAGGGTGAAAATTGTGCATAAGAACCTCCAACGGTAACACACACACAGGGCAGTAAAATATTTTATTTCAAAAAGGAAAAAAAATAAAAGTTTGTTCGAGCCCTCCAAATTCACCAACATTGTGGAATTTTTTTTTTTAATAGTCTTCATAGATTTCACACGAATATTGAACACACATTTTTGAGGATCGGGGAAAATGTCCACTAGTTTTTGATTCACTCTTCCCATAAGTCCAGGTTTAGGATGGGGCACTTTGGCCGACGAGGGGAAATTCACAACTTGAAATTGTCTGAATTATTTTCTCAGATATTTGTTCAAATAGGCAAATTCACAATTTGTTCGAAGAGACTTCAAAATTTGACCAGGTTTTTGGCAAGTTTGTTGTTCACAAAAAAAAAAAGTAAAATAAAACACATTTGCTTGAGATAAAATGTAAACATTTCAGTGTAACAGGAAAAATAGATAAAAAACTGGAGATGAGAGACAGGACGAGGAATTCTTTTTCTATTATTTACAGATATTTTTTGGAAAATACAGCCCGACGGAGCAGCATTTTACTTTTTTTTTTACAATTATACATTAGGATCTTCTATAGATAACAAATACATATATACATGACTCAATGCCGTATGCTTATTTTCCTCTCTCCTATAGCAGACCATCAACACCTGACCTCATACACTCACGCATACACAAGCAAAAAATAAAATAAAATCATATAGCAATTTCTCCATAGATATCTATAATATAGTATTTTTTTAGAAAATATTTTTTTTCAACTAATCCCATCCACAGGCCATAGAAACCTCCCAATATGACGTAGGTGATTGTATTTATATTAAGTATATATTTTTTTTTAGGTTATCTGTCATTTAAAAAAAAATGTACAGGCAGCATATTTTTTTCACATATAATATAAATGTGGTTCAAAGAGTGAGCCAAAGTTATCCCATTGTGAAAAAAAGAAAAAGAAAAAAAATCTATGAATGCGGTTAGGGATGTTTCTAATCAAGAATAATTAAAACCGTGATTTAACTTTATATTGAATAATAATAAAAAAAAAACTTGTGAGTTAAAAAAATAAAATTAAAATCATATTGCAATTAAAATAAGCAAAACAATTAGTGGTGGTGGTGGGGGGGATATTTACTTAATAAATTCTGATGATATTCAGATTTCCTTCTGATAATTATAGAAACAAAGAAATATTTTGGCACTATGGTTGACTCTCGTAACTAACGGAGAAACTGTTTAAAAAGTGTAGTAATTATAGAGTTTTTAAGTGTCAAATTGAAAAATGAAATTCAATAAACTCCTGAAGTTTTTGGGATTTTTTTCCCCCCCTCAAATGAGAAAAAATGTAAAAAACAAACAAACAAAAAAAAGAAAATAAAAGTTACCTTTGAACTTAGTCCATACTTAAAAATAAAAGACATACACACACTAAAATAAACACAATTATTAAATTAACAAAATTGTACACCCTTATAAAAGTAACAAAACTCCATTGCATCCATAAATCTATATTTCAAAATGTAAAAAATTAACTTACTTTTTAAACTCTGTCCGTATTATTGACTTATATTGGAAATTTAAGGCCAGGGTCGTATATACCCTGCCATGTGTATATACCCTGAGGCCGGAACTGATCCCATCTGGGATCGTTGATCTCATCCGGGGCATCTGTTTTGAAGCTGGACAGAAAAATGCTGCATGCCCGGCGCTATCAGGCTATGGACAACGGGTCAGACACAACTGATATACGTGTGCCCAGCTCAATTCTAGAGGGACAGAAGTTTTCAGTTTGGCTTCTATTTTAGTGTATTATTATATGGGGTTGAAACAAGTGAAATGTTCTCAATTTGAATCTTCTGTAACCATATTTCTAGGAGCTTTAGAATTTTTTTTTGGATACCTCAAGTCCACCAAATGCTATGAAAAGCTGCATAACCAAAAATATCTCGATTACAAAAAGTAAAATCACTCTTCACATGGTACATAATCAACGCAATATAGGATCACAGCTTTACACTGCAGCATTGATAAGGAACATAGCATTCTTAAGGGATTGGGATCGGCCACAATTTATTTTCACCCCTTGCTTAGAGGTCTCAAGGATATCATATGTACTAGGGCTGCAACGGGGGCATTTAAAATAAATGGGCAATTTAAAAAAATATTTTCCTTTTTTTTTTTTTTACTTTTAGAGGGAAAAATTAAAGCCCTATTCTAGTAAGGCCTATGAAAAAAGGAAAAAAATATCCCAAGGCACCCCCTGTTAACTGCACACCGGGCTCATTTACAGATTGGCACAAGTTTGGCTGTAGATCGTGGTGGGCACAGATTGAGCTTAGCGTCAGAGGGCCGTGCTCTCCGAGTCCTCATCCGATTCCGTCCTGCCTTCGGCTGAGCGCCTCTGCTGTTCCTGTTTCATGGCATCACGTTTCAAGGCAGTATCGATTTCAATTAGAATAGATGGAATGTCAAAATGGATGATATCTGGAAAGCAATGGGGGATATTAGTATAGCTTTTTTGGATGCATTGGTTTTTAGTCTGTTATTTAGAACCCACTTGCCTGAAATCCTCTATCCCTAACCGAAATACATATCATTTCCCCAATACTTTGCAAGCTAATCCTTGATTTACTTGTCCAAGGCTAAGGCTGAATTTAGAGATAAGCGAATTTCATATTTTGAAATTCGTTCACGTTTCGTTTGGTGGTAAAAACAGAATTGCGCTATGTATTCCGTTACCACGGACCAAAACGCAATTCTATGACGGAATGCTTTCTGTTATTCATTCCGTCATAATAGAAGTCTATGGGCTGCAAAACGGATCCGTCCCGTTTCCGTTATGCAGGGGAGTCCTCCCCTGCATAACGGAAACGGGACGGATCAGTTTTGCAGCCTACAGACTTCTATTATGACGGAATGAATAATGGAATGCCTCTAAAGGCATTCCGTTATGCATTCCGTCATAGAATTGCGTTATGGTCCGTGGTAACGGAATCCATAGCGCAATTCTGCTTTTACCACCAAACGAAGCGTGAACGAATTTCATAACATGAAATTCGCTCATCTCTAGCTGTATTCACACACTCTATTTTTCATGTAGTTTCTGCAGTAAATTTTGAAGTTTAGGGAAAAAAGTTTTACTGTGATTAAAAAATACAAAAAATACAGCAAAAATAGAATGTGTGAATGCCTCAGGGGTCTATAACATGCCCTGTGCTCAATGATGCATGCAGTTGCCAATCAGTTCATCTATAGGTTTCATAAGTTAATAAAAACGAGTTCCTTGTCTATCCTTACTACCAAAATCATCAAAAAGTCATGGGATTTGGCTACCTATGGTTGTCCTGCCATGTTGCAATAAATCTAGAAGGCATCTGTCCAATCTCATCACCAACCCACCTGTTCGCAGCCTATAATCATCTTAAATCAGGATTTTGAACAAAATTTTGTAGCCAAAAATTTCTATTTGAAAACAATTCAAGGTGATTTTTTTTTTTTACATTCTTAAAGGGGTTGTCCAACTAAAAAAACATCTTTAAAATGGCGCAGCGTGGTGTACATAAATTAATAAAAAAATAAAACTCCACTCACCTGAACGATTCCCCTTCTGCTCCTGTCCAGAGTCCCAGTTCTCCATCATTCTCTACTTCCTGCTGCCCTGACGATCTCCTGACACAGGAAATGTGACCTCTGCAAGCTTCTGGCTGCAGTCCCGTGTCCCTGTCCCCTTGTTTTTATGGTGTATTCTCAGGGCTGTTTTAGATTAAACGATCTAGCAGACGATTGTCGGGAGGGAATCCTGTTCGCTAGCGGAGGAGACCACTGCTATTAGATGCAGCGATCTCCTCCATAGCATGGGTAGGAGCGATCATTATGCCATCACTCGTCACCCCATACTGACTAGTTGTTTGCCGGCACATATTGTGATTAGGCAGCACGATCTGCCGCAGGGAACCAATGATTTTTAAGCTTGCTCGTTCATTGGGTAATCGGCGGCAGTATTAGACTGCCAGATCATTCCTGCGAGTCTAATATAGGCTTAAGGTACGGGAATAAGTAGGCTTACGATGACAAAGTGAATAAAAGGTTTACTAAGCAGTGATAAAGACATAATACACACAAAACATACACAGATCAGCATGAAGTAAAGAAACAATAATTTAACCTGCAGTCAATTCTTGGTAAACTCCTGCCAGTATTTAAGATGGTAGGTACAAAAGACAGGTAGTTCTCACACAGAGGTCTTCTTTGGAGCCTTTTCTCTGTTACATGTAGCTTTATACCCCTAAGAATCTTCCAGTGTGCAGCGAACTCAGCCCATAGAAATGCGGCCTTGTGCCCATCTGTACGAGGAACTACAGAAAAGTACTACATTGAAAAGTAATAACTGAAGGGAAAGAACCACTAAAATGAACCTTAAAGGGACTCTGTCACCACTTTCTAACCCCCCCTTTTAAAAGTATTGTTATCTCCATGGCGCCCCTGTGATTACAAAGGTGTTGTTAGAAGATAAATTCGCCGTCTCCTTTTGATAAAAAGAGCTTTTATCTAACCTGTCAATCTTCTTGATAAGGTGCCCAGGGCGTTTCTGTTGGTCTCAAGCTGCCGCCCGCCGCCGCCGCTGTTGGTGCCCAGCTCCTCCCCTGATGCTTTCAGCGCCGCCTGAATGTAATGAAATACGCCTCCGGCTCTCGCTCAGTGCCCCCTTCTCCTTTTCAAAGATCCCGCGCGTGCGCACAGGCCTGTGCCTGATGCGCCCGTGCGGACATTTACAATCAGCCTCATTGACCGAAGTGCGCATGCGCGCACTTCGCTCAACCTCCTCATCAGACGGCCGGCTGCAGTGCTCGTCTGATGAGGAGGTTGAGCGAAGTGCGCGCATGCGCACTTCGCTCAATGAGGCTGATTGTAAATGTCCGCACGGGCGCATCAGGCACAGGCCTGTGCGCACGCGCGGGATCTTTGAAAAGGAGAAGGGGGCACTGAGCGAGAGCCGGAGGCGTATTTCATTACATTCAGGCGGCGCTGAAAGCATCAGGGGAGGAGCTGGGCACCAACGGTGGCGGCGGCGGGTGGCAGCTTGAGACCAACAGAAACGCCCTGGGCACCTTATCAAGAAGATTGACAGGTTAGATAAAAGCTCTTTTTATCAAAAGGAGACGGCGAATTTATCTTCTAACAACACCTTTGTAATCACAGGGGCGCCATGGAGATAACAATACTTTTAAAAGGGGGGGTTAGAAAGTGGTGACAGAGTCCCTTTAAAGCAGATTTTCTGCATATGTCTTTTATCGCTGCTTAGTAAACCTTTTATTCATTTGGCCATTCTTTAAGCCTCTTTAGTCCTGTACATTTGAATCCACAGAAAAGCACCCACGTGTCCCTGTCTTGTGAGGTCACTGCTGCAGCAGGATGTAGAAAATGGTGGAGGACAGGGCTGCCTCAGTACAGGAGTGATGGGGGATCTGTGCGGTGAGATTTTTAAAGAATTTTTTTTTTTTACCCCAATAACTGCTGTAAGTCTACTGTAATTTGTCTTG
The DNA here is from genome assembly GCF_905171765.1 of Bufo bufo. NCBI lineage: Eukaryota > Metazoa > Chordata > Amphibia > Anura > Bufonidae > Bufo > Bufo bufo. The sequence continues at coordinate 425,499,252 of NC_053394.1, forward strand.
CGGGACACAGGGCTTTCTTGCTGGTTCAAATTAGACCTGCTATTTTTTTTTTTTTTTTTTTTTTGTTGATCTTATGTAAAGACAAATGGGCAGAAAAGAAATATTAACTCCAATGGGTGCAGTGCTGCAGTTACCAGCTCTGTCCACTACACAATGGATGGCACTGTGTAGGTCTGATACAAGGTAACAGCTGATCGTCGAGGATGTGGAGTGTCGGATGCTACTAATCTGATATTCATGGCCTATATTGAGGATGGGCCACCCATATAAAAATTTTGGACAACCCCTTTAAGGTTCTGGTGAGCAGGGTTAGGGTTAGATGTCCCCATATACAAATAAAGAGCTTTAGGTCACAGTCACTATGAATCTATATGCAAGAACATGCAGTGAGAAGATAGCTTTGTGTTCTCTCTGCATGCTCTCCAGCCCCTTCTGCCACAGGCCGCCCTGTGATGTCATCAATGACATAATGGGTTTCTTAGACAACTGCCCGAATACAGACGCAGCGCTTGGTTTTCTTAAAGGAAACTATTTCCATAACTAGTTGGGCTCAAAATACAGACCATGTGCCTACCGCATTTTGCAGAACAGAAAATTCTTCTCCATGATAGAAATGCCTGTTCTTGTCCGGAAATAGAGGGAAGAATAGGACGTTCTATCTTTTTTGCGGCCCCATGGAAATCAATGGGTCCGCATCCTATCCGTAAAATTGCAGAACGGTTGCAGACAGAAATAGACGGTCGTGTGAATGGGACCCTAAGTCTGTTCAAACTGTCGGAGTGAGGGTGTTTTTCTAATTCTGTACAGCCCTTTACCAAGCACCTGTCATCAGGATCAACCCTATTAAATTAGACATACCGTCTGGTAGCGTTGATTCTGCCAGTTAAAATAATACTCTTCTTGTGAAATGCGATTGTGGCATTCCCAAGGAAAAAGGCGTTTTATTCTTTAAGCAGGGGATGGCTTCAGTTCACCATGGGGCGTGGCCAGCACTGAAAAGCCGAGGGGCGCCGCACCGCCCCTTGGTGCACCGAAGACCTCAACTACAGAAAGAATAAAAAATCTTTTTTCTCAGGAATGCCGCAACCAATTTGCAAGGCAGACAGGATTGTAGTCAGCAGGATCAACTCTAGCAGGCAGCATGTCTGGCTTAATATCGTTGATCCGGCTTACAGGTGCTCTTTAAATCCATGTCCTCTACATTCAGTACTGTTAATACCACGGACACCACAAAATAATTAAAATTTATAATACAACCAACACAACTCCAAAAAGACCCAGACATCTGTCTCACCGACACTTCTAACTAGACAAAGCCTTCAATAAGCAACGGAACGACCAAAAACATCTGGAAACAAGGGGTAGAACATTACAGATCATCCCAATAGGATCTTGCATTTGTGGACTTTTTTTTTTTTTTGACAAGCGTTAAGAGAGACTGAGCCATGCAGTTTTTGGCTTGCAGACTCATGCGAAGGCTGCTGCCAGTGGGAGAGTTAGTGCCGAGGTTGTACATATAGCCGTCAGGGGTCCGTTACTTCCCACCAACCTGCGTTCCCCTAAGTAAGTTATATGGATATCAAATTTAACACACAGGATCGTCTTTGGCAAGTTCTCTTGAAAATGAACATGACACAGTGTAAAGCGGTGCCACGTATGACCGTGATGTCAGCACATTGCATGTTCATTCTCAAAAAGTCTGAAGGGGAAAAAAAAAAATTTTGGTTTTAGGACTCTCTTTGTGACAGCTATGTGTAGAAGCGTTGACCGAAGGTGGGAAATAGGCAACAGTGCAGCAGTGATGGGCAACCAAATCCAGATGAAGGGCTAGCTAGGATTTTCATGGCTGAAGAATGCCCTCTAACACAAGCACTACAGACCTATTAAACACGTGAGGTCCTGAGAGAGTGACTTTACCAAGATACCATACCTTCTATAAAGCTTGGGACTACTTGCCAATTATTTTATGTTTTCAGGATACTTGTTCTGTTTGGTAACCCTAATGAAGGGTAGTTGTTGAGATTTACAGTATAACAATTTTTCTTTACTGATCTTGAGTCATTTCCTATAGTCAAGTCACATCTGGAGGTGCCTTCAGAATTCTTATGGTTGCCATTGGAGACAGACTACAGTTAATCTGCACTCTGTAGTCAGATGAATGCTTGAGCTGCTGACAGCCATTCCTCCCATACTCATCTAGCACCAGCTTATCTCCTGGGCAAACAACAAAGCTTCAGGGTATTTTCAAATCCATCATGTCTGACGCTTCCTTTCTCCAACACCTGATGTTGGGGAACAGACGGGACACACCAATACACAGGTTTGGCTGACTTTCATCTAAATCTGGCCATTCACATTAATGTAATGTTGTCCAAACCTGACAATTTCGGCAAGACAAGCCAACCATGTAATGTGTATAGGGATGAACCGATTGTCCCCCAACAAGAAGGGTCAGGCTGTTACAGCAGAACTCTCTAGATTCGGCATAGCTGGAAATTACCACAATGCCCGCCGGTACCGTTGACTATAATGGGATCCAGGTATGGATAGTATCACACTAGCGTTACAGGACTCCGGCAGGCTGTTCTGGGAAAGAACAGCCAGCCGGAGCTCTCTAGATTCGGCATAACCAGATGTTACCACAATGCCTTCCAGCAAAATTGTGGTAACATCTGGCTATGCTGGAATGCTGGATCCAGAGAGCTCCGGTTGGCCGTTCTTAGCCGGAACAGTCTGCTAAAGACCTGTGATGCTAGTGTGAAACTAGTCATACCTGATCGATCCTGTTGTTCTTGGGTAGATAAGCCAGTAAGAGAGTAGTCTGGTATTAGCCTACTCCCTTCACCCTATACAGAACACATGCATGCTTGACCAAAACATGGATACAGAGGGAACAGATGTTGCCCAAATATGCATTCAGGTGACTACTCGCTAAAGTGTATGGGCACCTTAGCTGCAAGAATTATCCAGGTGAATATAGCTTTGGATGTGACTGGAGTATAAGACATCATGTTACTCAACGTTATATGGAAATTTAAACTGTGAAATGGTGTAATAAGTTGGAGCTTTCTTGTATATTTGAGGCAGATAAAAAAAATGGAAATATGATAAACTGCGCATGTGCTTAGAGGACACAATGACAAATGGTTACATTTTGGTTGCTCAAGACTACTGGTAGCATATGGTCAAGGTGGGTGTGAAACGGTTGGAGCTCCAGCTTACCAGGAGATTCCCCCTCACACATATCCAACACAGCGCCACTCACGTCAAACGGCTGCGAGGAAACGGGAAGGGAGAACGAGGGGAGACAGAGGGAACACAACATAAAAAGAAAACAAAAAAAAACAAAAACATAACGCTTAGTGCTATTTGTTGGTGGGAGATGGAAAGTGAGAAAAATGGGCAATTTTTATTTTTAGAAAATTATTTCAAAAAGTTGGCATTTTATTTTCTCCCTTAAATATAAAACAATGCTGTGATAAGATGTTTTTTTCTCTTAAATATCTACACATAATTGGGAGACACACATGCCAACGAGGACTACTTACCTGTAGACATGCTATCTCCAGGAGACAGGCCATCTAAGATACTGTTGTCTGAAGACTGAGGACTGGAAGCAGACTGACTCGTGGGAGGCTGTGGAGGGGGAAGTGAGGGTCTCTGTCTTGGTTTAGGAGTAGGACGGGATTTTGTTAAAGTGCTGGTCACTGGAGGCGGAGACGCCAGGCTCGGCGTCAGAGCGAGAGAACCTTGGTAGTTGAGTCCATAGGGTGAAGGTGTGCTAGGAGGGGTTGGGGAAAGACTGACGGGAGAAGGTTGACCCGTTGACTGATCTGACACTGCCCCTGTCTGAGTGTACGTGATTTTGGGTGGAACAGGTGCTAGTTTCTTAGACACTATGGACAGAAAAAAAAGGATGTTATATAAGGTAAGGTCAACATCGTCCAACCACAATGGCATGAGTCTATTGGGTCTATGTAGTTCGGCGTGGAGAGGACCATCTTATGTCATCCTCTGCCGCTACCTACCAAGTTGCATCTCAAATGTACCTTTCCTAAGAGAATGAGGACTTTGCTCTGTTGATAGTTGGTTCAGCCCCATTCCACCTGTGGACACCATATGACCAGTGCTAGGACTTCCCTTTGGCCCAGATACAGGAGAAATCTCCTTCCCTTTCAATGTACTGCAAAATAAAATCGCAAACGTCGTAAAAAGAGATACTCGGAATCAGACTAAAATTATTTTTGGACAAAGTAGACACGATCAAGTGAAATCAGACATCTTAACTACTTACTCTACAGACAGACTTTCCATAAATTTAAGAAAGACTGATTCTAAAGATTACTCCTGTCTCACATGGTTTTCAATCAGAATGGACATTCCTGGAAGATCACTACGACCTCTGCTGACACACAATAAATTTAGAGAAGGTACCTAAAAAGTTTTGTCTACAGCTCCATCAAACTCTTCCTTTTCCACTCAATCAATTATTAGAGCGTTCACTAAGGGAGGGGGATTGGCAGTCTAAGTTTAATAAAGCATATGATGTTCTAACATAAAAAGTAATACATTCCGATTCATGTCCGAAAGGTAAAATATTATTTTCTATTCTAGACAGCAGCTTAAACCAGTGGTTCCCAACATGACCCTAAAAAAAGTAATTCTACTCCTGGGAACGCCCTACTACCAGTCCCACCTCAAAGATACTTGGAATAGGGTGGGGTACTGCATTCTATAATCTGTCTGACCCTGTTAGACTGGGATATCTGTACTAACTTTGGGGCGACAGTTGGATGGATCTTTTTGTTGAATGGTTCTCTCAAAAAGAAGTTGAACACAAGCTGTCCTACTTCAAAGATCCTCATCGATCAGCTGAAATCTGCAGGAGGACCTGGTGACAAGTGCCCGATTCTCCTGCATTGCACTAAATGAAACTAAATGGGATGTCTGAAAAAAGCACTGATGCGTTGGGTCCTCTTAGGAGACACTCTTTGAAGCTGTAATCTTCTCTTAACCACGCAGATTTTTTCATCATCGCTTTCCAAGGGCTATAACTTTTTTGTTTTTCCATCAATCTACCTGTATGAGGGCTTGTTTTTTGCAGGGCAAGTTATAGTTTTAAATGCACCATTTTGGGTGCATATAATCATTGATTAAAGCCAGCGATCTAGTCTAAGGCCCTTTTGCTGCGTCGGTAAAAAGTCGTATTGGTGGTCACTAAGGAGTTAAACTGATGAAGGTGGGGGCCACCTCCGTCAACATATCCTTTTACAAGTAATTAGAACCTATTGGACTTCGAAGCTTTACTGTAATGGAATCCATTCACAGAGTGAAGACTCCACGACTCTTGATCACAGATTCGTGTTGCTCATTTTTGAGACTTTTATTTTATTTTTTTATATGAGGCTGACATTCATTTTTATGGGACTGACTCATGCCGCTGAGTCATTTTGTCCCCTTAGCAAAGACATTCATTTCCTTCATACTTGGTGGATATTTTAAGCTCCACAAGGCCCTTGAGGGGATTTGCTGCAGCTTTAAAATGAAGCCACCGAAAAACTGCTGAAGTCTTCTCGGCTGTTTGGATGATTACCTGGCAAAGCATACATCGTTTCTGTTTTATTTTTTACTAAGCAAGTCTTTCAATGCAACATCTTGTCCCATGGAGGCGCAGTTTTTACAATGACATACATCAAACCTGTATTCAATTACCTAGTCAGCTTGGTTCCCTTGTCTCGAGCGCAGGAACAGCTGAGCCACGGGGGCGAGGCTGACATAGCGGGAAGGTTAGGGGTGCCAGATGGGTCGGGTTTGGTTAGGACGAGTGGGGTTTTGATGTAGAGCGGTGAGACGTTAGGCTCAGAAGCGTGAGGATCAGAGAGGGAGCTTTGCTTAGTGAGGTGTAAAAAGCAAGGTTTGGGGTTCGAGTTTATGTCAAGCTTTGGAGGGGAAGGAGGCAAAGTTTGGCTGTAGCCAGACCACCGAAAGGTAGAGGTGGCATCAGGCTTGGCAGATGGTGGAGCTTTAGGAGGGTGAGGATGGAGGGTAGGGTGCTGTGAGCTTGGGTACGAGAGGGGTCGGTCTTCTTCAGGGGAAGGATAGTTGTAACAGGAATCCGACCACTGGGGCGAAATCTCATCTCCGCTGTACTCGATGGAGGGGGGGAAGAGCGATAAAAGGAACACAGGAACAACAAAACAAAAAAAATAGAAACAGAAGACAAGAGAAAAAATATTTGTACATGGAATAACCCAACAAGAGAGTAAAAAAAGTGGTCAGAAGTGCAAAACGCGTAGGATGGTAGGTGAGGAGGTTCTATCTGCAAGAAAAGCCATTCGCTCTGCAGGTAATGGAGAGGATGAGTGCGGATGAAGTCAAGGTCAGTGGCAGACAGGAGCACAGATGGTCAACGCTCACAAACACAGGTACGAATGGAAGAAAGTCACGAGACATGCAATTCAGTATCCAGACAACACACAAATACGGACACAGCACGTATGCAGGGTTCTTTTTATGTTCAAAACAATTTTTCGCTAATTTTTTGAGCAATGATTGATATTGTAAGTAACTGGTTTTATGGGGTTAATCGATGGATTATTCTAATGAAAAAAATGAGTTATAGAAAAAAAATCCTTACTAAAAACAGCTCCAAACCACACAGTATAAATCTGCATATAATGCTTTGCAAATACTTTTATTTATACATGACCACCAGTCACTTCCAGAGCTGCATTCAAAATTCTGATGGTGTCCTTTTGCTCTCGGGCGTCACAAGGTCACATTTTTTTTACTTCTGTATCTGAACTGAGTAACATTCTGTAACACAGGACCGGGAGGTGCGTCAAAAAGAATTGTGAACGCAGCTCTGCTAGTAAATGGAGTAGAAGACAAGATGAAGCTCAAGGTTAGAAAAGGTGAGTGAAGTATTGTAAAGTCAATCTGATGATGATCAGATAGAGATACTGACTACTGGTGTCTTGTGTTTAACGACTTGATCCAAGGGAATAGGCAGAGTGTTACTATAATTTAGGAGGGCGTTAGCTAGCCCTCAAATCAAAGTAATGACGGATATTGGGATGCCAGACATTTGTAGACTGGTGAACAATTCAGCTTACAACCTGCTCCTAGTTTCAGACTTTTCTCATGTGCACATGTCCCTCCCATTATTACATGACGATTGGTGTGTCTAGGATGCTGCTGTCTTCCTTAGGCCGTAAATAGTTTTTGTGTCCGTCCTATTTTGCAGATAGGGACCCATTCATTTCAATGGGTCGGCAAAAAACGCGGACAGCGTGCCGTGTTGTCAGTATGTCCATTCCGAAGCCCCACAAAAAAGATAGAACATTTCCTATTCTTGTCCGTTTTGCGTCTGTGTTACAATGGATCCGCCAAAAAAAAAAAGATGCAACACTGGCGCCATCCGTATCTTTTGTGGATCCGCAATTTGCGGACTGCCAAACACATACGGTCATGTGAATGTAGCCTTATGCAAAATGCCATGTGTGTGCTTTCCTCCCTATCTACAAATTGTGTGATCTGTCTTCCTTGGATGATTTCCCCCTCCCTACACTCTAATCATGTCCAACCTCCTTCCCCTCCCTGCTGATATCTCTAACACTGAATAAAGGGAGGGGGAGAGAGAGCTGTCACAAAGGACTCATCGATTTCTGTCAGATTCGGCAGCTAGGTGATGGACTTACACACACTTTGCAGAAGCAAAATAGTAGGAAATGTGTAATAAAGACTACAGGTATTTAGAAATTGCTCAAGTTTCGGGATCCCATGTGAGTGTAATATGAGGAAATGGGGTATTGGGGGTGATCTGTTGTCACCCCTGGAGTGAGGGTAGAGTTTATGATCTGTAACATAGTTATACTACTGTATACAACCACCAAACAGCTTCCATAGCGCAAAAAGTCCTAAAAACAGAACCCTTGCTGATTCGGTGGAGTCAAATGATATATCAGATGATCCCTCTCAGGGTGGGGCTTTTTAATGGAAGTAATAACACTCACTATTGAATTATAAGATGTCCCTAATAGTGACAGGTTCTCTTCAAAGTGGATATCCTCAAACTCTATTTCTTAACGTAAACAGGTCTGAAATCTGTAGTAGTTATTGTCTCATTAAAGGACAATAATCGCCAGAGATTTGTTTTTCTGATACAGAGTTCCAAATCCCCTGCATAGTCATAAGTATCTGACTGCCTGTCGTCACCACTAGAGGAGACTCACTGTATACACATATTGTGTATAAAATTTTATATAAATTATTTCTTAATTTTTCTGACATAATGTCCAGTTTCTAGCTGCCTGTCGTCACCACTAGAGGGAGCTTGGTGCATATTGCACCAAGCTCCCTCTAGTGGTGACGACAGGCAGCTAGAAACTGGACATTATGTCAGAAAAATTAAGAAATAATTGATATAAAATTTTGAACCTAAAAAAGTCACATGAGGATAAAAAGGTGGAGCATCACTTTAAGGAAGGGATATATGGCAGGTGTGAGGATTAATTACACTGCATTAACATGTCTCCCCTTACAGATGACATAATATCAGGTGAGTTTTGTTAGAAGGGGACGGGACAGGTATGAGGTGACATGTTAGAGGTAGGGGGCCGAGCTATGTCCAGTGTAAATAAATCAGTGACATAGATATTGATTATTAAAAAGAAGCCGAACAGCAGCGTTAGACCGTGGGTCAGCCATGAAGCAGATGAGTGAGGCGTAAAATTGGGGCCACACGTATGCCAAAGCTGAATGGTATAGCTTAAAGGGGGTTTCTGGGTGTTTTCATATTGATGAACTATCCTCAGGATAGGCCATTAATATCAGATTGGCGGGGGTCCCACCGATCATCTGGTTGAAGAGAAGGCCGCGCACCGTGTCGACGGCGAGCAGGTGTAACTACAAGCTGTCCCATTCATTTCCCGTTCCTATTCAAGTGTATACTACAGAGCCGTCCCATTGAAATGAATGGGACGGCTTGTAGTTACACCTGCGCTGTCAACGAAAAGGAAGGAAAACAAGCAAGGGAAGGCTGCGCTCGCATGGAGCACGGCCTTCTTTTCAACCAGCTGATCAGGTGTTGGACCTCTGCCGATTTGATATTGATGATCTATCTTGAGGATAGGTCATCAATATTAAAATCCCGGAAAACCCCTTTAATGTGCAGGCCGCTTTTAGGTCATAAATAAGGGAGAGAGCTTCCCTTGAGGTCAACTTTTAAAAAAAATATGGCCGCTCTCTATATTTAGTACATTTCAATGACTCCAGCCATATATAAATAAGATTGGGGGGAGATTATTAAAGACTGTGCGCCAGTTTTAAGGCACAAAAAAAAAAACTTTTTGTGCAAAAAATTTCAAAACTAAACTTGTTTTCTTTAAAAGCAGATGTCCCATAACTAATGTAAAAATGAGAATCAGACATCATATGGTACTTATGACAATCTCTTTCTAACAAAGCAAGAACCAGCTCTGTACCTCACATGGATCCAGAGATCCCCCCTCTTTCATTGCACCAGTTGCCACTACAGTGCCACCCTTGGCTGTGTCTGGTATTGCAAGTGAAGCATTTCCATATTTAAGTTTTATGTAATAGTAAATCTGTATCACAGATTTCTCTCACATCTACTTGATGCACAAAAGAGATTTTCTGGTGGAAGGACAATAATACAAAATGGCTTTTTCCCCTCAAGTTACAGACATAGGGGAAATATGGTTAAAATATTACTAAATCTTAACTCAAAATGCATAAAAAAGGGTCCTAAAAAATGAGGGGAAAAAATGAACCTAAAAGCGGTCTTGGGGGAGAAGGTTCGTTACTGAGGGCAGGTTGGCTCAAAGCAAAGCGTGTGGTGATGATCGTTGGTTGAGATCTTACCTTGTCCTCTCGGGACCTGGCTGGGAGCCGCTACTGGGAGGAGTGGGGGAGGGAGACTCTACGGAAAAGTCGGGATTTGGTGATTGAGGTGTGGCTGCGGTATCGAGCGGAGGAGGAGCAGGGGGTTGAATGGCGGGCGGGGTGGAGGGGCCTTTGCGGACTAAGGAAGAACTGCGGCGGGCAACCCAAGAGGTGTCCATCACCCTGACGCCCATGCTATGGGGGGAATACAAAGACATCTGCTTACCATCTCTACAAGGGAGGTTAAAGAAAGAGAGAGACTGAGCCAATATCACGGTACAACGGGCTCCCCAACAGGAGGGGAACAAAGGACAAACAGAAGCATAAAATAAGGTTACAGCAATAAAACATATACATCACAGTGAAGCACATTAACCACCTTGATAAAAAAATAGCAATACATAGATCAGTATTCGAACAGAAACCCATCATTCATAGCACACACTCTCGGTAGGTCGGAAGTATAAAATGGCACCTAAGACCACCTTGAAAATGGGGGCTCTATGTACTTGTTCGTACTCCTCAGCTACAGGGCATTAAAATTCGATGAGAGCAAGTGGTATACCCAATGGTTCCTCTGACAGAAATCCTACCTTCCACACATTTTTTTGTTTGACAGGACGGTGGAAATCGGCAAAAAGATAAAACACACACAAAAAAGACAATTCAATAATAGCAATAGACAACAGTGAGGTAAACGTCTACCTGTCCAAAGCACTGGGTCAATGACAGGGCTGTACTTGGTTGGACTGGATGACCAGCCTTACCAGAACGTATAGGTGGTTAGCCAAACTGTCCAAGGGTGAGCTTTTCAGACCCCGAGTCAACCGGCCACAGGTACAGCACAGTCCACGGCCATCTCAATGTATTGGGTGGCATTAAAGGTATCATTAGCCCCAATATGACATAGCTAGGTCAAAACTGAAACAAATGGAGGTTGTCCTAAGGTCCTCAATGTCTCCTTAGTCATATAGAAGGAACTTCCAATAATTATGTTCCCCCATCTTGCCATCAACAGAGTACAGGCTGCCATTCATGACAGTCCATAGTCCGTCAATGGACTCCAAATTGTTGCAATCTGACCAACGGATGAAGGGCCACCATGAATGGTCATTTCTCTATGGTCTTGGAAGAGCAAAGGTCACACACACAAGAGGACACTGGTGGAGGTGCCACATGAAAGTCACAGTGAGATCTGGTACAATAGACATGCACATAGTGAAGGACTGAGGGAGCTGTGGGACAAGATTACACACTACGCATTTCGGGTGGACATCCCGGAGGTACATCTTACCTCTGAATTTTCCTAAGGCTGCATGGACAAAAACACAAATAATGTTAGAGCGGGGTCAGGGCTGAAAGGACAGGACAGGGCCGTCTTCAGGTGGAGGGAGCCCCTGATAGGGAACTATAGGCGTAAAAGCTTAACGAGACGGTCTAACTCTGAGTCTTTTATAATTGATTTAGTAACCCTGCAAATACTGTACCTACCTTACCTCCTACTGATCCACAGTCATATCATGTCTTATACTCCAGTGACCTCAAGAGCTGCAATCCGAATTCTGATGTCAATTTAGATCCCATCATGCATTTCACTCTGCTGAACTCTATTATGGGATATATTGACTACTAAGCAGTGTCTGGTGCAAATGCTGTATTTTCTACACTGCAGACACTGAACCAGCAGGGAGTGATGTGAGACTTTATCAGGAAATTAGTGGAATTCAGCTCTAGCTGTGAGTGGAGCATAAGATACTTGGAGATGCGCTGTTTCTGAATGCTATAGGTCGGTTTACAAGGTACAATGATGTGCACAACTAGAGCTACACATGTGTAAGAGCTTTATATTAACCTACAGTGTTCTTTGTGTAGGGGCTCGATGCCATACTGAATATACAGATGTAGCATTACCATGGTAACCAACCAAATTACTATGAAATTTCCTGAAAACGTGGGAAGGTTTAAGAGCTGAATACTCTAGCATCATTCAGAGGATAGAAAGTGGCAGGTCCAGATGTTAAAGGGCATCTGTCAGCAGATTTGTACCTATGACACTGGTTGACCTGTTACATGTGCTCTTGGCAGCTGAAGACATCTGTGTTGGTCCCATGTTCCTATGTGCCCTCAATGCTGAGAAAAATGAAGTTTTACTACATGCAAATGAGCCTCTAGGTGCAACGGGGGCGTTACCATTACACCTAGAGGCTCTGCTCTCCCTGCAACTGCCGCAACCTCTGCACTTTGACTAGGTCAGGCAGTGAAAACCTCATCATGCCTGGCCCTGTCAATTAAAGTGCAGAGAGCTCGGCAGTTGCAGAGAGAGCAGAGCCTCTAGGTGTAATGGTAACGCCCCCATTGCTCCTAGAGGCTCATTTGCATATATTGAAACTTAATTTTTCTCAGCAATGCGGACACATATGAACATGGGTCCAACACAGATGCCTTCAGCTGCCAAGTGCACATGTAACAGGTCAGCCAGTGTCATAGGTACAAAACTGCTGACAGATGCTCTTTAGGGGGTTGTCCGACAGGATTAACTTTATATATGGGGCAGAAAGGGTTAAAAATAAATAAAAAATGAATGATTACTCACCTCACTGATCTCCTGCAGCTGATGTGGGCACCACTGTATCCAATGAGTAGCTGAGCAGCCATCTGCTACCATTTCCCAAGTGTCCGGCCAGTGGGGACCAGAGGGGAGCAGGCAGGTGTCAGAATTGGTGGCAGTGGGCTGACCAATTTCTTTTTTTAACCTATTCTAGCCCTCATATTTAAAAATGTAATCCCGATGGACAACCCCTTTAAGTGCATATAGGAACAGTAGTCTCAGGGTTAAAGATAAGCCACATCGAAGAGAGAAAATCTAGCCCCCGAGAAGAGAGAGAGTCGGAGAAGGAAACTTGTAAGAAACACCATATTCTATCGGTAAGTGATGGCCCAAACAGCCTCCGTTACAGCATTTTACTTGTTATAGCAGCAGCTTGTGCTCCGGAGCTGTTCTTCCTACTAACAGCTAAAGGAGGAAAAGTTGCAACTTTTGATATCTGTCATCCAGTCATAGAAGCAGCATACATGCATGGACAGGCCAACGCGCCATACCGACCATCTACCTTCGAAGGAGAAAGTGGGCGCTATTCTGCTATTTAATTAAAGGGCCGTGATAGTCGATACAGGTCACAATTCTATTGGGAAGGCAGATTTATAGTTTAGTTTCTACTATGCAACCGGTGACTGAGCGGCCACCCACCATCATCTCGCTTAAAACACTGCTGCGAATCACTTGCCTCCACGGGGGATCTGGCTAATCTGCAGACGCTTCGCTTTTCATCTTGGTAAATTTTTCTTGGCAGATGAAACACAGTCCTAGCAACGTGGCGACCTAACACAGGCTGCCTACCAAGCCTCGGAGCGGCCGCCTCGAGACGCCCACTGGGTGACCTTAGATCATACGTTTTTCAGCAGAACGCCGCTCGATACTTGCCAAGTGATTGCAGAAAAGAGCAAAGTACCGTCCAGCCTCATCCCGTTAATGCACCTTCATGAGGTTTTATCCCATACGTACAGCTTACTCATAGGCTTTCTCTTTCTCAAATTTTCTAAATCTCTGCTTGCTGTTGGCTGAAAACCCCATCCTGACCTAGTCCTGCTCACGCAGCTGCAGGGATCATTACAAGGTATCACAGCCATGGTCAAAAGGAGTCCAGCTTCTGGATAGTTTTCATTCACTGACTGCAAGGGAAGGGGAATGGAGTGATGGTCACACATGCCGTGCGCTGCCGTTCCATTCATAGCCAAGCGCTGTAATCACCTTCTCTTTTGGAGGTCCCTTAAAGATGTGTGACAGTCACTCCATTCCTTTGAGGGGGACCCAGGGGCCCCCCGGTTTTGTGATATTTAGGGGTCCTGGCAGTCGGACTCCTACTAACCAGATGCTTATCCTGTGGATGTTTGTTAGGGTGGGACAACCCTTTTAAATTCCAACCAGAATTATAATCCGGAGCTGCGTTCACAATTCTGCTGGTCATCATTGGAAACAGTCAACAAGCATGTCGACAGACACACCCCTAGCTTAGCTGAGCTGTAATAATGTGGAGGGGGGGGGGGGGGGAAATTAGATATTATACTCATGTCTTGCAAACAGTGACCCATATTGTGAGCAAAGTGCAAAATACCACAAATTACATAAAAGCCAATAAGAAAAATGCCAATCTCATTGGATAGTAACACATGATAAAATAAAATGCTATACCCATCCTTCTTGTAGAACTCCAGCATCATGTTATCGGTCGCCACGCTGAGCGGTCGCCTGGCCTGGTCATGCTGCTTGCGGTCTGAGTGATCCATATCCGGGGAGGGCATGGAGCTGTAGTTGGCATTGTGGTTGGTGTGTACGGGGCTGCCGTAGTTACCCGTCACATTAAACTCTATATCTGTTGGAAAAAAATACAATTATTAAAGAGAGTCTGACTGTGCTGGGCCAGACCACCCGACACGGAGCGCCAGACAATCTAAAAAATGCCGCTATCTGTAGTCTGTGCACTCACCGCCTGGGAAGAACCAGTCAGCATGTTGGATTATAGGCTCAATGATCCCTACAATCTGTAAGGACACGGTGGTCATCATTTCAGTGATATTGCTACACGAAGGAAAAGATTAAAACGATTATGACAAACATAAAAGATCATAATTACCCTGAGAACGTGTTATAACGGATAAACCTAAAAACAGCCGCAATGCGCAATACAAATTCGCTAGACACTGTGAACGAGCTGCTGTTGACGGATCTGCTTTATTTATTTTGTATAATTGGTTTGTATAATTGGGGCCCTGCTATGAATGGACTGCAGATTTGATCGCCTATACCAGTATTAGACTAAGGGCTCGTTCACACAACCGTGTGAAGCCTGTTGCTATTATGCGGACCGCATTTGCGGATCCGCAATACACGGGCACCGTTCCGTGGCCATTCCGCATCACGGATGCGGACCCATTCATTTCAATGGGTCCGCAAATCCGGAGGTGCGGAACGGAAGAACGGAACAGAACACTACGGAACCACTACGGAGTGCTTTCTGGGGTTCCGTTCCGTGCTCTATCTTTTTGCGGAACAGGAGGATCGCTGACCCATTCAAGTGAATGGGTCTGCGATCCCCATGTGCCTGCCCCACGGATGGTGCCGTCCACAGCACGGGCTTCACACGTTCGTGTGAACGAGCCCTAAGGGCGCCACTCGAACATGCTATCTAACAGCATTAGCACCGTATTATGTCTTTTTTAATACTTTTTATGTTTATGTATCAATCTGTCCTAAGCATTCACTTTATTATTAGGATAAAGTCACTATTAGATCTGTCAAGAGCATTTTGCCTGCACACTGGCAGCTTCCTATCTGCAACCATTCTGCTTACTGATGGTTTCCAGGTAACAACCCTGCACATATTAAAAAACGGAAAGAAAAACCAATACTTTCCTTCACAATAACAGATGGTAGACACATTGTTCATCATCTCACAACTTTAAACTTATCAGAACGTCTGGCTACTTACCCTTCTGCTTGTGGCCAGAGAAGATTAGGCCCCAATACAATGGCCATATTGCTGGGAGTCATCTTGTTAGCGTCCTGATATTCTGTTAACTTGGACAGAAACTTGATCACATACCTGACATGAAAGTAAGAAGAGTTTCATGGGAATTAAAATGTAAGCAAAACTTCTCCAAAGTAAAATTTAAGTAAAAGCTCTCCAAAGTAAAAAAAAAAAACTCCCCAAAGTAAAATTAAGTAAAACCTCCCCAAAGTAACATTTAAGCAAAATCTCTACAAAGTAAAATAAAAGTAAACTTTCTCCAAAATACAATTTAAGTGAAACCTCCTCAAAGTAAAAATTAAGCAAACTTTCCCCAAAGTAAAATTTAAGTAAAACCACTCCAAAGTAGAATTTAAGTGAACCCTCTTCAAAGTAAAATTTAAGTAAAGCCTCCCTAAAGTAAAATTTACGTAAAACCTCCACAAAGTAAAATTTAAGTAAAAAATCTTCAAAATACAATTGAGTTAAATCTTCTCTACACAAAAATTTAAGTAACAGCACTCCAAAGTAAAATTTATGTAAATCCTCTGCAAAGTAAAATTTAAGTAAAACCTACCAAACTAAAATTTAATCAAAACCTTCCCAAAGAAAAATTTAAGTAAAACCTCTCCAAAGTAAAATTTACGTAAAAAACTCCACAAAGCAAAATTTAAGTTAACCCTTACCAAAATAGACCGCCATTTAGCCAGACCAGATATTTTCTGTGACAGATTTTTCACTATATATTATGCACACTGGTCATCTTGATCACATTTGGGTGGTCGTCTTAATCAATGGTTATCTTCGACTTGAATTCAGAGTCATGGCCATTTATTCTCCAGGACAGCCCCCCCCCCCCCCCCCCCCCAATAACAGGAATCCCTTTCACTTACTTGAAGTTGTTGTAATTGGATTTTGGAAGTTTCTCACATGCGTTCCACAAAGCCTGCAGCCTCTTGTCCTGGTCCTGGATGCTGAAGTAGGGAAATACGCAAAGAGAAGGACTATAACTAGGAGGACCCCATCACATATATATTTTTAACATGTAAGGACTATTCCTACTCTGATGATACCAGTGTGGGGCAGTGATGACTATACGTTTTGAACAATGCAGAATCCAAACATTTTAGTGAGGTCCCCCCATGGAAATGACCAAACATCTACTGTAGTCATCTAGAATTAGAAAAACATAGCTTATTTATTCCAAAGAGCGCCATGCCTGTCCACAGGTTGTGTCTGGTATTGCAACTTGGCTCTATGGTAGAGAATTGGGCTGAGCTGGAGTACCACGCACAACTTGTGGTGCTGTTTTTGGAAGAAAAAAAGACATGGACAATGGGGACATTTACTAAGACCCGCGATTTAGAAGCCGGTCTTAGTCCATGTCTGGTGGCGCTTGATGTGCCTAAGTTATGTAGAGGCGCCGGTCTCTACATAACTTAGGCGCTGGCCGTGAGACTTGCTTAAATTTATGCAAGCTTCCTTGTAGGCATAGATTTAAGTCATTTTCCACGCCAAAAACAGGCGTGGAAAATGATAAATGAAACTGGCCGGCCTGCCCCCTTCCCCGCCCACGCCATGCCATCTTTATTCCAGAGCGGAATTCACAGTTCTGCTGGTTTCATAGCTCATATCTTTATCTCATTGCCTGCTTTTTGCTCTGGTGATTTACATACAGGGAAAGGTATTTTTAAAATAAAAATTGGGTCAAAACATGTCAAAGCTTGATGATAGCGTCAAAAAACAACCAGCAGAATATTCGGTACAGCTCTGGAGTATAATAGAATATGTAACTCAGCATCAGTACAGGATAAGTAATATAATGTATGTACACACTATTCTGCTGGTGCAGTCACTGAGTGCAGCTCTGGAGTATAATAGAATATGTAACTCAGGATCAGTACAGGATAAGTAATGTAATGTATATACACAGTGACTCCACCAGCAGAATAGTGAGCGCAGCTCTGGAGTATAATACAGGATGTAACTCAGGATCAGTACAGGATAAGTAATGTAATGTATGTACACAGTGACTCCACCAGCAGAATAGTGAGTGCAGCTCTGGAGTATAATACAGGATGTAACTCAGGATCAGTACAGGATAAGTAATGTAATGTATGTACACAGTGACTCCACCAGCAGAATAGTGAGTGCAGCTCTGGAGTATAATACAGGATGTAACTCAGGATCAGTACAGGATAAGTAATGTATGTACACAGTGACTCCACCAGCAGAATAGTGAGTGCAGCTCTGGAGTATAATACAGGATGTAACTCAGGATCAGTACAGGATAAGTAATGTATGTATACAGTGACCGCACCAGCAGAATAGTGAGTGCAGCTCTGGAGTATAATACAGGATGTAACTCAGGATCAGTACAGGATAAGTAATGTAATGTATGTACACAGTGACTGCACCAGCAGAATAGTGAGTGCAGCTCTGGGGTATAATACAGGATGTAACTCAGGATCAGTACAGGATAAGTAATGTAATGTATGTACACAGTGACTACACCAGCAGAATAGTGAGTGCAGCTCTGGGGTATAATACAGGATGTAACTCAGGATCAGTACAGGATAAGTAATGTAATGTATGTACACAGTGACTCCACCAGCAGGATAGTGAGTGCAGCTCTGGAGTATAATACAGGATGTAACTCAGGATCAGTACAGGATAAGTAATGTAATGTATGTACACAGTGACTCCACCAGCAGAATAGTGAGTGCAGCTCTGGAGTATAATACAGGATGTAACTCAGGATCAGTACAGGATAAGTAATGTAATGTATATACACAGTGACTCCACCAGCAGAATAGTGAGCGCAGCTCTGGAGTATAATACAGGATGTAACTCAGGATCAGTACAGGATAAGTAATGTAATGTATGTACACAGTGACTGCACCAGCAGAATAGTGAGTGCAGCTCTGGAGTATAATACAGGTGTATTCTCGCCCTACATTTCAGTTGCCTACAACATCATGAATTAAAGATGAAATAATCAGAAATTGAATTGTGGTATTGTACAGTATTTCCTGGAGCTTTGAGGAGGCTGAGAAACAGGAACACTAAACTTACTTGGAAGCTTGGATCCATTCCTCATAAAGCTCAAAGGTCATGAGTGGTTCAGGAAGCTCTCGGAGGTAAGACTTCAGTGCTCCTGAAACAAAGGGCACAATCTCAGTAATGCAATGGTTAACGGAGGTTTACCTAAAAATATGGCTGAGCTGTGAGACAAGAGGGAATGGAGGTAATGGGGAGGTTGAGCGCAGTATACATGCACTGGTCTGTTTAAAGGGGTTGTCTCATTTCAGCAAATAGCATTTATTATGTAGAGGAAGTTAAATTGGTAATCCAACCCCTATAATTCCTCCCAAAATGCCCGGGCCCCTCATACTGGTTATACTTGCCCCACTAATGCCTGAACGGCCGCCGCTGCATCTCCCCGTAGCGTGGATCAAAACATCCGTCGACAGGGGGAGGTGTTGTGAGCCAATAGCAGGCCGTGACGGGAACGAGCCTCCCTAGCATGTCCCCATCAGACATGCAGTGGCGGCTGTGCTGGCATCAGAAGCGACACGGGTGCCAGGGAGCGGGGTAAGTATAACCAGTATGAGGGGCTTGGGCATTTTGGGGAGCATTATAGTGGTTGAATAACCCCTTTAATACAAGCCACTTACTAATGTATTGTGATTGTCCGTATTGCTTCCTTTGCTGGCTGGATTCATTTTTCCATCACATTATACACTGCCCGTTTCCATGGTTACGACCACCCTGCAATCCATCAGTGGTGGTCATGCTTACACACTATAGGAAAAAGCACTAGCCTATGTGCTGGCCCACGCTTGCCAACGCTTTTTTTTCTATAGTGTGCATGCACGACCACCACTAATGAATTGCAGGGTGGTCGTAACCATGGAAACCAGCAGTGTATAATGTGATGGAAAAGTGAATCCAGCCAGCAATGGAAGCAATATGGACAATCACAATACATCAGTGAGTGCCGGGTATTAACTTTCTCTAAACGATAAATGCCACTTGCTGAAGTGAGACAACCCCTTTAAAGGGGCCTCATTCAGCACTACAAACAATGGGCAGCATTCACATCTGCCGCGCCACCTGGTGGAGACACAACCGACCTGCAATAGCGTGGGGGTCAGCGGAGTATTCAGCCACGTCCACCACACAGCAATCCAGGGCGGCTTTCAACTTCTTTAACTTGGAGGCTGAGGGGGCAACTCGGAACAAGCCCTAGAGGAGAAGAGAAGGTTGGCGAGAAGAAGCGGCTACACGTAGGTGTTCCGGCCATAGCAAGCAATCAGGTCACCTCGTCCCAAAGGGCCTTGGAAAATGAGTGCTGAAATCTGATTGGTTCCTAAAAGCAACCCCTTCCGTTTTCCATTTCCTACAAATCGCTGAGTCTTGTATCGCCAGCTGCCATCTTTGAATGATCGTGGGGCATCACCTCACCTTTAATTCCATTTGCAGTTCTCGGCCTATGAGTTTGCACATAGGTGAAACTTTGCCAGGAATGCAGGCTACCCCACGGGAAGTGGAAATGAGTCCCAGCTGCTGCATTTCAAAGCTCTGCCATTCCTGTCCTCTCCCTTTTCCTCTGACCTACGATTAACTTGGAAATGTGTTTGACGGAGCGGGAGGCGAGGGGACGGCGTGAGCAGATGTGACATGGGGAGGCTGACAACTCTCCAATGCACCTAGCACTTATCTATATCTTATCTGTACACTATATACTTTTATATAAGATCTCTGCTTGCTGCCAGCTTTAATCCTATCGCTTTTTCTATTCTAATGCCTGCATCTCCCAAAATATACTACAGCAGCAGAGCATGCTTTGCACGATGGGGACTGGTCGGAGATGAAATTCTGTATGCAGCTTTAGCTGTGACTGGAGTAGAAGACATGATCAGACTCGCAGGTGAAATATTGGCAGTGTTAGGGTACTATCACCGGGTGCACCTATGTATGTGCAACCTCACAAGTACAGATACCGCCCTGCAATTAGCGGTAACCACAGTGCGGTATTCATGACTAGGCGGCATACACATATTTATGACGGCTCTTTTACGGTGACATTTCCAGCAAGAAGTACATGCCAAACGGCTTTGGCGCTGCCGATCTGCGTGCAATCAGGAGAGTAACAACAGATGGAGTGGAGTTTATTGTAAACAGGCCGCGCTCCTTCCTACCTCCTCCTGCATTCCACACTCCAGGAGCATGGTGACACAAGCCTCGATGGGGAAGGCGATCTCCCGGCCGCTCACTGTCAAATGTTCATCCAAGGGCTTTCCGAATGATGGCTTTTCAATCCAGGCCTCTGCAAGGGGAAAGACACGGACACTGAGCGGCCTATTCCAACGCCCATGCAGAAAACAAGGGGTTAAACGCGCTTATCAGGATCTCCAGTACGTAGAGACGGGTACAATGTTTTCACATTATATAATGAAGATGGTCTCTGCTAGGTGTTACACTCCCCCCCTCCTGTTCAAAATTTCTGCTTGCTGTCACTGAATGGAGACATTCCTGTGCACACCCCAGAGGCTGTAAAACCAGCCCGGATCACGACCTACTGACAAAGCATGCAGGATGTGTCCCCGAAAAAAGCGACTTCTGATGCACTGTCCTGCCCCGTTCACAGCAAGCAGAGGTCTTGAAACTGACATAAAGTGTATTATAAAGCTGCAGAAATGTGCATTGTAGAATGATTTACTCACCCTGCTGAGCCTTGATCTGCGGCAGGACGGCTTGCAGTAAAGCAAGGGACTTCCTGTGGTACTCGGCCTGCACTTCTATTAGCTGCGGGAGACGCACAAATTATTCTTAATATAACGTATTTTACGCCATTACCACGGTGCCACTGACAGATCAGCTGCACACAACACTCACACCAATGGTACATGGGCTTCTATATGTTCGCAGCCCATGGGGAATGCCCGGGAAACATGGCAGCCCGGCCCATCAACCTACGGTAATGCCATTTACAAGGCTGTTAGTATAGTATCAGTCATGAAAACATAAGACCACTCACCTGCAGGTGACTTTACAGCGTTGGGTAACATTATTTTTGCTGCAACGTCATATGATGTGTTTTAAAGGGGTATTCCGGTTAGAACAAAATCCACGCATGAGGGACAACTGTTTCATCCGACCACCGGGATCTCTACCGAATACAAATAAGGGGACCTCTGACGCCCCCCCCCCTTTGAGGGGTTGACGATGTGCACAGGCGCTCTATTCAACTCTATAGGACTGCTGGAGATAGCCAAGTACTATCTCCAGCAGTCCTAGAGAATGTATGGAGCGGTGGTGTGCATGCATGATGGGTCCCCCGATCTCGTGACTGATGGTGGCCCCAAATAACAGTTATCCTTCGGATAGGGCATAACTTGTTCTAAATGGAATACCCCTTCAAAAGGGTTTTCCGAGATTTGAAAACTGATGACCTATCCTCAGGATCGGCCTACGGTATCTGATTGGTGTGGAGCACAACACTCGGGACCCACATTAGCTGTTTGAGAACGGCGCCGGAGCTCGCAGTAGCGCCGCAGCCTTCTCACAGCTTTCCCTAGGCCAGTGACGTCACATTCATCGGTCACCTAGGCGCAGCACAGTCCCAATGAAGTGAATGGGGTTGAGTTGCGATACCAAGCACAGCTGCTATACAATAGACGGCTGATCGTCGGGTGTCCTAGGTGTCAGACATCCACCGATCAGATATGGGAGATAGCTAATCAGCTCCACAAGCCTGGAAAACCCCTTTAAATATATGCAGTATCTATAATAAAAAAAACAAAAAACTGATCAGTGGGGGTCTGGGGCAGACCACTGAAACGAAGGGGCAGAAGCACTAGCCAGACGCATTGCCCCTTTCTGATTTATCGCTCCTCGGAGAGGTAGGGTGAGCGCCGTTCAGGATGACAAGCAGTTCTTGCTCGCCAAGTCCAAGGCAAAGGCAAGCGGAGCCGATCAGAAATGAAGCGAGTGGAGCACTTCTGCCGCCTTGTTCCATCGATCAATACCCTAACCTCACTGATCAAGACCCCTATGAGACTATATGGGATAATGCCGTCATGTGAACCAGCGGTTCTGCACACGCATACATCGTTATGGCATCAGCTTACCGTCTGAAAGTAGTTTGCATAGTCTATTTCTTTGGCCACAAAGCTGTACATATCCGCCGACAGCTGATCCTAAGGAAAAAGAAACCGTTTATATACTACACATGGACTGGTGCAGCAGAAGAATCAAACTGGGATAAACCATTATACTGTACAATACTAACCCTGAGATATAGTTGAGAGGGAATATTAAGGTCTGAAACAAGATTTAAGGGGGGATTCTGGGCACCTGTGTCTCTATGCTTATGTTCAGTTATTTTTCAGTTTCACTGTCTGGCACAGTTCTGCCTTGCACCTTTGTGTTGATGCTGCTAGGGCTTGCTATGGGTGGGAATAGCAATGTGAAGCACAACAGTTGTCCGCTGTCTGTCAGATGTTACTTTTATTCGCTATTTTGCTATTCTTTTGCTCACTGACTCTGAATGATCTGCTGCCCAGCATGTGAAACACAATTCCTCCTGAGACATCAAGGAGGAAAGCAGGGAGCAGGGGGGGATAAGAGGCATATGATGTGTGAAGTCCTGTACTACAGGGGAGGAAAGAGGAGATAACCAAAATGTAGAGCACTGGAGTAACACAAGTAGGAGATAAACACCGGAAGCGTGGTCAAGTGACTGCATACAGAGGCATCTCCGCTACAGACACTACAATGGTAAGTGACCAGTTTTGCACACAATTATTAAACATCGACAGACAGCGCCACTCTATCCGCAGGTTGTGTGTTGTATTGCAGCTCAGCCTCATTTACATCAATGGAACTGAGCTGCAGACACAACCCATAGACAGATGTGGCGCTGTTTTTGGAAATAAGCATCCATGTTTTTAAAATACTGAACAATTCTTTTAATGGTCTTTTTTTTTTTCACCCGCAGTCTTGAATTCTATCTAACCCCTTTTTTTGACTTTCTTCTCCATGCCTTTCAACCATTGGTTAAAACCCTGTGTCGCATGGTCCGGACGTTATGTCTGCTGTACTGCTTACTGTAAGATTATACATACATCACCCACCCTACAGATCTCCACACGGTTTGCCGCCTCTTCCATCTCTTCCCTGAGTGCATCAGCCTTGGCCCCAGAGGGTTGCAGGTTGCTGGAGATCCCGGACGACTTAGCAGATTGCTGCCACCTGCACACGACAAGGGACACGTCTCCAATAATGTTATAAACTGGGGAGCAATGCTATAGTCCTGCCTATGAGCGTCACACCAATTCCTCCACGTCCCCACTTATTACCAGGCTTTGTCTTCAGCCATTAGGTCTGTATGTTATTCTCCTACCTGCATTATCCGAAAAACTCATGTTCCTTCTGAGCACAGTGACTCATCCCAGGTTTGGAGCGAGGTTGTCTCCAAACAGTGAGTCATTCAGGTCCTGAGCTTCTCATACACACTGCATAATGGGTCATAATAGGCAATTTGGACCTTTTCGAGGTCTTGAAGCTTCTTGCCCCCACTCTCTACCCCTTTCTAAGGAGAGATGAGCCCTAGGCAAGTTAGCACAACCTGGGGCAAACCTGATGTGGGCCCCATACTAGCTGCTTTGGTTACCTCTAGAGCGGGGGGGGGGGGGGGGGGGGGGGGGTGTCAACAACCTTCACATCTCCAGGTGTTGTCAAACTACAATTCCCAGCATTCCCTCCATTCTCTTTTATGGGATTTCTGAGAACAGCTGAGCAAGTGTGCATTCTGGGAGTTGTAGTTTCCACAATGGCTGGAGTGCACCAGGTTGATGCCCCCGGCTCTAAAGTACAATCAGGTGATGACCTTGCATAGTAGACTATAATGCAATGGCATATGCTCTGTACAGATAGAGCCAGCAGGGGGCAACAGAGAGAAAACATTTTTACAGGTTAAAGGGGTATTCCCATCTAATAAAGTAAAGGTATGGGTCCAGCAGGTGATAGCTACTGACCCTGCACATGGACTACTGCAACGGCATGAACAGAATAGGATAAATCATTATACTAGAGCAGGCATCCTCAAACTGCGGCCCTCCAGCTGTTGCAAAACTAACACTCCCAAGAGAGGTCTAAAACAAGATTTAAGGGTTTTTTCAGGGCACATGTATGTGTCCATTCTTATTTTCAGGCAGAGTTATTTTCATTTTCATTGTCTGGCTCAGTTCTGTGCTGCACCTTTTTGATGCTGCTAGGGCTTGCTATGGGTGGGATTAGCAATGTGAAGCACTACAATTCTCAGAAATCTTCTACCGTCTCACAGATGTTACTTTTATTTGCTAGTTTACTATTCTTTCGCTCATTGGCTCTGCATTATCAGCTGCCCAGCATGTGAAACACAATCCTTCCTGAAGCAAGAATCAAGGAGGAATAGTGGTGATAAAAGGCATTTGATGTGTGAAGTCCAAAACAATCTCCAAAAAACTCATGTTCCTTCTGAGAACTGTGACTAATACCAGCTTTGAAGTGCATGAGTCTCCAAATGGGTCTCACATTCAGTGAGTGATTCAAGTGCGCATACACACTGCATAATGGGCCATAATAGGCAGTTTGGACCTTTTGGAGGTCTTGAAGCTTCTTGAACCGAAATCCCCCCAACTCCCTACCCAAGTTTCGATTACCCATGGAGAAATGAGTCCTATGAAATGAACCACAACCCGGGGGCCAACCTGACCTGGGCCCCATACTAGCTACTTTGGCTACCCATAGAGCAGGGATCAGCAAACTTCAACAGTCCAAGCTGTTGTGAAACTATAAATTCCAGCATGCTCCATTCTCATCTATGGGGTTTCTGGGAATCGCTGAGCACAATGACAAAGTTAGGGGTAGGTGGAGAGTCCTTAAAAATGATTTCAGGGATTTAGGGCAAAAGCTTAGGGCAAGGACCTCAAAGGTAGTATTTTCCGAAATACTACCGGTACCACGGGCCACACAAGAAAGGCAGCGGGAGATTAGGGAAATTAACAAGTGGCTCAAGAACTGGTGTAGGATGGAGGAGTTTGGGTTCCTGGAGAACTGGGCCGACTTCTCTGTCGGCTACAGGCTCTATCGTAGGGACGGGCTGCACCTCAATGGGGAAGGGGCAGCTGTGTTGGGGAAGAAGATGGCTAGAAGGTTGGAGGAGTGTTTAAACTAGGGACTGGGGGGGAGGGTAATTACACTTTAGAAGGGGAAGATAGTGCAGATAGAGACCGGGGGCGAGGTAGTGGGACTGGGGGAGAAATGGAAGGAGGGACAAGAACAGTTCAGAAGGAAAGGTGTAGGGTAAAAAATATACATAAACCTCTCATATGTATGTATACTAATGCCAGAAGCCTGACTAATAAAACTGGTGAACTGGAATTAGTGATGTGTGAGGAGGACTATGACATAGTGGGAATAACTGAGACATGGCTGGATGATAGCTATGACTGGGCAGTTAATGTACAAGGTTACAGTCTGTTCAGAAAGGATCGTCAAAACCGGAGAGGTGGAGGGGTCTGCCTTTATGTAAAGTCTTGTCTAAAGCCCACACTCCGTGAAGATATAAGTGAGGGACATGAACATGTGGAGTCACTATGGGTAGAGATACATGGAGCTAAAAACAACAATAAATTACTAATAGGAGTCTACTATAAACCACCTAATATACCAGAGTCCACAGAAAATCTACTACTAAACGAGATAGACAAGGCGGCAAATCATAATGAGGTGGTTATTATGGGGGACTTCAACTACCCAGATATAGACTGGGAAACTGAAACTTGTATATCTCATAAAGGAAACAGATTCTTGGCAATAACCAAAGACAATTATCTCTCCCAACTGGTTCAGGACCCGACTAGAGGGACGGCCATACTGGACTTAATATTAACCAATAGACCTGACAGAACAACAGACGTGCAGGTTGGGGGACACCTGGGAAATAGTGACCATAAAGTAATAACCTTCCAATTATCATTCAAAAGAGCGTTTCTACAGGGAGGAACAAAAATACCAAACTTCAAAAAAGCTAAATTTAGCCAACTAAGAGAGGCCATAGGCCTAACTAACTGGGACAAAGTCCTCAAAAATAAAAATACAGCCAAAAAATGGGATATCTTTAAAAACATCCTAAAATCTCATTGTGAGAGGTACATACCGTATGGGAATAAAAGGTTAAGGAACAAAAAGAAACCAATGTGGATAAACAGAACTGTAAAGAAAGCAATAAATGACAAAAAGAAAGCATATAAAACACTAAAACAGGAGGGTAGCACGGAAGCACTGAAAAACTATAAGGAAAAAAAACAGAACATGTAAAAAACAAATAAAAGCGGCCAAACTAGAGACCGAGAGATTAATTGCCAAAGAGAGTAAAACTAACCCTAAAATGTTCTTCAATTATATAAATGTTAAAAAGTATAAATCTAAAGGTGTCGGTCCTTTAAAGAGTAATGAGGGGGGAGTCGCAGAGAGCGACGAGGAGAAAGCAAAGCTGTTAAATATTTTTTTCTCCAATGTATTCACTGAGGAAAATAAACTGTCAGATGAAATGCTGAATACTGAAATAAATTCGCCATTAAAAGTGTCCTGTCTGACCCAGGAAGAAGTACAACAGCGACTTAAAAAAATCAAAATAGACAAATCGCCAGGACCGGATGGCATACACCCCCGTATCCTAAGGGAATTAAGTAATGTCATAGCCAGACCCTTATTTCTGATATTTGCGGACTCTGTACTGACAGGGAATGTCCCACAGGATTGGCGCATGGCAAATGTGGTGCCAATATTCAAAAAGGGTCCAAAAACAGAGCCTGGAAACTATAGGCCGGTAAGTTTAACATCTGTTGTGGGTAAACTGTTGAAGGTTTTCTGAGAGATGCTATGTTAGAGCATCTTATGGGAAATAAGCAAATAATGCCATATCAGCATGGCTTCGTGAGGGATCGGTCATGTCAAACTAATTTAATCAGTTTCTATGAGGAGGTAAGTACTAGACTTGACAGCGGCGAATCAATGGATGTCGTATATCTGGACTTCTCCAAAGCATTTGACACTGTACCACATAAAAGGTTAGTATAGAAAATGAGAATGCTCGGACTGGAAGAAAACGTCTGTAAGTGGGTAAGTAACTGGCTGAGGGATAGAAAACAGAGGGTGGTTATTAACGGTACACACTCAGATTGGGTCACTGTCACTAGTGGGGTACCTCAGGGGTCAGTATTGGGCCCTATTCTCTTCAATATATTTATTAATGATCTTGTAGAAGGCTTGCATAGTAAAATATAAATTTTCGCAGATGACACTAAACTGTGTAAAGTAATTAACACTGAAGAGGACAGTATACTGCTACAGAGGGATCTGGATAGATTGGAGGCTTGGGCAGATAAGTGGCAGATGAGGTTTAACACTGACAAATGTAAGGTTATGCACATGGGAAGGAATAATGCAAGTCACCCGTACATACTAAATGGTAAAACACTCGGTAACACTGACATGGAAAAGGAGTCAGGCAGCTGCTGCCAAGGCCAATAAGATAATGGGTTGCATCAAAAGGGGCATAGATGCGCGTGATGAGAACATAGTCCTACCACTTTACAAATCACTGGTCAGACCACACATGGATTACTGTGTACAGTTCTGGGCTCCTGTGAACAAGGCAGACATAGCAAAGCTGGAGATGGTCCAGAGGAGGGCAACTAAAGTAATAACTGGAATGGGGCAACTACAGTACCCTGAAAGATTATCAAAATTAGGGTTATTCACGTTAGAAAAAAGACGACTGAGGGGAGATCTAATTACTATGTATAAATATATTAGGGGTCAGTACAGAGATCTCTCCCATCATCTATTTATCCCCAGGACTGTGACTGTGACGAGGGGACATCCTCTGCATCTGGAGGAAAGAAGGTTTGCACACAAACATAGAAGAGGATTCTTTACGGTAAGAGCAGTGAGACTATGGAGCTCTCTGCCTGAGGAGGTGGTGATGGGGAGTACAATAAAGGAATTCAAGAGGGGCCTGGATGTATTTCTGGAGCGTAATAATATTACAGGCTATAGCTACTAGAGAGGGGTCGTTGATCCAGGGAGTTATTCTGATTGCCTGATTGGAGTCGGGAAGGAATTTTTTATTCCCGTAAAGTGGGGAAAATTGTCTTCTACCTCACAGGGTTTTTTTGCCTTCCTCTGGATCAACTTGTAGGATGACAGGCCGAACTGGATGGACAAATGTCTTTTTTCGGCCTTATGTACTATGTTACTATGTTACAAGTGTGTATGCTGGGAGTTGTAGTTTCACAAGGGCTGGAGTGCCGAAGGTTGCTGACCCCTGCTTTAAAGTATAACGGTCCAGCAGGTGATAGCTACTGACATTGCGCAGCAGTCTATAAGGCAATGGAATATGCTTTGTACAGATAGAACCAGTAGGGGGCAGCAGAGAGAAAACATTTTTACAGGTTACAAGGGTATTCCCATCTAATAAAGTAAAGGTATATTCCTAGGATATGATATCATGTTATGATCTGTGGGGGTCCTACCTCTGGGACCCCCGGACCCTGAGAATGAAAAGGGTACAGCCATCATCTTCTAAGATGGAAATACCTCTTTAAATCTCCATAAAACCTAGAATAACTTTGTAAGTACATAACTGTATTTAACCTATACTGATTAAGAGTTACACCAGGTCTTAGATTCCAAAATAATTACGTATGCAGCTTTGGATGCGACTAGAGTATAAGGCTATTTTCACACTGGCGTTTTGGCTTTCCGTTTGTGAGATCCGTTCAGGGCTATCACAAGCGTCCAAACGGATCAGTTTTGCCCTAATGCATTCTGAATGGAAAAAGGATCCGCTCAGAATGCATCAGTTCGCCTCCGTTCCGTCTCCATTCCGCTTGGGAAACAGACACCAAAACGTTGCCTGCAGCGTCTAATGAAACTGAGCCAAACGGATCCGTCCTGACACACAATGTAAGTCAATGGGGACGGATCAGTTTTCGGACACAATATGGCACAATAGAAAACGGATCCGTCCCCCGTTGACTTTCAATGGTGTTTAAGACGGATCCGTCCTGGCTATGTTAAATATAATACAAACAGATCCGTTCTGAACGGATGCGGACGGTTGTATTATCTGAACGGATCAGTCTGTGCAGATCCATGACGAATCCGCACCAAACGCCAGTGTGAAAGTAGCTTAAGATGTGACATAACTAAAGATCATGTACAAGATACATAAAGCAAAGTGTTTGCCAATTTACTTAACATCACATGTAGAATTAACCCCAAAAATGGGGTCCAGAAATGGAGATGCCCTTGAAGGGTGCCCATAATGCAGCCATTTACCTTGCTCTAGAAGAATCCATGTCCAATACTAATTTGGCTAAGTGTTTCCTCTGTTTCTGGATATTGGGGATCTCCACCTGGAATAGTCAAGATGCAAGAATCAATACAACGTATAAGAAATCACAGCACAAGTTACCTTTAAATGGCGGGGCTAATTTAATAAGACCACCCCTTCAAAGGGGAACTCCATTGGAATGGATGAGCTGACCGGACACGCATCGGTCTGTGATCTCAGCCAATAAAAGGCCTCTACAGTGATGAAACCCCTTTAGCACTGCTCAGAGATGTCACCCAGTTCTTTGCTGAGAAAGCTCCGAGTGGTGCCAAAGGGTTTTATATACAATCCTTCCATTCTGGATATCGGTGGTGCTCTGCTATCTCAGAAGTCACCAATGTGATTTACTCACATGGGTCTATGACCTTTTAAAAGATGGCACTGATCTGGAGTTCCCCTTTAAGCATGCACAGAAGAGACACCTATAACCTCGTACCTCTGAGAGTACGAACAGCGGGTCCACCACATCTCTCTCGACCTCCTGCTCGAAATGGATGAGCTCCTGTGCTAGATTGTCCTCTGCTTCCCCGCACAGCTTCAGCATCTTCCTAGAGTGGGAGAAGGAAAAACTATTTAGAAAACCATGAACTCTTGCTGCCAGCACACACATCTGCTTCCTGTAGTGCTACTTCCTCACAGGTATGGGTCATACATAGAAAGCTCCCCCTAGGGAGCATAAAATAATAAGTCACACATGCAAGGATGTTTCCATTCACTGACAGCAAGTAAAATACTAAATGGAGTTAAAAGAATCAAAGAATGGTATCAAGCATTTAGGAGTCTTACCCAAGTAAAGAGTCATCCCCTAAGACGGCTGATCCTTCCATGAGACACTGGGCCAAGGTTATAAGAGGTAACTTTTTCTATGGGAATAAAAGAAGGAAATGAGGATAAATACACTACTGGAAAATGACAAAACAGCACTTAATTAAGATAAAAAGCATATCTTACAGTATGAGGGATGTGTCATGCAGTGATCAAAGTTCAAACATCCTTACTTTATATACAAATGCTCCACAGACTTTTTTGTCTGCCATCACTGTTATTTTTCTTGTCTGGCATCATTGCTGTTTTTGTTTGTCTGGCATCATTGCTGTTTTTGTTTGTCTGGCATCATTGCTGTTTTTGTTTGTCTGGCATCATTGCTGTTTTTGTTTGTCTGGCATCATTGCTGTTTTTGTTTGTCTGGCATCATTGCTGTTTTTGTTTGTCTGGCATCATTGCTGTTTTTGTTTGTCTGGCATCATTGCTGTTTTTGTTTGTCTGGCATCATTGCTGTTTTTGTTTGTCTGGCATCATTGCTGTTTTTGTTTGTCTGGCATCATTGCTGTTTTTGTTTGTCTGGCATCATTGCTGTTTTTGTTTGTCTGGCATCATTGCTGTTTTTGTTTGTCTGGCATCATTGCTGTTTTTGTTTGTCTGGCATCATTGCTGTTTTTGTTTGTCTGGCATCATTGCTGTTTTTGTTTGTCTGGCATCATTGCTGTTTTTGTTTGTCTGGCATCATTGCTGTTTTTGTTTGTCTGGCATCATTGCTGTTTTTGTTTGTCTGGCATCATTGCTGTTTTTGTTTGTCTGGCATCATTGCTGTTTTTGTTTGTCTGGCATCATTGCTGTTTTTGTTTGTCTGGCATCATTGCTGTTTTTGTTTGTCTGGCATCATTGCTGTTTTTGTTTGTCTGGCATCATTGCTGTTTTTGTTTGTCTGGCATCACTGTTGTTTTTTGTCTGGCATCACTGTTGTTTTTTGTCTGGCATCACTGTTGTTTTTTGTCTGGCATCACTGTTGTTTTTTGTCTGGCATCACTGTTGTTTTTTGTCTGGCATCACTGTTGTTTTTTGTCTGGCATCACTGTTGTTTTTTGTCTGGCATCACTGTTGTTTTTTGTCTGGCATCACTGTTGTTTTTTGTCTGGCATCACTGTTGTTTTTTGTCTGGCATCACTGTTGTTTTTTGTCTGGCATCACTGTTGTTTTTTGTCTGGCATCACTGTTGTTTTTTGTCTGGCATCACTGTTGTTTTTTGTCTGGCATCACTGTTGTTTTTTGTCTGGCATCACTGTTGTTTTTTGTCTGGCATCACTGTTGTTTTTTGTCTGGCATCACTGTTGTTTTTTGTCTGGCATCACTGTTGTTTTTTGTCTGGCATCACTGTTGTTTTTTGTCTGGCATCACTGTTGTTTTTGCTTGGCATCACTGTTTTATTTTGTCTGGCATCACTGCTGTTTTTTTTCCGTCTGGCATCAGTTTTTTTTTTTGCCTGGCATCACTGTTTTATTTTGTCTAGCATCACTGTTGTGAATATTGGAGGAGCAGTTCCTGTAGTTCATCAGTGGTGTGGATAGTGGTCACACACGTAGAGTGGGTCCTGGACAGTCCTGTGATGGCTAACCTCCGGCACTCCAGCTGTGGTAAAACTACGACTCCCAAGATGCACACTTGCTTGGCAGTTCTTAGAACTCCATAGAAATGAATGGAGCATGCTGGGAGTCGTAGTTTCACCACAGCTGGGGTGCAGGAGTTTAGCCATCACTGGTCTAGACAGACAGATGCACTGCAAGATTGCCATACAAGAAGAGCTTCTGTATCTCAAAGTACAGCCACGGCATGACATACTGGTTGTGCAGTAGCCTCTGCAGTGACTGCCCAGACCATAGGATTGCATTCACACACTCCACTAGCCAATGACCTCTCATCAGAGCGCCTGCACTGGTGCCGCAAGAAAGCCCACTGTTGGCATGAATGGAAACCAGTAGGGTTCAGTGATGAGAGCAGGTTCTGCCTTGGTACTAATGATGGCCCCATCAGAGTTTTCAGGAGGACTTATGCATAGTGCAGAGACTGGACCAGCACCAGGTGCCGTGGTGTAGGGTGCCATGACCTACCTTGCCCGTTCCCATCTAGTATTTGTGAAGGAAACACTAAGCAGCCTTCGGTATGTCCACGACATTGTGGAACCAGTCCTACTGCCTTTTTGACTCCATTAGACGAGGTGTTTCTGTATTTTGTGGCTGGACCCTAACAGAACAGTCCTATCCTTGTCCGTAATGCGGACAATAATATGACATGTTCTATTTTTGTAAGGAACTGACATGCAGACACAAAACGCACACAGAGTCATTTCCGTTTTTTTTGCGCCCTCCACATACCGGCTGCAAAAAAATAATAAAAAAAAACACGGGACGGACACGGACACAAAAATACGTTTGCGTGCATGAGCCCTTAATGTGACCCTGTCTCTTTAAAAAAGAGCATCACAATGACTGAGTATTAGGGCTCATGAACAAGAACGTATTTTCTTTCAGTGTCTGTTTCGTTTTTTTGTGGACCGCATGCGGAACCATTCATTTCAATGGGTCCACAAAAAAAAGTCCATTCCGCATAAAAATAGAACATGTCCTATTATTGTCTGCATAATGGACAAGGATAGTCCTGTTCTATTAGGGGCGAGCTGTTCCACAAAATACGGAATGCACATGGACGTCATCTGTATTTTTTGCGGATTCATGTTTTGCGGACCGCAAAATACATACGGTTGTGTGCATGGGGCCTTAACCGTACTCTCTGCGGGATCTGCTTAATAATACCAGACAATGAAGGCTACATAAAACAGCGAACCAAAAAATGTAGCATTAGTTAGGAGCTTACTTTACACCAAATATTGGGACATTTTAACTGCATGGTAACTGTTAAGTTACAGCCCTTTAGAAAATGTCTCCACTGCGCTCTGCATTAAGGGAAAACTATGGCTGACACTGTTATGGGGGAGCTACATGGCCAGCAGGGTTATGGGGGCAATGTGTGTCCTGCAGCATTATGGCGGCACTGTGTGGCTTGCAGTATTATGGGGCAACTGTGCGGCCTGCAGCATTATGGGGGCACTGTGCGGCCTGCAGCATTATGGGGGCACTGTGAGGCCTGCAGCATTATGGGGGCACTGTGCGGCCTGCAGCATTATGGGAACAATGTGTGTCATGCAGCATTATGGGGCACTGTGAGGCCTGCAGCATTATGGGGCACTGTGAGGCCTGCAGCATTATGGGGGCACTGTGTGGCCTGCAGCATTATGGGGGCAATGTGTGTCCTGCAGCATTATGGCGGCACTGTGTGGCTTGCAGTATTATGGGGCAACTGTGCGGCCTGCAGCATTATGGGGGCACTGTGCGGCCTGCAGCATTATGGGGCACTGTGAGGCCTGCAGCATTATGGGGCACTGTGAGGCCTGCAGCATTATGGGGGCACTGTGAGGCCTGCAGCATTATGGGGGCACTGTGCGGCCTGCAGCATTATGGGAACAATGTGTGTCATGCAGCATTATGGAGGCACTGTGTGGCCTGCAGCATTATGGGGGCACTGTGTGGCCTGCAGCATTATGGGGGCACTGTGTGGCCTGCAGCATTATGGGGGCACTGTGTGGCCTGCAGCATTATGGGGGCACTGTGTGGCCTGCAGCATTATGGGGGCACTGTGTGGCCTGAAGCATTATGGGGGCACTGTGTGGCCTGCAGCATTATGGGGGCACTGTGTGGCCTGCAGCATTATGGGGGCACTGTGTGGCCTGCAGCATTATGGGGGCACTGTGTGGCCTGCAGCATTATGGGAACAATGTGCGTCCTGCAGCATTATGGGAACAATGTGTGTCATGCAGCATTATGGGAACAATGTGCGGCCTGCAGCATTATGGGGGCATTGTGCGGCCTGCAGTATTATGGGGGCACTGTGTGTCATGCAGCATTATGCGAACAATGTGTGTCATGCAGCATTATGGGGGCACTGTGCGGCCTGCAGCATTATGGGGGCACTGTGCGGCCTGCAGCATTATGGGGGCACTGTGCGGCCTGCAGCATTATGGGGGCACTGTGTGGCCTGCAGCATTATGGGGGCACTGTGCGGCCTGCAGCATTATGGGGGCACTGTGCGGCCTGCAGCATTATGGGGGCACTGTGTGGCCTGCAGCATTATGAGGGCACTGTGTGTCCTGCAGCATTATGAGGGCACTGTGCGGCCTGCAGCATTATGGGGGCACTGTGAGTCCTGCAGCATTATGGGGGCACTGTGTGTTCTGCAGTATTATGGGGGCACTGTGCGGCCTGCAGCATTATGAGGGCACTGTGCAGCCTGCAGCATTATGGGGGCACTGTGTGTCCTGCAGCATTATGGGGGCACTGTGCGGCCTGCAGCATTATGAGGGCACTGTGCAGCCTGCAGCATTATGGGGGCACTGTGTGTCCTGCAGCATTATGGGGGCACTGTGCGGCCTGCAGCATTATGGGGGCACTGTGCGTCCTGCAGTATTATGGGGGCACTGTGTGTCCTGCAGCATTATGGGGGCACTGTGCGTCCTGCAGTATTATGGGGGCACTGTGCGTCCTGCAGCATTATGGGGG
The DNA here is from genome assembly GCF_905171765.1 of Bufo bufo. Taxonomy (NCBI): domain Eukaryota; kingdom Metazoa; phylum Chordata; class Amphibia; order Anura; family Bufonidae; genus Bufo; species Bufo bufo. Next base: position 425,534,561 of record NC_053394.1, read on the forward strand.
CACTGTATGACTTACCGATCTTTTATCCGTGTCGGTTCCTTGCTGGCCTTGTAAACACGCGGTCAGTTTCTTGTGGGTGCTATGGGTGACCTGTTTAACCAGCTCCAGACGTTTCTCCACCTGTGGGGAGGCAGAAGGAATAAGCTCAGCTCCTCCTTGATGTAACATGGTGGGGGTGCTTTTACCCAACAGGTGACCCCATAACCGGCCAATGGTAGAACCAACAGGAAACCAAAATACTGAATGATGTCCCATTAATGTGCTGGCGGACGTAACCTGGTATGTGGTCACAGAGGTGGTGTACATATATGCGGGTGAGTCCACAGAGACACCTACCTGTAGTAGATCGTCACTCAGCACCTCTGTCTTCTCAGCCCTGAAAGAAAAGATGAAACATAAATTGTAGCGCCACACACTACATAAATAATACTGATAACCCAGCGCTGCACAAGTATGACGGCTCTATGCGGGGGAGGTCAGGAAATATTCCTAACATGATGGTAAATAACTCATTTTTTAGGGTAGGTACAAAGAGTAACGTGCCCGCTCTGCCATCTTCACCCACCACTGACGGTGTGGGATGGGAAGCGCGGCACTTCTATGAATTATCACGGGCTTTGTCATTGATCTGCAGTAACACCGCTGCGCGGCTGGTGCTCACCACAGTCAATGCGCCACGGAGGAGGTCACATCTGACTATGAGATATCCAAAAACAAGAATGAACCTGGATCGCACCTCCTCATGCTATGCTTAGATCTAATAACTGCTTCTCAGCGCAATTGATAGTATACCGCCCCCTATGTTGCATGAGGCATTACTACACATTTTGATCAAAAAGTATAAGCCCACGACAAGGTTGCCTCTTCGAGTGGAAACCTACTCTAAATTTGGCGCGGCACTGCATGGCGACCACCGGCACCACAGCACCGCACCAGCAGACGGCAGGACACCCCTGCTGCTTGGCGGTGCCACCCTGGCACTGGGCGCCACCAACCCACCAGCACATCAACAATGGCCGCCACGCAGGAACGCACCATGTGAACAGTTGTCAAAGCTCACCTTATCATATGCTCTCAGGAACTCCAGCTGGTAGACTATGAGATCCCCCAGACAAACACCATCATCACATAGACTGCACAGACTCACTGCCGTCCCCAAAGAGAACAGCGCACTTATTTACTGAAATACTCTGTGCTGCTATGCAAGTCTTGGTCTGTGACCTACAAGATCAGCATAATCCTCTCCTGAAATACTCTGTGCTGCTGAGGGCGACCCTGTTACTTCCACTATGTAACTCTCAGTCCTTGACCTCCACAAGATCAGCTCACCAGTCTGCTGAAATCCTCTGTGCTGCTGGGAGGACCCTGCTCTTGAAATGCTCTGTGCTTCTGGGAGGACCCTGCTCTTTCCACTATGTAACTCTCAGTCTGTAAGCTCCCACAAGATCAGCACACTCCTCTCCTGAAATCCTCTGTGCTGCTGGGAGGACCCTGCTTCTTCCACTATGTAACTCTCAGTCTGTGACGTCCACAAGATCAGCACACTCCTCTCCTGAAATCCTCTGTGCTGCTGGGAGGACCCTGCTTCTTCCACTATGTAACTCTCAGTCTGTGACGTCCACAAGATCAGCACACTCCTCTCCTGAAATCCTATGTGCTGCTGGGAGGACCCTGCTTCTTCCACTATTTAACTCTCAGTCTGTGACGTCCACAAGATCAGCACACTCCTCTCCTGAAATCATCTGTGCTGCTGGGAGGACCCTGCATCTTCCACTATGTAACTCTCAGTCTGTCACGTCCACAAGATCAGCGCACCTGTCTCCTGAAATCCTCTGTGCTGCTGGAAGGACCCTGCTCTTTCCACTACGTAACTCTCAGTCTGTAAGCTCCCACAAGATCAGCACACTCCTCTCCTGAAATCCTCTGTGCTGCTGGGAGGACCCTGCTTCTTCCACTATGTAACTCTCAGTCTGTAACCTTCCACAAGATCAGCACACTCCTCTCCTGAAATCCTCTGTGCTGCTGGGAGGACCCTGCTTCTTCCACTATTTAACTCTCAGTCTGTAACCTTCCACAAGATCAGCACACTCCTCTCCTGAAATACTCTGTGCTTCTGGGAGGATCTGCTTCTTCCACTATGTAACTCTCAGTCTGTGACGTCCACAAGATCAGCGCACCTGTCTCCTGAAATCCTCTGTGCTGCTGGAAGGACCCTGCTCTTTCCACTACGTAACTCTCAGTCTGTAACATCCCACAAGATCAGCACACTCCTCTGCTGAAATACTCTGTGCTGCTTAAAACCTCCTCACATCATTTCATTGCTGCCTCTTGCATTTCAGTCATCATCATCATCACATGTGCAGCTAGGTCTACCCCCCACAAGATCAGGATCTTCTTCTCCTGAAATACTCTGTTCTGCTTAGAATACCCTACCCGCCTCCTGCAAGATCTGCACATCCCACTTCTGAAATACTCTGCCCTTCTAGGAAAGGGCCCTGCTCCTATGTATGTCTGAGTTTATAATCCCACATAAGATCAGGACACTTGGTCCCTGAAATACTCTGTGCTGCTGGGGGATTCTGCTCCTACTGTTATATAGTTCCGCCTGTGACCGCCGTCGAGCCTCAGTGCTCCTCCCCACATCATGGCCCTCACAGGAGCGCCGCTGCCTTCTCAAAACAGCTGATTGGTGGGGGTTTGGGTAGTCGGACCCCCACCAATCGGAAAATCCTGGAAAACCCTTTTAAATACTCTGTGCTGCTGCTTCTGATTCCACTGTATAGGTCTATTAACAGCTAAATCAAGCTCATATATGAGTCTTCTGTGATAACAGGCAAGGGAAGATGCCAAGTGATTCTGCTCCTGGCAGTACAGAGCACTGCACAACGAGGGTCAGCGCCCACTAGTAGCCCCCATCCCGCCGGCGTCCCCTGCCGCTCGCCTTGTGTCACTATGTAGTAATCTCGCCACGCTTGGTAATTAGAGCAAATTAAAAAATATCAATGCGTCACGGCAGGACTGGGGAGGACTCATCCGGGAGGGGGCTGCAGGCTCCAGCCGTATCACACTCCAGCAGGCATCTTCTAAATGTCTAAGTGGAGGATGTCTGCCCCCCGGACACACGGCCCGGCTCACCACAAGCAGACATGAAGATCCAAAACCCTGTATTCCTGACATGGCGGAGATAGGAACCAGACAATGCAGCCCGGCACACGTGCTGCGCTGCTGAGAGGTGTATCTAAGCCCATCATGTGTGGTACTGTCTGCTGAGCTGGTGTATCTAATCCTATCAAGTGTGATACTGTCTGCTGAGCTATGTATCTAATCCTATCATGTGTGATACCATCTGCTGAGCTGTGTATCTAATCCTATCATGTGTGATACCATCTGCTGAGCTGTGTATCTAATCCTATCATGTGTGATACCGTCTGCTGAGCTGTGTATCTAATCCTATCATGTGTGATACTGTCTGCTGAGCTGTGTATCTAATCCTATCATGTGTGATACCGTCTGCTGAGCTATGTATCTAATCCTATCATGTGTGATACTGTCTGCTGAGCTGTGTATCTAATCCTATCATGTGTGATACCGTCTGCTGAGCTATGTATCTAATCCTATCATGTGTGATACCGTCTGCTGAGCTGTGTATCTAATCCTATCATGTGTGATACCGTCTGCTGAGCTATGTATCTAATCCCATCATGTGTGATACTGTCTGCTGAGCTGTGTATCTAATCCTATCCTGTGTGATACAGTCTGCTGAGCTGTGTATCTAACCCTGTCCTATGTGATACTGTCTGCTGAGAGGTGTATCTAACCCTATCCTATGTGATACTGTCTGCTGAGCTGTGTATCTAACCCTATCCTATGTGATACTGTCTGCTGAGCTGTCTATCTAAGACTATCATGATACTGTCTGCTGAGCCACTGTATCTAATCCTATCCTGTGTGATACTGCCTGCTGAGCTGTGTATCTAATCCTATCATGTGTGATACTGTCTGCTGAGCTGTGTATCTAACCCTATCCTATGTGATACTGTCTGCTGAGCTATGTATCTAATCCTATCCTGTGTGATACTGCCTGCTGAGCTGTGTATCTAATCCTATCATGTGTGATACTGCCTGCTGAGCTGTGTATCTAATCCTATCATGTGTGATACAGTCTGCTGAGCTGTGTATCTAATCCTATCCTGTGTGATACTGTCTGCTGAGCTGTGTATCTAATCCTATCATGTCTGATACTGTCTGCTGAGCTGTGTATCTAATCCTATCATGTGTGATACTGTCTGCTGAGCTGTGTATCTAATCCTATCATGTCTGATACTGTACACCAACCTGTGCATTTTATCCTACCATGTGTGATACTGTCGGCTGAGCTGTGTATCTAAGTCTATCATGTGTGATACTGCCTGCTAACTGATGTATCTAAAACTATCATGCGTGATGCTGTCTGATGAGTCAATGTATCTTTAAGCCTATCATGGGTGATACTGCCTACTAACTGGTGTACCTAAATCTATCATATCATTGCTGAGCTGCTGTATCTAAGTATTTCATGTGTGATACTATCAAAGCCTACCATGTGTGAGTGTCTGATGATTCAGTGTATCTAAGCCTACAATGTGTGATATTGTCTATGATACAGTGTATCTAAGCGTATCATGTGTGATATTCTTTGCTAAGCCGCTATATCTAAGCCTACCATGTGAGATACTGTCTGCCAATGCAGTGTATATAAGACTATGGTGTGATACTGTCTGCTGAGCTACAGTACAGTATCTAAACCTATCAGAAACAAGAAACACGTATGTCATAAATATATGAATAGAGGGCTTCCTACTGCTGACACCCCAACCCTGGGGTCAATGCTGACCAGACTGGAGACGTCCACAGAGACACTCCCTATTATAACGCATTGAGAAAAGAAATCCTAATCATAATATCCCTGGTCCTCTACACCACCATCTCATCGCGATCAAAGAGGTCTTAGTGGTATCAAAACCTCCAGAAAGTTTTTCTCTACAGAAAATTCCAGTAAAGAAATAAAAAGGCACGCTTTCATAAAATACATCCCAAAAAACATATTGACCAAAAACCAGTAATCAAACCTTCAAAGCAAAGTTCCCTACAGTCAATGGTCATATAAATTGTTTCATGTCCGTGATCACAGCTAAAGGTCAAGAAATAAATGACGTCTCCAATCATTGCTGCCTAACACCAGTCAGGTCCGCGCCTCCACTTCTAATAACCGGGCACAATGTGAACCAGTCAGCACTATTCACCAATATACAATGGCATGTTCACACATAAATGAAAGATGGATATAATAAAACTATCAGCAACCTGTCATAACGACTGCCCACTAAGAAGTAATGTAACTGCACTACATATACAGTAGATATAAAAAGTCTACACTCCCCTGTTAAAATGTCAGGTTTCTGTGATGTAAAAAAAATGAGACAAAGATAAATCATTTCAGAATAGGGCTGCAGTAAACGATTATTTAAGTAATCGAGTATTCTATCGATTATTTTTTACGAATAATCGAGTAATCTAATAAGAAAAACATTCTTAAAATAATGTATTGCTTTATAAAAATGTCCCCCTTTCCCAGTGCCATCAGTTCAGCAGCCCCTCCATGCCATGTTCCCCAGTGCCCCCATGATGGCACTGCCATCAGCCCCTCCATCCAAATTGCCATGATATCCCCCTTCCCCAGTGCCTCCTATGCCATCCACCATGTCCCCCAGTGCCATCAGATCAGCAGCCCCTCCATGCCATGTCCCCTAGTGCCCCCATGATGGCACTGCCATCAGCCCCTCCGTCCAGATTGCCATGATATCCCCCTTCCCCAGTGCCTCCATGCCATCCGCCATGTCCCCCACTCCCCCAGTGTCATCAGATCAGCAGCCCCTCCATGCCATGTCCCCCATTGCTCCCATGATGGCACTGCCATCAGCCCCTCCATGCCATCCAGATTGCCATGATCTCCACCTTCCCCAGTGCCTCCTATGCCATCCACCATGTCCCCCAGTGCCATCAGATCAGCAGCCCCTCCATGCCATGTCCCCTAGTGCCCCCATGATGGCACTCCCATTAGCCCCTCCATCCAGATTGCCATGATGTGCCCCCATGCCATCCACCATGTCCCCCACATCAACCTTCCGAGTGCCTAATCACAGGTGCCTCCATTAACCCCTCTTCCCCTCCCCCCCAATACTTTTATACATGGCAAATCATAGGTGCTCCCATTAACCCCTCTAACGCCAATAACTTTATACATGCCAAACCACAGCTGCCCACATTTCCCCATGCCAAATCACAGGTGCCACCAATTTACCAGCACCCCGCCCCCCCCCCCCCCACGCGCGCGCCTGCGCCTCTGCTAACTTTATACTTACCTTTCAGTACAGAGTGCGCCGACACACGGAGTCCGCAGGAGACGCGTCTTCATCCAAGCATGCACTGGGGACCTGACGTCACACACAGCGTCAGCCAGCGCACTGACGATGTGTGAACGCAAGGTCCTGCAGCGCGGTGCCGACGGGAGGCCACGGAGCGGTGAGTGAGAAGCTTAATTTCACTCACGCTCCGTGGTCATGTGATTTAAACGAATCCTCGATGCAGAAAAACTGCATCGAGGATTTTTTTGCCTCGATTAAATCGATGAATCGTTTCAGCCCTATTTCAGAACTTTTTCCACCTTTAATGTGACCTATAAACTGTACAACTCAATTGGAAAACAAACTGAAATCTTTTAGAAGGAGGGAAGAAAACAAAAAAAACTAAAATAATGTGGTTGCATAAGTGTGCACACCCTCTTATAACTGGGGATGTAGCTGTGTTCAGAATTAAGCAATCACATTCAGAATCCTGTCAGCATACACCGGCCATCATTTAAAGTGCCTCTGATTAACCCCAAATAAAGTTCTGCTGCTCTAGTTGGTCTTTCCTGAAATCTTCTTAGTCGCATCCCACAGCAGAAGCCATGGTCCACAGAGAGCTTCCAAAGCATGAGAGGGATCTCATTGTTAGAAGGTATAAGTCCGGAGAAGGGTACAAAAGAATTTCCAAGGCATTAGATCTACCATGGAACACAGCGAAGACCGTCATCATCAAGTGGAGAAGATATGGCACAACAGTGACATCACCAAGAACTGGACGTCCCTCCAAAATTGATGAAAAGACGAGAAGAAAACTGGTCTGGGAGGCGACCAAGAGGCCTACAGCAACATTAAAGGAGCTGCAGGAATATCTGGCAACTACTGGCTGTGTGGTACATGTGACAACAATCTCCCGTATTCTTCATATGTCTGGGCTATGCGGTAGAGTGGCAAGACGAAAGCCTTTTCTTACCAAGAAAAACATCCAAGCCAGGCAACATTTTGCAAAAACACATCTAAAGTCTCCCAAAAGCATGTGGGAAAAGGTGTTATGGTCTGATGAAACCAAGGTTGGACTTTTTGGCCATAATTCCAAAAGATATGTTTGGCGCAAAAACAACACTGCACATCACCAAAAGAACACCATCCCCACAGTGAAGCATGGTGGTGGCAGCATCATGCCAAGGGGCTGTTTGTCTTCAGCTGGAACTGGGGCCTTAGTTAAGCTAGAGGGAATTATGAACAGTTCCAAATACCAGTCAACATTGGCACAAAACCTTCAGGCTTCTGCTAGAAAGCTGAACATGAAGAGGAACTTCATCTATCAGCATGACAACGACCCAAAGCATACATCCAAATCAACAAAGGAATGGCTTCACCAGAAGAAGATTAACTCCTTAAGGACACAGCCTTATTTCACCTTAAAGGGACACTGACAGGCCGATTAAGCATACTTAGCTGTATATATGCATGCACAGGTCTTCCATTGAGTATTAAAAACATATAAGTCTAACCCCTGTCCACCTTATGAATACTGCAAAATGATGTTATATAACCTGAAGAAATCGCTCGTCTTTCTGCCCAAGGGGCGGCGTCTCAGCTTAACTTCTGCCCAGCCAGCCGCCCCCCAACCGCCGTTTTGAAGCGCCGCCCAGCTCATCAATATTGACTTCGCTGGGCGGCTTCTGCTGTCCCCGACGTTCTGAGATCCGGCGCATGCCCAATAGAGATCCGGCGCATGCCCAATATTAAGCTATGGGCATCGGACTCACTTTCAGCTTCTGCGCATGCGCCCAGCACCCATAGCTTTCTATTGGGCATGCGCCGGATCTCGGAACGTCGGGGACAGCAGAAGCCGCCCAGCGAAGTCAATATTGATGAGCTGGGCGGCGCTTCAAAACGGCGGTTGGGGGGCGGCTGGCTGGGCAGAAGTTAAGCTGAGACGCCGCCCCTTGGGCAGAAAGACGAGCGATTTCTTCAGGTTATATAACATCATTTTGCAGTATTCATAAGGTGGACAGGGGTTAGACTTATGTTTTTAATACTCAATGGAAGACCTGTGCATGCATATATACAGCTAAGTATGCTTAATCGGCCTGTCAGTGTCCCTTTAAGTGCTGATAACTTTAAAACGCTTTGACTTCTCCAGACCATTCTGAGATTGTTTTTTCGTCACATATTGTACTTCATGACAGTGGTAAAATGGAGTAAAAAAATTATTTTTATTTACAAAAAAATACCAAAATTTGCCAAAAATTTGGAAAAATTAGCAAATTTCCAAGTTTAAATTTCTCTACTTCTATAATACATAGTACTACCTACAAAAATAGTTATTACTTTACATTCCCCATATGTCTACTTCATGTTAGGATCATTTTGGGAATGACATTTTATTTTTGGGGGATGTTACAAGGCTTAGAAGTTTAGAAGTAAATCTTGAAATTTCTCAGAAATTTTCAAAAACCAACTTTTTAAAGGACCAGTTCAGGTCTGAAGTCACTTTGTGACTACACCCCTCAAGGTATTCAAAACAGATTTTTACAAACGTTGTTAACCCTTTAGGAGTTCCACAAGAATTAATAGAAAATAGATACAATTTCAAAATTTCACTTTTTTGGCAGATTTTCCATTTTAATATATTTTTTCCAGTTACAAAGCAAGGGTTAACAGCCAAACAAAACTCAATATTTAATGGCCCTGATTCTGTAGTTTACAGAACCACCCCATATGTGGTCGTAAACTGCTGTACGGGCACACGGCAGGGCGCAGAAGGAAAGGAATGCAATACGGTTTTTGGAAGGCAAATTTTGCTGGACTGTTTTTTTTTTTACACCATGTCCCATTTGAAGCCCCCCTGATGCACCCCTAGAGTAGAAACTCCAAAAAAGTGACCCCATTTTAGAAACTACGGGATAGGGTGGAAGTTTTGTTGGTACTAGTTTAGGGTACATATGATTTTTGGTTGCTCTATATTACACTTTTTGTGAGGCAAGGTAACAAGAAATAGCTGTTTTGGCACAGTTTTTTTTATTTATTTACAACATTCATCTATTTTTATAGAACAGGTTGTCACGGACGCGGCGATACCTAATATGTATACAATTTTTTTTATTTATGTAAGTTTTACACAATGATTTCATTTTTGAAACAAAAAATATCATGTTTTAGTGTTTCCATAGTCTGAGAGCCATAGTTTTTTCAGTTTTTCGGCGATTATCTTAGGTAGGGTCAAATTTTTTGCGGGATGAGATGACGGTTTGTATTGGCACTATTTTGGGGTGCATATGACTTTTTGATCGCTTGCTATTACACTTTTTGTGATGTAAGATGACAAAAAATGGCTTTTTTTTACACAGTTTTTTTTTTATTTTTTTTTTATTTTTACGGTGTTCATCTGAGGGGTTAGGTCATGTGATATTTTTATAGAGCCGGTTCATATGGATGCGGCGATAGCTAATATGTATACTTTTTATTTATTTATGTAAGTTTTACACAATAATATCATTTTTAAAACAAAAAAAATATGATGCTTTAGTGTCTCCAAATTCTGAAAGCCATAGTTTTTTTATTTTTTGGCGATTGTCTCAGGTAGGGGGAAATTTTTTTGCGGCATGAGGCGACGGTTAGATTGGTACTATTTGGTGGGCGTACGCCTTTTTGATCGCTTGCTGTTGTACTTTTTGTGATGTAAAGTGACAATTTTTTTTTTATTTAGCACAGTTTTTATTTTTTACGGTGTTCATCTGAGGGGTTAGATCATGTGATATGTTTATAGAGCCAGTCGATACGCACGCAGCGATACCTAATATGTCTTCTTTTTTTTTCTCCTATTTTTGACCTATTTTTTTTTTTACTTTATTTGGGGAAAATGACGTTTTTGTTTATTTTTACTTGAAACTTAAAATTTTTTGGGGGGAAACTTAATTTTTTTAAACTTTTTTTTTTCACTTTATTTTTTGTCCCAATTTGGAACTTGAACTTTTGGGGGTCTGATCCTTTACAATGCATTCCAATACTTCTGTGTTGGAATGCATTGGCTGTATGAGTAATACAGTGAGTATTACTCATACAGCTTCCGGACTGTGAGATCCAGGGGGCTGGATCTCACAGGCTCGTCACCGGAAGGCAGCGCAGATGCCTCAGTAAGGCATCGCGCTGCCTTCCATGCCATCGGGTCCCCCCCACAGCCCCATGGGGACCCGATGGTACCACCGCCGCTGCCCGCACAATAAAAAGCCGCAAACCGCAGGTCTGAATTGACCTGCGGTTTGCGGCGATCGCCGACATGGGGGGGGGGTCACAGGACCCCCCCGCGCATTTAGCCGAGGTGCCTGCTTCTGATCACCGCCCGCCGCGGCGGTGATCGGAAATACACAGGGCGTACAGGTACGCCCTGTGTCCTTAAGTACCAGGACATAAGGGCGTACCTGTATGCCCTGTGTCCTGAAGAGGTTAAAGTTTTGGAATGGCCCAGCCAGAGCCCAGACCTGAATCAGATAGAAAATCTGTGGGGTGATCTGAAGAGGGCTGTGCATAGGAGATGCCCTCGCAAACTGACAGATTTGGAGTGTTTTTGCCAAGAAGAGTGGACAAATCTTGCCAAGTCAAAATGTGCCATGCTGATAGACTCATACCCAAAATGACTGCGTGCTGTAATAAAATCAAAAGGTGCTTCAATAAAGTATTAGTTTAAGGGTGTGCACACTTATGCAACCATATTATTTTATTTTTATATATTTTTTCTTCCCTCTACCTAAAAGATTTCAGTTTGTTTTTCAATTGAGTTGTACAGTTTATAGGTCACATTAAAGGTGGAAAAAGTTCTGAAATGATTTATCTTTGTCTCATTTATTTACATCACAGAAACCTGACATTTTAACAGGGGTGTGTAGACTTTTTATATCCACTGTATATACAAGAATACAACCGCTATAATACTGCCTCCTATGTACAAAAATATAACTACTATAATACTGCCTCCTATGTACAAGAATATAACTACTATAATACTGCTCCTATGTACAACAATATAACTACTATAATACTGTCTCGTATGTACAAGAATATAACCGCTATAATACTGCCTCCTATGTACAAGAATATAACTACTATAATACTGCTCCTATGTACAAGAATATAACTACTATACTACTGCCTCCTATGTACAAGAATATAACTACTATAATTACTGCCCCCTATGTACAAGAATATAACTATTATAATACTGCTCTTGTGTACAAGAATATAACTACTATACTACTGCCTCCTATGTACAAGAATATAACTACTATAATACTGCCTCCTATGTACAAGAATATAACTACTATAATACTGCTCCTATGTACAAGAATATAACTACTATAATACTGCCTCCTATGTACAAGAATATAACTACTATAATACTGCTCCTATGTACAAGAATATAACTACTATAATACTGCTCCTATGTACAAGAATATAACTACTATAATACTGATCCTATGTACAAGAATATAACTACTATAATACTGCTCCTATGTACAAGAATATAATTACTATAATACTGCTCCTATGTACAAGAATATAATTACTATAATACTGCTCCTATGTACAAGAATATAACTACTGTAATACTGCTCCTGTGTACAAGAATATAACTACTATAATACTGCTCCTGTGTACAAGAATATAACTACTATAATACTGCTCCTATGTACAGGAATATGACTACTATAATACTGCTCCTATGTACAAGAATGAAACTACTATAATACTGCTCCTATGTACAAGAATATAACTACTATAATACTGCTCCTATGTACATAGGGTGTGGCAGTTTTATTGGTCACTATCCACACTATGTACAAGAATAAGGACCATGATGAGGTATGAACAATAATGTATTACATACGATGCATTCCTGATGAAGACACTGTAAGGCTGTGGGCAATGTTTCGTTTGGGGGCCGAGTTTCGAAACTCGTTTGTGTTTCTAGCTGGAATATTTCTGTTCACTCGCCAGCCAGGGGCCTAAAAAAAAATTCTGTGTCAGAGAAGAATATGACACATGATGCTGGTCTCTTCCCGAGCAGCGCTGAGCAGGCGCTCATGTGGCTATCCTCCGCCATTCTCCGAATCTCTCCTGTCAAACTGCATCAGCTCGATAAGCCGTGAAGACTGCACAGTGTGGGGGAGCCAAGATCCTGGCTGTGCACTCTCGTGCCTGTAGGAGAATGGAGGATTCTGGGAAGAGTGAGTGTCTCTGCCGCCCTGTATGAAGCTAAGTGAATGGGACAGGACGTCATTGTGCTGAGCTTTGTGTGATCGTCTTATGTGATGGCCCGCGGAGGGGGAGAAGACAGCGGCTATTAAGGAATAGATGTACTTCGACTTTGTTAATGTCTTTTTTTATTGTTGTTGGAGAGAATTGTGACTGTATGCCATGAGCTTACATCACATCACACCTGCAGAGCGAGATACTGTACGTAAAATGCCATCAGGCCGTCAATGCGAAGGTCGACTTCAAAAACGTGTTGGATTTCTCAAAGACGTAGAAATGAAAATCTGTAACTCGCATTTCTAAGGTGCACGTGCCAGCGAACCCCCAATAGACCCTGTGATTCATTAAAGCTAATACAAAGAATTCCAAAAGGAATCCATGGAGACATTAAATCTGATGTGCAGTGCAAAATCAACTCAAAATCAGAACAGAATATTTACTCCTCATACAAATGGGAAGAATTAACTCCTTTCACTTACATAAGATGTGGAACATCAAGCAAATCTGTCAGGATTTAAATGCAGGAATGTTGTCATGTTGTCAATATACTAAATACATTAATATGTTATAGTGGGTTGGGATGGCTCTCCCTCCGACCAACAAGGAATGGGTGCTCCCCCTAAAAAGGATTTACCCCAATCTTATAAGGAATACGAAATGAATAAAATTAGTGGGGCACACCTGCATCCGGAATTAACACAGAGCGCTGATCATTAATACTGCTAATATTATTTATTGCATATGAACATAAAATATCAAAATTTACAATACTTCTAAAAAATAACAATAAAATACCACTATAGATATAGGGTAGTATATTACTAAAACTGATGTAACCGTTCCAAGGGATTGGATGAGTGCGCGATTGTAATACTGTGGTTGGGTATGGTTACCAACAGTCTTGTGGGTTACTGCTGGATTGTGACCAATACGCTGTTTTAATAAATAGCCGAAAACCCGGAATACTATTGCCTTAAACAGTGAGTAATATAGCTTGAACTAATAATGGTGTAGTAGCAGATGGTCACGATATATAGATACGAATACACACCCAATAAACTGAGAGGAAATTATCCTCATTTGTAAAGCATTGTCTATACTGGAACTTCCAACATCTATAAATCGCTGTAAAAACTGTCGACATAAAGGGGAACCACGCACACCACAAGTGCACCAAACTCGGCTATTTATTAAAACAGCGTATTGGTCACAATCCAGCAGTAACCCACAAGACTGTTGGTAACCATACCCAACCACGGTATTACAATCGCGCACTCATCCAATCCCTTGGAACAGTTACATAAATTTTAGTAATATACTACCCTATATCTATAGTGGTATTTTATTGTTATTTTATAGAAGTATTGTCAATTTTGTTATTTTATGTTCATATGCAATAAATAATATTAGCAGTATTAATGATCAGCGCTCTGTGTTAATTCCGGATGCAGGTGTGCCCCACTAATTTTATTAATTAAATACATTAATAGTTACTTATAAAAGTTACTGACTTATGTACACACATTCATTTACTAAACCGCCCAATTCTGGGCAGTATTTTATTGTAACAGTTATAGTTTCGAACACAGAAGGCAGTACTATAGAAGTTCTATTATTGCACATAGAGGGTAGTATCCGTGACAATATTCTTGTACATAGGAGGCAGTAATATAGTAGTTATATTCTTGTACATAGGAGACAGTATTATAGTAGTTATATTCTTGTACATAGGAGGCAGTATTATAGTAGTTATATTCTTGTACATAGGAGGCAGTATTATAGTAGTTATATTCTTGTACATAGGAGACAGTATTATAGTAGTTATATTATTGTACATAGGAGCAGAATTATAGTAGTTATATTCTTTATCAAATTTCTTTTTATTTGAGAAAAATACACAGTCATGTAGAAAGTCATGCATCGTGTATCCAGACGCAGCTGGATAAGTGCATAGTCAGCAAACACATTATATTCAAGATGATTGCATACACGACTTCAGATAATGGAGTGAAATATGTAAACAAATAACTGATGAGGGGGGGCTATGACAAGACAAAGGAAGGTGGGTTGGGGGAGAGAGGGGAGGGGAAGAGTTGGATGTCAATCAAAATCTTAAGTCAAGACATATCTAAGCCTAGAATTTGCGGTATAGCTTCCAGGGAGACCATAGTTTTACAAAAACTGCTCTAGAGTGATTTTCCCAGTGGGCTAGTTCTTCAAACCGATATAGTTGGTCAGTTTTTTCCGTCCACATCAAGAACGAGGGAGCTGATTCATTTTTCCACAATAGAGGGATCAGCAGTCGAGCTGCTGTAATAAGCATGGTTTGTAGATTATACTTTGAGGGGGTTAGCGTGCCATTTGGACACCAGAGCAGCAGGAGTTTTGCATCTAAGGTAATCTGGCTATTACATACATATCCTGTTTATAGCTGCTTCTACTTCAACCCAAAACGGTTTTATTTTCTCGCAGCTCCACCAAATATGAGATAAAGAACCAATGTCTCCTCCACACCTCCAGCAACTGTTTGGGATAGCGGGATTGAGCTTGTGAAGGAATTCCGGTGTCTTATACCATCTTGTAAGTAATTTATAAGAGTTTGCCTGTATTCTAATACAACGGTTGAAACCATGTGAGTGTGTGAGGATGAACGCTTTTTCAGGTTCTGTCAGGGACAGGGACAGCTCCTTCTCCCAGGCTGCAAGGAACCACAGATCTGGAGGTGCGGAGGAGAGTAGCTCCTTGTAGAATGTGGAGAGAGGTTTCTTGGGGCGATGGGCGTTAGAGATTTTCCCCTCTAACCAAGAGGGATCTACCGTAGGCCTGGGAAAAGATTCCAAAAGCGCCAAATCTTTCTTAAAAGCCATGAGCGCAAGGAAAGAGGCTCCCTGAACCCTAGGGATTTCATATATTTTACTCCAATTTAAGGCACCTGATACAGTTATGATGTCTTTCAGTTTAAAGTTAGATAGTAAAGCCCAAATTCCTGTTGCATCAGAGGTGGTAGGGTGAACGTGTGCCTGCAGCAGCTCTAAGGGGAGACTCAAGCTTGGGAACCTAAGGGTCGAGGACCCATATAGTTTAGTCCATTCCAATAACAGACCTTTCCATATGGGCGAGGTAAACTTATTATTAGCAGTACATTTGCGTACGCCCCATAGAACTAACTTGTCCCTATATGAAAGCAAATCACACTCCAGTCGGGAGACAAGGCCGAGAGGGCGCCAAGAGATGAGGCTCAAAGCTCTGTTCAGCATCGATGCTTTATAGTAAAGGTAGATGTCGGGTAGGCCAAAGCCTCCCAACCTTCTCTCCCGAGTGAGAGTGGCATAAGCCAACCTAGGGGTCTTACCAGACCAAACAAAGGTTGAGATGACCCTGCGGACCTCCACAAAGAAAGAATGGGGTAGCCAGATAGGGAGTGTTTGGATGAGATAGAGCAGTCTGGGGATAATAAAAGCTTTAATGAAGTTTTTCCGCCCAATCCAAGAGATAAACGGAAGTTTTAGAGGGTGTAAGTGTGCTCTAATGGATTTCAGTAAGGGGACATAATTTAACTCGAAAAGATCTTCTGGTTTTGCTGAGATATGGGTACCTAGAAAAGGGATTGACTTAGTGGCCCACGAAAAAGCAGCGGAGCCTTTAAGCGTGTTTACAGTAGCGGATGGGCAAGAAATATTCAGGGCCTGTGACTTAGTATAATTGATCTTAAAATTTGAGACCGCTCCATATTCTTCAAAAAGGGCTTGAAGTCTGGGGAAAGAGGTTAGAGGGTTGGACGTTATGACCAAAAGGTCGTCTGCAAAAGCGGCCGTTAGATGGGTATGCGACCCCAAGGTGATCCCCTTAATGTCCGGATCTTGCCTGATCCTGGCCAGCAGGGTCTCCATGACAATAACAAAGAGGGCAGGTGAGAGTGGGCACCCCTGCCTCGTCCCATTAGTAATGGGAAAAGCTGGAGAGAGTGTCCCATTAATCCGTATTCTGGCAGAGGGGAGCGAATAAAGTGAGAAAATGGATTGGATGAACTGGTCCGGAAGGCCGAACTTCGACAGTGCCCGAGACATGAATTGCCAGCTGATCCTGTCAAAGGCCTTCTCTGCGTCTGTACTGAGAAGAGCTAAGGGTATTGAGTGCTGACGAGCATGCGTGATCAATTGTATGACACGGACCGTATTCTCACTCCCCTGCCTGCCAGAGACGAACCCCACCTGCTCCTCGTTGATAATGCCAGGGAGAACCGACTGAATCCGTTGAGCCAAAATTTTGGCCCACCACTTCACATCAGTATTTAGAAGCGAGATAGGACGGTAACTCCCGCAATTTAGGGGGTCCTTATTTTCCTTGTGGATTACCGTGATATGGGCTGAAAGCGATTGGGGAGGGAGGGAGCCCCCTTGGAGTAAATAGTTACATAAGGTATTAAAATGGGGAATTAGGGTCTGCTTAAAGGTTTTGTAATAAGAGATGGTAAGACCATCAGGGCCTGGGCTTTTCCCCGAGGGTATGGAGGAGAGAACCTTACCAATTTCATCGTCTGTGATAGGAGATAGGAGCTGGGCTGACTGAGCGGGGGAAATAGTAGGTAGCTGGAGGGAGGAGAGAAACTTCTCAGATGCCTCGCCTAATTGAGCTGGTGACATATTATCTGGTGTTTTAAGGTTGTATAGGTCCCTATAGAAGGCACAGAAGGTCTTTGCTATGTCTGGAGTTCCTTTATGAAGGACGCCTTTGTCATCTTTAACTGCAGCAATAAAGGAGTCCGTGTTTTGTTTCTTCACTAAAGCGGACATTAGCCTATTCCCTTTATCCCCGTGCGCATATGAGCGGAACTTGGCTCTAAGTAACAGTTTAGCTGACGTGACATTTAGCAGGTTCTTGAGCTTAGTACGGGCTTCTGAGAGCTCCAAGGCACAGCTAAGGGCCTGGGAGGCTTTGTGCGTTAGCTCTAGAGCCTGAATCTGGGAGAGAAGTGTCGCCACAGCCTGATCCCGTTGTTTCTTAATATGTGCACCTAAGGCTATTAGTTCTCCTCTCAGGACCGCTTTATGGGTTTCCCAAATAATGGACGGGGAGGGAGCATCAGGGCCTGAGGTATTAGATGTGAAGAAATCCGTTATGATAGAAGATAGTTTAGCAGCATGGGAGGGGTCTGAGATAATGGTCTCATTAATGCGCCAATTCCATTCCCTCTTTGGGAGGTCCAGCAGGGACATACTCAAAAATACCGGAGCGTGGTCAGACAGGGTGATGTTCCCTAGATGGGAATTGATAACTCTATTAGCACAGGATTTAGATAAAAATAGGTAGTCTAATCTGTGATAGGACAATTTAGCAGCTGAATAGAAGGAAAAGTCCCTACCAGTAGGATTTGTGGTGCGCCAGATATCTAGGACTCCTAACCTCTGTAGGGCTATCTTAAGGCGCCGCAACCGGGCATGTGTAATGGCAGACTTCCCATTAGAAGAATCTAATGCAGGATCAAGATAGTAGTTATATTCTTGTACATAGGAGGCAGTATTATAGTAGTTATATTCTTGTACATAGGAGCAGTATTATAGTAGTTATATTCTTGTACATATGAGCAGTATTATAGTAGTTATATTCTTGTACATAGGAGGCAGTATTATAGTAGTTATATTCTTGTACATAGGAGGCAGTATTATAGTAGTTATATTCTTGTACATAGGAGCAGTATTATAGTAGTTATATTCTTGTACATAGGAGGCGGTATTATAGTAGTTATAATCTTGTACATAGGAGCAGTATTATAGTAGTTATATTCTTGTACATAGGAGCAGTATTATAGTAGTTATATTCTTGTACATAGGAGCAGTATTATAGTAGTTATATTCCTGTACATATGGGCAGTATTATAGTAGTTATATTCTTGCACATAGGAGCAGTATTATAGTAGTTATATTCTTGTACATAGGAGGCAGTATTATAGTAGTTATATTCTTGTACATAGGAGCAGTATTATACTAGTTATATTCTTGTACATAGGAGGCAGTATTATAGTAGATATATTCTTGTACATAGGAGCAGTATTATAGTAGTTATATTCTTGTACATAGGAGGCGGTATTATAGTAGTTATATTCTTGTACATAGGAGGCAGTATTATAGTAGTTATATTCTTGTACATAGGAGGCAGTATTATAGTAGTTATATTCTTGTACATAGGAGCGGTATTATAGTAGTTATATTCTTGTACATAGGAGGCAGTATTATAGTAGTTATATTCTTGTACATAGGAGCAGTATTATACTAGTTATATTCTTGTACATAGGAGGCAGTATTATAGTAGATATATTCTTGTACATAGGAGGAGTATTATAGTAGTTATATTCTTGTACATAGGAGGCAGTATTATAGTAGTTATATTCTTGTACATAGGAGGCAGTATTATAGTAGTTATATTCTTGTACATAGGAGCAGTATTATAGTAGTTATATTCTTGTACATAGGAGGCGGTATTATAGTAGTTATATTCTTGTACATAGGAGGCAGTATTATAGTAGTTATATTCTTGTACATAGGAGGCAGTATTATAGTAGTTATATTCTTGTACATAGGAGCGGTATTATAGTAGTTATATTCTTGTACATAGGAGTCAGTATTATAGTAGTTATATTCTTGTACATAGGAGTCAGTATTATAGTAGTGTGGGGACTCGCTCTGGTAGACAGGATTAGCAGACGCAGTATAAAGGCAACAACAAGTTCTTTAGATCAAACAGTTCAGTGTTTTATTCACACTTTAGGCAAGTGACAAAACAAGCAGTCATATTCAAACAAAAAGTCACCTTGCGGTGTTGATGGTAATTCACACCATGGAGCAATTCTGCCTCAAAGAGTCCTTGCTGATAGCAGCACCAACCTGTTTTCACGCCAAACAAGTAGCAAGCCTTCATCCAGACACAAGGCTCCCAGATCCCAACACAGAGACCTGGCTTTTGAGCCCAGCTGCTTATTTAAGGACAGCCAGGTGCTGCCAAAACCCGGATCGGCATTTAAAATCCGGTCCGGTATTTGACCTCACCTGGCTGTAAATCAGCCTAGCAACACATGCCGAGAGGAAAATACCTGTTTTCCCAGACCAAACCTCTCACTGTGTCACAGTAGTTATATTATTGTACATAGGAGTAGTATTATAGTAGTTATTTTCTTATACATAGGAGCAGTAGTACAGTATATTCTTGTACATAGGCAGTAGTATTATAGTAATTATATTTTTGTACATAGGCAGTAGTATTATAGTAATTAAAAGAAATACTAAAAATTTTTAGTAAAAAAAACTATTATCAGACCCTAGCCTAGCCTAAAGGGACCCCGCCCCCTCTTAGTGGTAACGGTTTGTTTATTTATTTACCACACTCTTAATACAAATCACTCGGCGATGTCATAATAATCTGGATCTGATGATTGGACTCATTACTAAATAATCAGGCACAGAATACAACAGTTCATCTGAAGATCTGTTCCCAGTCTCCATAAGTGACACAGTGGAAGGAGCCAACTTCAGAAAATGAACTTCAGTTCAATTAATTATTGGCCAACTCACAGCTCACGCTTTCATGGCAGATTCTCCTAATTTATTGGCCTGAGAAGGCGAGCATTTTGCTTTATTTCCATACGCCTTTTTGGGATAATTCGAGGCTGCTAGAAATTGTGAGTGCGGTAGATTAGACGCCAAACAAAAGCAACAAGGAATAAGCGAGCACAAACAAAGCACAAAGAGGCTAAATGAATCGGAGCTGGAAACAAAAAACTTATATGAATGAGCTGATTAAACAGTAATTGTGTAACGTTTAAAGAGGTTTTATGTTTTTATGTAAATAAATGTTATCAATAAGGCAAATTCTACAAATTTCTGATATATGATTTGTTTCCATTTTTCAAAATCTCTGCTTGCTGCCAATTAATGGTAGAATTCCTGTTTGCAGAGGAATGTACAGAAATAGTCGTTTATAGGACTTTATTCATATGGGCGCAGCTTTAAGAGTGTCAGTTACATGTCATATCAGCAACAGTCCTGGGTCTGTCCTCTCGGACACTTATTATTGGCTTCAGTACTTGTGAGAGTCAGCAATGAAGCTTCTGACTGTGACAACCACAGATGCACCGATTCCATAGACAGGTTACCCCACAAGCGTATCCTAGTCACAGATCAAAATAGTGTTCTAATCAGAGATGCATTCATACTACGTCTGCATTAGGAGCGATAATGTATAATTATAATCACAAACAGATCCTCCATAACAGTGTCATCCACAGATCCCCCCCATAACAATGCGTCATCCACAGATCCCCCATAACAATGCGTCATCCACAGATCCCCCATAACAATGCGTCATCCACAGATCCCCCATAACAATGCGTCATCCACAGATCCCCCATAACAATGCGTCATCCACAGATCCCCCATAACAATGCGTCATCCACAGATCCCCCATAACAATGCGTCATCCACAGATCCCCCATAACAATGCGTCATCCACAGATCCCCCATAACAATGCGTCATCCACAGATCCCCCATAACAATGCGTCATCCACAGATCCCCCACAACAATGCGTCATCCACAGATCCCCCATAACAATGCATCAGCCACAGATCCCCCATAACAATGCGTCATCCACAGATCCCCCATAACAATGCGTCATCCACAGATCCCCCATAACAATGCGTCATCCACAGATCCCCCATAACAATGCGTCATCCACAGATCCCCCATAACAATGCGTCATCCACAGATCCCCCATAACAATGCGTCATCCACAGACCCCCCATAACAATGCGTCATCCACAGATCCCCCATAACAATGCGTCATCCACAGATCCCCCATAACAATGCGTCATCCACAGATCCCCCATAACAATGCGTCATCCACAGATCCCCCATAACAATGTGTCCTCCACAGATCCCCCATAACAATGCGTCATCCACAGATCCCCCATAACAATGCGTCATCCACAGATCCCCCATAACAATGCGTCATCCACAGATCCCCCATAACAATGTGTCCTCCACAGATCCCCCATAACAGTGTCCTCCACAGATCCCCCATAACAGTGTGACATTTTGACTATACATAATCAGAACCTCTCCTATATAAGAGATTGCCATCATCAAATCAACTGTTTGTTGAAGCATAGGGCGTAAACCCAATACTCCTTAATGCAGTAAAAAAGAAACTGTTTTAATCAAATTAAGACGAGATCCCCCTTCCTCCTTAAACAAAGCAAGTGAATCAGTGTCTGCCATTACATACAATTTGCCGGGCCAGGCAGAAAATTCCCAGCTGTGTGCTGAGCGCTGGACAGTTCCGCCAGCTGTATACATGGATCACATTGTAATTACTCCTCCTATATATTACAATATATAAATCTGGTGGATCAGTTCAACCATAGTGGTCCATATCACTATATACAAGAGATACCCAGGTTATACCAGCATGGTCCATATCACTATATACAAGAAGATGTATAACTTACACCAGCTGTACATATATAATTATATACAGGAGATACCCAGGTTATACCAGCATGCTCCATATCACTATATACAAGAAGATGTATAACTTATACCAGCTGTACATATATAATTATATACAAGAGATACCCAGGTTATACCAGCATGGTCCATATCACTATATACAAGAAGATGTATAACTTATACCAGCTGTACATATATAATTATATACAGGAGATGCTCAGGTTATACCAGCATGGTCCATATCACTATATACAAGAAGATGTATAACTTATACCAGCTGTACATATATAATTATATACAGGAGATACCCAGGTTATACCAGCATGGTCCATATCACTATATACAAGAAGATGTATAACTTATACCAGCTGTACATATATAATTATATACAGGAGATACCCAGGTTATACCAGCATGGTCCATATCACTATATACAGTCGTGGCCAAAAGTTTTGAGAATTACATAAATATTGGAAATTGGAAAAGTTGCTGCTTAAGTTTTTATAATAGCAATTTGCATATACTCCAGAATGTTATGAAGAGTGATCAGATGAATTGCATAGTCCTTCTTTGCCATGAAAATTAACTTAATCCCAAAAAAAACTTTCCACTGCATTTCATTGCTGTCATTAAAGGACCTGCTGAGATCATTTCAGTAATCGTCTTAACTGGAGATCATTATGTCAGGCTGATTGGGTTAAAATGGCAGACTTGACATGTTAAAAGGAGGGTGATGCTTGAAATCATTGTTCTTCCATTGTTAACCATGGTGACCTGCAAAGAAACACGTGCAGCCATCATTGCGTTGCATAAAAATGGCTTCACAGGCAAGGATATTGTGGCCACTAAGATTGCACCTCAATCAACAATTTATAGGATCATCAAGAACTTCAAGGAAAGAGGTTCAATTCTTGTTAAGAAGGCTTCAGGGCTTCCAAGAAAGTCCAGCAAGCGCCAGGATCGTCTCCTAAAGAGGATTCAGCTGCGGGATCGGAGTGCCACCAGTGCAGAGCTTGCTCAGGAATGGCAGCAGGCAGGTGTGAGCGCATCTGCACGCACAGTGAGGCGAAGACTTTTGGAAGATGGCCTGGTGTCAAGAAGGCCAGCAAAGAAGCCACTTCTCTCCAAAAAAAACATCAGGGACAGATTGATCTTCTGCAGAAAGTTTGGTGAATGGACTGCTGAGGACTGGGGCAAAGTCATATTCTCCGATGAAGCCTCTTTCCGATTGTTTGGGGCATCTGGAAAAAGGCTTGTCCGGAGAAGAAAAAGTGAGCGCTACCATCAGTCCTGTGTCATGCCAACAGTAAAGCATCCTGAGACCATTCATGTGTGGGGTTGCTTCTCATCCAAGGGAGTGGGCTCACTCACAATTTTGCTCAAAAACACAGCCATGAATAAAGAATGGTACCAAAACACCCTCCAACAGCAACTTCTTCCAACAATCCAACAACAGTTTGGTGAAGAACAATGCATTTTCCAGCACGATGGAGACCGTGCCATAAGGCAAAAGTGATAACTAAGTGGCTCGGGGACCAAAACGTTGACATTTTGGGTCCATGGCCTGGAAACTCCCCAGATCTTAATCCCATTGAGAACTTGTGGTCAATCCTCAAGAGGCGGGTGGACAAACAAAAACCCACTAATTCTGACAAACTCCAAGAAGTGATTATGAAAGAATGGATTGCTATCAGTCAGGAATTGGCCCAGAAGTTGATTGAGAGCATGCCCAGTCGAATTGCAAAAGGTCTTGAAAAAGAAGGGCCAACACTGCAAATACTGACTCTTTGCATAAATGTCATGTAATTGTCGATAAAAGCCTTTGAAACGTATGGAGTGCGTGTAATTATATTTCACTACATCACAGAAACAACTGAAACAAAGATCTAAAAGCAGTTTAGCAGCAAACTTTGTGAAAACTAATATTTGTGTCATTCTCAAAACTTTTGGCCACGACTGTACAAGAAGATGTATAACTTATACCAGCTGTACATATATAATTATATACAGGGGATACCCAGGTTATACCAGCATGGTCCATATCACTATATACAAGAAGATGTATACCTTATACCAGCTGTACATATATAATTATATACAGGAGATGCCCAGGTTATACCAGCATGCTCCATATCACTATGTACAAGAAGATGTATACCTTACACCAGCTGTACATATATAATTATATACAGGAGATGCCCAGGTTATACCAGCATGCTCCATATCACTATATACAAGAAGATGTATAACTTATACCAGCTGTACATATATAATTATATACAGGAGATACCCAGGTTATACCAGCATGGTCCATATCACTATAT
Source organism: Bufo bufo (assembly GCF_905171765.1). Classification (NCBI taxonomy): domain Eukaryota; kingdom Metazoa; phylum Chordata; class Amphibia; order Anura; family Bufonidae; genus Bufo; species Bufo bufo. The sequence goes on from NC_053394.1 coordinate 425,559,025, forward strand.
ACAAGAAGATGTATAACTTATACCAGCTGTACATATATAATTATATACAGGAGATACCCAGGTTATACCAGCATGGTCCATATCACTATATACAAGAAGATGTATAACTTATACCAGCTGTACATATATAATTATATACAGGAGATGCCCAGGTTATACCAGCATGCTCCATATCACTATGTACAAGAAGATGTATAACTTATACCAGCTGTACATATATAATTATATACAGGAGATACCCAGGTTATACCAGCATGGTCCATATTACTATATACAAGAAGATGTATACCTTATACCAGCTGTACATATATAATTATATACAGGAGATGCCCAGGTTATACCAGCATGCTCCATATCACTATGTACAAGAAGATGTATAACTTATACCAGCTGTACATATATAATTATATACAGGAGATACCCAGGTTATACCAGCATGCTCCATATCACTATATACAAGAAGATGTATAACTTATACCAGCTGTACATATATAATTACATACAGGAGATGCCCAGGTTATACCAGCATGCTCCATATCACTGTATACAAGAAGATGTATACCTTATACCAGCTGTACATATATAATTATATACAGGAGATGCCCAGGTTATACCAGCATGCTCCATATCACTATGTACAAGGAGATGTATAACTTATACCAGCTGTACATATATAATTATATACAGGAGATACCCAGGTTATACCAGCATGGTCCATATCACTATATACAAGAAGATGTATAACTTATACCAGCTGTACATATATAATTATATACAGGAGATACCCAGGTCATACCAGAATGGTCCATATCACTATATACAAGAAGCTGTATAACTTATAAAAGCTGTACATATATAATTATATACAGAAGATGCCCAGGTTATAAAAGTATAAGTGATATAACTTTTAAGACCAAGGTCAGTGAGTTGACAGCTATGAAGACTACTTATGGCAGGAACTGAGAAGGAAAGTAGGCCAAGTGTAGAAAAACCTGGAGTCAGCATTAAGATGTCTTAGGCTAGTGTCACGCTTCGGTGTGGGAGGGAAACACCACACCGAGCATAAAAGGGAAGGGGGGGGGGAACAGGGAATCAGGCCTGAGAACTAGGGAAGGAAGATGGACACCTCCTAGTAGAACCCTAACCAAAATCCTGACTGACTACAAGTATGAACAATTAGAGCCTACAATAACCCAAAAACAGTACCTCACTCCCCAACCTACTGCAACTTGTACAAAAAAAGAGCAAGGATTTTTACAAGGTAAAAAATCTCATTTTATTCAATATAAATCACATGATCATTACAGGTAATGCTCAAAAGGGACAGGACATGGAGACTGAGCCACAAAGGACTATACAATGTGGAGAATCACAATGGGGGATAATGTGACCATAAACAGCAGAGAACAACAATTAACCAGAGGCCGTGAACAACAGTGTAGTTGCGGGTGCAATTGCTGACTACGAGTATGAACAGACACCAGAGGTAGGTGTGTTAATACGCAGGAATACCTAGAGTCCTATCTATCCTAATAGAACCCTGGTACTAATGGCAGGGATGAGACTACCTGTTCCTGCAAAAAGAAGGACGAACAGGAGTCTCCTTCAGGCCTAATACAAACAATAGGGAAATGCAACACACAGAACCCAAACAAAATACAAAAAGGGAAAGGAAAGACTTAACTTCAAAGGGGTTATGGAAGCACCAGGAACTCCGCCGAGATCCACATACCAGCAATCCACAACTGAAACTGAAGCTATAAACCACACAGCATTGTGGGAGAAGCAACAATAAATAAGGAAGGTTAAATGAACACATTAGCAACACCTGAGGCAAGTGGTGTGGCCATTATCAGAAACAACACAGACGCCTATTGATCCACAAGGAAAACCTGTCAGATCAAACCACGTGTTGCCGGTCTCACCAATTTCCTGCCACCAGTCGCAGGAACGCCCGTGACAGTACACCCCCTTCTACGGGTGACCTCCGGGCACCCAAGACTAACCTTATCCGGGTGAGGCCTGTGAAAAGCTTTCACCAAACGACAGGCATGTCAGTACCCACATCCTCTCCTCTGGCCCATACCCTTTCAGTGAACAAGATACTGAAGAGATCTACGGAGAACTCGAGAGTCAATTATCTTGGCGATCTGAAATTCCAAACTGCCGTCCACCATGAGAGGAGTGGGTGGCAAGGAAGACGGCTCCAAAGGTTCAACATATTTCTTCAACAAAGATTTATAAAACACATTATGAATATTCAGGGCCTGAGGAAGTTCAAGATGAAAAGCTACAGGATTAATAATGGCAGTGATCCTATATGGACCAATAAATCCTGGACCCAAATCCAAGAAGGTACCTTCAACTTAATGTTTCTTGTGGATAGCCACACAGAATCACTCACTCTTATGTCCGGACCATTCATACGTTTCCTGTCAGCCACACGTTTATACTTGTTGCCCATATTCATCAAGTTATTTTGAATTTTCCGCCATATAGATGACAATGATGACAAAAAACATTCCTCCTCAGGGATACCAGATGTATCAGAACCAGAAAATGTGCCAAACTGTGGGTGAAACCCATATGCCCCAAAAAACGGTGACTTACCAGTGGACACCTGTCTACGATTGTTTATGGCAAACTCTGCCAAAGACAAAAACGAAGACCACTCCTCCTGGTTCTCAGAGACAAAACATCTCAAGTAAGTCTCAAGACTTTGATTAGTGCGTTCCGTCTGTCCGTTCGACTGAGGATAAAAAGCCAAAGAAAAGGACAGTTGTGCCCCCAGTCTAGTACAGAACGCCTTCCAGAATCTGGAAACAAACTGACCCACGATCCGAGACCACGTCAGAGGGAATGCCATGGAGTTTCACAATGTTATCAACAAACACTTGTGCAAGTGTTTTAGCATTAGGTAGGTCCGGCAACGCCACCAGAATAACTGTCTTTCCTGAAGAATTTGTTAGATCAGTGATAAAATCCATGGATAAGTGAGTCCATTGTCTGAACGGGATAGGCAACGGAAGTAGAGATCCAGAAGGTCGAGTATGTGTCACCTTAGCACGTGCACAGGTACTACAGGCTGACACATAGTCCTCAACACACTTGCGCAACCCCGGTCACCGGAATCTACGAGAGATGAAGTCGTCAGTGAATCTACTCCCATGGTGTCCCGTAAGAACCATACAGTGATGTTCCTCAAACACCTTGTGACGCAATTCTGATGGCACAAACAGTTTCCTAGAGGGACAAGAATATGTTTCATCTCCCTGGGCCTCTTACACCTTCACCTCTAGGTCAGGGTAAAGAGCGGATATCACCACCCCTTCCGACAGTATAGGACTCAGATTTTCAAAATCACCACCTCCAGGAAAACTAGGTGACAAGGCATCTGTCTTGACGTTCTTAACCCCAGTACGATAGGTGACAATGACGCTTGTCTCGGGTTCAGTCGTTTAGCTGACTCCAGGTAAGCCAGGTTTTCGTGATCTGTGAACACAGTGATCGGATGAATCGCCCCTTCCAACGAAGGGGCGATTCATCAAAAGCCATTCCTCAAAAGCCAACTTAATGGCCAGTAGCTTTCTGTTACCCACATCATAATTTCTCTCTGCGGAAGAGACATTTTTTTTTTAGAGAAAAAGGCACATTTACACCATTTAGCAGGTGACGGGCCCTGCGATAAAACTGCTCCTACCTCGGACGCGTCCACTTCCACAATGAAAGGTTGTGATACATCCGGCTGCACCAATATAGGGGCAGAAGCATTCCTTAATCGCAGAAAAGGCTCGCAACGCCGACTCAGACCACACTGAGACATCTGTCCCTTTCTTAGTCATGTCAGTTAAGGGTTTTACTATTGTCGAATAATTCTGAATACATTTTCCGTAATAGTTGGTGAACCCCAAAAACCGCATAAGAGCCTTCAGATTTTCAGGTCGATCCCAGTCCAATACAGCACGGACTTTCTCTGGATCCATTCGAAAAACTGTTGACAGCATGTAGCCCAAAAACTGCACCTCGTGTACAGCAAAAGATCTAATTCTGCGTAAAATTTATTGTCTTTTAGGATATGTAACACCTGTCTAACGTAATCCTGATGTATCTCCACGTCTGGAGAATAAATTAGAATGTCATCCAAATACACGACTCCAAACCTCCCCACAAGGTGACGAAAAATATAATTCACAAAACGCTCGAAAACCGCAGGAGCATTGGTCAACCCGAAAGGCATGACCAGGTTCTCAAAGTGCCCCTCAGGAGTATTAAAAGCCGTATTCCATTCATCCCCTTCCTTCATCCTAACCAGATTATAGGCCCCCCTTAAATGCAACTTGGAGAAAACCTTGGCACCAATAATCTGATTAAACAAATCGGGAATCAAAGGAAGAGGGTAAGGATCATGGACAGTAATCTGATTGAGTTCACGGAAATCCAGACATAGCCGAAGACTTCTGTCCTTTTTTTTTAACAAAAAAGAACCCTGCTGCCACAGGAAACTTGGAAGGTCTTATGTGTCCTTTAGCTAAACTCTTGGCAATATACTCTCTCTTGGCCAGTCTTTCAGGTTCAGAAAGGTTATTTAACCTAGATTTTGGCAATTTAGCTCCGGGAATAAGATTGATAGGACAATCATATTCCCGATGCGGAGGTAAATCCTGGCATCCACTCTCAGAAAAAACGTCGGCCAAATGAGATATAAAAGAGGGTAATGTCTTAGTAGCTAAAACAGAAAAAGATGTATTCAGTCAATTGTCAATGCAATAATCATCCCAATCCAGAATCTGTCTAGCTTGTCAATCGATGGTTGGATTGTGCTTGCTTAACCACGGTAGGGTTGTTTCGGGTATCGAATTTTCGATACCCAATCGATACTTTTGCCTGGTATCGACCTCGATACCAGGATTTGCCTTGTTTCGATAATAGGCTTCGCTATTGCGCAGTCTAGTATCAGAGAACAAGGAGCGCGCTGCTCTCAGCGTGCTCCGTGTTCTCCTCAGCAGCACAGGGGAGAAGGAAGCAGTCTCTTCCTCCCCCCTGTGCCACTGCCACCAATGAAGAGAGCGGGGTGGGCGCACTGTGCCACCAATGAAAGTAAATGTTTAATACAAATCTGGCGCTGGCGGGGATCTGTGATTAGCGGCAGTTACCCCCTCAGGTGCCGCACCCGCCTCCTGTATTAAATGTTAATTATATTATCATTGGTGGCGCAGTGCGCCCTCCCCCCAATATTAAAATCATTAATGGCGCAGTGCACCCCTCCCTCAATCCCCCCAATATTAAAATCATTAATGGTGCAGTGCGCCCCCTCCCCTCAACCCCCCCGTAGGTATTAAAATCATTGGTGGCGCAGTGCACCCCCAAACCCCCCACCCCCCAGTATTAAAATCATTGATGGCAGTGGCCACAGGGTCCCCTCCCCTCCTCCTCATTGGTGGCAGTTCCGATCGGAGCCCCAGTAGTGTAATCCTGGGGCTCCGATCGGTTACCATGGCAGCCAGGACGCTACTGAAGCCCTGGCTGCCATAGTCAGCTCCCTGCTGCTGTGTGCACTATGCACAGGGCAGCAGGGAGAGTGTGAAGTCCTATTTACCCTAATAGAGCTCTAACAGGGTGAAAAGGACAAGGGATTAAAAGATCCCAGGTTCTGGCCCCTAAGGGGGAAAAAATAGTTATTAAATAAAAAGTAAAAAAAAACAAAAAAAAAACAAACAGCTAAATATTAAGTATAAATCCCCTCTTTCCCAATTTTACATATAAAATCTATAAACAATAAATAAATATATATATCACATTTCGCCACGTCTGAAAAGTAGAAACTATTAAAATATTTTAAAAAATGTCCTATGCGGCGAGTACCGTAACAATATTTTTATAAAAACTGTGCGATTTGCCTTTTTTTTTGTCACCTTGTCCCCTCAAAAAGTAGGATCGGACTGTTCTATTATGGACCGGACGTTCCATAAAATGCGGAATGCTAGCGGCTTTTTTTTGTGTTTTTATTTTTTTTGCGTGGTATTCAATGGTATTGATTATCGCAATACTTTTTTATGGTATTGAAAATGAATAAAATTTTTGGTATCGGAACAACCCTAAACCACGGTAAACCCAGAGACCCTCCAACACAAAACATGAGATAAATTCTTGATGAAAGTCACCCACTCTTAATCTGATATCATGCACCACTTGAGATAAACACTTCTGAGCTAGAGGTGCAGAATGAATAGCAAAAACGGGAATGATTTTCTAATGCACTTGGTGACAACCCCTGCATACGGACAAACTGAGCATCAATCAGGTTCACCCCTGCCCCACTGTCGATAAACACCTCAATCCCCACAGTTTTTTACTCTATCGCCACCTCAGTAGTCAGGAGAAATCGGGTACTACCAGTAAAAGACAAAGGCCCATTTTTTTACTCTCCTCTCACCCCTCCAAGAGTCAGATGGGAATTAAATGTCCCTCTTTTTTCCGTTGAATGCATGGACCTACTCTGATAAAATGTCCCTTTAGTCCGCAGAAAAAACACACTCCCTTCATATTACCAGTATACTTAAAAGCAGATCCAGGAGTAACTCCCCCTAATTGTATGGGTTCGTCCCCAGACACAAACCCAGGAGTAGCTTCACCCAAATTATCAGAGGAGGACGATACATCATGTCATAGTAGGTCCTGAGAGTGGGGGCCCCTAGATCTCTTTCTCAGGCGTCTATCCATGCGTATAGCCAGAGACATAGCAGCCTCCAGAGATACTGGGGTTTCATGAAAGGCCAAGGCATCCTTTAGCCGCTCTGATAACCCTTGACAAAACTGGCTACGGAGGGCGCCTCATAAAGTCAGAGCAATAAATCTCAGGGTAATGATCACCCTGACGAAGGACACGCAGCTTGGTTTCAGCTAGAGAGGTGTGATCCGGATCATCATAGATAAGACCCAAAGCTTCGAAAAATTCATCTACCGACCTGAGAGACTGCGATCCGGTCGACAGAGAAAAAGCCCATGACTGCGCATCCCTCTTAAGCAAGGAAATAACCACACCGACTCGCTGTTTCTCATCCCCAGATGAGTGTGGACGTAGCCTAAAATACAGTTTGCACACCTCCCTAAACAAAATGAAATTATCACGTCCCCCAGATAATCTGTCCGGGGGGGCAACTTTAGGTTTAAGACAGGCCTGGTAACCACCACCACCACTAGGACCAGCAGCCTGTGGTCTCTGCAACTGCGAGACGTCATGCGAAGGTCAGCTACCTCCAAAGACAGCCCTTGCAGCTGACCTGCCAGTGCAGCAATAGGATCAATGTCTGCACACAAACAAAAAATGACGGTTTTGGCGGTCTATAATGTCACGCCTCGGTGTGGGAGGAAAACACCACACCGAGCAAAAAAGGGAAGGGGTGAACAGGGAATCAGGCCTGAGAACTAGGGAAGGAAGATGGACACCTCCTAGTAGAACCCTAACCAAAATCCTGACTATGTGTGTTCATACGCAGGAATATCTAGAGTCCTATGTAGCACTATAGAACCCTGGTACTAATGGCAAAGACGAGAGTACCTGTTCCTCCAAAAGGAAGGACGAACAGGAGTCTCCTTCAGGCCTAACACAAACAATAGGGAAATGCAACACACAGAACCCCAAATAAATAGAAAAAGGCAAAGGAAATGTAGTGTACGGGAGTTGTAATACCCGTCACTACCAAAGGTCACTTGGTGTGCTGTCGTCCCTCCTTAATTATGGAAAGTTGGTATATGTCAGTTTTATAAAATGTCATGTAATGCATGTATTTCCCTGTTACTGAAACTTGCAAGTACAGGCCGGCTAGGGGTGTCATTCCAGCTCTTAGGCATTAGAGGGAGCTAGGGAGCCCTAGTTTATATAAGGCTCAGACAAGGAAGGGAAAGGCAGTGTAACCTGATCTAGTGTGGAGTGCAGAAGCAGTCTAGACCAGAGCTCAGAAGTTTCTAGAGCCTGAGGAAGCTGAGAGAGACAGAGGTAAAAATCAGAGGAGCCAGAGGTACTGAGAGAAACAGAGGAGGTACTTATTTAAGCCATAATCAAGGATATAAAGCCAGACTTAGGTTAATGGGCCTTGGTGAAGAATTGCTACATTCCAGGATCAGACAGAGTTAGAGTGCAATCTCCTTTGCTGCAAATCCTGTGTTTAACACTCTGTAATTACCCTGCTGTACTGAATTGCCTGCATCGACCGAATTGCAAAATCGACTGTATGCTGAGGAACTGCGTTTCCAATATTGTCTCTGCCTGCAAACTACTAAAGTTGAAGTTCTGTTTTAACACCACGTTTCCTCAAATTATTCCTGCATCCGCAAACGGCGTGCCACCGTTACTTGGCACTGGCGTCACGAACTATTCCTACCTATACCTGCCCTTGCAGAGAGTCAGCTGTACCAGGTTAGTGTATATTGCACTACTACACCCAGAAACACCTACTACGCACAACTTGAGTACACTGCACTTCTCTTTTGGCGTCACGAACACGGATACGCACGCTTTATAGTGCAAGAAGCGTGAACTTTGTGCCTTATACCGTTGCCCTGTGACCAAAGTGACAATTTTCCTGTTTATTTCAAGTGGACTTTGTGGACTGAAAATTATACCCAAAGTATACCAAAAACTTCTAAAAAGCGCTGTGCAGTATTGCGCTATACAGAGGAAGAAAATCGCCGCATTGGAGTGTGGATTTATAGACTTTTTACAATCCTGCTTGCCGTCAGTGAATAGACAGCGTTTGTACCTAAAGATGGCCGCTGAGCTGGCTGAATTTACTGCTGCGTCACCTTCATCCCGAAAAGGCGGGAAAAATTGGCGCCTTTCTGAGGAAAAAGCGGGAAGAAGGTCAAGGGCAGGCGCCACGGCTTATCTGGACATTTGCATGTCTGCCAGCATGGACACCGCCCTCCATATACTGGAATACCTGGGGGGCGGCTCCCCAGCGCAATGGGAGGAGCTGGCTACTTTAATTGACGCGACCCTATCGCTCTCCTCAGTAGGATCGAGCATGTTGGATTGTGAGCAGAGTGTTGTTGCAGCGTCCGCACCTGTAATTGACATGATGACTGACACCGGTGTAGAGCTAGAGGAGGCTCCACCGGCCTACGCTCCGGGACCGGAGCAACCCGCCTGCCGCACCAGGGAGAAGGAACCCGAGCCCTACTATGGCTCATGGAGGGACTTTTTTCAGCCATCGTTCAAATGGTCGTCCCTGATGGCGGAGATTCGGGAGGCCGCTATCAAGCGAAATACCCAGACAAAGATCGTGTATGAGGAGCTAACTAAGACCATACATGAAAGACATACGCACACCCAACCCCGCCTGGAAAGGAGAAAGGGAGTGGTGCTGTCGTTTGACAAATCCCGTGGCTACGGGTTTATTCAGGACTATTTAACTGGCAGAGACCTCTATGTCAATCGAAGGTCTGTCAAAAGAGACTACCTCCCTTCGTACCAGCACAGCCTCCGCGAGGGAGAGGAAGTGGAGTACACCCCTGCCGAGAGCCTGCGAGGCCCCTATGCGACTGCTGTGACCCGTCCGAAGCGAGGACCTGAGGATTGGGAGGCAGAAGAAGGAGAAGACTACTCTGGCTGCGAGCGGGAACCGGAACGCTCTCCAGAGCCGGCCCATCACGCCTTTCAGGAGCGGAGCTCCTTCATTGGGCCGAATGTCTTCTGGCAGCCAACCGTGTTGGAGAAATGGGTGAGCCCCTACCCTTCCCCCGAGCTGCCACGTCGGGAGAAGACACTATCTGAGCTGGAGCAGCAAAGAGGATTGAGTGCTACCTTCCAGAACATCCGGATGGGACGGAGACCTGAGGCAAGTCCAGAACCTGAAGAGGCCGAGTCTGCATCAGCGGTGACTGTACCTGCGCCGGCGGCGCCAGCAGAGAACAGCGACTCCGACACCGAGAGTATTGGTGAGCAGATCGTCCGGCTGGAGGAGAAGTTGCGGGAGTTGCGTAAGACCTACACCGCCAGGATCCAGACGCCGCCGAGGAAGGATGAGGTAAGGGTGCCTGTCACCACCCGCCGACCGCCTTCTGTTGTCACCGCTCCGTCAGTGCCCCAGACCGGACCCGCGATTGCTGTGAATTGCTGCACCCAGAGCACCGGACCGCTTGCTGCGGCGGTACCAAGTATGTCACACCCTGCAGTGATTATGCCAGGGCCGGCACGGCCCACCAGAGGGTTCACCCCTAGGCCTATGGGGCCAATACCTATTAGGGGCCCCTTTACCCTGCAGCTACCCCCTGATACAGTCATGTGGGCCCATCCTCCTGTAGAGGAATACTACAGAAGATACCTCCCTGCAGAGCCAAGTAGCTACAATATGCCACTGTGATCAGCCTGCTAGGCCCTTGATTTATTTCTTCAGAAGGTGATGTTAACCCTTCCAGGACAGGAGTCCTACGTTGCTGGCCCTTTGTTGCAACTGCCAGTTTGTCCACGGCCCAGTGGTAGGTGTTGACCACTGAAATCATAAAGTCAGCAAGGCCACGTTTGTTTCCAGGACCTCCTGCCTGCTTTTGTTACCCCACACCAAGTTGTGCCTGTTCCTTTGTTGCACCTTTTACCCTTCACCCCCTTTTCAGGTTGATCAGGGGTATTACAGCACTTGTCTTTGCTGTCCATTTTATTGTGCAACCTGTTACTAAGGAACCGTGCCCGGAGACAGACTCAAAAGTACCTGAGCCTCTGAGATTCTTACTCTTTTAAAGCATTGTGCCCAGAGATGGACTCCACCGCATGAGAGCCTCTGTGATTTAATATGGAAATAACCTGGGTACGGACTCATGTTTGTTATTTGAGCCTCCAAGAACTTTTATACCGTTTTCTACTGTTTTATCATGGACTTATTCATTGTCATGGACTATCCTGGTTATAATGTTACGCTGTGCCAGGTCAGCGCCCCCGTTCCATTCACTATCCTGAGAGAAGAGAACGACGCCCCTTGTCACTGCCCTGCACCTTTGCCAATTGGACCTGATGTAAATGTAAATGCAGATGAATTGCATATATGTATGCCTGCATGTCTCTTTTTCTATTTCAGGTAGAGATTCCAGTTGGGCGACCCATGATGGAGTACGAGGTCGTACTCAGCTTAAAGCAGTGGGGTATGTAGTGTACGGGAGTTGTAATACCCGTCACTACCAAAGGTCACTTGGTGTGCTGTCGTCCCTCCTTAATTATGGAAAGTTGGTATATGTCAGTTTTATAAAATGTCATGTAATGCATGTATTTCCCTGTTACTGAAACTTGCAAGTACAGGCCGGCTAGGGGTGTCATTCCAGCTCTTAGGCATTAGAGGGAGCTAGGGAGCCCTAGTTTATATAAGGCTCAGACAAGGAAGGGAAAGGCAGTGTAACCTGATCTAGTGTGGAGTGCAGAAGCAGTCTAGACCAGAGCTCAGAAGTTTCTAGAGCCTGAGGAAGCTGAGAGAGACAGAGGTAAAAATCAGAGGAGCCAGAGGTACTGAGAGAAACAGAGGAGGTACTTATTTAAGCCATAATCAAGGATATAAAGCCAGACTTAGGTTAATGGGCCTTGGTGAAGAATTGCTACATTCCAGGATCAGACAGAGTTAGAGTGCAATCTCCTTTGCTGCAAATCCTGTGTTTAACACTCTGTAATTACCCTGCTGTACTGAATTGCCTGCATCGACCGAATTGCAAAATCGACTGTATGCTGAGGAACTGCGTTTCCAATATTGTCTCTGCCTGCAAACTACTAAAGTTGAAGTTCTGTTTTAACACCACGTTTCCTCAAATTATTCCTGCATCCGCAAACGGCGTGCCACCGTTACTTGGCACTGGCGTCACGAACTATTCCTACCTATACCTGCCCTTGCAGAGAGTCAGCTGTACCAGGTTAGTGTATATTGCACTACTACACCCAGAAACACCTACTACGCACAACTTGAGTACACTGCAGAAAGACTTAACTTCAAAAAGGCTATGGAAGCACCAGGAACTCCACCGAGATCCACACACCAGCAATCCACAACTGAAACTGAAGCTATAAACCACACAGCATTGTGGGACAGGGCTGAAACGATTACTCGATTGAATATCGAGTAATTCGACACAAAAAATCCTCAATGTGAATTTTTTGCATTGAGGATTTAATTGTGTCATGTGACCACGGAGCGGGAGTGAAGCGCTTGCTATTACTTCCCGCTCTGTGGTCACCCGCCGGCCCGTACCGCGCTGAATTTTCAGCCCTGACACATCGTCAGTACATAGTGCACGTATGCGTCCACTATGACCCAACGCTGTGTGACGTCAGGACAGCAGTGCACTGCGCGGAGAAGAGGGAGGACCTGTGGAGCGGAGCCCCTACAGGAAAGGTAAGTATTGGCCACTCCATGTCCACAACCTCATTGCAAGAAACAGCAAAGTAGGAGTGAGGACGCAGTGCTCCAGACAAAAAAAATTGACCAGGAGCCATTGGCTCCTAAATTAAAAAATTTAGGAGCCAAATTAAATTTTTTAGTCGCCAAATTTAAAATGCATATAATAAAAAAAAAGGACTTTGAGAAGATGAGACGCAGGTCACAGTACTGAGCCAGCTCTACATATAGGAGAAAACAGCACCACATACCTCTCACATCCAGGGACATCTTCTGGGGGACAAGGTGACTAAAAATGGCGAATTGCGTGGTTTAGAGTTTTTTTTTCTGTTATGGCCTTCACCGAGCAGAAATATTTTTTTATATTTTAATAGCTCACACTTTTTGGGACGTGGCGATATGTAATATGTTTATTCTTTATTGTTTGTAAATTTTTTATGTAAAACTGGGAAGGGGGCCATTTAAACTTTTAGTATTTTGGTGTTTTTTTAAACTTTTTATTTAATAACCATTTCTTCCCTTAGGGACTAGAACCTGGATCTTTTCATCCCTTGTGCTATTCACCCTGATAGATCTCTATCAGGGTGAATAGGACCTCACACATCTCTCTGCTGCCCTGGGCTCTGTGCACACAGCATCAGGGAGCTGAACATGGCAGCCAGGGCTTCAGTAGCGTCCTGGCTGCCATGGTAACGATCTGAGCCCCAGCAGTGTAATCTGCCACTGCCACCACTGGAGGGGATAGGACCCTGTGGCCACCATATAACAATGGGGGACGGGACGGGGGACGGGACGGCAACGACTTGTGGCAAGTGATAATGGGGGGGGGAGGCTTTGGGGGGGCGCACTGCACCACCAATGAATGTAACATTTCATAGGTCCAAAGAATATGAACTTAGTAGCAGGCTGCATAGAGCGGCGCCCAGGGATCTAAGTGCACTTACTATTATTCCTGGGCGCCGCTCCGTTCGTCCGCTGTGGCCCCTGGTATTTTCAACATTCAGAGCAAGAAGGAGGAGACGCCAGTGTCTCTCCGTCTCCATGACAGCAGCGCTGTCCAATCACAGCGCAGAGCTCAGAGCCAGGGAGAAAAAAAGCCTCCCTGGCTCTGAGCTGTGATTGGACAGCGCTGCTGTCATGGAGACGGAGAGACACTGGCGTCTCCTCCTTCTTGCTCTGAATGTTGAAAATACCGGGGGCCACAGCGGGTGAATGGAGCGGCGCCCAGGAATAGTAGTAAGTGCACTTAGATCCCTGGGCGCCGCTCTATGCAGCCTGCTACTAAGTTCATATTCTTTGGACCCATGAAAGGTCCTCTTTAACTCCTTTATACAATTGTCTGCAGCGGTATCACAGACCCGGCACCCGGCCTCAATAACAGGGCATGCGATCTGTGGCACCTGAGGGGTTAATGGCCGCGGATCGCATGCCCTGTTATTGAGGCCGGGTGCCGGGTCTGTGATACCGCTGCCTATACTTATGTTTTACATTCACTGGCGGCGCAGTGGCGACAGCTCCTCCCCTCCTCCTCCCTGCTATCTCCCCATTGGTGGTAGTGGCGGTCGCGTCACAGTGGAGAGGGAGGGACTCCTTCCTTCTCCACTGTGCTACTGAAGAGAACTTAGGCTGCGCAGGAGCGCGGCGGTACAGTCGCAATTGGCGACAAGACTAAAAAGTCTTGTCGCCATCTGCAAATTTTAAGTCGCATTGGCGACCATTTTGGTCGCCATCTGGAGCCCTGGGACGCTGCCATGAGCACACTACAGAGATCTGGGGTGACATGATGCGGGCAAGGAGGATCCGGGCGGCCCGGGACTGCAGGCGATGCGCACTTGCGAGCTTCATTACTGCTGAGCTCAGGGCTTCCACAGCCCGGACAGACAATCTATGAAAAGCATCCTGACTGGGCGGCGGGACTGCGAGCGAGCAGCATTTAAACTCTGCAGTCAATGGGCCGATTAGCAAGAAGCTGAAGAGTCTGGAGCAGGGCACAGTCAGCATGGAGCGGGCGTATGTAATAGGAATGGAAACTACTATAGGGAGCCCCCCCCATAAATATTATTTTTTTTAATTTTTTATTAGAGTACTTGATTAATCATAAAAATAAATCGGTAGAATACTCGATTACTAAAATAATCGTTTACTGCAGCCAGCCCTATTGTGGGAGGAGCAACAATAAATAAGGAAGGTTAAATGAACACATTAGTAACACCTGACGGCAAGGGGTATGGCCATTACCAGAAACAACACAGACGCCTACTGATCCACAAGGAAACCCTGTCAGATCAAACCACGTGTTGCCAGTCTCACCAATCTCCTGCCACCTGTCGCGGGAACTCCCGTGACAGATAGCTTCACACTAGTGTTCGGGAGATACCTCAGGCTGTTTCGGCAGGGAACACCCTGCCAAGTGTCTCCGAATCCGGCAGTGCCGGAAGCTATTGTACATCAACTATAATGAGGACCGATGCTGAGAATCGGCCGGACAAATACAGCTGTGCAGTACCCTAAGGCCTCTTTCACACGAGCGTGTCCGGATTAGGTCCGGATGCGTCCCGATGCATTGCGGCAAACCCGTGCGAGTAGGAACGCAATTGCAGTCAGTTTTGACTGCGATTGCGTTCCGATGTTCAGTTTTTATCGCGCGGGTGCAATGTGTTTTGCACGCGCGTGATAAAAAAACTACTGTGGTACCCAGACCCGAACTTCTTTACAGAAGTTCAGGTTTGGGTTAGTTGTAGTGTAGATTGTATTATTTCCCCTTATAACATGGTTATAAGGGAAAATAATAGCATTCTGAATACAGAAATCATAGTACAATAGGGCTGGAGGGGTTAAAAAAAAAAATATAATAATTTAACTCACCTTAATCCACTTGTTCGCGCAGCCGGCATCTCTTCTGTCTTTAACTGTGAGCAATAGGACCTTTGATGACGTCACTGCGTTCATCACCATGATCCATCACTATCATTTTTTTTAACCCCTCCAGCCCTATTGTACTATGCATTCTGTATTCAGAATGCTATTATTTTCCCTTATAACCATGTTATAAGGGGAAATAATAATGATCGGGTCTCCATCCCGATCGTCTCCTAGCAACCGTGCGTAAAAATCGCACCCCATCCGCACTTGCTTGCGGATGCTTGCAATTTTCACGCAACCCCATTCATTTCTATGGGGCCTGCGTTACGTGAAAAACACACAAAGAGGAGCATGCTGCGATTTTCACGCAACGCACAAGTGATGCGTGAAAATCACTGCTCGTGTGCACAGCCCCATAGAAATGAATGGGTCCGGATTCAGTGTGGGTGCAATGCGTTCAACTCACGCATCGCATCCGTGCGGAATACTCGCCCGTGTGAAAGGGGCCTAACAGATCAGTATGGTAAGGAGGCTTAATAGGAGAAGAACATAACTTGATTACACTGTAATATAATTTCTGGATCAGTTCCTCTGTTTGCTGATATTGTGCCCTCATAATGAGATGGACGGCTCCTTACAAGTCACTCCTCTGATACAAACACTACTCAAAAAAAGTGAGGGATATTTGTCTTGCAGGTGAAATTTCAGGATGACCCTAAAATGCCCTCTAACCTTTACAGGTGAACTTAATGTGATCTTCTCTAAACTTCTGAATGCACATGTCCAACTGTTCAATGTTTCAGTATTTTCTGCACAACTTTCTGTTCTCTAACAAGGAGCTTAGCGGCTAAATTCACAACAGGTGTTTGATCCATGAATCGCCCAATAAATTTCCTGGTTCAATTAGAATTGGTATTAAACAGTCCTCCTCATCATGCTGTTCACATTTTGACATCATGAGACCAAGACGACACCTAGCAATTGATCAACGGTACTTCACCATTGTGAGGCTTCAAGCAGAATGTTCACAGAGGTAAGTGGCAACTGAGCTTAGAGTTTCACAGAGTGTCATCAGCAGGTTACAACAGAGATGCAGAGAGACTAGAAGAGTCACAGAGAGGAATAGATGTGGACGTCCTTTGGTCACATCCCACACTGATGATCTCTTCATTGTGAACAATGCTCTGCGGAACCGGATGATGAATGCCACACAACTCTAGACACATTTAAGGGAGGTGAGAGGCACCCAAGTGTCACATCAGATCATTCGAAACCGTTTACATCAGCGTGGCCTGCGTGCTAGACGACCTGCAAGGATACCTGACCACACCACCAGGCACAGGCGTCATCGTCTTGCATGGGCCAGGGAGCATCTATGCTGGACGAGGGACCAGTGGGCCGCAGTGCTGTTCACTGATGAAAGTCAATTCACGCTGAGCAGAAATGATGGCCGCCAACGATGTTGGAGACGTCAAGGAAAGCGCTATGCATCAGCCACTGTTGTCACCAGACGAGCCTCTGGTGGTGGTGGTGTTACAGTGCGGGCAGGTGTGTCTAGTCAATACAGAACTGCCCTACACTTTGTGAATAAGCCCATACTACTTGAAGAACATCATTAATCCAGTCATTGTGTCTCTGCATGAACAACACAGGCCTAATTTCATCTTAATGGAGGACAATGCGCCAGTTCATCAAAATCGCATCATTAGGGAACGGCTGCTGGAGACTGAGGGACCTCAAATTGAGTGGTTTGCACTTTCTCCAGACCCGAATCCCATTGAAAACCTATGGGATCAGCTGAGTCGCTGTGTAGAGGCTCGTAACCCCACAACCTCAATGACCTGAGGGCCGCCCTTCAAGAGGAGTGGGATGCCATGCCTCAGCAGACAATAAGACGACTTGTGAGCGGCATGAGACATCGTTGTCAAGCTGTAATTGATGCTCAAGGCCACATGACAAGTTATTGAGACACTGACATTTTTGTGGCGGTATACCCAGCACTGGTGTTGGCTTTTGTTTCAATAAATAGTTTGAGATGAGGAAATCCCCATTGCCGCTTCTACTTAAAATGCCCGACTTCCATCATATAATATCACCTGAGCGGGAACTTTGTAAGTTTTCCATAAATTTTACCGAAAACCAAATATCCCTAAGTTTTTGTGAGTAGTTTATAATGAAACTGTTGGTCTCTAGAAAAGAGATCTTGAAAACCTAAGAAACTAATACCGAGAGCATATTTCAAAATTCAAGAACTTTTCATTGCACAATAGTTAACATTAGCTGAAAACGGATTATCCCCGTAAAAGAGTAATAATCATGGGGTGTTACTTTCACATATACACCCTGTATGGATGAGCTCTATAGGAAACAGTTTATGGAAAAGGGTTGATTACTTTTGCTACTGGGCCAATTTCCTCTATGTAGAGCCATGCTGGGCAGCATTGTCATAAAGCATCAATGAGAAACCCTTAGGGTACTTTCACACTAGCGTTATTCTTTTCCGGCATTGAGTTCCGTCCTAGGGGCTCGATACTGGAAAAGAACTGATCAGTTTTATCCTAATGCATTGTGAATGGAGAGCAATCCGTTCAGGATGCTTTAGGATGTCTTCAGTTCAGTCTTGTTCCTTTTTAGGACGGAGATAATACTACAGCATGCAGCGGTTGTCGGATCTGTTTTTCCGGATGACACCGGAGAGACGGATCCGCATTTCAATGCATTTGTCAGACGGATCAGGATCCTGATCCGTCTCACAAATGCCATCAGTTTGCATACGTTTTGACGGATCTGGCAGGCAGTTCCGGCGACGGAACTGCATGCCGGAATCCTCTGCCGCAAGTGTGAAAGTACCCTAACTTTTGGGGTTTGGAGTGAAGTGAGAACCATTCTGAAACCATAACTCAGCTCAGTAAATGAGCATTCACACAAATGTTTGCAAGTTGCGATCCCACGGAAATGAATGGGTGTGCATCCAGTCCACAAAAAAATGCAGATTGGATGTGGACACAAAGATACGGTCGTTTAAATGGGGCCTACAGGGTTAACAGAAACAGGGAGGGATCATTTCATTGAGGTCCACACTGAGTAGAAATTTTATAAAGGGAGGAATTGCCCTTTACAAGCTCTTAAGATGAAATACAACATCTGGGACAGTGGAGAACAGGAGTGGTACAGCATAGTACTGGATACAATAGGAGAAGGGATCATCTTTACTTCCTATTCACAGACCTGAGCAGAAGTATTAGAACTTGAGGAACCGGTATCCAGAGAACAGTATGTATTACATGCGACCTGAATTCTGGAACGCTGCTTTGTGTTGAAAATCACAGACTCACTATAGGATTTTTAAATATTCATTCCCGTAATACTATAATAATGCTCTCACTATGTACAAGAATATAACTACTGTAATACTGCTCCTATTTACAAGAATATAACTACTATAATACTGCTTCTATGTACAAGAATATAACTACTGTTATACTGCTCCTATGTACAAGAATATAACTTCTATAATACTGCCTCCTATGTACAAGAATATAACTACTATAATACTGCTCCTATGTACAAGAATATAACTACTATAATACTGCTCCTATGTACAAGAATATAACTACTATAATACTGCTCCTATGTACAAGAATATAACTACCATAATACTGCTTCTATGTACAAGAATATAACTACTGTTATACTGCTCCTATGTACAAGAATATAACTACTATAATACTGCCTCCTATGTACAAGAATATAACTACTATAATACTGCCTCCTATGTACAAGAATATAGCTACTATGATACTGCTCCTCTGTACAAGAATATAACTACTATAATACTGCTCCTCTGTACAAGAATATAACTACTATAATACTGCTCCTATGTACAAGAATATAACTACTATAATACTGCTCCTATTTACAAGAATATAACTACTATAATACTGCTCCTATGTACAAGAATATAACTACTATAATACTGCTCCTATGTACAAGAATATAACTACTATAATACTGCTTCTATGTACAAGAATATAACTACTATAATACTGCTCCTATGTACAAAAATATAACTACTATATTACTGCTCCTATGTACAAGAATATAACTACTATAATACTGCCCTATGTACAAGAATATAACTACTATAATACTGCTCCTATGTACAAGAATATAACTACTATAATACTGCCTCCTATGTATAAGAATATAACTACTATAATACTGCCTCCTATGTACAAGAATATAACTACTATAATACTGCTCCTATGTACAAGTATATAACTACTATAATACTGCTCCTATGTACAAAAATATAACTACTATATTACTGCTCCTATGTACAAGAATATAACTACTATAATACTGCTCCTATGTACAAGAATATAACTACTATAATACTGCTCCTATGTACAAGTATATAACTACTATAATACTGCTCCTATGTACAAAAATATAACTACTATAATACTGCTCCTATGTACAAGAATATAACTACTATAATACTGCTCCTGTGTACAAGAATATAACTACTATAATACTGCTCCTATGTACAAGAATATAACTACTATAATACTGTCTCCTACGTACAACAATATAACTACTATAATACTGCTCCTATGTACAAGAATAAAACTACTATAATACTGCCTCCTATGTACAAGAATATAACTACTATAATACTGCAGGAAGTGCCTCCGATGTTTCGGACCGCAGACCGACGCGCAGAAACCCTCCTTTCTCTAAAGTGGTCCTCAGGGATCTATTGGAGTACGCACTGGCGCCTTTGAAGAAGGACCTGGAGGAAATAAAAGGGAGACTTCCGCCATATTGGGCATCGGGTGGTGTCTCTGGAGCTCGCACAGGAAGCCATCATGGAGCATGAGGGGCAGACAAGCGCGGCCTTACAGGCGCACAGGGACTTACTGAATGACGCTCTGCTTCGTATCGAAGATCAGGAGAATTGGGGCCGACGGCGCAACATTCGCATCCGCGGCCTACCTGAATCAATTGCGGTGGAAGCACTACACTCGGCTGCACGTGAGATTTTCTCCTCCCCGCTGGGCCCGGAAAGAGCAGCGTCTGTCATGATTGAGCGCATCCATCGGGCCTTGCGGCCTAAACCTAAGCCCAACGAGCCGCCACGGGATGTCATTTGTGGCATTCTCAGCTACGTGGACACTGCTGCGCTTCTTAAAGCGAGAAGAGAGGCAGATCGAATCATGTATGGTGAGATACCCATTTTGTTCTTTCAAGATCTGGCCCCTTCCACTCTAGCCAAGAGACGCATTATACGGCCACTCTTGGAGGCTCTCAAGGCCTCAGCCACGCCATTCCGGTGGCTATATCCCTTCAGCTTGGCCATTCTAAAAAAACGGCAAGCAGTTTACGGTGCGGACCCCGGGGATCTTAAAGCTATATGGGGCCCTCTTGGGATTGCACCCATTGATGTACCCTCGTGGATGCCGGTCGATCAGGGGGATCCCTTACCTTCGCTCCCAAGCGTGGACGCATGGCACCGGGTCTCGCCGACCAAACCGGAGAAGCAAGGGAAAAGCCGTCCTCAAGTTGCTATAACGTGATTTTGGTCTAGGAGAGGATGAATCCCTGGGACATCACTGAGTTACAGGTTGGAGAGACTCTGTCTGCTCTGTGCAAGCTGTTTGTTGCCTGCTTGTTACCTGTTTATTGCCTTAACCGGGTCTTAGCTCACTGCTCCACTACCATGGGCTTTGGGTTTCGATCCATGTTGCTGTCTATTAGCACAGATTCAGGTTAAGATTTGATGCAAGGTTCGCATTGACTATTTTGCTGGGGTTACATGTTTGCCTTTATGTTGGTAATGTTACTGAACACTCCCTCCCCCCCCCCCACATCCCACCTTAGATCCCCTACTGGTCCCACAGAAGCCCCCCCTGATAGATCCCGGCTGGTAGCCGCTATGAGAAAGGACCTCCATCATATCAGATGCTGGGTGGGACCACGAGCTTTTGCTGGGTGGGAGATATGCTTTGTTATTTATCTATTGCTTATGTTTCATTTGCTATGTCATTTGGTTTTCTTTTACCTCTCCCTCTAACTCCTTCCCCCTCCTCTCCCTCTCTACTCCGTCCACTGCTCTCCAGATTTGCTGTCCTTATGCTGCGGGCCAAGTGGCCTTACTCACTTTTGCCATGGCTTCTGTTGTAATTGCCTCATTGACTGCCAGGGGTCTGAACGAGCCATGCAAGCGGTCTCAGGTGCTCTCAATGTTACAAAAAGATGACGTTTCGATTGCATTTCTCCAGGAAACTCATTTTAAGACGGGAAAACTCCCAAAACTGTCCCGGAACTTATTCCCACAATGGTTTAACAGCTTATATACCTCGGCTAGCAGGGGTGTCAGCGTGGCCATTCACAAGCGTCTGCCCTTTAAACACTCCGCAGTGCTTTCGGACACGGAGGGTCGCTTCTTCTTGTTCGTGAGGGGACACATCACTGACACACCTGTCACCCTGGCTAACATATATGCCCCTAACAGGGGTCAGATCCCTTGGCTTGTTCAGACCCTAGCACAACTGTCTGCTTTTAGCGAGGGAATGCTCATATTGGGCGGTGACTTTAATGCGACTCTGGAGCCAGTCCTTGACTCGTCCTCCCAGAGATCAGAGTTATCCCACAAACTTCTACGCCGTCTGAAGACCGCGTTGAAAAGATTACAGGTTATAGATGTTTGGCGCACTATGCACCCCTCTAGCCGGGACTACACGTTTTATTCCAATGCTAAAACCTCTTTCCACAGACTGGATTACATATTTCTGTCCTCCCCCCATGTTTCTCAGGTGGTAGATACGAGGATAGGTAACATCACGCTGTCTGACCAGGCCCCTGTCTTTCTCCATGTATCTATGACCGCCCTCCCCAGAAGGGAACGGCTGTGGCACCTTAATGACACCTTGATCTCTGACCCTGCCAATGCATCTAGAATCTCCCGGGTTATGTCAGAATTATTTTCCCTTAATATGGCAGGAGACCCCCCCCCCCCCCCTCCGTCCTGTGGGAAACCCATAAAGCAGTGGTCAGAGGTGAACTAATAGCCCTGGGCTCCCATATCAAAAAGGTACGCTCCCAAGCGGTGAACGACCTGCTGTCCCGTATAGCACGTCTAGAACTGACCCATAAGCAATCCCGGGCCCAAGCTGTGGCCGTTGAATTGGTGGAGACCAGGACGGAATTGAAAAACTTGCTTAAGGCCAAATCTGCGAAGCTTATTTTTCGCTCCAAATTTAAAGCCTATGCTCATGGGAACAAAGGGAATAGATTGAGGTCTGCCATGGCTAAGCAGAGTCACGCGGATTCCTTTATTCCGGCAATAATAGACGCAAAAGGCAATAGGCACAAATCGACCCATGATATAGCAAAAGCTTTTTGTGCATTCTATGCTGATCTTTATAATCTACCCACCCCCCGACCGCACTGGTTCCAATTCCATTGAGCAGGCCACAGATGAGTTCCTCTCCACTCTCCAGCTACCCTCCATCAGCCCCCTTCAAGCTTCCCAACTGGTAGCTTCCGTGTCAGACGCGGAGATTGCTAGAGTTCTCTCCTCCGTACCCTCTGGTAAAAGCCAAGGCCCAGACGGCCTCTCCATATCCTATTACAAAACCTTCAGGGACATTTTGACCCACCCATTTCCGAACACTCTGTAACTTTCTTCTATCCGGTGGTTCCCTGCCCCCTCAGACACTGGAAGCTCACATAACCATAATCCACAAAGAGAATAAAGACCCTCTCCAGTGTGGTAGCTACCGCCCTATCTCCCTGCTAAATGCGGATGTCAAGTGGTGGGCCAAAATATTAGCACAACTTATTCAGCTGATCCTGCCGGATCTTATTGATAGTAAACAAGTGGGATTTGCACGTGGCAGGCAGGGCTGCGAGAATACGATACGCCTGCTCCACCTTATGGACTGGGCTAGACGCTCCTCCACGCCTTTGGCCTTGCTGTGTAAGATCCGGCAGGACCCTGCTGTTAAGGGCCTCACCGTCCACTCTCAGACCCACTTGACAGCTGCATTCGCTGATGATTTTCTAATAATGACATCCAACCCTGAGACATCCTTCCCCTGGCTACTGACCCTTTTTGAAGAATTCGGCTTTGTCTCAAACTTCAAATTCAATTATAGTAAGTCCATGGCCCTCAATGTCACCTGTCCAGACTCGGTGAAAGCCGTCCTTCAGAGATCAACCCCCTTTCAATGGGCTTCGGGATAGTATTTTTGGGAGTACATGTCTTTGCTCAGGCAAAGGACCTGTTCACTCTTAACAATGTCCCCTTACTCTCATCTGTCAGGAAACACCTACAATCCCTCAAGCTCCCGTTTCTTTCCTGGTGTGGAAGGAGGAGTTACCTCAAGACCTTTATAGCCCCTAAATTCCTGTATCTACTGCAAGTTTTGCCTATATGGTTGCCGCATTCCTTTTTTATCGATGTTCGCCGAGTCTTCTCCCTCTTCTTGTGGGGAAATAGACCCTCTAGAATTGCATACTCTGTACTGACTAGAGAGAGGAGATTTGGTGGATTTGGTCTGCCCGATATGCGCTCCTATTATGCGGCTTTTCAATTATTTCGTGGTCTGTCTCTTCTCAATGACAGCTATGTTGCACCATATGTGCGTCTAGAGCGCTCCCTTCTTACTACTAGAGGGAAACGGATCCTTTGGGGTTTATCCCCTTGCTCGCCAGGTGGCTCCTCCTTCTCACCCCTATGTTAGTAGAATGGGCTAGACACTATAAGACCAAGGTACTCACATTCCCAAACCCATGCACCCCACTCTCCTCCTTGCAGTTTTACATACACCAGGAAGCAAAGGTGCCTTCGGGCATCTGGCCCCTCCTGGCTAAGATTCCCTTGAGCAAAATCCGAACCCTAGATGGAAACCTAGATTAGAGTTTGGTCTTAAATGATCCCAGAGTCAAAAACGCCTCTTTTCTCCAGGTATTCGCCTTACAAAAAGATATTAAACTGCTTAAACTACCACGCCCAACTGCCTCTCCCTCCCCCTCCTGGCTGGAAAAACGGCTATCAGACACCCGTAAGCTCCCTAAACCGCTCTCCACTATATACAAGGAGTTGCTCTCAGCCTCCCCTCCTGAACTGCATTTCCTCAACTCTTGGGAAGTGGAACTCTCCATCCGCCTCTCAGACCCAGAAAGAGCATTTATCCTCACTCTCATGGTTTTAGTCGTTGTATTAGAGTACAAGAGAATTCATATAAGCTAATAACAAGATGGTATAAGACCCCGGAATTTCTGCATAGGCTTAACCCGGACATCCCAAGCACGTGTTGGAGATGCGGAAAAGATATATGCTCGCTTTCACACATTTGGTGGTACTGTGAGAAGATCAGAGTGTTCTGGTCAAACATAGAAGCTTTGATAAACGTGGTCTGTGCTACTCAGGCCAAATTGGATCCCAAACTGATCCTTCTTTGGTGTCCCAATGACTCGCTTTCTCCCTCTAGATCTGACCTTCCCACTATGCTTATCACAGCGGCGAGACTGCTTGTTCCGCTGCTTTGGAAAGATGTTGAACCCCCATCTGTGCCGATGTGGAGAGATAAGGACGATCAGATCTATAGATTTGAGGAACTTGCTCACTGGGAGACTTTCACGCGTCCTCGCTTTCTCAAGATCTGGTCACAATGGAAAAACTATAGAAAGTTTAACTAACAGAGTAGAAAGGTCCTGAACCCCCCCCCCCCCCCCCTTCCCCCCTACCCTACCCTCCCCGTTATCTCCTGCTTTTATTGTTAGTTTTCATTATTGGTTTCAATCCAGACACCATATACTGTATTACTATGCAAAAATTTGTCACACCCATGGAATGATTGTTATATTTCCTTTTTGCCATGATTGTGTTGGCGTGTAATTGAAAGGTGTTCTTTACTTTTTTAATAAAAATAAATTTGGTTAAGAATATAACTAATATAATACTGCCTCTTATGTACAAGAATATAACTACTATAATACTGCTCCTATGTACAAGAATATAACTACTATAATACTGCTCATATGTACAAGAATATAACTACCATAATACTGCTCCTATGTACAAGAATATAACTACTATAATACTGCCCTATGTACAAGAATGTAACTACTATAATACTGCTCCTATGTAGGGTTGTTGCGGGTATCGAAATTTCGATACCCAATCGATACTTTTGTCCCGGTATCGATACGATACCGGGATTTCCGTTTTTTCGATACTGGGCTGCGCTTCTGCGCAGTCTAGTATCTCTGAACATGAGCGCGCTGCTATCGGCGCGCTCATGTTCTCTCTCAGCAGCACGGGGAGAAGGAAGCTGTCCTCCCTCCCCCTGTGCTGCTGCCGCTGCCACCAATGAGAAGAGAGGGGCGGAGGAGGGGCGGCAATGAGAAGAGAGGGGCGGAGGAGGGGCGGCAATGAGAAGAGAGGGGGCGGAGGAGGGGCGGCAATGAGAAGAGAGGGGGTGGAGGAGGGGCGGCAATGAGAAGAGAGGGGCGGAGGAGGGGCGGGCGCACTGCGCCACCAATGATAGGATTACTATCGGAGCGATGGGAGGAGACATCAGCTTCACTAGTGGGCGTTCCTTCTTCCTGCGCTGCGATTGGACAGCGCTACAGCCAGGGAGAAGGAACGCCCACTAGTGAAGCTGATGTCTCCTCCCATCGCTCCGATAGTAATCAGCAGCATGTGGAGCAGGAGAGGAGACAGTAATGGGGCACTGCAGGCGAACGGAGCGGCGCCCAGGACTAAATGGTGAGTGCTGAGACATCGCTGGGCGCCGCTCTGTGTGGCCTAATAGTGAAAGTCTGGACTCATATACAGTAGTCTTTAACACATACAGGAGGCGGGTGCCGGCAGCAGAATCGCATTGCCGGCACCCTGCCCCTGACAGGGAGCTGCGATCAGCGGCAGTTAACTGCCGCTGATCTGCTAGTACCCGCCTCCTGTATAAAGGGGTAAAATCATTGGTGGTGCAGTGTGCCCCCCCCCTCAATCCCCCCATCCCATTAAAATCATTGGTGGCACAGTGCGCCGGCCCCTCTCAGCCCTCCAGTATTAAAATCATTGGTGGCAGTGGCCACAGGGACCTCTCCACTCCCCCTCATTGGTGGTGCAGTGGCAGCTTCTGATCGGAGCCCCAGCTGTGTAAGCCTGGGGCTCCGATCGGTTACCATGGCAGCCAGGAAGCCCTGGTTGCCATGGTAACATCCCTGATGCTGTGTGCACAAAGCACAGAGCAGCAGGGACAGTGTGGAGTCCTATTCACCCTGATAGAGATCTATCAGGGTGAATAGGAAAAGGGATGAAAGATCCCAGGTTCTAGCCCCTAAGGGGGGAAATAGTTATTAAATAAAAAGTGAAAAAAAAAAAAACACTAAAATATGAAGTATAAATCACCCCCCTTTTCCCAATTTCACATATAAAATATATAAATAAACATATTACATCGCCACGTCAGAAAAGTCCAAACTATTAAAATATAAAAAAAAAATCTAGGTGGTGAATGCCGGAACAGAAAAAATAAAATAAAAACTGCGCGATTCGCCATTTTTAAAAATGAGGAATGCACGTGGCTTTTTTTGTTTATTTTTTTCGCGTGGTATCGAATGGTATCGAGTATCGCAATACTTTTTCATGGTATCGAAACCGAATCAAAAATTTGGTATCGCAACAACTCTACTCCTATGTACAATAAAATAACTACTATAATACTGCTCCTATGTACAAGAATATAACTACTATAATACTGCTCCTATGTACAAGAATATAACTATTATAATACTGCCTCCTATATACAAGAATATATCTACTATAATACTGCTCCTATGTACAATAAAATAACTACTATAATACTGCTCCAATGTAGAAGAATATAACTACCATAATACTGTGTCAATGTACAGTGGCATGCAAAAATTTGGGCACCCCTGGTCACAATTACTGTGAAAAGTTAAGCAAGTTGAAATGATCTTCAAAAGGCATAAAGTATAAGATGACACATTTCCTTTGTATTTTAAGCAAAACCAATATTTTATTTTCATCTTTTACTTTTTCAAAATAACAAAATAGGAAAAGGACCCCAAGCAAAATGTGGGCACCCACTTTGGCTAGTATCACAGCTTGTAATAGCTTTTTGTAGCAGCCAAGAGTCTTTCAGTTCTTCCTTTAGGGATTTTCATCCATTCAGCCAAGAGTCTTCCAGTTCTGTGACATTCCTGGGCCATCTTGCACGATCTGCTCTTTTGAGGTCTATCCACAGATTTTCAATGATGTTCTGCTTAGAGGACTGTGAGGGCCGTTGTAAAACCTTCATCTTGCACCTGGCAAGTTCTCTCAACTGCACAGCCAACCTATTTTCTTCTGCCCAACTAGTACAGCTCATACCTGGCCGGGAGGGGGGGGGGGGGGGGTTCTTGGCTCCATATTTTTCTTGTAGTTGTTCCTCTTTATCTAGTTGGTTGCTTGCCAGGGAGGTTCCTGGCATCTGATACTAGTCTACACCATACTGGCATCAGGTATGTACCAAACCTTGAGTGGTGTCTCTAGTATCATGTTTACTGGACATCATGGGATCCCCTAGTAAAAGAGAAATCAATGAAGACCTCCTGAAACAACTCACTGTTACCATTGCAATGGTTCTCTATGTAGCTGTATGGTTCCTGTGATGTCCTGGATTTCACTGGCTGAATCCATGCTACAGCCACTACTATGTATGTGGAGATGGCGAGTCTTCCCAGCAGAACATCTTTGGAAGAAGCAGAAGTCTATCCCAGGTTGTGTCGTCAACTGTCTCCTGGTCATGGACACCTGTAACCTCAGCTTCTCCTTCAGAGACAATTTTCCTTATAGAGTAGAAAATCTACAGACAGGGTCTGTACCCTTTAGCACCATCAGTAGATTACTCCTCTGATGTTTGCAGCAATTGTGGTTCCTCCCAGGAGGAAAGCAGCAAGCAATAGTGCTTCTCGTAGCCTGAGTCACAGACAATTGGCTCGTCAGCAGCGCAAGTCTTCCTCAAGACACAATAAGCAGCTAATAAGAGTCTTCATATTCTGACTTCTGTGTGTCTGAGAAAGGGGAAGCTCTCAGTCTGATGACCTTTTAAGAAGATATATTTTATTGAATAGTGAAAGGCACCTTGAGCAAATATTCAGAAACATTGTAAGATGGTATTTGGATGCCACTTATCAGTGTAGCCACTAGAGTGGAGAAGTTCTATTGATATGGTTAGAAGTTATGTTAAGGCTGAGTTCACATCAGCATTCAGTCTTTCCGTTCTCCTGCTCTGTTATAGGAGCAAGAGAACTGAAAGGATGGATTCGGCACATAACTGAACCGAATGGAGCCTATGGGCCCCGTAGACTATAATGGGATTGTGACGAATACCATACCCCGACCGACTTCGGACGTCAACTATGTCGAGCTCACGAGATACGGTATGGTCACTGGTTACCAAGGCGTGACGTTACGCCCTCCTGGAGGAGCGGGTAAGGTCAGTCTTGGTACAGTTTTCACAGACTCCTCCTGTCCACACGGGCACAGAGAGGCAACAAGCTGAGAGAGCCTTTTCACTGCCCCAGTGAAACAGCTCGTTCTCAGCCCTGGAAGACTGCCACCAGTTTCTTGTTTGATATAAGTCCGGTCCGCTAACGGGATTATATAGGGTAAGAAACCAACCAGCGGTAGCGTATTGCTAGACCGAAACATGGACGTGGGGATTCGTGATCGAGATACCAGACATATAAATTTATATATAAATTTTGTGTATAGAGCTAAGGACATGGGTTGCTAGATGGCCGCTAGCACATCCGCAATACCCAGTCCCCATAGCTCTGTGTGCTTTTATTGTGTAAAAAAACTATTTTATACATATGCAAATTAACCTGAGATGAGTCCTGTCCCTGACTCATCTCAGGGACAGGACTCATCTCAGGTTAATTTGCATATGTATCAAATCGTTTTTTTTTTATACAATAAAAGCACACAGAGCTATGGAGACTGGGTAGTGCGGATGTGCTAGCGGCCATCTAGCAGCCTATGTCCTCAGCTCTATACACAAAATACCGGTGACAGGTTCCCTTTAACCCCTTAAGGACTTTTTTTGCAAATCTGACCAGTGTCACTTTATGTGGTGATAACTTTAAAACGCTTTTACTTATCCAGGCCATTCTGAGATTGTTTTTTTTCGGCACATATTGTACTTCATAACACTGGTAAAATGGAGTAAAAAAAAATGCATTTTTATTTATAAAAAAATACCAAATTTACCAAAATTTTAGAAAAATTGGAAAATTTCCAAGTTTCAATTTCTCTACTTCTATAATACATAGTAATACCTCCAAAAATAGCTATTAGTTTACATTCCCCATATGTCTACTTCATGTTTGGATCATTTTGGGAATGCCATTTAATTTTTTGGGGACGTTACAAGGCTTAGAAGTTTAGATGCAAATCTAGAAAATTTTCAGAAAGTTTCAAAAACCCACTTTTTAGGGACCAGTTCAGGTCTGAAGTCACTTTGTGAGGCTTACATAATAGAAACCACCCAAAAGTGACCCCATTCTAGAAACTACACCCCTCAAGGTATTCAAAACTGATTTGACAAACATTATTAACCCTTTAGGTGTTCCCCAAGAGTTGATGGCAAATGGAGATTAAATTTCAGAATTTAAATTTTTTGCCAAATTTTCCATTTTAATCCATCTTTTCCACTAACAAAGCAAGGGTTAACAGCCAAACAAAACTCTATATTTATTGCCCTGACTCTGCGGTTTACAGAAACACCCGATATGTGGTCGTACACCACTCTACGGCCCCACGTCAGGGCGTAGAGGGAAAGGAACGCTGTGTGGTTTTTGGAAGGCAGATTTCGCTGGACTGGTTTATTTACACCATGTCCCATTTGAAGCCCCCTGATGCACCCCTAGAGTAAAAACTCCAAAAACGTGACCCCATTTTGGAAACTACGGGATAAGGTGGCAGTTTTTTTGGTACTATTTTAGAGTACATATTATTTTTGGTTGCTCTATAGTTTTTGTGAAGCAAAGTAACAAAAAAATTTAATTCTGAAATTTCATCTCCATTTGCCATTGACTCTTGTGGAACACTTAAAGGGTTAACAAAGTTTGTAAAATCTGTTTTGAATACCTTGAGGAGTGTAGTTTCTTAAATGGGGTCACTTTTTTGAGTTTCTTCTCTAGGGGTGCATCAGGGGGGCTTCAAACGGGACATGGTGTCAGAAAACAAGTCCAGCAAAAACTGCCTTCCAAAATCCATATGGCATTCCTTTCCTTCTGCGCCCTGCTTTGTGCCCGTACAGAGGTTTACAACCACATATGGGGTGTTTCTGTAAACTAAAGAATCAGGGCAATAAATATTGAGTTTTGTTTGGCTGTTAACCCTTGCTTTGTTACGGGAAAAAAATGGATTAAAATGGAAAATCTGCAAAAAAATACCTGTTTTGGCACCGTTTTTATTTTTTATTTACAACTTTCATCTGACAGATTAGATCATGTACTATTTTTATAGAGCAGATTGTTACGGACGCAGGGATACCTAATATGTTTACTTTTTTAAATTTATTTACGTTTTACACAATATCATTTTTGAAACAAAAAATAATAATTTTAGTGTCTCCATAGTCTGAGAGCCATAGTTTTTTTATTTTTTGGGCCATTGTCTCATGTAGGGGCTCATTTTTTGTGGGATGAGACGACGGTTTAAATGGTACTATTTTGGTGTACATACGACTTTTTTGATCACTTTTATTACCTTTTATTGGAAGTAAGGTGAGCAAAATTTCTATTTCATCATAGTTTTTATTTTTTATGGCGTTCACCGTGCGGGTAATGTAACATGACTGTTTTATAGATCGGGTCGTTACGGACGCGGTGATATATAACATGTGTAGGGAATTTTTATTTATTTTTATTTTTACTTTTTTTCACTTTTAAAAAATTTATTTTTACCCAGACCCACTTGGTTCTTGAAGATCCAGTGGGTCTGATGTCTGTATAACAGTACAGTACACTATATAGTGTACTGCACTGTATTTCACTCACACTTTGTCTGAACAGATCTCTGCCTTTTATCACAGATCTGTTCAGCACCATGGACAGCAGGATGCCTGAGAAGGCGTCCTGTTGCCATGGGAACCTTCCCCGTCTGCCACAACTGAGCAGACGGGGAAGGGGAGGGAGGAGAGCTCCCTCCCTCTGTCACCCCATCCTGTCCGGGGGCTGCAAAGGCACAGCAGCCCCCCGATGGGAGAGGGAGGGAGCTCCCTCTTCACCTCTTACAGACCGCGGCATGGAAGAGGTTAAAACGGTGGACATCTGCACAGATGTCTGCCGTTTGAATCGGAGTGTCAGCAATGAGCTGACACTCTGATTCAACCGCTCGGCCATCCTGAAAATAAACGGGGGGCAGGCGGAAGATCGCGCACCCGCCTCCCACACCGCCCGCAATCCTCCCCCCCGCTGCGCCCGCAGGCACAAAAGCACAGAGGGCTGCAGGGGGGGGTTAACTTTCAAAAATATGGGCACTTTGAGGTTTCTGATCCCTGTGGATCATAAACTTGCATAAGAGCTAAAAACCGCAGGTCTGAATTGACCTCCGGTTTGGAGCGATCGGCAATTCGGGGGGGGGGGGGGGGGGGGGGTCACAGGACCCCCCTAGGCATTGTCACAGGGTGCCTGCTGAATCATTTCAACAGGCACCCTGTTCCGATCACTGCCGGCCGTGCGGCAGTGATCAAAACTACACAGGACGTACCGGCACGCCCTGGGTCCTTAAGGACTCAGGAAACAAGGCGTACCGGTACGCCCTAAGTCCCTAAGGGGTTAAGGGCTCACTAGACAATACACTATACACAAAAGGAATATATACAGTGGTCTGAGGTTACAAATACAGGTGGTATGGTACAAACAGGGTTAAGCAGAACAAAAGTCAGTTTACCAGATGGATGAGTCCTTTTGGGTTGTGATGAGTTCTTAGCTGTATTCACATGGAGGGCAATGATGTCAGCAGGTTGCAGGTCCCTCTAAACAGATGGCACTATGTGACCCTCCTTCAGAGAAAAGACACGCCCGCTTGCTGGCACAAGCCTTTTAAACTGTAGCCGGCCCCTCCTCTTCCCGCCTTTGGGAAGGGTCCCCCCTCCCTGCTGATCCTGGCAGCTCAATGACCCACAAAACCCTTTAGGGTTCATAGCTCCAGACCAGAAGGTCACAGGGAGATGGTTCTGGGACCAACAGACCCGCCTGGGTTCCGGCTACTAGTAGAGTCCAAGCATGGTACCGTTATTTGGTTTCTGTGGGGAGATATGTATATCTCCCTTCCCTGGCCTCCCACCGCCAGACTATGACCACGGGCCTGTTCATCGTTGCCACAGGGACACAAATGTGTATCTGGTTTAGGTATGTAATGCACGGGAGATTCGTAATTCCTTATGAACCGCCGGTTCCAACGTGTCTGATATTCTGAGTGAAGTGGTGAATGGCTTAAACCCCCTGCAGGGACGCTTTTCCTGTTTCATTAGCTGGGTTCCTGGCTGGCTGAATGGAAGTGTGAAAAGTTATAAACACTGGTGGACTGCTAGAGGTCCTCTGCCATCTGTTGGCTTTGAAACAGGGCCCTCCTGTGGAGCTCACTACCTCTGCTACCTTTCAGCAAATGGTGGGTGTGGGAACATGGTAAATATTGACGGTAAATATTGATTCATATTCCTCACAGGGATCCTTTAGGTTTCCGCTCAGAGGAAGATTTTTGAAGCCGAGACAAAAGTCGTGCATGTAAGCCTGGTCATCAGAATGGAGCAGGAGAACGGAAAGGCGGAACGCTGATGTGAACTCAGCCCAAGCAGATGGGTCTTGCAAGTCATCAGAGAAGGAGACACCTTCAAGTTTGCCACATTTCACCTGATGGTTTCTGTTGAACCAGAAGATTTTTGGATCATAGAAGAGGAATTTCTTATGAAGATGCATTAGATCCATTTCAGATGAGTCTGAAAGTAGGTAGTTTGCCCCTGTATGTTGCAGTTTACCCTCCCGGTAGAGGATGTGCGCTGTGTTTTACCCTACTAGATGTGAGCAAGTGTTTACAGAACAGCAATTCAGGAAGATTACGAGCAGTGATATCACCTGTCACCTGCTTTCATCAACCGTGACTGATGTGACTGACGTTCTGGTCTTGTCATCGCATAACTACTAATTCCCTTTACTCTTATTCTTCAGGCTCTCATTTGGCTTCTCTCCAGTTCCTAGAACTTTTATGGACTCTTTCTACCTCCAAGTTAAGATCACTACCATCTACCAGTAAATGGAAGGTGTATTCATTCAGCCATGATTTAGCCTGGCCATCCCACTACTCCCACAGATGCCTGCTCCTGGCAAAGAGATACTTCAGAGATCTCCAGCAACATATCCTCAGATCCTGGCACCAGATATGTTCTAGCTTCAGGTTCAGTAAAGCTGAGCAATCATTTCTCAGCAATCATTTTTATGGCTGAAGGAGAAGAACCTCACAAAATGAAGACATTCACTACAAATGCCAAGTAGTTGGTCCTACAAATATTTGGTTCTCATGGTTGAGGATGTTTATCTTGAAGACTGGCACCTGCATGATCTCTAGCATAACCTAGTCAAGCTCTAAGCAGACAGCCTCTTGGCTAGCTGCCTTGTACTTTTATCTAATGAATGTCATCAGAATGGAACTGAATTTCTTCTATTTCCTACAGAATTA
This sequence comes from Bufo bufo, assembly GCF_905171765.1. Taxonomy (NCBI): domain Eukaryota; kingdom Metazoa; phylum Chordata; class Amphibia; order Anura; family Bufonidae; genus Bufo; species Bufo bufo. Next base: position 425,593,024 of record NC_053394.1, read on the forward strand.
TGAAGCTCTAGTAATGGACTTCTATGGCCAACTATCAGCTGTAACTTGCGCCTGTACAGTCTGCAGATCTTCTGATTGACCAGACAATCATCTGTCTTTCAGCTGAAGCTAGCATCTCCTGTTCATCCTTCCTCAGTATCTAAAAAGCCAACATTTACTGTTCTTCCATTGGCTCGCTGGGCCAAGTTTCCACTACTGTTATGGCTCTGAGAGAAAGAACTTTGGGTATTTCCTCCAAATCTATAGCCACTGCTACAGAAAGGTTTCTATCATCCTCATCTCAACAGGCTGCAGTTCATAACTTGGGGACTAAGAGAAGAAGCACTAAGAAATTAGGACTTTGGAGTTTGTGGTTAACACTTTGTATCTGAAGAACTGCTACGAGTAGGATATTTTAGAGTCGGGGAAAATATTCTTGCCTTGAAGAAACTTCTCACCCTGCTCCTGCTGATCCAGTGATCCTTCTATTCCTGTAGGAAAGCTTCCAGAGGAAATTAAACTCATCACCCAAAAGTTCATGTCTACTATTATGTGACAGATTGGCTGTTCGCAAATCAGCCACTCGTCACCAGATTATTTAAAGTCCTCAGAAACTTTAGACCAGATGTAAGACTTCCTCTCCTTCTTGGTATCTTGTCTCTGGAACTTCCCGTCAGTGATACCAAAAGTCTCTTCTGTAAAAGGCATTAATAGTAAACCATGTCTACCAGCTGTCTTTTTTTATCCAGCATGTGATCTTTAGAAAGAATCTTCATTCTTGAGATGTCGATAGACCAATTGAGTGTGATTGTAGAGATATAGGCGGCCTCTCCTCCTATTCCAGGAATGGCTTGTTCTGCCAGTTTAGCTTCCACTCCTTTATCAGAAAAGGCCTAAATCATTCTTCAAATATCTGCCTCCTGGTCAAACTATGATCCCATGTATAGCTCAACAGACTCTATGTAAAGGCTTCTAAGATTCAGCCTGTGACTGAGATTTTCTAGTGCTGTTTTGCAAGATTAAGGCCTCTTTCACGCGGGCGTCATGGTTTTTGCCCGGATAAGATGCGGGTGCATTGCGGGAAAATGCGCGATTTTTCCGCGCGAGTGCAGAACATTGTAATTGTTTTGCACGCGCGTGAGAAAAATCGTCATGTTTGGTACCCAAACCCGAACTTCTTCACAGAAGTTCGGGTTTGGGTTAGGTGTTCTGTAAATTGTATTATTTTCCCTTATAACATGGTTATAAGGGAAAATAATAGCATTCTTAATACAGAATGCATAGTACAATAGGGCTGGAGGGGTTAACAAAAAAATATATATAATTTAACTCACCTTAATCCAATTGATAGCGCAGCCCGGCTTCTCTTCTGTTATCTTTCCTCAGGACCTGGGTAAAGGACCTGTGGTGACGTCACTGCGCTCATCACATGGTCCATCACATGATCTTTTTACCATGGTGATGGGCTGGGCTGGGCTGCGCAATCAATTGGATTAAGGTGAGTTAAATTTTTTAATTTTTTTTTAACCCCTCCAGCCCTATTGTACTATGCATTCTGTATTAAGAATGCGATTTTTTTTTTCCTTATAACCATGTTATAAGGGAAAATAATAATGATCGGGTCTCCATCCCGATCGTCTCCTAGCAACCGTGCGTGAAAATCGCACCGCATCTGCACTTGCTTGCGGAGGCTTGTGATTTTCACGCAGTCCCATTCACTTCTACGGGGCCTGCGTTGCGTGAAAAACGCACAAAATAGAGCATGCTGCGATTTTCACGCGACGCACAAGTGATGCGTGAAAATCACCGCTCATGTGCACAATCCCATAGAAATTAAATGTCCGGATTCAGTGCGGGTGCAATGCGTTCACCTCATGCATCGCATCCGCGCGGAATACTCGCCCGTGTCAAAGAGGCCTAAACCTCCTTTACTGCTCTCTGTGCTGCTTGAGGACGAAAATTTAGCTTTCCTTGAGTCCAAATAATCTTTGCAACTATTGGTCTATATTTATTACGCACGTGTGAGCTGTGAGAGAGTGTTCATATAGCACCAGCAATTAATCATGCTAATTTTTATTGGTCTATGTACAAAAATGCAACTATTATAATACTGTCTCCAATGTACAAGATTATAACCAATATACTACTGTCCCCTAGAATATAACTACCAGGGGCGGACATATCACAGGGGCCCAGTGCAGGAGGGAGGCCCTTTTTAACCAGGAAGCGCTCATCTTTATATTCATCTGCATCGCCGTCCTTAGGACAGCGATACAGATGAATGGTGTGGCGGGACAGGGGAGAGGAGTCTCCCTTCCCCTGATAGGCTGCAGTGCCTGCAGCCTATCAGAGGCCACTGCAGGCGGCACGTCATCACGCTGAACTGTACAGCATGGGACACAGGCAGAAAGAGGCCTGCATCTCAATGCAGAAAGTGGCAAGAAGGTAAGTATTAGGGTCCATTCACACATCCGTCACATCTGGACCCATTCATTTTCAATGTGTGCTGTCCGTTTCCGTTGTTCCGTTCCGCATGTCCGTTTAAATATAAAACATGTCCTATTCTTTTCCTGAAAAATCGGATCCTGGTACAATACAAAGTCAATGGATCCGCAAAAAACGGATGACATACGGATGTCATTCCGTATGTCATCCGTTTTATACGGAATCCGTTCCTGGAAATTACATTTAATTTATTTTTTTTTTTTAAAGAAATCCAAACAACTTTATTTGCTTATTGAAATTTATACGTTTCCGTTTTTTGCGGATCCGCAAAAAACGGATGACATACGGAAACATTTTCAGGAACAACGGATCCGCAAAAAACGGACAGAAAATCGGATTATAGAAAAATACTGACGTGTGAATGTAGCCTAAGTGTTTATTTTATTTTCATTTACGCTATGCTGTGGGCCCTATGTTATGTACTGGCAGTCATGGGGGGCACTATGGGGGTGGGAGGAGCACTATGGGGGCATCTACTGGGGGTCCTATCTTATATACTGGCATAATTGGGGGCACTATAGAGAAGGGGGGGTACTATGTATAAGAATATAACTACCATAATACTGCTCTGTACAAGAATATAACTACTATAATACTGCTCCTATGTACAAGAATATAACTACTATAATACTGCCTCCTATGTACAAGAATATAATTACTATAATACTGCTCCTATGTACAAGAATATAACTACTATAACACTGCTCCTATGTACAAGAATATAACTACTATAATATTGCCTCCTATGTACAAGACTATAACTACTATAATACTGCTCCTATGTACAAGAATATAACTACTATAATACTGCTCCTATGTACAAGAATATAACTACTATAATACTGCTCCTATGTACAAGAATATAACTGCTATAATACTGCTCCTATGTACAAGAATATAACTACTATAATACTACTCCTATGTACAAGAATATAACTACTATAATACTGCTCCTATGTACAGGAATATAACTACTATAATACTACTCCTATGTACAGGAATATAACTACTATAATACTACTCCTATGTACAGGAATATAACTACTATAATACTGCCTCCTATGTACAAGAATATAACTACTATAATACTGCTCCTATGTACAAGAATATAACTACTATAATACTGCTCCTATGTACAAGAATATAACCTCTATAATACTGCTCCTCTGTACAAGAATATGACTACTATAATACTGCTCCTATGTACAAGAATATAACTACTATAATACTGCCTCCTATGGACAAGAATATAACTACTATAATCCTGCCTCCTATGCACAAGAATATAACTACTATAATACTGCCTCCTATGGACAAGAATATAACTACTATAATACTACTCCTATGTACAGGAATATAACTACTATAATACTGCTCCTATGTACAAGAATATAACTACTATAATACTGCTTCCTATGTACAAGAATATAACTACTATAATACTGCTCCTATGTACAAGAATATAACTACTATAATACTGCTCCTATGTACAAGAATATAACTGCTATAATACTGCTCCTATGTACAAGAATATAACTACTATAATACTGCTCCTATGTACAAGAATATAACTACTATAATACTGCTCCTATGTACAGGAATATAACTACTATAATACTACTCCTATGTACAGGAATATAACTACTATAATACTACTCCTATGTACAGGAATATAACTACTATAATACTGCCTCCTATGTACAAGAATATAACTACTATAATACTGCTCCTATGTACAAGAATATAACTACTATAATACTGCTCCTATGTACAAGAATATAACTACTATAATACTGCTCCTATGTACAAGAATATAACTACTATAATACTGCTCCTATGTACAAGAATAGAACTACTATAATACTGCTCCTATGTACAAGAATATAACTACTATAATATTGCTCCTATGTACAAGAATATAACTACTATAATACTGCTCCTATGTACAAGAATATAACTACTATAATACTGCTCCTATGTACAAGAATATAACTACTATAATACTGCTCCTATGTACAAGAATATAACTACTATAATACTGCTCCTATGTACAAGAATAGAACTACTATAATACTGCTCCTATGTACAAGAATATAACTACTATAATATTGCTCCTATGTACAAGAATATAACTACTATAATACTGCCTCCTATGTACAAGAATATAACTACTATAATAATGCTCCTAAGTACAAGAATATAACTACTATAATACAGCTCCTATATACAAGAATATAACTACTATAATACTGCTCCTATGTACAAGAATATAACTACTATAATACTGCTCCTATGTACAAGAATATAACCTCTATAATACTGCTCCTCTGTACAAGAATATAACTACTATAATACTGCTCCTCAGTACAAGAATATAACTACTATAATACTGCTCCTATGTACAAGAATATGACTACTATAATACTGCTCCTATGTACAAGAATATAACTACTATAATACTGCCTCCTATGGACAAGAATATAACTACTATAATCCTGCCTCCTATGCACAAGAATATAACTACTATAATACTGCCTCCTATGGACAAGAATATAACTACTATAATACTACTCCTATGTACAGGAATATAACTACTATAATACTGCCTCCTATGGACAAGTATATAACTATTATAGCTCTGCTTTCAAACTACTTTCTTTAAAGAGTTAATTGGGAAAGAAAAGCAATTAGACAGAATTTTCGGCAAGCACTCCATTATATAGCGGCATGATTTATGGCTGTGTTTGTGTGGTCACTGGCAGGAAGCCTGAGCAGCAATAACACCAGGCATTGGATAGAAGCCTTGCAGGAGTTTCTGCTCCACACTAATCTCATTATATTGAGTGAACCCCATATCGAGAAGGCATGATAACGCCAATGCACCGGTCAGCTCCTTGCCAACATTTTTATAATTGTTCCCAGACTACTTCCCGGCAGCAGCAGCCGGTGGTGTAGATCTGTGCGCAGCTGGCGGCAGCAGATAGTACATCACTATGGTCTGTACTTTCTCTAGGAGAAGAGCACTGAAGGGATGACAATATCTGACTGATACATTATCAGTAGAAGAGAAAGAGGAGAACTGGGCCGTACTGGGGGACGATGAGCGCTGCCACCAGTCAGAGGTCACATACTCCCTGCTCTCCAACCCTATTCTTATTCCAGCAAGGTTCTCCAAACTGCCGGCAAAGCAAAGGGGCTCCCCTGTGTACTGCCATCCCTGTGTTATCACATATATCAACCAGGGCACTTACTGTAATACAGGCAGACTAATATACAGCAGGATAGATATTAGTCCGATAGGTCGATATTAGACAGATAAATAGATATGAGATAGACAGAGAAATAAATCGATAGCTATTCGATAGGGAGATAGATAGATAAATATTAAATAGCTAGATATTAGATACAGAAAGATCGTACATAAATATTAGATACAGCCAGGTCCATAAATATTGGGACATGGACACAATTCTAACACTTTTGGCTCTATACACCACCACAATGGATTTGAAATGAAACAAACAAGATGTGCTTTAACTGCAGACTGTCAGCTTTAATTTGAGGGGATTTACATCCAAATCAGGTGAACGGTGTAGGAATTACAACAGTTTGCATATGTGCCTCCCACTTGTTAAGGGACCAGAAGTAATGGGACAATATGTCCCAATATTTATGGACCTGACTGTAGATAGATGATAGATAATTAGATAGGAAATGCATATTAAATAGATATTAGATAGAGTTTGATACTTGACAAATATGAAATAGATATCAGATAGGCAGACAGACAGATAAATAGATTAGATAGATAGATAGATAGATAGATATGAGATAGATAGATAGATAGAAGCAGGGGCACAACCGAGATAGATCTAAGGTTCCTCTCGCTCAAGGCGCACTATTATATGGTAAAGCGGCCTCTTCCGACACTTTGGGTAGGGAGGCACTTGAGCTCATGTCTGATGATGAGCCAATGCAGTTGGCAGAAGTCACTCCTGGACCTGGTAATAAAAACGTTGGGGTTAAGAAAAGACTCTGCTTTTTATGTGGTAAAGGGGGACATTTTGTTAACGTATGTCCTTATGTTAAACGTCAAGGTGTTTAGTCCTCTTTGTTAAACACAAATGTGTTTAGTCCTCTTCTCACTCTTGGTGGTGTGGGTGGGGAATCTGAGAATGTACTTTTGTCATTTACCGGTAGTACCCGATTTCTCCTGTCTGCCAATGTGGCGCTAGACTCCAAAACTGTGGGAATTGAAGTATTTATTGACAATGGATGGCCAATTCGTCCGTATGCATGGTTTGAAAACAAGCGCATTAGACAAAAATATTTCAGTGTTTGCAATTGATTCCACTCCACTCTCACAAAAATATTTGTCACAAATTGTGCAGGACATTCACCTAAAAGGTGGGAGATTCTCATCAAGAATCCATTTTATGTTTTGTGCTGGAGGGTCTTCCTGCTTATCTGGTGCTAGGTTTACCGTGGTTATCCAAACATAACCCTACCATCGATTGGCAAGCGAGACAGATTCTTGATTGGAGTGATTTTTGCATAGACAACTGTCTTAGCACATCGCTTTCTGTTGTAACCACTAAAATTGTACCTTCTTTTATTTTGGATTTTTCTGATGTATTCTCTGAAAGGGGAGACCAGGAGTTACTTGCATATCGGGAGTATGAATGCCCAGTCAACCTTATTCCCAGGGCTAGGTTGCCCAAGTCTCGGTTGTATAATCTTTCTGAACCCGAAAGAGTAGCTATGCGAGAGTATATCACCGAAACCTTGGTTAAAAGACATATTAGACCCTTAGGACATGTTTGGACTTCCGTGAGCTTAATCGCATTACTGTCCGTGATCCCTATCCCCTTCCTTTGATCCCAGATTTGTTCAATCAGATTGTCGATGCCAAGGTGTTCTCTAAGTTGGATTTGAGGGGGGGGATATAATCTGGTAAGGATCAAGGAAGGGGACGAATACAAGACAGCCTTTAATACCCCTGAAGGTCATTTTGAAAATTTGGTCATGCCTTTTGGGTTGACCAATGCTCTTGCTGTTTGTCAACATTTCATCAATGACATCTTTCATCATCTGGTAGGCAGGTTTGTGGTGGTTTATCTGGATGATATTTTAATTTATTCCCCTGACATGGAGAAACATCAGGATCACGTGAGACAGGTCTTACAGATTCTAAGGGAGAATAAATTGTATGATAAGATGGAGAAGTGTGTATTTGCAGTTCCGGAAGTGCAATTCCTGGGTTGGACTGGGATCGACCCGAAAATCTGAAAGCGCTCATGCGATTTTTGGGGTTCACCAACTACTACCATAAATTTATCTTGAATTAAACCATTAACAGATATGACTAAGAAAGGCGCGGATTTCTCAGTCTGGTCTGATGCAGCATTACATGCCTTTTCAACTGTGATGGAATGTTTTTCTTCTGCTCCTATACTGGTGCAACCTGATGTGTCACAGCCATTCATTGTGGAAGTTGACGCATCAGAGGTAGGGGTTGGAGCAGTCTTGTCGCAGGGTCTTTCTCCTATCAAATGGCGCCCATGTGCTTTTTTCTCTAAAAAAACCTCTCTACTGCTTGTCCTCCAGGGAAGTTGTTTGTTCCTTCGGAACTACGGCACAAGGTGTTTCAAGAACATCACAGTACTGTTCTTACGGGACACCCTGGGAGCAGATCCATGGTTGATCTAATTTCCCGGAGATTCTGGTGGCCAGGATTGCGCAAATGTGTTGAGGGCTATGTTCAGCTTGTGAGACTTGTGCACGTGCGAAGGTGACACATACTCAGCATTCAGGATCTCTACTTCCCTTGTCTATCCTGTCCCGACCGTGGACTCACTTGTCCATGGACTTTATCACAGATTTGCTAAATTCCTCAGGGAAAACTGTGATTCTAGTGGTTGTTGGTCGCTTCAGCAAAATGTCGCACTTTATAGCATTATCAGGTCTACCTAATGCTAAAACTCTTGCACAAGTGTTTGTCGATAACATCATGAAACTACACGGTATCCCCTCTGATGTGGTGTCTGATAGGGGGACTCAGTTTGTTTCCAGATTCTGGAAGTCGTTCTGTACTCGTCTGGGGGTACAATTGTACTTCTCTTCAGCCTTTCACCTTCAGTCGAACGGACAGACTATGCACACTAACAAGAATCTGGACTTATTTGAGATGGTTTGTCTCGTAGAATCAGGAGGAGTGGTCTTCATTTTTGTCGTTGGCTGAGTTTGCCAAAAAAAACGTAGTTGATAAGTTACAGTTTTTCGAAGCATATGGGTTCCATCCGCAGTTTGGCACATTTTCTGGTACTGAGACTTCTGGTATACCAGAAGAGGAAAGATTTTACTCTTTGTTGTCATCTATTTGGCGGAAAATTCAAAACAATTTAAAAGAAATGGGCAAGAAGTATAAACGTATGGCTGACAAGAGACGTGTGAGTGGTCCAGACCTGAGAGTGAGTGATTCTGTGTGGCTGTCCACAAGAAACATTAAGTTGAAGGTACCTTCTTGAAAGTTGGGGCCAAGGTTTATTGGGACATAAGATCTCTTCCATTATTAATTCGGTTGCTTTTCATCTTAAACTTTCGCAGGCTTTAAAAAAAAATCATAATGTTTTTTTTACAAATCATTACTGAAAAGATATGTCGAACCTGCTGAACCTGCTGAACCGTCCTCCTTACCTCCGGCTCCAGTCTTGGTGGACGGTAATCTTGAATTTCAGATTGCCAGGATAGTGTACTCACGATTTCTCCATCAATCTCTACAGTATCTTGTGCACTGGAAAGGTTATGGCCTAGAGGAAAGCATGTGGGTTTCTGCGACCGATGTTAATGCCAGACGCATTGTGAAGGGCATCCTGATAAAGTCGGCCCTTGGTGTCCGGAGGTCACCCGTAGAGAGGGGAATACTGTCACGGTCTTCAGAGCTTAGTGTCACTGCCAGCCCTGTGAGAGATCTCAGGAGATCAGATAGACTTGCTGCACGTGAGTCTATCTGACAGGTTCTAGGTGTTTCCTTTCAGTTTGTTGTTGTGAGCGGGATCCCACCTCTCCACAGGTTCAGCTCGTTTGCTGGTTAGAGGCTCTATTTCAGTCTGTCTCTGACTTCTCACCATGGGGTTGATATTTCCTTCAGGAGTTCCGGCTGGTTGTTTGTGGATCCCTTGTTCCTCACTCTTCCCAAGCTAAGTTCCGCTTTTGATCTGTGTTGTTTGTGTCACTCTAGGTCTCAGGGAGACGCTGGCCCCTTCACTGTGGAAGGTATTGGCAGTCTCATTTCCCGTTCCCTAATCTAGGGTTTGCTACAGTATTAGCAGGGTCAAGGTACGATTGTATGTGTTTGTCCACCATCAGGGCTTGCACATACTGTCAGGAGTCAGGGAGAGACTCAGGGATTGCTAGGAGGTAACCATCTCTCCCTCAATAGCTTCTAGGCCTAGACTGTTACCCTATGCTGTCTGTTTATCTGGTGTACCTGTTATCCACATTACCTAGGTTCTGGTGTACGAGTATTTCCACCTTCAGGGTCTACTCATACTGGCAGGAGTCAAGGAGAGGTCTAGGGATTCCTAGGAGGTCACCATCCCTCTCACTTAGCTTTGAGGCCTAGACTCCGGTCTATTCCTTCTGTGTGTCATTTGGTGTTATCACCTCCCCATTACTTGTGACACATGGAGTGTGAGCTCTGCAGCTCAGAAACGCGTGTGGTTATTGCGTTTCAGTGTCAGAGAAGGACTGGGGCCTTGCAAACAAGCACCTTGAGCATCCTTTCTCCTGTCTCCACGGCAACCCATCATGGAGGCTGTAACGGCCTCCCGTTCGGTATCCATAGAGACGGTGGGAGGGGTGAGAAAATGGGGAGACGCAGTAACAAGAGGCGACGGGAGAGACACCACGAGCTGGGATGAGGAGAGGGCGATACGTTTTATATAAAATACACTGTGACGTATGGGGAGGGGGGATGTGGGGGGCCACAGCTGCAGGTAACGCACTGAAAGACAATGCGGGAGGGGAGGGAGGTAGAGGCTGGAATATGCAAGGTGGGAACAAGGACATGAACAGAGGAGGAAGAAAACGAGAGAAGCTTCTATAGAACCAGGGGTTGATCCAAGATCCTGCTGCTCCAGAACTACAACCACCAACATGCTTCATTTCCCAGTATTCACAGCTGCTGTAGAACTACAAGTACAAGCAAGATTTCATCCCAGTTGTTCTGGTATGGCAGCAGGCTAGCATGTGTGTCTTTCCAGCTGTTGTAGAACTATAAGTCCAAGCAAAACAAGGTTATCCACCTCACGCCATCTGGGTGAGAATTTAAAGCTGGTAGAACCACAAGTCTCAGCAAACCAGGGTATACATCCCACTCCATCTGGTTGTGAAATTAAAGATGGTAGAACCACAAGTCTCAGAAAAAACAGGCTATCCATCCAACTCCATCTGGGGGAGAAATTAAAGATGGTAGAGCCACAAGTCTCAGCAAAACCAGGCTATCCACCCCAAGCTATCTGGGTGAGAAGTTAAAGATGGCAGAACTACAAGTCTCAGCAAAACCTGGCTCTCTCAAAGCACCACAGATGCAGAACTACAAGTCTCAGCAGGTTCTGTGTCTGAGCTAGTACTCTATACTCAGTTACTGGAGAACTACAAGTCTCAGTGTACCCTAGTTATCTATGGTTCTCCACACAAGCTAGACCTCAAAGCCTAGACCTTTTGGAGAACTACAACTCTCAGCATACTCTGTGATTCTTATATCTCAAAGTTAATGGCGATTCCGAGTACCTGCAAGTCTCATCACGCTTTTCGGGTGCTTCGGTTAGCGGTGCACTACAAGTATCAGCATGCTCAGGTTGTCACCACCGCTCTATGTCTGCTGCCCCTTTCGCCGATCACTATATATATATATATATATATATATATATATATATATATATATATATCATAGGGGTGCGCCGTATAGGGGGCAGGGGACGGTATTTACTATATAGGTGGCTGCAGGATATATACGTATGGTGGCGTAACCGTGGTGACTACAGAGAAGCCCCAAGTACCACTCAAGGGGCAGCCCCTGTCTGTTTCCAAGGCGATCAGGTCTGCAGTGTCATGTGAACTCTTTCGGCTCTGATGTCACACAGAGGGGAGGGGCATATCTGGCAGTGTAGTAACCATCTTTATATTGGGCGAGAATACTTCTGGATATGAACAGTTACCTTTGATGCCCCGATATGGAAGAGCTAAATCTGGAGACATACACACTACATAATAGTGAGCTGTGGAAACGCCCTACTGACCTTGAGCAGACGCCATAATGTTCTAACGATGCGACATACTTAAAGGGGACATATCTTCAAAAGTAAAGCTAGTGTCCCTCTGCGCTGGGTAATGGAGGACCCCCGCTCCCTGACCTCTACAGTGCTTGCTACGGTACATAGTGCGGTGGGCGAGCTTCCTGTAGGGACAGGATAATGGAGGGGGCGGCAACGTCTGCAGCTGAACCTCACATAATGATGGCTTAGGATTTATTAATTATGCAAATTGTCTCAGCTACTGTAATTAAAGTCAGCCTGCCTCTGTTTGTGCTAGAGATCTGTGACTACTCCAGAAACAGCGCCCCTCTTATGCACAGGCTTGGGGCTGGTACTACAGCTCAGCCCCGTGCGTCCAAAGCAATAGCAAAGCGGCCAAATTCTACTGACTCTCATAATGAATCCAGAAGAAAAGAAGTAATCTCACACAGGATAGATTAGATCAGGCATCCTCAAACTGCGGCCCTCCAGCTGTTTTTAAAACTACAACTCCTACAATGCCCTGCTGTAGGCTGATACCTGTAGGCAGTTCGGGCATGCTGGGAGTTGTAGTTTTGCAACAGCTGGAGGGCCGCAGTTTGAGGATGCCTGGATTAGATACACAGCTCAGCAGACTATCACACAGGATAGGATTAGATACACAGCTCAGCAGGCAGTATCACACAGGATAGGATTAGATACACAGCTCAGCAGACTGTATCACACAGGATAGGATTAGATACACAGCTCAGCAGGCAGTATCACACAGGATAGGATTAGATACACAGCTCAGCAGACTGTATCACACAGGATAGGATTAGATACACAGCCCAGCAGACAGTATTACACAGGATTAGATACACAGCACTGCAGATAGTATCACACAGGATAGGATTAGATGCAGCTCAGCAGACTGTATCACACAGGATAGGATTAGATACACAGCTCAGCTGTCATGGTCTGGTGGTAGTGGACCATGACACTTTTGCCGTGCATGCTTGTTGCTGGTGGCAACGTGTTGTTAGCATGATTTTACACTTCCCCTTTTAGGCTGGTGTTCCATCCCATTTTGGTTTGTTTAGGGTTAAAGGAGTGTGCAAGGTGGAGCTGGGTGTGGCCTCATGGCTCTTCTTATACTGGAGCTGTGAGCGTGAGGTTAGTGGTATGTCTGCCTTTGTATGAGTAGGAGTTTTCCTCTTTTCTGGATGGGTCACCTGTCCGTGTGGGCCTCTTTGTGGAACATACTGTCACGATGGGGAGAGGGGAAAAAAAAAACAAAAAAACACTGCACAATGTCTATATAGACCATGCCACTAGGCCTGGAAGCCAGGATAAGGGAGCTGGTCACCTCCTATGCATCCCTAAATACAATCCCTGACCTCCTGACTGTATGAGCCAACTCTGATGGTGGGAGGGCTCATACCCGGAACCTTGGACCCTAATTCGCCCTGATGATCCCTAATGGTAATGTAAGGAGAAAGACAACCAGCTCCTCCAAGACACGGAAGAACCGGAGTCTCCCTAGGCCTAGCAACAATGAAGGAGCAGAGAGCAAGCATAAACACATAACGGTAGATAAGAGCCCAGTGCAAACGACACGCACTGGAACAACCACCACTTACCTGCCACTTCCGTGTCTTGGAGGAGCCGGTTGTCTCTTTCTCCTTACATTACCAGTGGATATACAAGAAAAATGAGACAAGTGGAGCGCCAAAGTGTAGGGGGTAGGTAAATAAAGGGGTGGCAGGAGATGACATCAAAAGTTGTCACTACTTTAGGTTTTAAGGGGCTTAAAGTGCCACCCCACAAATCATCCAGACGGAAAGTACGCGTGCAGAGGCGTCAAAGATAAAATCGATTAAAAGATATACAGTATATGTGGTATAAAGCCACATGAATAGAGAATATATAAAAAAAGAATTGGCACACACTTTGTGGTGATAAAATCAATATAGAACAACTATTATGGTCTTTTTGCGACCTGCAAGTCAGGCCGACTTTGACTACCAGTTCCACTTAGTGTGAGCAGCCTCACCTATCTCCATTTCTTTTTGGTCTTTTCCTTGTGGGTAGACCTTGGCACCCTATTCCCCCTCCCCCCACCCATCTTCCTTCCCCACAATCACACCGTCTTCTTCCCACCTCTTCCCCCCCCTCCTACCAGTGGCCAAGCCAGGCACCTTCCCTTGAACTCTGATCATCCCAACTTACGCTCCTCTTTTTCTATTTCTATTTTTGTCCTTACATTACCATAAGGGATCATCAGGGCGAATTAGGGTCCAAGGTTCCGGGTATGAGCCCTCCCACCATCAGAGTTGGCTCATACAGTCAGGAGGTCAGGGATTGTATTTAGGGATGCATAGGAGGTGACCTGCTCCCTTATCCTGGCTTCCAGGTCTAGTGGCATGGTCTATATAGACATTGTGCGGTAGGGGTTTTTCCCCCACTCCCCATCGTGACATCAGCAGACAGTATTACGCAGGATTAGATACACAGCTCAGCAGAAGTATCACACATGATGGGATTAGATACATAGCTCAGCAGACGGTATCACACATGATAGGATTAGACCTCCTCTTGTCTCTGAGCTCTACAGGCAGTTATTTACTCCTCATGGCTTGGTTTTTGCTCTGATGCATTGTCAGCTGTGAGACCTTATATAGACAGGGCTGTGTCTTTCCAAATCATGTCCAATCACCTGAATTTACCACCGGTGACTCCAATCAAGGTGTAGAAACATCTTAGAGATGATTCAGAGAAATGGGAGACCCCAGAGTTAAATGTCAAGTGTCAGAGCAAAGGGTTTGAATACTTATGTCCATGTGAAATCTTAGTTTTTCCTTTTTAATAAATTTGTGAACATTTCTAAAATTCAGTTTTCACTTCCTTATTATGGGGTTCATAATGATGGGGAAATGTGTCTTTTTTCTTATTTTCTTATTTTACAAGGAGCACCATAATTAGGGATGAGTGAAGCGAGCTTTGGATGCTTAATCCGAAGTAGATTTGCATAAAACTTCGTTGTGGTACCTTGGAACTGAACCTGAGTTCCATATCAAGGTTTTTTACAGTAATAATTAATTCCCGAAATTATTACACAAAGTTTCGCGAGACTTTGCGAAGTAATAACTTCGGCTCATCGGCTCCTTCTCCGTACAGTATTACAATGAAGCTTTATGCGAATCGACTTTGGATAAAGCATCTGAAGTCGATTCGCTCTTCCCTAAACATAATACACTGCTCAAAAAAATAAAGGGAACACTTAAACAACACAATGTAACTCCAAGTCAATCACACTTCTGTGAAATCAAACTGTCCACTTAGGAAGCAACACTGAGTGACAATCAATTTCACATGCTGTTGTGCAAATGGGATAGACAACAGGTGGAAATTATAGGCAATTAGCAAGACACCCCCAATAAAAGGAGTGGTTCTGCAGGTGGTGACCACAGACCGCTTCTCAGTTCCTATGCTTCCTGGCTGATGTTTTGGTCACTTTTGAATGCTGGCAGTGCTTTCACTCTAGTGGTAGCATGAGACCGAGTCTACAACCCACACAAGTGGCTCAGGTAGTGCAGCTTATCCAGGATGGCACATCAATGCGAGCTGTGGCAAGAAGGTTTGCTGTGTCTGTCAGCGTAGTGTCCAGAGCATGGAGGCGCTACCAGGAGACAGGCCAGTACATCAGGAGACGTGGAGGAGGCCGTAGGAGGACAACAACCCAGCAGCAGGACCGCTACCTGCCCCTTTGAGCAAGGAGGAATAGGAGGAGCACTGCCAGAGCCCTGCAAAATGACCTCCAGCAGGCCACAAATGTGCATGTGTCTGCTCAAACTGTCAGAAACAGACTCCATGAGGGCCCGAAGTCCACAGGTCGGGGTTGTGCTTACAGCCCAACACCGTGCAGGACGTTTGGCATTTGCCAGAGAACACCAAGATTGGCAAATTCGCCACTGGCGCCCTGTGCTCTTCACAGATGAAAGCAGGTTCACACTGAGCACATGTGACAGACGTGACAGAGTCTGGAGATGCCGTGGAGAACGTTCTGCTGCCTGCAACATCCTCCAGTATGACCGGTTTGGCATTGGGTCAGTAATGGTGTGGGGTGGCATGTGCTCGCCAGAGGTAGCCTCACTGCCATTAGGTACCGAGATGAGATCCTCAGACCCCTTGTGAGACCATATGCTGGTGCGGTTGGCCCTGAGTTCCTCCTAATGCAAGACAATGCTAGACCTCATGTGGCTGGAGTGTGTCAGCAGTTCCTGCAAGACAAAGGCATTGATGCTATGGACTGGCCCGCCCATTCCCCAGACCTGAATCCAATTGATCACATCTGGGACATCATGTCTCGCTCTATCCACCAACGTCACGTTGCACCACAGACTGTCCAGGAGTTGGCAGATGCTTTAGTCCAGGTCTGGGAGGAGATCGCTCAGGAGACCGTCCGCCACCTCATCAGGAGCATGCACAGGCGTTATAGGGAGGTCATACAGGCACGTGGAGGCCACACACACTACTGAGCCTCATTTTGACTTGTTTTAAGGACATTACATCAAAGTTGGATCAGCCTGTAGTGTGTTTTTCCACTTTAATTTTGAGTGTGACTCCAAATACAGACCTCCATGGGTTGAAAAATTTGATTTCCATTTTTTTATTTTTGTGTGATTTTGTTGTCAGCACATTCAACTATGTGAAGAACAAAGTATTTCAGAAGAATATTTAAATAACTCAGATCTAGGATGTGTCATTTTTGTGTTCCCTTTATTTTTTTGAGCAGTGTATATGAAAAAAATGAAAGGGTCTGAAGACTTTTGGAATGCATTGTAATAGGATTAGATACACAGCTCGGCAGACAGTATCACTTATGAAAGGATTAGATACAAGATTCAGTAGACTGTATCACAAATGGTACATCACAGTTTACCTGGCAATATCACACATAAGAGGCTTAGATACAACATCTCAGCAGACAGTATCACATATAAGATTAGATACAGCACCTCAGCAGGCAGTATCACACATGATGGGCTCAGATACTCCCGCTCAGCAGACAGTATCACACATGATAGGCTCAGATACTCCTGCTCAGCAGACAGTATCACACATGATAGGCTCAGATACTCCTGCTCAGCAGACAGTATCACACATGATAGGCTCAGATACTCCTGCTCAGCAGACAGTATCACACATGACAGGCTCAGATACTCCCACTCAGCAGACAGTATCACATATAATGGGCAGGGCTGGTTTAGTGGGTCAATCTAAGCAACTGGCTAAGGGCTCATGCACATGAACGTATATTCATTTTTTTTGTGGACCGTATACAGAACCATTCATTTCAATGGGTCCACAAAAAAAAAACTGAAGTTACTCCATGTGCATTCTGTTTCCGTATGTCCGTATTTCCATTTAGCAAAAAAATAGAACATGTCCTATTATGGTCCGCCTTACGGACAAGGATAGTATTGTTCTATCAGGGGCCAGCTGCTCCGTTCCGCAAAATACGGAATGCACACAAATTTCATCCGTATTTTTTGCGGATCAATTTTTTGTAAACCGCAAAATACATACGGTCGTGTGCATGAGGCCTAAGGATAGCAGCCGCCTGAGGACAGAAACTCCAGGAGAAATCTAAAACCACATAGTATTAATCCATAAGAAGCACCCGCCATGTACCCTGCTGCCACTAATGGGGGCTGATCTCAGCCTGTGTAGGACTCCTACTTATATAATTAGGATGACCACAAGTACAAAGATGAATGTTCCTTATAAAGGGGTATTCCGACCACAAACATGTATATCCACAAATTCTACCAGAAATGCTTGGTGAGCGGGGGGGGGGGGGGGGGGGGGGGGTGACCAGTGAGACCACTAACACTTACTAGGCTGAGGGTCATATGTTGTTGTTGTACAAATCAAAGCTGACAGGAGAGGACTAGAGAGCTGACCACTACTATGGGACATGAGGAAGCAGCCTATATGAGCAAGCGTGAACGTTCCCACAGTCTGTACATGTCTCCAATGTGTACTAAGAAGGACACGGGACCAGGGGTGCGATCCAACAGGTCCTTCTGAATGCTTTTGTCAGCAGTCACATCATCAATAAATACAAGAGAACCAGTTCCATTGGCAGCCATACAGGCCCACGCCATGACACTACCACCACCATGCTTCACTGATGAGGTGGTATGCTTAGTATTATGAGCAGTTCCTTTCCTTCTCCATACTCTTCTCTTCCCATCACTCTGGTACAAGTTGATCTTGGTCTCATCTGTCCATAGGATGTTGTTCCAGAACTGTGAAGGCTTTTTTAGATGTCGTTTGGCAAACTCTAATCTGGCCTTCCTGTTTTTGAGGCTCACCAATGGTTTACATCTTGTGGTGAACCCTCTGTATTCACTCTGGTGAAGTCTACTCTTGATTGTTGACTTTGACACACATACACCTACCTCCTGGAGAGTGGTCTTGATCTGGCCAACTGTTGTGAAGGGTGTTTTCTTCACCAGGGAAAGAATTCTTCGGTCATCCACCACAGCTGTTTTCCACGGTCTTCCGGGTCTTTTGGTGTTGCTGAGCTCACCGATGCGTTCCTTCTTTTTAAGAATGTTCCAAACAGTTGTTATGGCCAAGCCTAATGTTTTTGCTATCTCTCTGATGGGTTTGTTGTGTTTTTTCAGCCTAATGATGGCTTGCTTTACTGATAGTGACAGCTCTTTGGATCTCATCTTGAGAGTTGACAACAACACATTCCAAATGCAAATAGCAGACTTGAAATGAACTCTAGACCTTTTATCTGCTCATTGTAATTGGGATAATGAGGGAATAACACACACCTGGCCATGGGACAGCTGAGAAGCCAATTGTCCCATTACTTTTGGTCCCTTAACAAGTGGGAGGCACATATGCAAACTGTTGTAATTCCTACACCGTTCACCTGATTTGGATGTAAATACCCTCAAATTAAAGCTGACAGTCTGCAGTTAGAGAACATCTTGTTCGCTTCATTTCAAATCCATTGTGGTGGTGTATAGAGCCAAAAATGTTAGAATTGTGTCCATGTCCCAATATTTATGGACCTGACTGTAAAGAAGTATGAGGGGGGCACAATAAAGTATGAGGGGGGCACAATAAAGTATGAGAGGGCACAATAAAGTATGAGAGGGCACAATAAAGTATGAGGAGCACTATAAAGTATGAGGAGGCACTAAAATATATGAGGGGGCACTATTAGGTATGAGGGGGTACAATAAAGTATTAGGGGGCACTATAAAGTATGAGGGGGCACAATAAAGTATGAGGGGGCACTAAAATATATGAGGGGGGTTCTATAAGAGATGAGAGGGCACTATCAAGTATAAGAGGGGTGTTATAATACATGAGGGGGCACTATAATATATGAGGAGGCATTATACCATATTAGGGGGTACTATAAAAGATGAGGAAACACTGTAACATATGAGGGGGCACTTTTTTAGGGGTGGATAACTATATTTAAAGGGTTTCTATCATCAGAAATTCTGTTATGTAGCTGACGGACATTAGCGATGTGGTAATGTCAGCACTACATGACAGTGTTCTTTATACTTTTGTCCCTGCCGCCGTTCTCCAAAAAAATAAAAACTTTTTAAAATATGCTAATGAGCCTCTAGGTGCTATGAGGGCGTTGATTCCGCACCTAGAGGCTCGGTCTACGCACCATTTATCCCGCCCAGGTCCTCCGTTTAGCTTGCCCCGCTCCTCTTGAGTGACGTCCGAGTTAGCTGGATCGCTGAAGAAATCCCGCGCCTGGGCGGGATAAATGGTGAGTAGACGGAGCCTCTAGGTGCTGAATCAACGCCCTCATAGCACCTAGAGGCTCATTAGCATATTTTAAAAAGTGTGTTTTTTAGGAGAACGGCGGCAGGGACAAAAGTATAAAGAACACTGTTATGTAGTGCTGACATTAGCACATCGCTAATGTCCGTCAGCTACATAACAGAATTTCTGATAGAAACCCTTTAAGGCACTCTTATAGCTTTACAATTAGTAACACAGAAATGGAAGCATCATCAGGAGGGGGGGGGGGGGGGGGATACTGGCAAAACTAGGAGCCAAGAATATCTAAAAAAAACTCTGCCGAGTCAAGTTGTGTCTGGGAGAAGTGGTCATGGTGGTCTGCGCCAGATGGGAAAGAGAACAACTTTGATCAGAGTTCACTATGTGTTGGTATCAGTGGAGGTCAAGGTGTGGTGGTATTATTTGGGCCTTGTAAAGTGGCATCACCGATAATACTGGTCTGCACAGTGTTTATTCAGTAACTGTATGGTGGTATTATTCAGGCACTCTTGGTAATATTTGGTTGTGGTATAACAGGATAACGATATATCTGTATACACATTATTTTTAATATGGGTGGGGGACGTATACCTTGAGGATTGTGGTCCTGATCCCGAGCTCTATGCGCCGCTGGTATTGAATGTATTTAGTGCAATATGTCAGCATTTGGCACCACATCATGGAAGGGGAGGGGCGTTAGGTTATGTTGCCTGGGTGGGGAACCGGCTGTTAAAAGCTTGGATTACCCCCCCCCCCATCCCCTTTAATATGAGCCACCAATCCTATGGTCATACCTTTCTGTATTCAGTATGACGGTGGTGATCTTCTATACGGCATGTCCTATCTATATAACCCGACACCGCCCCTCCCCCTCGTATCTATTCCGCGCTGCTCTCAGGCAGGATCTACAATGAAGGTGACATTTGTCGTCTCCGCAGGTGACCGCTCTCACACGACTCCCTCGTCTTCCCATTCAGTAACAAGGAGGACATCTGCTACTATAGTCTCCCGCCGCTACTGAAATCTACACCTAGAAGCCGATGTACAAGATCAGTGGAAGATTAGACTGTAATGTGTACGGGCACACGACTTATCGGTCACCGCCACACCGGGCACCATCCGACCCTGCACTCTCCGGGTTCTTGAAGACGTCAGGTGTGAAGATAGATGGGGCTGCCCTTTAATTTCTCTATAATTGCCCAATTAGCGGATGGACTGAGGACAGGTCCTTTCTTGGCATTGTTTCCGCGCAGGCGCCATTGGGCGCCCACCCACTGAACGCTGCATTCAACATGCAAAACCGCAAAATCCAGCCTGTGAACATACCCATGAGATAGGCTCAGCAGACAGCATCACAAATGAGAAGCTTAGATACACCAGTGCATAAGCTTAGATACATAAGCAGAGCTGTATAATGTCAAGTATGATCAGCTTAGATGCAGCAGCACAGTATCACACATGACTGACTTAGATACAGCAGCACAGTATCACACATGACTGACTTAGATACAGCAGCACATTCTCACATATGATTTAGATACGGAAGCTCAGCAGACAGTATAACATATGATAAGATTAGATACCCAAACTCAGCAAACAGTATCACACATGATAAGATTAGATACACTGGCTTAGCAGACAGTATCACACATGATAGGATTAGATACAGCAGCTCAGCAGACAGTATCACACATGACAGGATTAGATACACAGCTCAGCAGGCAGTATCACACATGATAGGATCAGATACAGCAGCTCAGCAGACAGTATCACACATGAGAGGATTAGATACACAGCTCAGCAGACAGTATCACACATGATAGGATCAGATACACAGCTCAGCAGACAGTATCACACATGATAGGATTAGATACATAGCTCACCAGACAGTATCACACATGATAAGATTAGATACACAGCTCAGCAGACAGTATCACACATGATAGGATTAGATACATAGCTCACCAGACAGTATCACACAGGATAAGATTAGATACACCAGCTCAGCAGACAGTATCACACACGAGAGGATTAGATACACTGATTCAGCAGCACAGTATCCCTGGGAATACACACATGCCCACACTGAGCATGGAGCAGCGTACACGCATGGTATATGAAGACACATGTATGACTGAGCCGGGCAGATCTTCACCATGTCGGATTGTCCACATCGCCTGGACCTGCCGTTACTCCCATCATCCCAGCGGCTGTATGATGCCCCCTCCCTGCCGCAGAGTGAAATCAGAGCTGTCTCCTGATCATTTCGGACTCGGATGTTCCCCGAGGTGCAGTCTCTCTCCCATCTATGCAGTTGATGCTGAAATGACTGTACAGAAATTTCCGAACAAAAAAAAATCTTCCTGGACAAAGAATCCCGAGCTCAAAGAAGAAGAAGCGCTGAGTGCACTCGATAGGAGCAATCATGGTCCTGTTCCGGGACACTTCTAGGCCAGTGGTAAATTCCATCTTTTAACAGCCTTGGTGGGTCTGGTAGTAAAGCCATGAGACCCTCATCTACTTCTGTATGGGTGGGATCAGTGGCTCTAGAGGACCGTGGGAGAAGATGAGTAGGGACCCCGAGCCAAGAAAATAGAGAGTAATACTGCCCCATCAGCAATCTATACAGTGCCTACATAATACTACCACGCTGACAGTGCAATATGGTTACCACATAGCAGTGTAACACACTGCCCCCATAATACAGGCGAAAAGGAAGAACATATGTATATCATACAGTGAACACACACCAGGGCCTAAATAATGCCACCATATAGTGCACACCTACTGGAGAGGCACTGTGGAGGACATTACTACTGGGGAGGCACTGTGGGGGACACTACTACTGGGGAGGCACTGTGGGGGACACTACTACTGGGGAGGCACTGTGGGGGACATTACTACTGGGGAGGCACTGTGGGGGACATTACTACCGGGGAGGCACTGTGGGGGACATTACTACCGGGGAGGCACTGTGGGGGACATTACTACTGGGGAGGCACTGTGGGGGACATTACTACTGGGGGGCACGGTGGGGGACATTACTACTGGGGAGGCACTGTGGGGGACATTACTACTGGGGAGGCACTGTGGGGGACATTACTACTGGAGGGGCACTGTGGGGGACATTACTACTGGAGGGGCACTGTGGGGGACATTACTGGCAGCATTTTTATGGGCATTCTAAGTGAATTTCTAATACTGGGGACAGCATAAGCGGCATTACTGGTGTCATTAGGGACTTTTAATACTGAGGTACTATAGGGGGCAGTACTGGGGCATGTTTTAATATGAGGGAACTATATAGGACATTATTGAAGGTACTGGGGGCATTTTTTTGTGCAGGGGCATTATTACTGGGGGCACTATAGTAGACATTATTATTAGTGGGGGACACTCTTTGGGGGCATTATAATTGCTGGAGGCACTAAAAGGACATTATTTCTACTGGGTTCACTATTTGTTCAGCAGTAAACTATTTGGGGGCATTGGGGGGCACAGTATTGGAAGTGGCATCAGGATGACATTGTTGGGACACCAGGATGGGGAGGTTGTGTTAAAAGGGTGGGGAGGTTGAAAAAAGTAACAAACTCTGCAGACAGGAGACGCGGCTGAAAGAATGTGTCATGGTGGTCTGGGTCAAACGAAGGAGAACATCTACATCACAGGAGAGGTCATTGGATGTTAGAGGTATGTGGTGCTGTATTCTCCTCTAGGTTTGGTAGTGCTGTCAGGCAGTATGCTGTATGTAGAGCTGGCTCACTACTGTAACTTGCATCTCACCTCCAAGTCTTTTTTTTTATTATTATAATTATATGCATTTTGAATTTAGTGACTAAAAATGTCATTTGGCTCCTAATTTTTTCAGTTTAGGAGACAATCTTTCCTAGGTATTTTTTATGGCCTGGAGCACTGCATATAGTTCTTGCATAGAAAGA
The DNA here is from genome assembly GCF_905171765.1 of Bufo bufo. Taxonomy (NCBI): domain Eukaryota; kingdom Metazoa; phylum Chordata; class Amphibia; order Anura; family Bufonidae; genus Bufo; species Bufo bufo. The sequence goes on from NC_053394.1 coordinate 425,616,557, forward strand.
TAATACGGTGAACACATAAAAGTGTCATACACTGATCACATAATACTGAAAAATAGTGTTAAAATAAAAGTACTATACAGTGAACACATAACAATGGGCTATATCATGCTGCCATATAGTGGTTGCATAAAACTGCCTGCACAGTGCATGCTTAACAGTATCACACACTGACCACATATAGCCATAATGTGCGAGTATAGGGTGAACATACAGTGAAAATATAAAAGTGGCTAGATAATACTGTCATACAATGCTAATCTAAAAAGCCTATATGATGAATATATAACAGTGCCAGGCAATAATAATAATAATATGCATTTATATAGCGCTACCATATTCCGCAGCGCTTTACAAGTTCATAGGGTTCATGTACGAAACAAAGCTAACTGGCTAATATGCAGCTGAAACACTAGGAGTCAGGGCCCTGCTCGCAAGAGCTTACAATCTATGAGGAATTGGGGGTGACACATAAGGTAGTGGATTGTGATAAGTAGGATTTGAGCCATTATTGAACAGACAGGAGCGGTGCCGGCCGATCTGCTTCGGGTTTGGGACTACTAGAGGATGGAGTTCAGGCCAGAGGAGTTGGTGGGGGAGGTTTTACTGGGGGAACAGTCATTTTCGGTAGCTTGATAAGCCTGCCTGAAAAGATGTGTTTTTAGGGCACGTATGAAGGTGGAGAAGTTGTGGATTGACCTGATATTTTCCGGGGAAGAGTATTCCAGAGAATAGGTACAGCTCGAGAAAAGTCTTGAAGACGGGAGTGAGAGGTACGAATTATGGAGGTTATTAATCTTAGATCGCTAACAGAACGGAGATACTGACCACATACAGTTAAGGGTCCATTCACACGTCCGTAGTTTATTGTGGATCCGCAATACACCCGGCCGGCACCCCCATAGAACTGCCTATTCTTGTCTGCAATTGCAGACAAGAATAGAACATGGTATATTTTTTTGGGAAGCCGTGGACTGGAAGATCCGAGCCGCGCTCCGTATCTCTTCCGGCCCCATAGAGAATGAATGGGTCCGGATTCGTTCCGCAACGTTGCGGAACGGACCTGGATCCAAACTACAGACGTGTGAATGGACCCTAAAGGCCTCTTGCACACAAACGCTTTTTTTTTCTTCGTTTTTTGCTTTCTGTACACGGAATCATTCATTTCAATGGATCCGCAAAACAAAAAAAACGGAAGGTACTCCGTATGCCTTCCGTTTCCGTATTTTCATTCCGTTCAAAGATAGAACATGTCCAATTATTGTCCGCATAACGGACAAGGATAGTACTGTTCTATTAGGGGGCCAGCTGTTCCATTCCGCAAAAAACAGAATGCACACAGACGTCATCTGTATTTTTTGCGGACCGCAAAATACTGAAAAAGCCATACGGTCGTGTGCAAGAGAACTAAATGTGTGAATACAAGGTTCCATACAGTAGACACGCAAGAGTGGCTAGATAATACTGCTCTTTGGGGCATACATAAAACTCCTGTATGGTAAACACATAATACTGCTATATAGTGGTAAAACAATAGTACCATACAGTGAACAAATAACACTGCCATAAACTTCATACATAATACTGCTATATGCCATGCCCAATATACAGGTGAGGAGGAGAGCGGCGGCAACATACCTGATGGCTCTAGCAGCCTCCTGATTGGATGCTACAGCTGTCACTCAGAACAAAGGGGAGGGGCTGGGAATCATCAAGCGTAAGGAGGACTCGGTATATGAAGGAACTGCCTCCCGGCACTTGGAATTATGGAGCTGGAGAATAAAAATTCAGATTTCCCGATCATGCAAGTTACATGACCATCCCCCGAGGTCAGTTTACTCTGTTCTCTCCGTCATCGATATACTGATGTCAGCAGATTTTAGGGGTGAGAATTGCTGACAGAGTCTCACGGACAGTCAAAGGTATGAGATCGGCGTTCCAGACAGACACTGAGCAAACGGAGTAGCAGTGACGTGAAGAGATAACATGAAGGGAGCAGCATTATGAATACAGCTCTGGATGTGAATGTAAATCAGCACTTCAGGACCCCTTGTCAAAGGATTTACCAGAAAGGGGGTCAGTGGGTGGAAGGTAAACTTTACGGAACAGGTCTTCTATGAGTGACAACTCGTCCAGTGTGAATGAACGCTCCAAGGAAACCGGCTCATCATCATTCATAAATTAAGCTTGAATATGCATCATTATGCTAATTAAATCAACATGGTGCTTCTCATATGCCAGGGGCACAAACAAGAGGCTTCAAACATGGAACATCTTACTACGCTTTAAAAGGCAGAAAACATTAATTCGGGTCCTGAATTTTCCCATCTGGCCCCTGTTCAATCCTGATACTGAACTGCAGCTCATCTAAGTAGTTGCCATCTAAAGGTCATATAAAGGATGTGCCAAACCATGGGCAACAACTTCCGCTTTATATAGAGAAAAAAATCTATGACATTTTTATACAAATTGTTTACATACATTACATTACTTATCCTGTACTGATCCTGAGTTACATCCTGTATTATACTCCAGAGCTGCACTCACTATTCTGCTGGTGCATTCACTGTGTACATACATTACATTACTTATCCTGTACTGATCATGAGTTACATCCTGTATTATACTCCAGAGCTGCACTCACTATTCTGCTGGTGCAGTCACTGTGTACATACATTACATTACTTATCCTGTACTGATCCTGAGTTACATCCTGTATTATACTCCAGAGCTGCACTCACTATTCTGCTGGTGCATTCACTGTGTACATACATTACATTACTTATCCTGTACTGATCCTGAGTTACATCCTGTATTATACTCCAGAGCTGCACTCACTATTCTGCTGGTGGAGTCACTGTGTACATACATTACATTACTTATCCTGTACTGATCCTGAGTTACATCCTGTATTATACTCCAGAGCTGCACTCACTATTCTGCTGGTGCAGTCACTGTGTACATACAGTCTTGTGAAAAAATTAGGACACCCTTTGAAAGCATGTGGTTTTTTGTAACATTTTTAATAAATGGTTATTTCATCTCCGTTTCAACAATACAGAGAGATTAAAGTAATCCGACTAAACAAAGAAAACTGAAGAAAAGTCTTTTCAAGATCTTCTGTAAATGTCATTCTACAAAAATGCCTATTCTAACTGAGGAAAAAGATAGGACACCCTTGCCCCTAAGGGCTCTTTCACACCTGCGTTATTGTCTTCCGGCATAGAGTTCCGTCGTCGGGGCTCTATGCCGGAAGAATCCTGATCAGGATTATCCTAATGCATTCTGAATGGAGAGTAATCCGTTCAGGATGCATCAGGATGTCTTCAGTTCCGGTACGGAACGTTTGTTGGCCGGAGAAAATACCGCAGCATGCTGCGCTTTTTGCTCCGGCCAAAAATCCGGAACACTTGCCGCAAGGCCGGATCCGGAATTAATGCCCATTGGAAGGCATTGATCCGGATCCGGCCTTAGGCTAAACGTCGTTTCGGCGCATTGCCGGAGCCGACATTTAGCTTTTTCAGAGTGGTTACCATGGCTGCCGGGACGCTAAAGTCCTGACAGCCATGGTAAGTGTAGCGGGGAGCGGGGGAGCAGTGTACTTACCGTCCGTGCGGCTCCCCGGGCGCTCCAGAGTGACGTCAGGGCGCCCCAAGCGCATGGATCACGTGATCGCATGGATCACGTCATCCATGCGCATGGGGCGCTCTGACGTCATTCTGGAGCGCCCCGGGAGCCGCACGGACTGTAAGTATACCGCTCCCCCGCTCCCCGCTCCTACTATGGCAACCAGGACTTTAATAGCGTCCTGGGTGCCATAGTAACACTGAAAGCATTTGGAAGACGGTTCCGTCTTCAAATGCTTTCAGTACACTTGCGTTTTTCCGGATCCGGAGTGTAATTCCGGCAAGTGGAGTACACGCCGGATCCGGACAACGCAAGTGTGAAAGAGGCCTAATAGCGAGTGTTACCTCCTTTGGCTGAAATAACTGCAGTGAGACGGTTCTTGTAGCCATCTACCAGTCTTCGACATCGGTCTGAGGAAATTTTACCCCACTCCTCAATGCAGAACTTTTTCAGCTGTGAGATGTTTGAGGGGTTTCTTGCACGTACAGCCCTTTTCAAGTCACCCCACAGCATCTCAATGGGATTCAAATCTGGACTTTGACTTGGCCATTCCAGGACTCTCCATTTCTTCTTTTTCAGCCAATCTTTGGTTGATTTACTAGTATGTTTTGGGTCATTGTCATGTTGCATGGTCCAGTTCCGCTTCAGCTTTAATTTTCTAACTGATGGTCTCACATGTTCTTCAAGCACCTTCTGATACACAGTAGAATTCATCGTGGATTCTATGATGGTGAGCTGACCAGGTCCTGCTGCAGCAAAGCAGCCCCAAACCATGACACTTCCACCTCCATGCTTCACAGTTGGTATGAGGTTCTTTTCTTGGAATGCTGTGTTTGGTTTACGCCAAACATGTCCTCTGCTGTTGTGTCCAAATAATTCAATTTTGGACTCATCTGTCCAAAGAACATTATTCCAGAAGTCCTGGTCTTTGTCAACTTTATCGCTGGCAAATGTCAGTCTGGCCTCGATGTTTCTCTTGGAAAGCAAAGGTTTCCTCCTTGCACACCTCCCATGCAAGTTAAACTTGTACAGTCTCTTTCTGATTGTAGAGGCATGTACTTCTACATCAACAGTAGCCAGAGCCGGCTGTAGTTCTCGAGATGACACTTTAGGGTTTTTGGATACCTCTTTTAGCATCTTGCGGTCTGCTCTTGGGGTGAACTTGCTGGGGCGACCAGTCCTGGGCATGTTGGCAGTTGTTTTGAAAGCCCTCCACTTGTAGACTATCTTCCGGACAGTGGAATGGCTGATTTCAAAATCTTTTGAGATCTTTTTAAATCCCTTCCCAGACTCATAGGCTGCTACAATCTTTTTTCTGAAGTCCTCTGACAGCTCTTTTGCTCTCACCATGGTGCTCACTCTCACTTCAACAGTCAGGAGCACACCAAACTAAATGTCTGAGGTTTAAATAGGGCAAGCCTCATTCAACATGCAGAGTAACGATCTACTAATTATGTGCACCTGGTGTGATATACCTGTGTGAGATCTGAGCCAATTTAAGAGGGAATACATGTGAGGGTGTCCTATCTTTTTCCTCAGTTAGAATAGGCATTTTTGTAGAATGACATTTACAGAAGATCTTGAAAAGACTTTTCTTCAGTTTTCTTTGTTTAGTTGGATTACTTTAATCTCTCTGTATTGTTGAAACGGAGATGAAATAACCATTTATTAAAAATGTTACAAAAAACCACATGCTTTCAAAGGGTGTCCTAATTTTTTCACATGACTGTACATTACTTATCCTGTACTGATCCTGAGTTACATCCTGTATTATACTCCCAACCTGCACTCACTATTCTGCTGGTGGAGTCACTGTGTACATACATTACATTACTTATCCTGTACTGATCCTGAGTTACAACCTGCATTATACTCCAGAGCTGCACTCACTATTCTGCTGGTGCAGTCACTGTGTACATACATTACATTACTTATCCTGTACTGATCCCGAGTTACATCCTGTATTATACCCCAGAGCTGTACTCACTATTCTGCTGGTGGAGTCACTGTGTACATACATTACATTACTTATCCTGTACTGATCCTGAGTTACATCCTGTATTATACTCCAGAGCTGCACTCACTATTCTGCTGGTGCAGTCACTGTGTACATACATTACATTACTTATCCTGTACTGATCCTGAGTTACATCCTGTATTATACTCCAGAGCTGCACTCACTATTCTGCAAAACAGTGAGTGCAGCTCTGGTGTATAATACAGGATGTAACTCAGGATCAGCAAAAGAAAATACTGTAACGGATACGCCAGAAATAAAGGAGGCGTCTCCTGGAAATGACTGGGTTAATATTGAAAGACAACAAACAGAAGAAACACATATTAAACACATAAAACAAGAAATAAATGGGGATTTTCCTTTTCTTGATATTTTTGGCCAGGGTTCCAGCGGGACTGAAGACATGATTTATGCTCTTTTCCTGCTGAACAAAATACTGAACTGAAAGATGTGGTGCGAACATGAACAGCAGAGGAAGCTCCGACAGCGACATAACACGGAGCGAGCAGAGACCATCCGCAGCACATCCAAGTGTGAACCCTGCTCCATGTATGTACCCCGAGTGTCAGTGTGTCATTATCCTGTACCCCAAGTGTCAGCGTGTCATTATCCTGTACCCCAAGTGTCAGCGTGTCATTATCCTGTACCCCAAGTGTCAGCGTGTCATTATCCTGTACCCCGAGTGTCAGTGTGTCATTATCCTGTACCCCGAGTGTCAGCGTGTCATTATCCTGTACCCCAAGTGTCAGCGTGTCATTATCCTGTACCCCAAGTGTCAGCGTGTCATTATCCTGTACCCCAAGTGTCAGCGTGTCATTATCCTGTACCCCAAGTGTCAGTGTGTCATTATCCTGTACCCCAAGTGTCAGTGTCATTATCCTGTACCCCAAGTGTGAGTGTCATTATCCTGTACCCCAAGTGTCAGTGTTATTATCCTGTACCCCAAGTGTCATTATCCTGTACCCCAAGTGTCAGTGTCATTATCCTGTACCCCAAGTGTCAGCGTGTCATTATCCTGTACCCCAAGTGTCAGTGTCATTATCCTGTACCCCAAGTGTCAGCGTGTCATTATCCTGTACCCCAAGTGTCAGCATGTCATTATCCTGTACCCCAAGTGTCAGGGTGTCATTATCCTGTACCCCAAGTGTCAGCGTGTCATTATCCTGTACCCCAAGTGTCACCGTGTCATTATCCTGTACCCCAAGTGTCACTGTGTCATTATCCTGTACCCCGAGTGTCAGTGTCATTATCCTGTACCCCGAGTGTCAGTGTCATTATCCTGTACCCCAAGTGTCAGTGTGTCATTATCCTGTACCCCAAGTGTCAGTGTCATTATCCTGTACCCCAAGTGTCAGTGTCATTATCCTGTACCCCAAGTGTCAGTGTCATTATCCTGTACCCCAAGTGTGAGTGTCATTATCCTGTACCCCAAGTGTCAGTGTCATTATCCTGTACCCCAAGTGTGAGTGTCATTATCCTGTACCCCAAGTGTCAGTGTCATTATCCTGTACCCCAAGTGTCAGTGTCATTATCCTGTACCCCAAGTGTCAGTGTGTCATTATCCTGTACCCCAAGTGTCAGTGTCATTATCCTGTACCCCAAGTGTCACAGTGTCATTATCCTGTACCCCAAGTGTCACTGTGTCATTATCCTGTACCCCAAGTGTCAGTGTGTCATTATCCTGTACCCCAAGTGTCAGTGTCATTATCCTGTACCCCAAGTGTCAGTGTCATTATCCTGTACCCCAAGTGTCAGTGTCATTATCCTGTACCCCAAGTGTGAGTGTCATTATCCTGTACCCCAAGTGTCAGTGTCATTATCCTGTACCCCGAGTGTCACTGTGTCATTATCCTGTACCCCAAGTGTCACTGTGTCATTATCCTGTACCCCGAGTGTCAGTGTGTCATTATCCTGTACCCCGAGTGTCAGTAGGTTGTCCATGCTGTAGTCTTCCAGAACATTTCCCGATTCATGGGAGTGATAACTTAGAAGTGCCGGTCGCCTGTGCTAAGAAGATGGCTGTATATGTCCACGTCTTACGAGGAAGAACTTGCTGTGTAATTACTTCCAGGAGGAGTTGTACAAGGTCCACAGGATGGAGATGTTACTGAACCACTTACACACTCCTAACCTTTCCCCTGCTAAACAAATCTGGCACAGATTTACCTCTGGAGAATCCTATTCCCCAGCTCCTGAAGGGAAGGCATTGCACACATAATATTGCAAAATCTCCACGTGACTCAGTCTTACTACAGAAACATTCCCGAACTCGTACATGCCGGCCGCGGCCCCGGCGTAATGCAGGAGGCGTCTGACAATCCGGCAAGATAACAGGAGGCTGATAACGGATGGCAATACTGGCCCAGGGAGACAATGGTGCCATCCATGACCCAGTCATCCTGACGTTATACCACCAAGAATAGACCTTTCATTTTTCACAATATATGGGACTATTTCTTATGAATACTGGATTAGCAAGAATTCTAGATTATAACGTTCTAGATTTTAGGATCTTAAAGGCGTCTCTGGGATTGTGATACTGATGAACTATCCACAGGAAAGGTCATCTGTATCTAGTCGATGTTGGTCCAATGCTCCGTACCCCCTCCGATCAGCGGTGTGAAGAGGACATGAAGCTCCAATGAGTGCTGCAGTCTCTTACTAGGCAGTGACGTCATGCTCATCGGTCACATGGACTAGGCACAGCTCAGTCTCATTCAAGTGAATGGGTTTGAGCTGCAATACCAAGCATGGCCACTATACAATGGACAGCGCTGTGTATGGAGTGCTGTGAGGAGGCAGCAGCACTCAACGGAGCTCCGCAGCCTCTTCAAACAGCTGATTGGAGGGGGCGCCAGGTGTAGGACTCTGTCAATCATATATTGAGGACCTATCCTAAGGATAGGCCATCAGCATGAAAAGCCCAGACAGCCCCTTTAATAATGAGGTTCCGCTTAAAATGTAGCATCAGTCTTTTATCTTTCATCACAGGCATCTGTGTTGGTCCCATGTTCATGTGTGTCCACATTGCTGAGAAACATAATGTTTTGATATATGCAAATGAGCCTCTAGGAGCAACGGGGGCGTTCCCATTACACCTAGAGGCTCTGCTCTCTCTGCAACTGCCGCACTCTTCTAAGGCTACTTTCACACTTGCGGCAGAGAGATCCGGCAAGCAGTTCCGTCGCCGGAACTGCCTGCCGGATCAGGCAAAATGTATGCTAACTGATGGCATTAGTAAGACTGATCAGGATCCTGATCAGTCTTAAAAATGCCTGATCAGTCGAAAAAATGCATTGAAATGCCGGATCCGTCTTTCCGGTGTCATCCGGCAAAAACGGATCCGGCATTTATTTTTTCACCTTTTTTTCAGTCTGCGCATGCGCATACCGGAAGGACGGATCCGGCACTAATACATTCCTATGGGAAAAAATGCCTGATCCGGCATTCAGGCAAGTCTTCAGTTTTTTTAGCCGGAGATAAAACCGTAGCATGCTACGGTTTTCTCTTTTGCCTGATCAGTCAAAACGACTGAACTGAAGACATCCTGATGCAAACTGAACGGATTACTCTCCATTCAGAATGCATGGGGACATACCTGATCAGTTCTTTTCCGGTATAGAGCCCCTGTGATGGAACTCTATGCCGGAAAAGAAAAACGCAAGTGTGAAAGTAGCCTTACATTGCTTGACAGGGCCAGGCTGCGAAAACGTCATCGTCCCTGGTTCTGTCATTATCCTGTACCCCGAGTGTCAGTGTCATTATCCTGTACCCCAAGTGTCACCGTGTCATTATCCTGTACCCCAAGTGTCAGTGTCATTATCCTGTACCCCAAGTGTCAGTGTCATTATCCTGTACCCCAAGTGTCAGTGTCATTATCCTGTACCCCAAGTGTCAGTGTCATTATCCTGTACCCCAAGTGTCAGTGTCATTATCCTGTACCCCAAGTGTCAGTGTCATTATCCTGTACCCCAAGTGTCAGTGTCATTATCCTGTACCCCAAGTGTCAGTGTCATTATCCTGTACCCCAAGTGTCAGTGTCATTATCCTGTACCCCAAGTGTCATTATCCTATACCCCAAGTGTCAGTGTCATTATCCTGTACCCCAAGTGTCAGTGTCATTATCCTGTACCCCAAGTGTCAGCGTGTCATTATCCTGTACCCCAAGTGTCACTGTGTCATTATCCTGTACCCCAAGTGTCACTGTGTCATTATCCTGTACCCCAAGTGTCACCGTGTCATTATCCTGTACCCCAAGTGTCAGTGTCATTATCCTGTACCCCAAGTGTCAGTGTCATTATCCTGTACCCCAAGTGTCAGTGTCATTATCCTGTACCCCAAGTGTCAGTATCATTATCCTGTACCCCAAGTGTCACCGTGTCATTATCCTGTACCCCAAGTGTCAGTGTGTCATTATCCTGTACCCCAAGTGTCAGTGTGTCATTATCCTGTACCCCAAGTGTCACTGTGTCATTATCCTGTACCCCAAGTGTCACTGTGTCATTATCCTGTACCCCAAGTGTCACTGTGTCATTATCCTGTACCCCAAGTGTCACTGTGTCATTATCCTGTACCCCAAGTGTCACTGTGTCATTATCCTGTACCCCAAGTGTCACTGTGTCATTATCCTGTACCCCAAGTGTCACTGTGTCATTATCCTGTACCCCAAGTGTCACTGTGTCATTATCCTGTACCCCAAGTGTCACTGTGTCATTATCCTGTACCCCAAGTGTCACTGTCATTATCCTGTACCCCAAGTGTCACTGTCATTATCCTGTACCCCAAGTGTCAGTATCCTGTACCCCCAAGTGTCAGTGTCATTATCCTGTACCCCCAAGTGTCAGTGTCATTATCCTGTACCCCCAAGTGTCAGTGTCATTATCCTGTAACCCAAGTGTCAGTGTCATTATCCTGTACCCCAAGTGTCAGTGTCATTATCCTGTACCCCAAGTGTCAGTGTGTCATTATCCTGTACCCCAAGTGTCAGTGTCATCATCCTGTACCCCAAGTGTCAGCGTCATCATCCTGTACCCCAAGTGTCAGCGTCATCATCCTGTACCCCAAGTGTCAGCGTGTCATTATCCTGTACCCCAAGTGTCAGTGTCATTATCCTGTACCCCAAGTGTCAGTGTCATTATCCTGTACCCCAAGTGTCAGTGTCATTATCCTGTACCCCAAGTGTCAGTGTCATTATCCTGTACCCCAAGTGTCAGTGTCATTATCCTGTACCCCAAGTGTCAGTGTCATTATCCTGTACCCCAAGTGTCAGTGTCATTATCCTGTACCCCAAGTGTCAGTGTGTCATTATCCTGTACCCCAAGTGTCAGTGTGTCATTATCCTGTACCCCAAGTGTCAGTGTGTCATTATCCTGTACCCCAAGTGTCAGTGTCATTATGCTGTACCCCAAGTGTCAGTGTGTCATTATCCTGTACCCCAAGTGTCAGTATGTCATTATCCTGTACCCCAAGTGTCAGTGTCATTATCCTGTACCCCAAGTGTCATTATCCTGTACCCCAAGTGTCATTATCCTGTACCCCAAGTGTCATTATCCTGTACCCCAAGTGTCAGTGTCATTATCCTGTACCCCAAGTGTCAGTGTCATTATCCTGTACCCCAAGTGTCAGTGTCATTATCCTGTACCCCAAGTGTCAGTGTCATTATCCTGTACCCCAAGTGTCAGTGTCATTATCCTGTACCCCAAGTGTCAGTGTCATTATCCTGTACCCCAAGTGTCAGTGTCATTATCCTGTACCCCAAGTGTCAGTGTGTCACTGCTTTGAATCTCACAACCTGAAGATCCCGGTAGAAAACACAATAGATCTGGGGCGCTGGTTGTAGCGGGGGCATTAGCAAGTGCCATACATAGTAGAATATATGGGGTACACAGCCTATCCTCATCAGGCTACTGGTATATAAGGTGTATCTCACAGTGGAGGCAGCCATATTGTGCTGGGTGTTATCCAGGCCTGATTGTAGGACCTGGTGGATCAGGGAGGACAGTCTCAGTGTATCAGAGGTTATGGAATTGCTGCCCTCATATCAAATACCAATACGTCGTGCAATGATGAACAATGGAGTACAATGGTCACCAAACCCATGAGGTGCAGCCTGTGCTGCAGGACACACCATATGGTGAGCGCACAGCCCGCAGGTTTAATGCTCGTAAAGATCCAGAAAATGGGAGAGATGCTGAATATGGGAGCGAGACGACTCTGCGTGACCTGCAGGAGGGGGAGGAAGCTGAACGCCAATGGGCAACGTAGAATATGCAGATAGAGACAATTTACTGAACTTACATCCTATACAATGCATTATGTATCAGCAGCGCGGCCAAGCCCTTCATGGAAGTGTCAGATCCTGCAGTATAACAAGCAGGATACACACCCAGCAATACAAGCCGCACATACAGGGCGGGCAGGTGCACCCAACCATGATCAGCACCCCGGGGGTATGACAGACAGACAGATATAGATAGATGATTAGATAGATAGATATGAGATAGATAAATAAATAAATAAATAAATATGAGAGAGAGATATAATAGATAATAGATAGATAGATAGATAGATAGATAGATAGATAGATAGATAGATAGATATATAGATAGATAGATAATAGATATGACATATATATGGATGATAGCAGACACATATGAGGTATAGGTATAATAGACAGACAGACAGACAGACAGATAGATAGATAGATAGATAGATAGATAGATAGATAGATATTGCAGGACAGAGGAGAGCAGACAGACAGGAGACACAGGTAGCACAGGCAGCAGGACACATCATGTATGCACACTCTGGGTCCTCCCAGTCAGCACTGCGGGGGTTAAGGGTGGGGGGGCTGCCATCATCACTGGGGCATGGAGGGATGGATGAATGGGGGTCAGCCTGTGAGGTGACAGGGGCTGGGGTCTTACCTGCCCACCGTCTGGTTGGCCAGCTGCCTCATCCGGTTGAATTGCTTCTTCATCCTGGCGCTGTGCGGACAGATACTCCGTATATTACACGGACAGAGATTATTATTATTTCTTGCAGTTTTCCGTATATTGGATGATGCAGAAAATAAATAAATAAATAGACCCTCCCCCCAGTGTCAGCAGCACATTACATGTCCCCTGTTATAGGGGGGCTGCGGCGCACAGCATCCTCCAGTGCACAGGGGGTGCCAGCGGGCACAGGGCATCCATGGGTGGTGCTGTAGGTGTCCAGGAGAGAGGGGTGCCGCCTGTTAGCCCCCTCCGTGCCTGCTCGGATATTTATTGCATGCTCCAAGCTGTGCCCGGTCCTCCCCTCTCTGCGCTCATCAGCTCTGCTCTCACATTCTCAGCAGCTGCTATTACACTGCAGCCCAGGCAGCAGGAGGGGAGTGCGCCTGCGCGGGGACGGGGGGGCCGCACGGCACGCCGGGAATTGTAGTCCTTCCTGTGTTCAATGGGTTGTGTGCAAGGTGGCGATATAGTGACAAATGATAGGAGGAGGAGGAGGAGGACAATGGAGGAGAATTATCTATTTCATATCATCTATGTATCCATCTTATACCTACCTAATCATCTATCTATCATCTATCTCATATCTATCTTCTGTCCTGTAGAATAAAGACCATTTGGACGCCATACACATGATCATATCCATTTCGCAGTCACAACAAGGATACGGGCCATATGCATTCTGCATTTTCCCGTTCCGCATGTGCCGGCCTATGATAAAATACCTATTCCTGTACACAGGAAAGAATTGGACATCTTCTAGGTTTTTTTGTGGGACAGCAGAACGGACATACGGATGCGGAAAGCGCACGCTGTTCTGTCCGCATTTTTTGCAGCCCCATTAAAATGAATAAGTCTGCATCTGCTCCACAAACATGCAGATTGGAAGCGAACCAGAAGTATGGTCGTGTGTGTGGGGCCTAAGGCCTCCTGCACACGGCCTTTTTTTTTCCCGTTCACAGGCCGTTTTTTGCGTTCCGTATACGGTCCGTATACGGTCCGTATACGGTACCATTCATTTCAATGGTACCGCAAAAAAAACGGAATGTACTCCGTATGCATTCCGTTTCCGTATTTCCGTTTTTCCGTTCCGTTTTAACATAGAACATGTCCTATTATTGCCCGCAAATCACGTTCCGTGGCTCCATTCAAGTCAATGGGTCCGCAAAAAAAACGGAACACATACGGAAATGCATCCGTATGTCTTCAGTTTCCGTTCCGTTTTTTGCTGAACCATCTATTGAAAATGTTATGCCCAGCCCAATTTTATCTATGTAATTACTGTATAATGTATATGCCATATGGAAAAACGGAACGGAAAAACGGAACGGAAATGGAAACACAACGGAAACAAAAAAACGGAACAACGGATCAGTGAAAAACGGACCGCAAAACACTGAAAAAGCCATACGGTCGTGTGCAATAGGCCTAAGGCCCCCTGCACACGGCCGTTTTTTTTCCCCGTTTACTGGCCGTTTTTTGCGTTCCGTATACGGTCCGTATACGGAACCATTCATTTCAATGGTTCCGCAAAAAAAACTGAATGTACTTCGTATGCATTCCGTTTCCGTATTTCCATTTTTCCGTTCCGTTCTAACATAGAACATGTCCTATTATTGCCCGCAAATCACGTTCCGTGGCTCCATTCAAGTCAATGGGTCCGCAAAAAAAACAGAACACATACGGAAATGCATCCGTATGTCTTCCGTTTCCGTTCCGTTTTTTGTGGAACTATCTATTGAAAATGTTATGCCCAGCCCAATTTTTTCTATGTAATTACTGTATACTGTATATGCCATACAGAAAAACGGAACGGAAAAACGGAACAGAAACGGAAGCACAACGGAAACAAAAAACGGAACAACGGATCCGTGAAAAACGGACCGCAAAACACTGAAAAAGCCATACGGTCGTGTGCAATAGGCCTAAGGCTCCATTCACACGTCCGCAATGTGTTTTGCGGATACACGGAGCCACGGATCCGCAAAACAAGGAAAGCGGCAATGTGCGTTCCGCATTTTGCGGACCGCACATTGCCAGCACTAATAGAATATGCCTGTTCTTGTCCGCAATTGCGGACAAGAATAGGACGTGTTCTATTTTTTTGCGGAAACGGAAGCACGGATGCGGAAGTGCGGATCCGCAAATGTGGATGCGTACAGCACATTCCGGCCCCATTGAAAATGAATGGGTCCGCCCCCGTTCCGCAAAATTGCGGAACGGGTGCGGACACATTTTGCGGACGTGTGAATGGAGCCTAAGTTAGTACTTACCTGTCAATCACGGTGCTGATGCCGCCATCTCCGGTGTGATCTCACAGGCTGAGGGATCACCTACTTGCATCCCGACAGGATGGGTGCCCTATTCTACTGCTTCAGTTACTATTAGGCCTATTGCACACGACCGTATGGCTTTTTCAGTGTTTTGCGGTCCGTTTTTCACGGATCCGTTGTTCCGTTTTTTGTTCCGTTTTTCCGTTCCGTTTTTCCGTATGCCATGTACAGTATACAGTAATTACATAGATAAAATTGGGCTGGGCATAACATTTTCAATAGATGGTTCAGCAAAAAACGGAACGGAAACGGAAGACATACGGATGCATTTCCGTATGTGTTCCGTTTTTTTTTGCGGACCCATTGACTTGAATGGAGCCACGGACTGTGATTTGCAGGCAATAATAGGACATGTTCTATGTTAAAACGGAACGGAAAAACGGAAATACGGAAACGGAATGCATACGGAGTACATTCCGTTTTTTTTGCGGAACCATTGAAATGAATGGTACCGTATACGGAACGCAAAAAACGGCCAGTAAACGGGGAAAAAAAACGGTCCTGTGCAATAGGCCTTAGATAGATCAGGTATGCTCAACCTGCGGCCCTCCAGCTGTTGCGAAACTACAACTCCCAGCATTCTCGGACAGCCTACAGCAGGGCATTGTGGGAGTTGCAGTTTTACAACAGCTGGAGGGCCGCAGGTTGAGCATCCCTGAGATAGATAGATAAGGTAGAGATAGATACTGTAGATAGATATCAGATCCATAGATGGATGGAAGATAGATAAATAGAGGACGTAGAGAAAGACAGATGATAGAGAGAGAGAGAGAGAGAGAGAGAGAGGTGAAAAACAGCAGCTCTCTGCAGTTGGTTTGTGGACAGTCATGGCTAAGACAAAGGAGCTCAGTGAGGACCTGCTGCTGCTCACAAGTCAGGAAAGGGCATGAATAATTATAGGATTTTACTAATGTATGACGTAAAGTCATGATTTTATTAAAGACACGGAGGCGAGTATTGCTTTTACCTTTCTTTACTTCTACCATAGCAGCAAAGAGAAAAAAGGTATACAAAATGGAAACCATAGTAACAGACTCCTCCCCTTATCCCAGTATATCCCTCCTTGTCTGCCTGGGATCTTCCTCTTTCTTTGCGTCTCAACCAGCGCTGTCCAACCGGAACGACTGACGCTGAAACAACCGGATAACGAAAAACCTTTAGAAACTGTCGGCTTGGACCGCAACAATCGGACATCCGACCGGAACGGAACTGTATGACTCAAAAGCATGACGCCGTTAGTCTCTCAACCTAGGAAAAAAGAAAATAAAGAAAAAACCTGCTAAGAGCATAATCCAGTGCATCATAAAAAACATAGGAACCACAGGTAGTAAAAAAATTACTAACAACTTTAATATCCTGACCATAAGGTAAATCAACATTCCATACTTACTCAAGCCCCAAGGGTGGGTCCAGGGAGGGCAATACTCGCCTCCGTGTCTTTAATAAAATCATGACTTTACGTCATACATTAGTAAAATCCTATAATTTTATAACAAGACACGGAGGCTTCATATTGCTCGTTTAAAGCTGAGCCACTAAAGAATCAAAAGCGTGTGATGCCGGTCTGAAATAAAATTCGCGGAAAGTGGAAGTCCTGGACCAATCTGCCAATCTCATAACATCTTCTAAGCGAGCTCCAGATGTTGTCATGGAAGTAGCCGCTGCACTGCGAACCGAGTGTGCTGTAAATATGGTCGTATCAATCCCAGACAGGGAGAGAATCCACTTAACCCAGCGAGATAATGTAACGCTGGTAACTGGAGCAAATGGACTGCGAAAAGAAATGAATAAGTGGGGAAGAGAAGGCGAGCGTAAGGGACGGGTTCTCTCTTCATATTCGCGTAAACATTCCACAGGACAAAGTTGTGGTGAATCCGGAAAACGGGGGTAAGAGACCGAACGGATACTGGTTTTTGTACGTCGGGAGATATTAAAGTGGACCCCTTCAGGGGTGAAGGATCTAGCGTCCCAATCTAACGCGCGCACATCCGAAACTCTCTTACAGGAGATTAAACAGAATAAGGTGACTAATTTGGCCGATAACTGACGTAAGGACAGTTGAGTATTAGAGGGCCAGTTGACTAAAAAGGATAAGACACCAGACACATCCCAAGTCGATGAAAACCGTGGCCGAGGCGGTCGGGCCAAGCGTGAGCCTTTTAGTAAACGACAGACCAGGGGGTGCTGACCCGCAGGACGTCCCTCGAAACCGTTATGCCTGGAGGAAATTGCTGACCTAAAGACATTGATGGTACGGTAAGCCTTCCCGGCCTCAAAAAGTGAGGATAAAAAGGCTAAAATGGAATTCACAGGGGCCTCAACGGGATCCAAAGTTCGCTCGACGCACCAGCGAGCCCAAGAACCCCAGGCGGCTCGATAAGCCCGTCTTGTTCCGGGTGCCCAAGCGCAGTCCAATAAGAACCTAGTCGTTGCTGAAAGTCCAGCGCCTCCTTCTGGACTCCCGAGATCTTGCAAGCTAGAAGACGTAACGACCCGTTCTGGAGGAGTGGATGAAATTCTCCTGCAGGCCCTAGAAGCAGAGACAACTGATCGGGAAGGAGAAGCGGAAAATCCACCAGAAGTTCCAGGATTTGAGGGAACCAAGACTGAGTTCTCCAAAATGGCACAATCAGAACCAGGTTCGCCAACTGCTGACGAACTTGAAGGAGTACCCTCGGAATAAGTGCGAAGGGAGGGAAAGCATACATCAGCGCGTCCCCCCAGTGTTGAAGTAGAGCGTCCACTGCTTCCGCCAAGGGGTCCGGCCTCCAGCTGAAAAACCTGGGCAGCTGGGTATTCAAGCGGGAAGCGAACAGGTCGACTGAAAAGGGACCCCACAGAGAAGAAATAGCAGAAAAAACTGTCTCGTCTAACCTCCAGTCGCTGGAGTCTGATATGTAGCGTGAACTCCAGTCCGCCAGGGTATTGTGAAGGCCTGGAAGGTACTCTGCCACCACAGAAATGTTCCTGTCGAGACAAAACTCCCAAAAATCCTTCGCTAAATGGGTCAGAACCACAGACCGTGTTCCACCCATACAATTCACATACCTGACCGCCGATATGTTGTCCATGCGGAGTCTGATGGCTGAGCTGACCACCCCATTGGCAAAGCTGCGAATGGCAAACGACCCTGCGAGAAGCTCCAGGGCGTTGATGTGAAGGCGGGATTCTTCTAGAGACCAAGGACCGCCCGTGGAGACACCACTGCAATGCGCTCCCCATCCGTGCAGGCTCGCATCGGACTCTATGACCAGATCCGGTTGGGGACCCACAATTGCTCTGCCATTCCAGACTGACAGGTTGTGGATCCACCATCTCATCTCGTCCTTCGTCTCTGCATCCAAAGTGACGAAATCTGCGTAAGAGGCCCCCGTCCGAAGGTGGGCAATTTTGAGGCGCTGCAATGCCCGATAATGGAGGGGGGCTGGAAATATGGCCTGGATTGAGGAGGCCAAAAGTCCGATTATCCTTGCTAAATGTCGCAAAGACATCTGATCTAGTCGCAGGACATGCCGCAGTTCCTTGCGGATAGCCTTGATTTTTGAGAGGGGAAGACTGAGGGATAACTCCACCGAGTTCACCTGGAACCCCAGGAACTCCATTGACCTGGAAGGGGTCAGACAAGATTTCTCCCGATTGACGATAAACCCCAAATTGGACAGGAGCGACACCGTCAAGTGGAGGTGCTTCAGTAGGAGTGTATGTGATTGGGCCATAATCAAGATATCGTCCAGGTAGACGATTAGGCGGACACCTCGGCTGCGAAGCCAAGCCACCACTGGGCGCATGATCTTGGTAAAGCACCAGGGGGCGGAGGATAGGCCGAACGGAAGGCAGGTGAAACGCCAGGTTTGACCGTTCCATAGGAACCGCAGCAGGTCTCTTGAAGAGGGAGACACTGGAACCGTGAGATAGGCGTCTTTGAGATCTATCTTGGCCATCCAATCGCCTGGAAGGAGCAGATCTCTCAAAAGATGGATGCCCTCCATCTTGAAATGCCGATATTGTACAAAAGCGTTTAAGGCTTTCAGGTTGATCACCGGGCGCATCTGGCCCCCTTTCTTTTGCACCAAAAATATGCTGCTGATCACACCCCTTTGATGTACTGGAGCGCGTTCGATCGCGCCTTTTTGTAAAAGATCCGAAAGTTCCCTCTGAAACAGGAGTCGTGCTGACACGGACAGTGGTATTGGAGGGGGAACCGGTATGGAGCTCGGATCGGCAATCAGATCTATTGTGAACCCCTGCACAGTAGAAAGGACCCATTGGTCTGAGGTTATGCCTGGCCACACATGAGAAAAGAACCGGAGTCTGCCTCCGACATAATGGTCTGAAAAAGGTAGAGGACGAAGAATATAACTTACCAAAAGGTCGGCGGGAGCCTGGATTCCCTCTGAAACCTCGTGACCGGAAAGGAGTGCCTCGTGATGGAAAAAAGGACGGTTGGTGTCTTTGATCCTGGAGGGATGCTCTATAGTTAAAGGAGCCTCTGCCGAAACCTCGGGCATGAAAATTGGAACGGCCGGACAGTCGGCCCCTTGAACTGCCGGCCCTATTGGAAAAACGCCCTTGAAAGACTCGACGCATCGATGTCTGGGCCTTATCAAGAGCCGTAAAGGCTCCTACGTATTTACCTAATTCTTTAATGAAAGAGTCACCAAAGAGCAACCCCTGGGCATCTTTGCCCGCTTCAGTCAAAGCCAGGTTAGACAGCTTTGGTTCTATTTTAATCAGTATCGCTTTGCGCCTTTCAATGGCGAGCGAGGCATTGACATTACCAGCCACGCATATGGCCCTCTGGGCCCAACCTCTCAATTCTTCCGGGTCCACCTGGCTACCTGCCGCTTTGGCGGATTCAGCCAAATCGAAGATTTTTGCTAAAGGACCTGTAATGTCCAATAGTTTGTCTTGGACTGCCTTCAAGGCCGCGTCCAGTCCTTTACGGGGGTTAAAACCCGTTTTTGCCAAAAACTGGACCATTTTAGGATCCACTAAGGGCGTTTCACACACTTTGTGTGGTATCAAAGGGCGGGGGCACTCTGCTCGCAACTTATTACGCGATTCCTTACTAAGCGGATTGCGTATGCGAGCCTCCATATATTGTGCTACATGCGTGGCGGGCATCCATTCCGCAGAGCGGGGATGGTGCAGCTCATCGGGGTTAAACAGTGGTTCCCCAGACGGATCCAATAAAAGATCCTCTGCTGACCCCTGGTGCAGAAAGGGGGTTTCCGGGCATACATTAAGTGCCGGGTCCACAGCAATATCCGCCAATTCGTCCTCCACCTCATCCGTCAATTCATAGACATTCTCATGAGTTTCCTCCTCCGACTCCCTATCAGAGTCTGACATTTGCTCAGGTAGAGACCTGGCAGTCTTCCATGCCCGCGTTTTTTCTGCCTGGCGGGTGCAAGCTCGTTTACGCGAACAATGCACGTTATCTTGGGATGGGGATGGCCCATCAATCTGAGGTGTTCTGGAGGCAATAGGTACCGGCCCCGGAGGCAGGACCGAGCCCTGGGTAGCAGTAATAGGACGAGCCATAAGGGCCTGAGATATAGATTGGGTCAATGCCGAAGACATTGAACCCATGGCGGTCATAATAGCATTAGATATTGATTTTTGCAGAGCTACATCATGGTCGTCCGGGTGAATCACCTCGGACCTTCTATCCTGAACAGGGGAAACCTGATCTGTAGGAGAGGGGTCACTAGGGGCCAGTGAAGTAACAGAATTCTTCCTGAGGGACATGATAATGGAAGGGAACGGCAGGAGTTAGTCACCCCAGCCGGAAGTAGCAGGTACAACACTGAAAGAAAAGAAAAGAAAAGGGGGAGAGAGCATGTAATAACCTGCAGCAGGAATATAATAGAGGAAGAAGCGAATATATGTGTAATGAAGGGACTTACAAGGCCCAGAGGAGCAGTAGTAAACCGCAGGAGGATAGGCTGAGGAGAGCGGTAATGTCCGGTGCGTGCAGAGCGGGGAACTCACAGAGACGACGAGATCTCGCGAGATCTCGCCGTCAGCAATAGCCGAACAGTGAAAATGCGGCCGAAATCTCGTTATCGCGAGACTTCGGGCGGGAAGGAGAAGAAGAAGACAGAGAAAAGCGCGCGCAATGGCGGACGCAATCTGAGGTAAATCGGAACGAAAAGGTAAGAGGAGGGGAAGCGGTTCACGCCAAGAGGGCGGAGGAGCCGCAAGGACCGTTAAAGAGGGCAAAATCCCAAGGAAAAGGGGACACAGTGGAATAACAGACCTGAAAAGGAAACGATTATACCCCAGACAAATTAAACATAATAAAAGACCGTAAAAATGAAATTTGTTAAAGAAGAAGAACCCCAACACCCCAAGTAAAAGGGGGGGGGGGGTAAATCAAAGAGCCAAACAAATATATATATATATACCAGACCCTGAGCAACGCCACAGAGCTGGAGAGTACTTATCTGCCTGGTAGCAGCAAAGAAAGAGGAAGATCCCAGGCAGACAAGGAGGGATATACTGGGATAAGGGGAGGAGTCTGTTACTATGGTTTCCATTTTGTATACCTTTTTTCTCTTTGCTGCTATGGTAGAAGTAAAGAAAGGTAAAAGCAATATGAAGCCTCCGTGTCTTGTTATAAAATTATGGGCAGCACTGTAGATGATAGAGATTGATAGATGGATATTAGCTATGAGAAAAATAGATAGATATGAGATAAAAAGATAGATAGATAGATAGATAGATAGATAATAGATAGATAGATAGATAGATAGATATGAGATAGATAGATATATAGATAGATAAATATGAGAGATATAAGATAGATAGATAGATATGAGATAGATAGATAGATAGATATGAGATAGATGATAGATAGATAGATAGATAGATAGATAGATAGATAGATAGATAGATAGATAGATAGATAGATAGATATGAGATATTTGGCACCTGTTCCTGAAACTTCTGGAGAGCGGAATAGGAGGGAGAACGTATGATGTCATCAAGAGCTCATACACCAGGAACCAATACAGCATGAAGGTGAACGGAAAGAGGACGGCTTATTTCCAGCAGGCCCGAGGGGTCAGACCGGGCTGCAGCCTGAGCCCAACACTCTTTAATATCTATATTAATGAACTGGCTGCAGCTCTGGAGACCTCCTCAGCACCAGGCCTCCCCCGCAAGGTGAAGTTCCTGCTTCTGTCCCCAACAGAGAGAGACCTGCAAGACAGCCTGACAGTACTGGAAAAATTCAGCACCACATGGGCACTACCCATTAATCCTAAGAAGACCAAAGTCATGGTGTTCCAGAGGAAGGGCCAGAATAAAGGCCCCCATTCCTTCGTTCACATTAAATGACTTCACACTGGAGAAAACGAACAGCTACCCCGACCTGGGGCTGGAGCTTAACCAATCAGGGAGCTTCAAAGCAGCAATAGAAACATTGAAAGGAAAAGCCTGCAGAACCTTCTATGCCATCAGAAGACAACTGTACCACCTCAAACCACCAGTGAGGGTCTGTCTGAAAATATTTGATGGAGTCATTGCCCTGATCCTGCTCTATGGCAATGAGGTGTGGGGCCCGGCCACCTACCCAGACCAGTCAAAGTGGGATTCCAGCCCAACAGAGACCTTCCATCTAGAGTTCTGCGAATACCTCCTCCAAGTCGCAGCGCCTCCAACATGGTGTGCCGGGCAGAGCTGGGCAGGTTTCCACTATGGCTCACCGTACAGAAGAGGGCAATATCATTCTGGGCGCACTTACAGGACAGCAGCCCCGGCTTTTACCACCACCAAGCCTGGCTGGGCCACAGGGCCCAGAGCAAACCCTGCACCCTCCAACTGAGTGTCAGCTGTCTGCCCAGCCAAAACCCCCAACATGCCCTGAACAAAGCACACATAAAGGGGGTCATAGAGAGCTGCAAAGAGCGATACATAGAGGAATGGAGCCGCGAAATAAACACCTCCCAGAAACCTACCATATACCAATCACACCATGGCGCCCTACCTGGAGAGGATACCCAACCCCAAACACAGACAGACCCTGAGCCTGTACAGACTGAGCGCCCACAGCCTGGAGATGGAGACGGGGCGGCACAGGCAGACATACAAGCCGCGGGAGAGCAGACTGTGCCAGCACTGTGTGCAGGGGGCCCTGGAGGATGAGGCCCACTTCCTGCTACACTGTGGAACCATTCACTTTAATGGGTCCACAAAAAAAGGGAAATGACTCCATGTGCATTCCATTTCCGTATGTCCGTTCCACAAAAAAATAGAATGTGTCCTATTCTTGTCCATTTTGCGGACAAGGACAGGTATTGTTACAATGGATTTGCAAAAAAAAGAAAACGGATGCAACGAGGACATCACACAGAAATCAACCGTTTTTTTCGGGATCCTGTGCATGAGCCCTGACTGTGAGGGTTTGAGGTCCGGTGTCAGTATCGTACGAGTAGAAGGACCCTTCGTCCAATTGACTGTAATGGACTAACCAGATGTCTTCTGTGTGAAATAAGGGTATTATCAATGAAACAGTACCTGACTACTGACAGTGAGTCCTGCCGGGACCCATCCATAGGAGGTTGTCAGCAGATCCCAGCATGAAGCTTTTATCTTGCCATTCCACGGAACTTATAATCACATGTAATCACCCACTTTTCGATGGCACTCAGATCACATAGTGTATGGCATCATGCCATTGGGCGCCCAGTAGCAGTCCAGTCCTTAGCTTCTCACCAGCACTGTAGTCCTGGTAAAGCACATGGGGCATGGGTGCCACCACTCCACTGCAAAAATGGTGGAAACCAGCAGATTGTTGGTCAGTGCCAAACGTGAACCTGGCGATCCTTGTAGTCAGCAGTAAGACGCTGACAAGAACAGCCCTTTTATGCTGAAGAATGAATTATTCATCCATTCCACTTTCTTGTTTTCATCTATTATTGAATGAACACTCAGCTCGGCACAGAGGGTCACTAGGAGATGCAGAATATATTGCTGGATCCAGAAGTGGCCAGGTGGGTATGAGGAGGTCACAATGGAACACGTCCAATCCATGTCCTGGATGCTTCGCTGACAACAGGGACGTTCCCTCTGCAATTAGATCTCAGTTTGCTGCTGAGCTTGTGTATCTTATACTATTGGGCGAATCTCTGGCCAGGAACATGCTTGTGGCAGCAGTTCCTTCACGGACATTGTGTGAATAACGGACAATCCGATGGTCTTATGAACACTGAACATCAATAAATAAGAAGTAATTTCACTGGAATTGTAGAGGGCAAAGAGATACATTGTGATAGGTTCTGCTTGTGTATCTAAGCCTGTCATGAGAGAGTCATGGTGTATATACATTATATTACTTATCCTGTACTGATCCTGAGTTACATCCTGTATTATACTCCAGAGCTGCACTCACTATTCTGCTGGTGCAGTCACTGTGTACATACATTACATTACTTATCCTGTACTGCTCCTGAGTTACATCCTGTATTATACTCCAGAGCTGCACTCACTATTCTGCTGGTGCAGTCACTGTGTACATACATTACATTACTTATCCTGTACTGATCCTGAGTTACATCCTGTATTATACTCCAGAGCTGCACTCACTATTCTGCTGGTGCAGTCACTGTGTACATACATTACATTACTTATCCTGTACTGATCCTGAGTTACATCCTGTATTATACTCCAGAGCTGCACTCACTATTCTGCTGGTGGAGTCACTGTGTACATACATTACATTACTTATCCTGTACTGATCCTGAGTTACATCCTGTATTATACTCCAGAGCTGTACTCACTATTCTGCTGGTGGAGTAACTGTGTACATACATTACTTATCCTGTACTGATCCTGAGTTACATCCTGTATTATACTCCAGAGCTGCACTCACTATTCTGCTGGTGGAGTCCCTATGTACATACATTACATTACTTATCCTGTACTGATCCTGAGTTTTACAGCAAGACACGGAGGCTTCGTATTGCTATCTCCTTCTTTACTTCCACCAATAGCAGCAAAGGAGAAATTAACATAAACCAAAACAATAAAGGACCCTCCCCTAACAGATCCTATAATAAGCAGTGTCCTCTTCATATCTTCCTCTTTCTTTGCTGCTCCACCAAAGCTAAGTAACATTTATACATATATATATCCTTTTGTGCTTGTGTCTGTGGCTCAGGTATATCCTCTGGGCCTCATTTACCCAGGGGAAACGGTATTTCTCCCTGGGTTTTTGGTTTATGGGGGTCCTCCCCCCTGTTTTAGGTGACTTATTGTGCCCTTGCGCTTATTCTGCGCCTTACTGTTTTGGGGTTCTTCCCCTCTCTCCCCTTTAGTCTCCGGTTTGTTCCCCTTATTTCTCTGACCTTTTTCGTTTACCTTTTCTGCCTAGCAGCTTCCTTGCGTCCTGTTCTGGCACTGTGGAGGCGTTCCTCCTTCCTCTTCCCTTCCCCGTTCCCTTACCTCGCTCCGGCGCGGCTTCTTCTGCTTTTCCCGCGGGTCGCGTGATCTCACGAGATCTCGGCGGCCATTTTAGATAGCGCCGCCCGTCTTCTCGCGGGATTTCGGCGCTAGGCTGCATCGCATCCGGATCTCTCGGTCTCCTGCTCTGCGGCCTCTGGGGTGACTAACCCCTTATTCTCTTTCTTCTAGTCAGGTGGGATAGACTGTTTACCCCTGTCCTTTAGCCTACCTCTAGTTAGTTTATACCATATAGTTTATACTAGCTATAGCTTCAGTTTGCTCTTTTACCATGTCCTCTGACCGCTCTCCCTCTGGGCCTAATCCCCCCCCCATCCACTGGGGAGCCCAGCAGGTCAGACTTCAATGCTCAAGCCATTGAGTTACAGCGCTCGGTCTCCAGCGCTATTATTGAGGCCATGGGCTCCATGTCCTCCATGATTTCACAGACTATATCCCAGGCCTTATCTGCCCATACTCCTGGCCCTTCTAGTCAAATGCCTGTACTCACTAACCCGCAGCCTACCATTGAACCTCCTGCCCAGGAGACCTTGACTGGTGTGATCCAAGCCACCCATGATAGCGCGCTTAGATCGCGCAAAAGAGCCTTACCGCGCCAGGCAGAAAGGGCGCGAACGTGGAAATGTGCTAGAGCACAAATTACTGACATGGATTCGGATAATGAATCTGACATGGAGGCTTATGCGGAGGCAAGTGACCACTCTGATGGGGAGTTGGAGATGGAACCTGAGTTTTCAGGTACCTCAGGCCCTAGGCCTTCCACATCTGGGTCCGTGGGCGCATCCGCCACTGCCCCTAACACGGCTTCTACCCTGGTGGATCCCTCAGGCAACCCACTATTTGACCCTGATGCCCTCCACCACCCTAGGTTGCCGGTGTGGCTGCCGGTAGCTCATGTGAGCGACTACCTTGAGCATTGGGTGCGTCGTCCTCTCAGCAAAGAGGCGCGCAGCAAGCTCCGTGCGGAATGCCCCAGACCATTGATCCCCAACAAGGTCTGTGAAACGCCATCTGTGGATCAGAAAATGACACAGTTTTGGCTAAAACCGGCTGGAATCCCCGCAAAGGGCTAGATTCCGCATTAAAGAGTTGTCAGGACAAGCTCCTCGACATTTTTGGCTCTCTTGACAAAATCTTTGAGATGGCCGAATCGGCCAGAGTGGACGGCTCTCCGATAGATCCGGAGGAGCTTACTGGCTGGATACAAAGAGCCATTTGCATTGCGGGCAGCACCAACTCCTCCCTGGCCATTGAAAGGCGTAAAGCCATTCTGTTTAAAATTGACCCGAAATTGGCCAACCTGGCACTCACTGAGACAGGGAAGGATGCTCAGGGTCAACTGTTCGGGGATTCCTTCATCAAGGACTTCAGCAGGTATGTAGGAGCATTTACCGCATTGGACAAGGCCCAGTCCTCCATGAAAAGGGTCTTTCAGGGACGGGTCTCCACTAGGGCCGGCAGTAGTAGGGGCCGTCTGTCCGGCCGCTCCAGTTATCAAGCCCGCAGCTCGGGCAGAGGCTCCTTCAGCCAGAGACCTCCTTTCCAGGACCAAAGGAATCCTCCCACGTTCTTCCCGGCCAGAGGCGGCCAATGGCGTTCCAGGTCCGTTAGAGGGAATCCGAACTACAGAAAATCTTTCGGTAAGTCTTTCCCCAGTGGGGACTTCTTTGGCTCCTTGTGTAGGGGGCAGACTCCGTCTATGTTCCCACGTTTGGTCCAGCATTACATCAGACCCATGGGTGCTGAACACTGTGCAGGGGTTCCACATAGAACTTACGGGTTCGCCAGATCTCGTCCTTTCACCCCCTCCCCTGGCACTACCGGACAGGGAACTAGTGGATGTAGAACTTTTTTCCCTCTTTCACAAGGATGCGATAGAAAGGGCCCCTCCTACCCCGGGGGGCGTTCTCAGCCACATTTTTCTAGTTCAGAAAAAAGGTGGACAATTGCGTCCAGTCATAAATCTCCGGGTCCTGAACTCTGTGGTGCGCTACCGCCACTTCAAGATGGAGAGGATTCACCTCCTTCGGGACTTGCTGATTTCGGGGGACTGGATGGTGAAGTTGGACCTCAAAGATGCTTATCTTACGGTCCCAATCGCCTCCTCGTCCAGAGATCTCCTGCGCTTCCTGTGGAGGGGCGAAGTGTGGCGCTTCACTTGCCTACCGTTCGGCCTTTCCTCAGCGCCTTGGTGCTTCACCAAGTTACTGCGCCCAGTCATGGCCTGGCTGCGGAGTCGTGGGGTTCGTCTAGTTATATATCTGGACGACATCCTCATTATGCACCAATGTCAGTCGTCTCTGCTACAACATCTCCAGTGGACCTCGGATCTTCTGAAGGGTCTGGGTTTCCTACTCAATCTCGAGAAATCCTGTCTCACACCGACTCGACGGATGGAGTTCCTGGGCTTCACGGTGGACTCTGTTGCGGAATCTCTCAGTCTCCCTGCAGAGAAGTTGCGGACGATTCGCAAGGAGTTGAGACACGCTCTCTCAACTCCCTCCCTATCTCTGCACCACCTGGCTCGCATCATTGGGCTATTAGCCTCCTCTATCCAGGCAGTCTTCCCAGCTCCACTCCATTATCGGGCTTTACAGCGCCTGAAGATCGCCCACCTCCGTTCCGGGGCCTCGTTTGCAGACGCGGTGGTTCTGGATCAGGAAGCTCGGGAGGAACTTCGTTGGTGGTTAAGCAACTTGGAAGCCTGGAACGGCAGAGCAATCTTCGGATTCCAACCAGAATTCACGGTGGAGTCGGACGCAAGTCTCCAAGGCTGGGGTGCCCACTGCGAGGGTATCTCCACTGGGGGTCGATGGTCGGAGACCGAGACCCATCTCCACATCAATGCTCTGGAACTTCTAGCGGGTTTGTTTGCCATCAGGAGTTTCACCAAGGGCATAGCTGACGCATGCATCCGCCTGCGCATGGACAATGTGTCGGCGGTCCGATACGTCAATCACCTAGGCGGCACTCAATCGGCCACCTTAGCCCGACTGGCGAAGGAGTTCTGGTCCTACTGTCTGTCCAGGGACATCATGATTCAAGCGGAGTACCTTCCGGGTCTTCACAACTACAGAGCGGATCGGAGTTCCCGATGCTTCACGGACGGCAGCGACTGGAGGCTGAATCCGGAGATGTTCGCCACAATCTCGGACATCTGGGGTCCTTGCTCCATAGACCTTTTTGCCTCCCGGCTCAATACGCACCTGCCCAGGTTCTTCAGCTGGCGGCCGGACCCGGAAGCAGAGGCGGTGGATGCGTTTCTACAGGACTGGTCTTCAGCTCTACATTACGCGTTTCCACCGTTTGCCATGATTCCGAGGATGTTACTACAGACTCGGCGTCAGAGGGCGGAATTGGTGGTGGTGATTCCCTTTTGGGGATCTCAAGCCTGGTACCCGATCCTCCTAGAACTTCTAGTGGATGTAACTCTCCTCCTTCCGACGCGGACGGATCTCCTCCAGGACCCTCTAGGGGCACCACATCCCCTGCTGGTCGAAGGCTCCCTTCAACTTCTAGCGTGCCGAATCTCAGGACTCCAGGAGAGGTCGAGGTAATTTCGGAGGCAACTAGACGCCTCCTGGACAACGCTTGGGCTCCCGGCACCCGAAAATCTTACCGGGCAGCTTGGGGATCTTGGGTTAGCTGGTGCATGGAACGGGACCTGGATCCCATTTCGGCATCTGTAACCCATTTGTTGCAATTCCTGACAGCTCTCTTTGAAGCAGGTAAAGCTTATCGGACAATCAATTTGTTCCGTTCAGCGATTTCCTCGACTCATCAGGGCTTTGATGGTGTTCCTGCCGGTCAACACCCTTTGGTGTCACAACTTTTACGTGGCTCACGTTTGGCTCGTCCTCCTCGGCCACGTTTCACCACTACGTGGGATGTTTCTCTGGTCCTTTCTTTCCTCGTCGCTTGGCCCGACAACGCGGCCCTTTCCCTCCGTCAACTGTCGGCCAAATTGCTGACCCTCTTTTGCCTGATTTCCTGTAAGAGGGTCTCTGATGTCAGGGCTCTGGATCATGATGCAAGATCCTTTACTCCCGAGGGTGTTACTTTTAACATCACGCGGCGTACCAAGACCAATATTCGGTCTGTGTCCTATCCCTGTTTTCCGTCTTCTCCGGCGCTCTGTCCTGTAGCTTGCCTACGGGAATATGAGTTGCGCACTCGGACTCACCGCTCTGCGGACAACCCGCAACTTTTCCTCTCTATTCGCCATCCTTTTGGTCCGGTGACCAGTCCCACTTTGGCGCGCTGGATGAAGTGGGTCATGTCCCTTTCTGGGATTGATACTACGGTCTTTACCGCTCACTCGGCCAGGGGCGCGTCTTCCACGGCTCTGGCTGTTTCGGGGGCTCGTTTGGAGGACATTCTGCGTCTGGCTGACTGGTCTAGGGCCACGACGTTCACAGAGTTTTATTTCCGTCCTCCCCCTCATGTGTTTTCATCTATTATTGAGCAGCTTTAAACTTGCAATACGAAGCCTCTGTGTCTTGCTGTAAAACTTAATGATTTTCCTATTTCATGACGTAAAGTCATAGTTTTATTAAAGACACGGAGGCGAGTATTGCCCGCCCTAGGTTTCTCCTGCCCGCCCTGTTGTTATTATTGTTATGGTGTTATTATTGACTATTACACTGTCTTTTGTTGTTATTTATGAAGTTTTTACCGTTAAGGTTTATTTATGGTTCTGTTTTCAGCGACCTTTTGATGTACGACCGTTATAGGGTCGAGATTGCGCATTTTTACCGATGTGTTTACACTGGCTATATTATTTATTCTGTTTCAGGTTGAAAACCCCTTGGCAGATGGAATTCCATGTTGTTCCAGGTTTCCTGAGATGTTAGCCATGTTGGCTTGAGTTCTTCAGTTGGATGGACCAGAATGGTCGGTGTCGGAACCAGTTCCAGTTTGGTTCGTTTTCGGTTATGGTTTGGCGGTTGGTGTCGTGGATTCAAAGAAAGAGGAAGATATGAAGAGGACACTGCTTATTATAGGATCTGTTAGGGGAGGGTCCTTTATTGTTTTGGTTTATGTTAATTTCTCCTTTGCTGCTATTGGTGGAAGTAAAGAAGGAGATAGCAATACTCGCCTCCGTGTCTTTAATAAAACTATGACTTTACGTCATGAAATAGGAAAATCATTAAGTTACATCCTGTATTACACCCCAGAGCTGCACTCACTATTCTGCTGGTGCAGTCACTGTGTACATACATTACATTACTTATCCTGCACTGATCCTGAGTTTTACAGCAAGCCACGGAGGCTCCTATTGCTATCTCTTCCTTTACTGTTCCACCAATAGCAGCAAAGAAAATTTACATAATGAACATGGTAACCATAGTAACACAATGTCCCTCCCCAGACAGCCCCTATAATAGGCAGCTCTTCCTCTGGGTCTTCCTCTTTCTTTGCTGCTGCCACCAGATAAGTGCTGCAATTTTTACCTCATGAGCTATTGATTCATATCATATTGTGTATTTGGTTCAGAATATATATATACAGTGGAGGAAATAATTATTTGACCCCTCACTGATTTTGTAAGTTTGTCCAATGACAAAGAAATGAAAAGTCTCAGAACAGTATCATTTCAATGGTAGGTTTATTGTAACAGTGGCAGATAGCACATCAAAAGGAAAATCGAAAAAATAACTTTAAATAAAAGATAGCAACTGATTTGCATTTCATTGAGTGAAATAAGTATTTGAACCCTCTAACAAAAAAAGACTTAATACTTGGTGGAAAAACCCTTGTTTGCAAGCACAGAGGTCAAACGTTTCTTGTAATTGATGACCAAGTTTGCGCACATTTTAGGAGGAATGTTGGTCCACTCCTCTTTGCAGATCATCTCTAAATCCCTAAGGTTTCGAGGCTGTCTCTGTGCAACTCTGAGCTTGAGCATCCTCCATAGGTTTTCGATTGGATTAAGGTCCGGAGACTGACTAGGCCACTCCATGACCTCAATGTGCTTCTTCTTGAGCCACTCCTTTGTTGCCTTTGCTGTATTTTTTGGGTCATTGTCGTGCTGGAACACCCATCCACGACCTATTTTCAGTTTCCTGGCAGAGGGAAGGAGGTTGTCGCTCAGGATTTCACGATACATGGCTCCGTCCAGTTCCCGTTTATGCGAATAAGTTGTCCTGTGCCCTTAGCAGAAAAACACCCCCAAAGCAAAATGTTTCCACCCCCATGCTTGACGGTGGGGACGGTGTTTTGGGGGTCATAGGCAGCATTTTTCTTCCTCCAAACACAGCGAGTTGAGTTAATGCCAAAGAGCTCTATTTTGGTCTCATCAGACCACAGCACCTTCTCCCAGTCACTCTCTGAATCATTCAGGTGTTCATTGGCAAACTTCAGACGGGCCTGCACATGTGCCTTCCTGAGCAGGGGGACCTTGCGAGCCCTGCAGGATTTTAATCCATTGCGGTGTAATGTGTTTCCAATGGTTTTCTTGGTGACTGTGGTCCCTGCTAATTTGAGGTCATTAACTAACTCCTCCCGTGTAGTTCTAGGATGCTTTTTCACCTTTCTCAGAACCATTGACACCCCACGAGGTGAGATCTTGCGTGGAGCCCCAGAGCGAGGTCGATTGATGGTCATTTTGTGCTCCTTCCATTTTCGAACAATCGCACCAACAGTTGTCACCTTCTCTCCCAGCTTCTTGCTAATGGTTTTGTAGCCCATTCCAGCCTTGTGCAGGTCTACAATTTTGTCTCTGACATCCTTGGACAGCTCTTTGGTCTTTCCCATGTTGGAGAGTTTGGAGTCTGCTTGATTGATTGATTCTGTGGACAGGTGTCTTTTATACAGGTGACTAGTTAAGACAGGTGTCCTTAATGAGGGTGACTAATTGAGTAGAAGTGTCTAACCACTCTGTGGGAGCCAGAACTCTTAATGGTTGGTAGGGGTTCAAATACTTATTTCACTCAATGAAATGCAAATCAGTTGCTATCTTTTATTTAAAGTTATTTTTTCGATTTTCCTTTTGATGTGCTATCTGCCACTGTTACAATAAACCTACCATTGAAATGATACTGTTCTGAGACTTTTCATTTCTTTGTCATTGGACAAACTTACAAAATCAGTGAGGGGTCAAATAATTATTTCCTCCACTGTATATTTTATTTATTGGTGTTTTATCCCATGCTTGTTTTCCACTCAGCATCTGCATTATTATAATGTTTGTCACCGGTTTTTGTTGGTTTTCTTCCCCTTATCATTCCTGGGGGTGTTATTTCTACTGTTTGTACCCATTTCGGGGGGTCTCTTCCCCCCCCGTCAGCTCTTGTGCCTTATCCCACATTTATTTTCCTTGCATTGCTCACCGCTGCATATCCCCCCCTTGCTACTTGCGTTTGCGCTCTTTCCCTGGCTTCTTACATCGGGACACCTTTCCCTGACGGCCGGATCTTCTTTCTCTGTTTTCCCGGGCTTGCGCGTAGTCTCGCGAGATCCCGGCGGCCATCTTGGTTCTCGCCTATCGCGGGATCTCGGCGTACATTTCAGTTCCGCCCGTCTGCGCTCAGGTACGGCCGCATTACCCTGCTCTCCCGTTCCTGCTCCCGCTCCTACCGCATCGCGCCTGGGTGATTAACCCTTGCTCGTTGCTCTTAGGTAAAGTTAGGTTTTTTTCCTCTGTTGTCGGCCCTATTTTTATCTCTGGCCCTGGGATATATATATATTATTTCATACCTCACCATGTCAGCAGCCGATCTGCCCTCCTCCCAGGCCTGCCCAATGCCTGCAGATGAGATGGAGGTAGAGAGGGATGACCCTCATACATTAACCCTACAGCAGTCGGTCTCCAGTGCCATAATGACTGCCATGGACTCCATGTCCAGTATGCTGGCTGCCACTATTTCTCAGGCCCTTGCTGCACACCCTCCTAGAGAGGCCTTGCAGACTGCCCATGGTATAAATACGCCATCTGATGCCATTGATGCTCCTGTTTCACAGGATAATAGAGCTGGTGTGCGTACTGCCACCCATGAGAGCGTGCTACGTTCACGCAAGAGAGCCTTACCGCGCCAGGCAGAAAAGGCGCGTACATGGAAATGTGCCAGAGCACAACCAGGTACCGATTCAGATTCTGATCTGGGCTCAGATTTAGAGGCGTTTGAGGATCATGATTATCCCTCTGATGAGGAGACCCCTGATCCGACTCCCACTACCAGGGGCCCCGTCCCCTCTACTTCCTTAGTAGTCAGCTCAGCTCCTTCAACGGTCGATTTGACGTCTGCTTTGGTAGACCCTGCTGGCGAACTTATGTTCGATCCTGACACTCTCCACCACCCCCGGTCAGCGGAATGGCTTCCGTCCGATCATGTGGCAAAATATTTGGAATCTCGGGTTCGCCACCCGCTAAGTAAAGAAGCTCGTAACAAGCTACGTGCTGAGTGCCCTAGACCCGTGGTCCCTAATAAGGTCTGTGATACCCCTGTGGTCGACCCCAAAATGACCCAATTTTTGGCGAAATCAGGCTGGAACCCCCGTAGAGGGTTGGACTCCGCCTTGAGGAGCTGCCAGGACAAACTCCTGGATGTTTTTGGGCCCCTTACTAAACTACTAGAATTGGCTGAAACTGCCAGAGCAGAGGGCTCGCGTATAGATCCCATAGAGCTTCGTGGCTGGGCTCAAAGAGCGATTTGTGTCGCGGGCAACGCCAACACATCCTTATGCATTGAACGGCGTAAAGCCATTCTTTTTAAATTAGACCCCAAGCTAGCTAACCTTGCCCTTACGGAAGCAGGTAAGGAGGCACAAGGACTGCTATTCGGCGACTCCTTTATTAAGGATCTTGGCCGTTTTGTTGGCGCATTTACGGCATTAGATAAGGCCCAGTCCTCAATGCGCAGAGTATTTCAGGGACGGGTCTCCAGCAGGGCCGGCAGTACCAGGGGCCGTCTGTCCGGCCGTTCCAATTTCCAAGCCCGAGGCATGGGCAGAGGCTCCTATCACCAGAGACCTCCTTTCCAGGATCATAGAGGCTCCTCATCCTTCTTCCCGGCCAGAGGCGGCAACTGGCGTTCCAGGTCCTTCCGTGGAAACCCCAACTCCAGGAGACCTTTTGGTAAGTCTTCCCCCTGTGGGGGATTTTTCGGATCATTGTATCGGAGGCAGACTCCGTCATTTTTCCCGTGCCTGGTCAGTCATCACGTCCGACCCATGGATTCTGTCCACAGTCATGGGCTTTCACATCGAGCTCATAGACTCGCCTTACCTCCTACCTCCTCCCCCCCTGTTTGTTCATTCAAAACCAGATTGCTCCCAGGTAGACCTAGAGCTACTATCACTCTCCCACAAGTGTGCGATAGAAAGGGCGCCTCCTTCTCACAGGAGGGTCCTCAGCAATATCTTTCTGGTCCAGAAGAAAGGGGGTCAGATGCGCCCGGTTATCAACCTGCGCTCTCTGAATTCCATAGTGCGCTATCGCCACTTCAAGATGGAGGGGATTCACCTCCTCAGAGACTTGCTTATGCCGGGGGATTGGATGGTGAAACTGGACCTGAAGGATGCTTACCTGACGGTACCGATTGCCCCCCAATCCAGGGACCTTCTATGTTTTCAGTGGGGACAAGAGATTTGGCGTTTCACCTGCCTCCCTTTCGGCCTGTCTTCGGCTCCTTGGTGCTTCACCAAGCTGATGCGCCCGGCCATGTCTTGGCTTCGCAGTCGGGGTGTACGTCTGATCGTCTATCTGGACGACATTCTTATTATGCACCATTCCAAATCAACCTTGCTGATACATCTAGGCTGGACGTCAGATCTGCTTTCACGCCTCGGTTTTCTCCTAAATTTGGAGAAATCTTGCCTGACCCCTCTGCAGAGGATGGAATTTCTGGGCTTCACGGTGGATTCAGTGTCCGAATCCCTCAGTCTCCCGACATCCAAACTGCGATCAATTCGGAAGGAACTAAGACACGCCCTGTCTACCCCTCAGTTGACCCTACGACATCTGGCCCGCATCATTGGCCTTCTCGCCTCTTCCATCCAGGCGGTGTTTCCCGCTCCACTGCATTATCAAGCCCTGCAACGGCTGAAGATTGCACACCTCCGCACAGGTGCGGCGTTTGAAGATCTAGTTACCTTGGACACAGAAGCCAGGGAGGAGCTTCAGTGGTGGATCGACAACTTAGAGGCATGGAATGGCAAGGCGATCTTCGGCCTTCAACCAGAGTTTACGATAGAATCGGATGCGAGTCTGCAGGGTTGGGGTGCCCACTGCAACGGGGTCTCCACGGGCGGCCGCTGGACGACGGACGAAACACGCCTTCACATCAACGCGCTGGAACTGCTGGCCGGATCATTTGCCATTCGGAGTTTCACCAATGGGATGGCTCATGCCTGCGTCCTCCTACGTATGGACAACGTGTCTGCGGTTCGTTACGTCAACCGTTTGGGTGGTACCCAGTCGGCAACTCTGGCTCGGCTCGCGAAGGAGTTTTGGTCATATTGCCTTTCCAGGGACATTGTGGTCCAAGCGGAATACCTACCCGGCCTCCACAATACTCGGGCGGACCAGAGCTCCCGTTGCTTTACGGACGGCAGCGATTGGCAGCTGGCCCCGAACATATTTTCCGCGATATCGGACGTCTGGGGTCCCTTCTCGGTGGACCTGTTTGCTTCACGACTCAACGCACAGCTTCCTCGATTCTTCAGCTGGCGCCCGGATCCGGGAGCAGAGGCAGTGGACGCATTCCTGCAGGATTGGTCGAGCTCCCTTCTATATGCTTTTCCTCCTTTTGCGATGATTCCGAGGATGTTGCTTCAGGTGCGTCGCCAGAGGGCCGAACTGATGGTGGTGATTCCCTTTTGGGGAACTCAGAGTTGGTTCCCAGCTCTACTGGAGCTTCTGGTGGACATACCTTTTCTTCTCCCAGACCACGTAGATCTTCTTCGCGATCCCAGAGGGTTGAGCCACCCGCTTCGGCTGGAAGGATCCCTACCGTTGCTAGCGTGCTGAGTCTCAGGATACCTGGAGAAGTCGAGGGCGTTTCGGAGGCAACTAGACGCCTCCTGGACAATGCATGGGCTCCCGGCACTAGAAAATCTTACCGGGCAGCTTGGGGATCTTGGTCTAGTTGGTGCCTTGAACGGAACCTTGATCCCATTTCGGCACCTGTGAGCCATTTGTTACAATTTCTTACCTCCTTGTTTGAGGCTGGTAAAGCTTATAGAACGATCAACCTCTTTCGGTCCGCTATTTCCTCTACTCATCAGGGCTTCGACGGTAGACCTGCGGGCCAGCACCCTTTGGTTTCCCGCTTACTTCGCGGCTCGCGTCTTGCTCGTCCTCCTCATCCTCGATTTGTGACCACTTGGGATGTCTCGTTGGTTTTGTCTTTTTTGTCGGCTTGGCCCAACAATCCGGACCTCTCCTTGAGACAGTTATCTGCCAAGTTACTTGTACTTTTCTGCCTTATTTCCTGCAAACGGGTGTCGGATGTTCGAGCTCTGGATCATGACGCTAGATCCTTCACTCCGGAAGGTGTATCCTTCAATATTTCTAGACGTACCAAAACACACATTAGAGAGGTGTCATATCCCAGTTTCCCGTCCTCTCCGGCTCTTTGTCCGGTGGCTTGCTTGCGAGAATACGAATCCAGAACAAGAGCTTACCGCTCTCCCTCGGTCCCACAGCTTTTCCTTTCTATTCGCCATCCTTTTGGACCGGTCTCCAGTCCGACTTTGGCTCGTTGGATGAAGTGGGTTATGTCCCTTGCGGGTATCGATACTGCTATATTTACGGCGCATTCGGCGAGAGGTGCATCTGCTACCGCTTTGGCGATTTCTGGTGCGCGTATGGAAGACATCTTACGTCTGGCGGACTGGTCTAGTGTCACGACGTTCAGGGAGTATTATTTTCGTCCTCCTCCTCATTTGTTTGCTTCTGTGATTTCTCAGCTTTGAACTAGCAATAGGAGCCTCCGTGGCTTGCTGTAAAACTTATTGATTTTCCTAGTCTACGACGTGAAAGTCATAGTTTTATTAAAGACACGGAGGCGAGTATTGCCCACCCTGATTTATGGCCCGCCCAGATGTATATTATTTATTATGATTAATTATTTGTATATTTATTGATGTATTTTTCGGAGGAGGTGATATTTATGATGTTTATTTATTTATATATTTGTTTATATATTTATTGTATTTATGGCATTTATCTTTTCTATTGAAGTTTATTAGATGGCTCTACGGTTCATTTCCGGTTATCGACTGTCTGACTTGATTTGTTCCAGAATGATATTCACTCTGGCCATATTCTTTATTTTATCTTATTTCAGGGTGAAAGGTCACTGACTTCCAGGATCTGCGTCCTTATAATTTCCTGCTAAAGTGTTAGCCATGTTGGCTTCGATTGAATGGTTCGGTGGGAGCTGTGTCGTTTCGCCTCCAGTTTCCGGTTCTAGTTGACGGTTCCAGTTGATGTCCAGTTACGGTGCCAGGTTCAAAGAAAGAGGAAGACCCAGAGGAAGAGCTGCCTATTATAGGGGCTGTCTGGGGAGGGACATTGTGTTACTATGGTTACCATGTTCATTATGTAAATTTTCTTTGCTGCTATTGGTGGAACAGTAAAGGAAGAGATAGCAATACTCGCCTCCGTGTCTTTAATAAAACTATGACTTTCACGTCGTAGACTAGGAAAATCAATAAGTTACATCCTGTATTATACTCCAGAGCTGCACTCACTATTCTGCTGGTTGTTTTTGGAGACTACGCTTTGACAGTGGGACTGTTAGGTTATCCTACATCAGACAGTCATACTGTGTTCCTAAATCACAAAAGTACAAACATTGCAGATGTGAAGCCAGCTAGGAATGCTCAGAGATTTAAGCCTTGCACAATTTTAATGTAGGTCTAGCTCATCAGAGACAACCCATTTCAAAATGCAAGTGACAGGGCGATCATCTGGTTACCATAGGTATTGCGAACAACCGATTTTGCCGGCGAAAGCTGCAAGAAGCCGGGTATTTAGCCTATTATATGACCACCATTCAGATGTAACACAATCACCTCTCAAGTCTGCAGGAAAGGGGACTTAATTCTGTCTCACAAAGGGGAGGACCCAACTGAGAGACCCACTGTATGATGTCCAATAGTCCTAATCGAGGATAAGGACAACTATATAATAATGGCAGCATAAATCCACGTGTAGGGAGCTCCCCCTAGTGGCATCTGAAGACAGACAGAATTTACTCCTTCAGCTCTAGGACTGTGAGGTGCATTCTACTAAAGTGGGGCTTCTTGGTATTAGGAACCTCTTCCAAGCATAATATAAATGTCTGTGCAAGGGTGGATTTGATTTAAATCAAAATTATTTAAATCACTAGTCAGTAAGGCTTGATTTAAATCATAGTTTTCTACATAAAGACTAATTCTTGCTGGTATAACTTATAATATGCAAGTAGATGAAGATTTTTAGAATAACAACTTTTCATATTAGTTTGATTAGGTTGATTCTGCATTCATAGGTTTGTAGAAGTTAGGATTAAGGTCTTTTTCTCAACTCTGTTCATGTTATAACATTTTTGCTGTGAAGAAGAGGCATGTGATCTCTGCTGAGGCAAATTCAGTTTTGAGAACTGCAAAAGTAAACCAAGCATCTGTGATAATATCTTGTAGGCAGAAAAACTGCCCAATAATCTTACAAAAACCTCTGGAAGAGCCTGACATTGTGAATGGATTAATGGAATTTATTTACCATAAAAATGACACATATAGAAACATAGAAACATAGAATATGTCGGCAGATAAGAACCATTTGGCCCATCTAGTCTGCCCAATATACTGAATACTATGAATAGCCCCTGGCCCTATCTTACTGTATATGAAGGATGGCCTTATGCCTATCCCATGCATGCTTAAACTCCTCCACTGTATTTGCAGCTACCACTTCTGCAGGAAGGCTATTCCATGCATCCACTACTCTCTCAGTAAAGTAATACTTCCTGATATTACTTTTAACCCTTTGCCCCTCCAATTTAAAACTATGTCCTCTTGTAGCAGTTTTTCTTCTTTTAAATATTCTCTCCTCTTTTACCTTGTTGATTCCCTTTATGTATTTAGCAGTTTCTATCATATCCCCTCTGTCTCGTCTTTCTTCCAAGCTATACATGTTAAGGTCCTTTAACCTTTCCTGGTAAGTTTTATTCTGCAATCCATGTACTAGTTTAGTAGCTCTTCTCTGAACTCTCTCTAGAGTATCAATATCCTTCTGGAGATATGGTCTCCAGTACTGAGCACAATACTCCACATGAGGTCTCACTAGTGCTCTGTAGAGCGGCATGAGCACCTCCCTCTGTCTACTGGTAATGCCTCTCTCTATACACCCCAGCATTCTGCTAGCATTTCCTGCTGCTCTGTGACATTGTCTGCCTACCTTTAAGTCTTCTGAAATAATGACCCCTAAATCCCTTTCCTCAGATACTGAGGTTAGGACGGTATCAC
Organism: Bufo bufo; assembly: GCF_905171765.1. Taxonomy (NCBI): domain Eukaryota; kingdom Metazoa; phylum Chordata; class Amphibia; order Anura; family Bufonidae; genus Bufo; species Bufo bufo. The sequence goes on from NC_053394.1 coordinate 425,656,447, forward strand.
TGATTTTATATTCTGCTCTTGGGTTTTTACGCCCCAGGTGCATTATCTTGCACTTATCAACATTAAATTCTAGTTGCCAGATTTTTGACCATTCCTCTAGATTTCCTAAATCCTTTCCCATTTGGTGTATCCCTCCAGGAACATCAACCCTGTTACAAATCTTTGTGTCATCAGCAGAAATACACACCTTACCATCGAGGCCTTCTGCAATTTCGCTGATAAAGATATTAAACAATATGGGTCCCAGAACAGATCCCTGAGGTACCCCACTGGTAACAAGACCTTGGTCTGAATATACTCCATTGACTACAACCCTCTGTTGCCTGTCCCTCAGCCACTGCCTAATCCATTCAACAATATGGGAGTCCACGTACAGCCTTATTCTACATAATAAAAAAACTAATATTTATTTCATGATGGAATAACCTTTGGATGGTAATATATTTTCCTCAAAAAGCATTTTATATAAAAAAAAATCTGATTTAAATCAAAAAAATCTTTTTTGTTTTGTTTTTGTTTTTAAAAATCATTGATTTTTTTCCACCCTGGTCTGTGCGCTTCATGCAGCATAATAGGAGGGAAATGTAATAAAAATGAAAGAAACACACTTAGGCTGCATTCACACGTCCGTGGTGTGTTGCGGACCCGCAAATTGCGGGTCTGCAACACACCAGCCCGGCACCCCCATAGCTGCGGACAAGAATAGGACATGCTCTATCTTTTTGCGGAGCTGAGGACCCAATATCGGGGCCGCGCACCGCAAATGCGGATGCGGACAGCACACTGTGTGCTGTCCGCATCCATTCCGTCCCCATAGAGAATGAATGGGTCCGCACCCGTTCCGCAAAATTGTGGAACGGATGCGGACCCATTTTGCGGACGTGTGAATGGAGCCTTAAGCTACTTTCACACTCGACTTTGGTGCGGATCCGTCATGGATCTGCACAGACGGATCCGTTTAGATAATACATCCGTTTGTATTTTCTTTAACATAGCCAAAACTGACCCGTCTTTAACATTATTGAAAGTCACTGGGGGACGAATCCGTTTTCTATTGTGCCAGATTGTGCCAGAAAACGGATCCGTCCCCATTGACTTACACTGTGTGTCAGAACGGATCAGTTTGGCTCAGTTTCATCAGACGCTGCAAGCAGCGTTTTGGTGTTCGCCTCCAAAGCGGAATGGAGACGGAACGGAGCCAAACTAATGCATTCTGATCGGATCCTTTTCCATTCAGAATACATTAGGGCAAAACTGATCCGTTTTGGACCGCTTGTGAGAGCCCTGAACGGATCTCACAAACGGAAAGCCAAAACGCGAGTGTGAAAGTAGCCTAAGCTGCGCCAATAATTGTGACATCATTAGCACTGATATCAGAGAGGAACTGCCCTTTAAGCAGGAATTGTCCACACAGAATCCTAGAACATTGTTTACATTATGTGCAGCTCACATGAGCTGTCCTTTAAAGGGAACCTGTCATGTGGATATTTGATTATAATCAAACTAATTATATACAATCATTAACTACTAAAAAGTACCTTAGATGTATTCACATACTGGTGTGACAGATGGTTACCTCATAATATACACACAAAGATGCCGCATGCTAATAAGCTGATTTGAGTCCAGCGTGATGTCAGTGAGTCCAGCGTGATGTTACTGAGTCCAGCGTATATTTAATTCAGAGCTATAACCACTCCCCTGCCCATCTGCTGCTGATTCATATGGAAAATAACTGTCAATCAGCAGCAGGTGGGCGGGGAGAGTCAGGAGCTCATGAATATTCAGGACTCATCATTATCAGCTGGAGCTTTTCAATACAAGATGTAGGCAGATTGACTGGGTCAATTAAAGAAAGTGACCCGGCATTTTGCTAAGAGAACCCGTCACTTATTTATGTTGCCCTTAGTTAGGACACCATAAAACTGGTGACAGGTTCCCTTTAAGTCTTCATTTGGCTGGTATTACTTTCACTGTGCCTGCGAGATATTGCAGTTGGCAGAATGGGGCTCTGTGATTCGGACGTCCAAATTCACAGACCACTGTTCTGGGCAATAAGCCAGTGCTATACACATGAAGGACCTGGGACAATGAAGAGGACACACTGGCCCTGAGTGAGAAAAGAGGCCACTAGGTATAAACCGGAATATGACAATGGCTGACTTACTATGCCAAGACACCCACAGGTATAAATAGAGTGGTACACCAGATTTTACAAGACTCCTTTCCAAACTCTAGGCTGCCGAAAACTTCACCTTGGATGATGCACAATTTAGAAAATGTATATATAACAAGCCTTCACACTGTGTGGTTACAGGGGAAATTAAATGAGATGGCAGAAAGTTGTAAAACTAAACCAGCAGAGGGAAATTATATTTTAATTCTATGCACTCGTTTTTTTCCCAACAAAATTAACTATAAATATAAACAATATACAAAGAGAAAAGTGTATAAATCATATAGATATTTTATAATGGAAACTAATTACACCGTTCCAATACTGCCTTCTCTCTACTACAATATAACTACTATAATACTGCTCCTATGTACAAGAATATAACTACTATAATACTGCTCCTATGTACAAGAATATAACTACTATAATACTGCCTCCTATGTATAAGAATATAACTACTATAATACTGCCTCCTATGTACAAGAATATAACTACTATAATACTGCCTCCTATGTACAAGAATATAACTACTATAATACTGCCCCCTATGTACAAGAATATAACTACTATAACACTGCTCCTATGTACAAGAATATAACTACTATAATACTGCCTCCTATATACAAGAATATAACTACTATAATACTGCCTCCTATATACAAGAATATAACTACTATAATACTGCTTCTATGTACAAGAATATAACTACTATAATACTTCTCCTATGTACAAGAATATAACTACTATAATACTGCTCCTATGTACAAGAATATAACTACTATAATACTGCACCTATGTACAAGATTATAACTACTATAATACTGCTCCTATGTACAAGAATATAATTACTATAATACTTCTCCTATGTACAAGAATATAACTACTATAATATTGCTCCTATGTACAAGAATATAACTACTATAATACCGCTCCTATGTACAAGATTATAACTACTATAATACTGCTTCTATGTACAAGAATATAACTACTATAACACTGCTCCTATGTACAGGAATATAACTACTATAATACTGCTCTTATGTACAAGAATATAACTACTATAATACTGCTCCTATGTACAAGAATATAACTACTATAATACTGCTCCTATGTACAAGAATATAACTACTATAATACTGCTCCTATGTACAGGAATATAACTACTATAATACTGCTCCTATGTACAAGATTATAACTACTATAATACTGCTCCTACAGTAGGTGAACCCGATTTTGTGTCAATCTCGCTCTCTTTCTCGGCGAGATTGAGCACCTACGAGCCCCATCGCGGGAGCCAGCGCCGAGCTGGCTTGCCGCGATGGAGACAGAGCCGTCATAGAAGCGACGGGAGATCCGACTTGGATTCCCGCCAATTCTACACGTGTGCGGCGTTTGTTATGAATCCTGAGGGGGAAGTCCCCGCCGGATTTTAAATAAAAATCCGGCATGGGTCCCCCCCTCAGGAGCATACCGGGCCCTTAGGTCTGTTATGGGTTGTAAGGAGAGCCCCCCCTACGCCGAAAAAAAAACGGCGTAGGGGGTCCCCCTACAATCCATACCAGACCCGTATCCAAAGCACGCTACCCGGCCAGCCAGGAAGGGAGTGGGGACAAGCGAGCGCCCCCCCCCCCCTCCTGAGCCGTACCAGGCTGCATGCCCTCAACATGGGGGGGTTGGGTGCTCTGGGGCAGGGGGCGCACTGCGGCCCCCCCACCTCAGAGCACCCTGTCCCCATGTTGATGAGGACAGGGCCCCTTCCCGACAACCCTGGCCGTTGGTTGTCGGGGTATGCGGGCGGGAGGCTTATCGGAATCTGGGAGCCCCCTTTAATAAGGGGGCCCCCAGATACCGGCCCCCCACCCTAAGTGAATGAGTATGGGGTACATCGTACCCCTACCCATTCACCTGCAAGAAAAGTGGTAAAAACACAAATAAACCACACAGTGTATTAAAATATTTTATTTTTCTGCTCCGGAGGCCGCCCCCTGTCTTCTTTATTAGCTCTTTTACCAGGGGGGGCTCTTCTTCTTCCGCTATCCCGACGGGTCTTCTCCGCTATCCGGGGGGTCTTCTCAACTCTCCGGGGTTCTCCTTCTGTCTTCGCCGCTCTCCGTTGTTGACTCGGCGCACCCCGGTTCTTCGTCTCGCGAGATCTCGGATTTTAAATAAAAATTTAGCGAGACGAAGAACCGGGGTTCTCCTTCTGTCTTCGCCGCTCTCCGTTGTTGACTCGGCGCACCCCGGTTCTACGTCTCGCGAGATCTCGGATTTTAAATAAAAATTTAGCGAGACGAAGAACCGGGGTTCTGCTTCTGTCTTCGCCGCTCTCCGTTGTTGACTCGGCGCACCCCGGTTCTTCGTCTCGCTAAATTTTTATTTAAAATCCGAGATCTCGCGAGACGAAGAACCGGGGTGCGCCGAGTCAACAACGGAGAGCGGCGAAGACAGAAGGAGAACCCCGGAGAGTTGAGAAGACCCCCCGGATAGCGGAGAAGACCCGTCGGGATAGCGGAAGAAGAGCCCCCCCTGGTAAAAGAGCTAATAAAGAAGACAGGGGGCGGCCTCCGGAGCAGAAAAATAAAATATTTTAATACACTGTGTGGTTTATTTGTGTTTTTACCACTTTTCTTGCAGGTGAATGGGTAGGGGTACGATGTACCCCATACTCATTCACTCAGGGTGGGGGGCCGGTATCTGGGGGCCCCCTTATTAAAGGGGGCTCCCAGATTCCGATAAGCCTCCCGCCCGCATACCCCGACAACCAACGGCCAGGGTTGTCGGGAAGGGGCCCTGTCCTCATCAACATGGGGACAGGGTGCTCTGAGGTGGGGGGGCCGCAGTGCGCCCCCTGCCCCAGAGCACCCAACCCCCCCATGTTGAGGGCATGCAGCCTGGTACAGGCTCAGGAGGGGGGGGGGGGCCGCTCGCTCGTCCCCACTCCCTTCCTGGCTGGCCGGGTAGCGTGCTTTGGATACGGGTCTGGTATGGATTGTAGGGGGGACCCCCTACGCCGTTTTTTTCGGCGTAGGGGGGGCTCTCCTTACAACCCATAACAGACCTAAGGGCCCGGTATGCTCCTGAGGTGGGGACCCATGCCGGATTTTTATTTAAAATCCGGCGGGGACTTCCCCCTCAGGATTCATAACAAACGCCGCACACGTGTAGAATTGGCGGGAATCCAAGTCGGATCTCCCGTCGCTTCTATGACGCGCTTGCTGGGATGTGCTGTCACTATTCCAGTGAGTGCGAGATCTCGGCACCATGTCGCCGAGTATCAGCGCGACGCTGTCGTGCTAAAAGCACAATATCACAAACACCTACTGTATGTACAAGAATATAACTACTATAATACTGCTCCTATGTACAAGAATATAACTACTATAATACTGCTCCTATGTACCAGAATATAACTACTATAATACTGCTCCTATGTACAAGAATATAACTACTATAATACTGCTCCTATGTACAAGAATATAACTACTATAATACTGCTTCTATGTACAAGAATATAACTACTATAATACTGCTCCTATGTACAGGAATATAACTACTATAATACTGCTCCTATGTACAAGATTATAACTACTATAATACTGCCTCCTATGTACAAGAATATAACTACTATAATACTGCCTCCTATGTACAAGAATATAACTACTATAATACTGCTCCTATGTACAAGAATATAACTACTATAATACTGCTTCTATGTACAAGAATATAACTACTATAATACTGCTCCTATGTACAATAATATAACTACTATAATACTGCTCCTATGTACAAGAATATAACTACTATAATACTGCTCCTATGTACAATAATATAACTACTATAATACTGCTCCTATGTACAAGAATAAAACTACTATAATACTGCTCCTATGTACAATAATATAACTACTATAATACTGCTCCTATGTACAAGAATATAACTACTATAATACTGCCTCCTATGTACAAGAATATAACTACTATAATACTGCTCCTATGTACAAGAATATAACTACTATAATACTGCTTCTATGTACAAGAATATAACTTCTATAATACTGCTCCCTATGGAAAAGAATATAACTACTATAATACTGCTCCTATGTACAAGAATATAACTACTATAATACTGCTTCTATGTACAAGAAAATAACTACTATAATACTGCTCCCATGTACAAGAATATAACTACTATAATACTGCCTCCTATGTACAAAAATATAACTACTATAATACTGCTCCTATGTAAAGAATATAACTACTATAATACTGCTCCTATGTACAGGAATATAACTACTATAATACTGCTCCTATGTACAAGAATATAACTACTATAATACTGCTCCTATGTACAAGAATATAACTACTATAATACTGCCTCCTATGTACAAGAATATAACTACTATAATACTGCCTCCTATGTACAAGAATATAACTACTATAATACTGCTCCTATGTAAAGAATATAACTACTATAATACTGCTCCTATGTACAGGAATATAACTACTATTATAATACTGCTCCAATGTACAGGAATATAACTACTATAATACTGCTCCTATGTACAAGAATATAACTACTATGGGGCGGAGCCTGGCTGTGTAGCTGGATGGCTGCAAGTTGCTGAGCTCCTAAACCTTACCGGCGAATTAACCCTTAAAATAAGCTCACAGCACCCCTATGATGGGCAAAACGGGAAAGGATCGATTTAAAGACCAGGTGGATTCGACTCCTGTGAGATCCAGACAGCCTGACATGGATCAATTTGTTAAAAAGCATCCGAAGCTGAGGTCGGCTGAGGCCCCCAAGATGGCGCCCGCTCCAGCCCAGGCATCTGACATGGAGGAAGACACAGATGGCGGCAGTGTCTCAGATGCCTCGACTAACAAATCGAGGAAGCAGAGGGGCTCATTCACCAAAGCGGCACTTTTGGAAGTAATGAATGCTGCATTAGCCCCTATTAAGAGGGACTTATCTGAGATTAAAGAGGATCTCCGGAACATGGGACACCGGGTGTCGGATCTGGAAGGCGCGCAGGAGGCGGCTCTCCGGAGAGAGGAGAGAACATACAAGGCACTCAACTCCCACACTGACCTGCTGAATGAGGCGCTCCTGAGGGTCGAAGACCAGGAGAACCGGAGCCGCAGGAGGAATCTAAGGATTCGCGGGCTCCCAGAATCCTTTGCCAGCGAAGCGCTAGAGAAAGTGGCGCATGAGCTATTTTCTGACCTGCTGGGGCCTGAGAGAGCGGATCGGATCGTTATCGAACGAATACATAGAGCGCTTAGGCCTAAACCTAAGAACACCGATCCCCCACGCGATGTCATCTGCGGCCTCCTAAGTTTCGTTGATACTGCAGCACTCATGAGAGCCGGGAGAGAAACGGATCGTCTGCAGTATGAAGGTACGCCGGTCATGTTCTTCCAGGACCTGGCCCCTTCTACTTTAGCTAAGCGGCGCATCCTTAAGCCGCTCTTGGATGCCCTCAGAGCAGCAGCTACCCCGTTCCGGTGGCTATACCCGTTCGGGATCGCGGTCCTCAAGAATGGGCGTCAGATCTCCATCCGATCGCCGAGGGATCTTCATGCTAGCTGGGCCCAACTGGGGCTGAGCCCGATCGAGATCCCTTCATGGATGCCGGCCGACATGGCAGATCCTCCTCTCCCGCCACCCCAGGCAGCAGAATGGCGCCCTGTTTATAATAAAAGGTCGCCCAAGGCCAGGGCTGAGAAGTCTGACCACCCTCCTACCTGAGCATGAAGATCTTGAAGGGATCTCTGTTCTGTTCCTGCTCCATTTGATATACCTGGGACTTAGTGCCTTATGGTGACTTGCCCTGGAGCTTCTCTGTTCCCTGAGAGATGTTGACCTGAATTTAGGCCAGCCATGTCCACCTGTTGTGGAAAATATTGTTCCAGCATGCGGCTGATGCTTAATGAGTTCCAGAATTTCTTCTGGTTCACTTAAAGTTATGGACCTTGTCTATTGCCTGTTCATTTCTAGTTGCAGGGGTTAACCCGGTATCACCTCTGGGTCACCCCCTTTTCCTTGTTAGATGGCCAGTCAATGGCCCTCTGTAGCTCTGCGGGACCCCCCACCTGACAGACCCCGGCTGGTAGCCGTGATGAGTAAGGGTCGTTCAGTCAGGTGCTCAGTAGAGCTCTCTTTGCAAAATGTATTTGCACTATTGCTATGTACCTTACCTGTTCGTCTCCCCTCCTTTCCTCATGTGTCTCCCCCCCTCCCCCATCATCAGATGTCATGTTTTGCACTATCAATTGCTGACTGTCTGCTTTCTATTTCAGAATGTCGTCTATTGTGATCTCATCCTTTAACGCCCGGGGAATGAACGAGCCTTGCAAGCGGTCCCAAATCCTGGCCCTTTTACAGAGGGATAAAGTGTCTATAGCATTCTTCCAAGAAACCCATTTCAAAGAGGGTAAGACCCCTAAATTGCCCCCCAAAAGATTTTCCCAATGGTTCCACAGCACGTATGGTTCGGCTAGCAGGGGTGTCAGCATAGCGATCCACAAGCAGCTCCCCTTTAAGCACTCTGCCGTCTCTGCAGATCCTGAGGGTCGTTACCTGTTTGTTAAGGGCACTATCGCTGACACTCCTGTTACCCTGGCAACTGTATATGCTCCCAACAGAGGGCAGGTTGCTTGGCTCGTTCAGACCCTAGGCCTATTGTCCTCCTTTAAGGAGGGAATGGTTATTCTGGGAGGTGATTTTAATGCTACCCTTGATCCTTTATTAGATTCTTCTAATGGGAAGTCTGCCATTACACATGCCCGTTTGCGGCGCCTTAAACTGGCCCTGCAGAGGTTAGGGGTTCTAGATGTCTGGCGCACCACAAATCCTACTGGTAGGGACTTTTCCTTTTATTCAGCTGCTAAACTTTCTTACCATAGATTAGACTATTTATTTTTATCCAAATCCTGTGCTAACAGAGTCATCAACTCCCGCATAGGGAACATCACCCTGTCTGACCACGCTCCGGTATTTTTGAGCGTGTCCCTGCTGGACCTCCCAAGGAGGGAATGGAATTGGCGTATTAATGAGACCATTATCTCAGACCCCTCCCATGCTGCTAAATTATCTTCTATCATAACTGACTTCTTCACAACTAATACTTCAGGCCCTGACGCTCCCTCCCCTTCCATTATATGGGAAACCCATAAAGCAGTCCTGAGAGGGGAACTAATAGCCTTGGGTGCACATATTAAGAAACAACGGAATCAGGCTGTGGCGACACTTCTCTCCCAGATTCAGGCTCTAGAGCTAACGCACAAAGCCTCCCAGGCCCTTAGCTGCGCCTTGGAGCTCTCAGAAGCCCGTACTAAGCTCAAGAACCTGTTAAATGTCACGTCAGCTAAACTGTTACTTAGAGCCAAATTCCGTTCATATGCGCATGGCGACAAAGGGAATAGATTAATGTCCGCTTTAGTGAAGAAACAAAAAACTGACTCCTTCATTGCTGCAGTTAAAGACGACAAAGGCGTCCTTCATAAAGGTACCCCAGACATAGCAAAGACCTTTTGTGCCTTCTATAGGGACCTATACAACCTTAAAACACCAGATAATATGTCACCAGCTCAATTAGGCGAGGCAACTGAGAAGTTTCTCTCCTCCCTCCAGTTACCTACTATTACCCCCGCTCAGTCAGCCCAGCTCTTGTCTCCTATCACAGACGACGAAATTGGTAAGGTTCTCTCCTCCATACCCTCAGGGAAAAGCCCAGGCCCCGATGGTTTTACCATCTCTTATTACAAAACCTTTAAGCAGACCCTAATTCCCCATTTTAATACCTTATGTAATCACTTACTCCAAGGGGGCTCCCTCCCTCCCCGGGCTCCCTCCCTCCCCAATCGCTTTCAGCCCATATCACGGTAATCCACAAGGAAAAAAAGGACCCCCTAAATTGCGGGAGTTACCGTCCTATCTCGCTTCTAAATACTGATGTGAAGTGGTGGGCCAAAATTTTGGCTCAACGGATTCAGTCGGTTCTCCCTGGCATTATCAACGAGGAGCAGGTGGGGTTCGTCTCTGGCAGGCAGGGGAGTGAGAATACGGTCCGTGTCATACAATTGATCACGCATGCTCGTCAGCACTCAATACCTTTAGCTCTTCTCAGTACAGACGCAGAAAAGGCCTTTGACAGGATCAGCTGGCAATTCATGTCTCGGGCACTGTCGAAGTTTGGCCTTCCGGACCAGTTCATCCAATCCATTTTCTCACTTTATTCGCTCCCCTCTGCCAGAATACGGATTAATGGGACACTCTCTCCAGCTTTTCCCATTACTAATGGGACGAGGCAGGGGTGCCCACTCTCACCTGCCCTCTTTGTTATTGTCATGGAGACCCTGCTGGCCAGGATCAGGCAAGATCCGGACATTAAGGGGATCACCTTGGGGTCGCATACCCACCTAACGGCCGCTTTTGCAGACGACCTTTTGGTCATAACGTCCAACCCTCTAACTTCTTTCCCCAGACTTCAAGCCCTTTTTGAAGAATATGGAGCGGTTTCAAATTTTAAGATCAACTATACTAAGTCACAGGCCCTGAATATTTCTTGCCCATCCGCTACTGTAAACACGCTTAAAGGCTCCGCTGCTTTTTGGTGGGCCACTAAGTCAATCCCTTTTCTAGGTACCCATATTTCAGCAAATCCAGAAGATCTTTTTGAGTTGAATTATGTCCCTTTACTGAAATCCATTAGATCACACTTACACTCTCTAAAACTTCCGTTTATCTCTTGGATTGGGCGGAAAAACTTCATTAAAGCTTTTATTGTCCCCAGACTGCTCTATCTCATCCAAACACTCCCTATCTGGCTACCCCATTCCTTCTTTGTGGAGGTCCGCAGGGTCATCTCAACCTTTGTTTGGTCTGGTAAGTCCCCCAGGTTGGCTTATGCCACTCTCACTCGGGAGAGGAGGTTGGGAGGCTTCGGCCTACCCGACATCTACCTTTACTACAAAGCATCGATGCTAAACAGAGCTTTGAGCCTCATCTCCTGGCGCCCTCTCGGCCTTGTCTCCCGACTGGAGTGTGATTTGCTTTCGTATAAGGACAAGTCAGTTCTATGGGGCTTATGCAAATGTACTGCTAATAATAAGTTTACCTCGCCCTTATGGAAGGGTCTGTTACTGGAATGGACTAAACTATATGGGTCCTCGACCCTTAGGTTCCCAAGCTTGAGTCTCCCCTTAGATCTGCTGCAGGCATATGTTCACCCTACCACCTCTGATGCAACAGGAATTTGGGCTATACTAGCCAACTCTAAACTGGAAGACATCATAACTGTATCAGGTGCCTTAAACTGGAGTAAAATATATGAAATCCCTAGGGTTAAGGGAGCCTCCTTCCTAGCGCTTATGGCTTTTAAGAAAGATTTGGCGCTTTTGGAATCTTTTCCCAGGCCTATGGTGGATCCCTCTTGGCTGGAGGGGAAAATCTCTAACGCCCTTCGCCCCAAGAAACCTCTCTCCACATTCTACAAGGAGCTACTCTCCTCCGCACCTCCAGATCTGTGGTTCCTTGCAGCCTGGGAGAAGGAGCTGTCCCTGTCCCTGTCAGAACCTGAAAAAGCGTTCATCCTCACACACTCACATGGTTTCAACCGGTGTATTAGAATACAGGCAAACGCTTATAAATTACTTACAAGATGGTATAAGACACCGGAATTCCTTCACAAGCTCAATCCCGCTATCCCAAACGGTTGCTGGAGGTGTGGAGGAGACATTGGTTCTTTATCTCATATTTGGTGGAGCTGCGAGAAAATAAAACCGTTTTGGGTCGAAGTAGAAACATCTATAAACAGGATATGTAATAGCCAGATTACCTTAGATGCAAAACTCCTGCTGCTCTGGTGTCCAAATGGCACGCTTACCCCCTCAAAGTATAATCTACAAACCATGCTTATTACAGCAGCTCGACTGCTGATCCCTCTATTGTGGAAAAATGAATCAGCTCCCTCGTTCTTGATGTGGACGGAAAAAATTGACCAACTATATCGGTTTGAAGAACTAGCCCACTGGGAAAATCACTCTAGAGCAGTTTTTGTCAAACTATGGTCTCCTTGGAAGCTATACCGCAAATTCTAGACTTAGATATGTCTTGACTTAAGATTTTGATTGACATCTAACTCCCCCCCCCCCTCGTCAGATATTTGTTTACATGTGTCACTTTATTATTTGAAGTCGTGTATGCAATCATCTTGAATATATTGTGTTTGCTTACTATGCACTTATCCAGCTGCGTCTGGACACAAAATGTATGACTCTCTACATGACTTTGTATTTTTCTCAAATAAAAAGAAATTTGATAAAGAATATAACTACTATAATACAGCTCCTATGTACAGGAATATAACTACTATAATACTGCTCCTATGTACAAGAATATAACTACTATAATACTGCTCCTATGTACAATAATATATCTACTATAATACTGCTCCTATGTACAAGAATATAACTACTATAATACTGCTCCTATGTACAAGAATATAACTACTATAATACTGCCTCCTATGTACAAGAATATAACTACTATAATACTGCCTCCTATGTACAAGAATATAACTACTATAATACTGCCTCCTATGTACAAGAATATAACTACTATAATATTGCTCCTATGTACAGTATAATATAACTACTATAATACTATGCCTTACTACAGTATATGTACAAGATGATTAAATGACTGGTATTATGTTAATATCTACCTAGACTTGGTATCTCTGCAGCTGACAGCAGCATTACCTGCAGTGCACAGATTGTACCGTCACTGCCATCTCACTTTCTCTAGCAGGTACCACAGTAAAAAACAAATAATAAATCATCAAATGAGTAATGATATTTCAAAGGTCGCATTTTGAAGTCCAAGTGCTTTCTAGGTCATTGCTCTTTAACTGCAGCCATATATACAGTATGATAAACTGTGGAAGACCAAACTCGAAATTTAGAATCGGTAACAGTGGAAGCGGAGCAGAGGACCCGGCACAGATAATATATGTAAGTATATTAAAACTTTATATTCTTTGAAATGTATTGAGAATGTCGTGACCTGACTGTGGTCACACTGTGTGTAGGGAACATTAAATCCATCAGAAAAGGGAAAGCTAACACTTTGTACCTTTCTTCCCTGGTGTATTTTCTAGTTTTGGTAAAATGTAAAGCGATATCTTCCAGATCAAAAGAGCCACATACTGCAAATGTCTTAATATGAGCAAATATCCGACCTCATAACAAGACTTTTGAATGTGACAAGAGGAAACAACTAAGCTGTTTCTGGAAAACTAATTACACCATTATAATACTGCCCCTATATATTAAAATATAACTACAATAATACTTTTACTATGTACAAGAATATAACTACTATAATACTGCTCCTATGTACAAGAATATAACTACTATAATACTGCCTCCTATGTACAAGAATATAACTACTATAATACTGCTCCTATGTACAAGAATATAACTACTATAATACTGATCCTATGTACAAGAATATAACTACTATAATACTGCACCTATGTACAAGAATATAACTACTATAATACTGCTCCTATGTACAATAATATAACTGCTATAATACTGATCCTATGTACAAGAATATACCTACTATAATACTGCCTCCTATGTACAAGAATATAACTACTATAATACTGCTCCTATGTATAAGAATATAACTACTATAATACTGCCTCCTATGTACAAGAATATAACTACTATAATACTGCTCCTATGTACAAGAATATAACTACTATAATACTGCCTCCTATGTACAAGAATATAACTACTATAATACTGCTCCTATGTACACGAATATAACTACTATAATACTGCCTCTTATGTACAAGAATATTACTACTATAATACTGCTCCTATGTACAAGAACATATGCAGCGGCCCACTGCCAGTGTCTGGGGTATCCCTTTGCCCCTTAGGAGGTTTGTATAAAATATGTCCCTCTTATAGAGCAAGTAAACATGACGAGGGTTGTAGTTAAGCAACGAGGACATAGAGTCCCCTTTATAGATGGTAGCATGGGTATCTAGATGTAGGATTGCCAGAGTGGTGTTGAGTGGCCTACGCTCTCTGAAGGTGTTGTATGCACGGGTCACGGTGCTCCTACCTGAATATCCTTGGATCCCAGATGAGGTGTAGTCCGAAGCAAGTGCTAAAAGAGGTTGTTGAACTTGGGTGATGAATTGGTAGAATAAACAGAGTCCAGACTTTGTATTTACGTTGAAAAAACAGCTTTTCTTGGCATAAACGGTAATCCAGTTTCCAAACTTTATCTTGGTCATCAGTAGGTATTGGCTTAACTTTGGCAGGCAAACACTTCGGCAACAATCTCAGCTCTGCTATGCTAGCTGGGTTAAATAGGAAACATTTCCTCTTCTGCTGGAACTTAGTTTAGCTATAGTCTGTCTTACTTTAATCCTAGGAACTTCTTGTCCTGGCTTTAAGTACCTCAAGCTCTAGCATCAGCTTGGATTAAGGCAATGCAAGCCCAGGAGGAGACAAGCAACCATGTAGCACTTCACAGGCAGGGCCTCTTGGCCTAGCAGAGCAAGCAGTGCTCTGCTAGCCAACACACAACCTTTCCCCATGAGGGGGTAGGCTAGACTGCTTACTAACTAAACTCCTCCCTCTCTAAAGAGGGCTGGAATGGAACTAGAAGTTCAGCTCCAGAGAAACTATCTCTGCACAGATTTGCTGCCATCTGCTGGTGAACCAGGCACATTACATGTTAACATAAGTTTCATAGGAATAAATATTTACATTATTCAGGGGTGACACAAAATACATTCTAGTGACATAAGTTAGCATAATGGTGACAGTAGCAAGGTGCCAAAGAGTGGTAATGGCACTCTGGATCAATACACATAGCTACTTTAATACTGCTCCTATGTATAAGAATATAACTACTATAATACTGCTCTTATGTACAAGAATATAACTGCTATAATACTGCTCCTATGTACAAGAATATACCTACTATAATACTGCCCTATGTACAAGAATATAACTGCTATAATACTACTTATATGTATAAGAATATAACTACTATAATACTGCTCCTATGTACAAGAATATAACTACTATAATACTGCCTCCTATGTACAAGAATATAACTACTATAATACTGCCTCCTATGTACAAGTATATAACTACTATAATACTGCCTCCTATGTACAAGAATATAACTACTATAATACTGCTCCTATGTACAAGAATATAACTGCTATAATACTGCTCCTATGTACAAGAATATAACTACTATAATACTGCCTCCTATGTACAAGAATATAACTACTATAATACTGCCTCCTATGTACAAGAATATAACTACTATAACACTGCCTCCTATGTACAAGAATATAACTACTATAATACTGACCCCTATGTACAAGAATATAACTACTATAATACTGCCTCCTATGTACAAGAATATAACTACTATAATACTGCTCCTATGTACAAGAATATAACTACTATAATACTGCCTCCTATGTATAAGAATATAACTACTATAATACTGCTCCTATGTACAAGAATATAACTACTATAATACTGCTCCTATGTACAAGAATATAACTACTATAATACTACTTATATGTATAAGAATATAACTACTATAATACTGCTCCTATGTACAGGAATATAACTACTATAATACTGCTCCTACGTACAAGAATACACTCACCTAAAGAATTATTAGGAACACCATACTAATACGGTGTTGGACCCCCTTTTGCCTTCAGAACTGCCTTAATTCTACGTGGCATTGATTCAACAAGGTGCTGATAGCATTCTTTAGAAATGTTGGCCCATATTGATAGGATAGCATCTTGCAGTTGATGGAGATTTGAGGGATGCACATACAGGGCATGAAGCTCCCGTTCCACCACATCCAGGGCCGGCGCCACCAGTAAGGCGACTTAGGCAGTCGCCTAGGGCGCCATTTAGCAGGGGGCGCCCGTTGCGGTGTAAAAAAAATAAAAATAAATTGGTTATATAAGTTCGGCTGGCGGCGCCCCTCATGCAGAGCCTCCTGAGTCTCCGGCGGCCGGAGATTCAAATTAGAGCGGCAAGCTCTAATTTGAATCTCCGGCCGCCGGCTCATTGCTGCGCAGCCTGCGCCTGCTGTGTGTCTGCTCTGTGCTTTTGTTAATGTAGCGTGGCCGAGCTCTCTTCGGTCCGCGGTACTGGAGCTTTTGTTTCCTGTACCCGGCCGGACTGACAGGAAGTGCTCACTTAGTGTGCACTTCCTGTCAGTCCGGCCGGGTACAGGAAACAAATGCTCCTGTACCGCGGACCGAAGAGAGCTCGGCCACGCTACATTAGAGGTGTGTGTGTGTGGGGGGGGGGGGGAGGACTAATGACATTGACAAGGGAGGGGGAGGACTAATGACATTGACAAGGGAGGGGGGGGGATAATGACATTGACAAGGGAGGGGGGGGGGAATAATGACATTGACAAGGGAGGGGGGGGGAAATAATGACATTGACAAGGGAGGGGGGAAATAATGACATTGACAAGGGAGCGGGGGAATAATGACATTGACAAGGGAGGGGGGAAGATAATGAGAGTGACAAGGGAGGGGGAGGGGGGGAATAATGAGAGTGACAAGGGAGGGGGGGTGGAATAATGAGAGTGACAAGGGAGAGGGGTGCCGGGGTGGAATAATAAGAGTGACAAGGGAGGGAGTGGGGGAGAAGAGAGTGACAAGGGAGTCCCCAGAGCCATAGAAACATAGAAACATAGAATGTATCGGCAGATAAGAACCATTTGGCCCATCTAGTCTGCCCAATATACTGAATACTATGGATAGCCCCGGCCCTATCTTATATGAAGGATGGCCTTATGCCTATCCCATGCATGCTTAAACCCCTTCACTGTATTTGCAGCTACCACTTCTGCAGGAAGGCTATTCCATGCATCCACTACTCTCTCAGTAAAGTAATACTTCCTTATATTACTTTTAAACCTTTGCCCCTCTAATTTAAAACTGTGTCCTCTTGTGGTAGTTTTTCTTCTTTTAAATATGCTCTCTTCCTTTACCGAGTTGATTCCCTTTATGTATTTAAAAGTTTCTATCATATCCCCTCTGTCTCTTCTTTCTTCCAAGCTATACATATTAAGGTCCTTTAACCTTTCCTGGTAAGTTTTATCCTGCAATCCATGTACTAGTTTAGTAGCTCTTCTCTGAACTCTCTCTAGAGTATCTATATCCTTCTGGAGATATGGCCTCCAGTACTGCGCACAATACTCCAAGTGAGGTCTCACCAGTGTTCTGTACAGCGGCATAAGCACTTCACTCTTTCTACTGCTTATACCTCTCCCTATACATCCAAGCATTCTGCTGGCATTTCGTGCTGCTCTATTACATTGTCTTCCCACCTTTAAGTCTTCTGAAATAATTACTCCTAAATCCCTTTCCTCAGATACTGAGGTCAGGACTGTGTCAAATATTCTATATTCTGCCCTTGGGTTTTTACGCCCCAGGTGCATTATCTTGCACTTATCCACATTAAATTTCAGTTTCCAGAGTTCTGACCATTCTTCTAGTTTTCCTAAATCCTTTTCCATTTGGCGTTTCCCTCCAGGAACATCAACCCTGTTACATATCTTTGTGTCATCAGCAAAAAGACAAACCTTACCAGCGAGGCCTTTTGCAATATCACTTATGAAGATATTAAACAAAATCGGTCCCAGTACAGATCCCTGTGGAACCCCACTGGTAACATTACCTTGTTTTGAATGTTCTCCATTGACTACAACCCTCTGTTGTCTGTCACTCAGCCACTGCCTAATCCACTCAACAATATGGGAGTCCATGCTCAATGACTGCAGTTTATTGATAAGTCTTCTATGTGGGACAGTGTCAAAAGCCTTACTAAAATCTAGATATGCGATGTCTACTGCACCTCCACCGTCTATTATTTTATTCACCCAGTCAAAAAAATCTATAAGATTTGTTTGACATGATCTCCCTGAAGTAAACCCATGTGTTTTTTCATCTTGCAATCCATGGGATTTTAGATGTTCCACAATCCTATCCTTTAATAGGGTTTCCATTAATTTGCCTACTATTGATGTCAGACTCACTGGTCTATAGTTGCTCGATTCCTCCCTACTACCTTTCTTGTGAATGGGCACGACATTTGCCAATTTCCAATCTTCCGGGACGACTCCTGTTACTAATGATTGGTTAAATAAATCTGTTAACGGTTTTGCCAGCTCACCACTAAGCTCTTTTAATAATTTTGGGTGTATCTCATCAGGCCCCTGTGACTTATCCGTCTTCACCTTAGACAGCAAACTTAAAACATCTTCCTCTGTAAAGATACATGCATCAAACGATTTAATAGTCATTCTTTCTAGTGGAGGTCCTTCTCCTTTTTCTTTTGTAAAAACTGAACAGAAGTATTCATTAAGTCAGTCGGCTAGCCCTTTATTCTCTTCTACATACCTTCCGTCCTTTGTTTTTAATTTAGTTATTCCTTGTTTTAATTTCCTTTTTTCATTTATATATCTGAAGAATGTCTTATCCCCTTTTTTCATAGACTGAGCTAGTTTTTCTTCTGCCTGCGCTTTAGAAGTTCTTATAACTTGCTTGGCCTCTCTCTGCCTAATCTTGTAGATTTCCTTATCTTCATTGCTCTGGTTTTTTTTATAATTACAAAATGCTAGCTTTTTATTTTTAATGATTTGGGCCACTTCTGCTGAGTACCACATTGGTCTCCTCCTTTTTTTGCTTTTACTGACAAGTCTAATGCAATTTTCTGTTGCCTTCAATAATGCACCTTTTAAGTAGTCCCATTTCTCCTGGACTCCATGTAATCCGTTCCAGTCTGATAAGGACTCATTTATGACTAATTTCATTTTTGAAAAGTCTGTTTTTCTAAAATCTAAAACTTTTGTTTTTGTGTGGTGGGTTTCTTTCACAGTTCTTATATTAAGTTTGGAGTTCAGGAGATTGTCTTGACCAGGAGCACCCCCCTAAATGCATTGAAGCAACTGCCATGTGATTGGTTGACTAGATAATTGCATTCATGAGAAATAGAACAGGTGTTCCTAATAATTCTTTAGGTGAGTGTATAACGACTATAATACTGCCTCCTATGTACAAGAATATAACTACTATAATACTGCCTCCTATGTACAAGAATATAACTACTATAATACTGCTCCTATGTACAAGAATATAACTACTATAATACTGCCTCCTATGTACAAGAATATATCTACTATAATACTGCTCCTATGTACAAGAATATAACTACTATAATACTGCTCCTATGTACAAGAATATAACTACTATAATACTGCCTCCTATGTACAAGAATACAACTACTATAGGGGCGGAGCCTGGATGTGTAGCTGGATGGCTGCAGATTGCTGAGCTCCTCATCCTTACCGGCGAATTAACCCCTATATTAAGCTAACAGCACAGCTCTGATGGGCAAAACGGGCAAAGATCGTTCCAGGGATCAAGCGGATCCTATTCCTGTGAAATCTAGACAGCCCGACATGGATCAATTCCTGCAAAGACATGCAAAGCTTCGGTCGGCTCAGACCCCCAAGATGGCGCCCGCTCCAGCCCAGGCATCTGACATGGAGGAAGACACAGATGGCGGGAGTGTCTCAGATGCTTCCACTTGTAAATCGAGGAGGCAGAGGGGCTTATTCACAAAAGCGGCACTCCTGGAGGTGCTTAACTCGGCCTTAGCTCCGATCAAGAGTGATTTATCAGAGATTAAAGAAGATCTCCGGAGCATGGGTCACCGGGTGTCAGACCTGGAGGGCGCGCAGGAGGCGGCTCTTCAGAGAGAAGAAAAATCTTACAGAGCGATCAGCTCCCACACTGACCTGCTCAACGAAGCGCTCCTGAGGGTCGAGGACCAGGAGAATCGGAGCCGCAGGAGGAATCTCAGGATTCGCGGGCTCCCAGAATCCTTCGCCAGCGAAGCGCTGGAGAAAGTGGCGCAGGAGATATTCGCCGACCTGCTGGGCCCTGAGAGAGCGGAGAGAATAATTATTGAGAGGATTCACCGGGCGCTGAGGCCTAAGCCAAAGAATACAGAACCCCCACGGGATGTCATCTGCGGCCTCCTCAGCTTCATCGACACCGCAGCGATCATGAGAGCCGGCAGAGAGAAGGAGCAGCTGCAGTATGGAGGTACGCAGATCATGTTTTTTCAGGATCTGGCCCCGTCCACGCTTGCTAAACGGCGCATCCTCAAGCCGCTTCTAGATGCCCTTAGAGCTGCAGCTACCCCGTTCCGGTGGCTATACCCGTTCGGGATTGCGGTCCTCAGAAACGGACGCCAGATCTCCATTCGGTCGCCGAAAGACCTGCATGCCAGCTGGGCTCAGCTGGGGTTAAGCCCAATCGAAATTCCATCATGGATGCCGGCCGACATGGAGGATCCACCTCTCCCGCCACCTCATGCTGCTGAATGGCGCCCTGTCTATAATAAAAGGTCGCCCAGGGCTAGGGCTGAAAAGTTTGATCACCCTCCTACCTGAGCATAGAAGATGCCTGAGGAGTTTTCCTTTCTGTTCCTGTTCCAAGTGCTGTCCCTGGGACTGATTGCCTGGAGGTGCAGTGAGCTGGAGCCTTTCTGTTCCCTGAGGGCTTCAGGCCTGATCCCAGGCCAGTCATGTCCGCCTGTTGCGGAAATAATGTATTGGACTGCAGTTATGGTCTGATCCATTTACAGTTCTGGACCTTGCCTGTTCCCTGCTCGTTTCTTGATATGCAGGGGTTAACCCGGTTTTACCTTCGGGTCACCCCCTTTTCTTTGAGAGATGGCCAGTAAAAGGCCCTCTATAGCTCTGCGGGACCCCCCGCCTGACAGACCCCGGCTGGTAGCCGTGAAGAGAAAGGGTCATACTGTCAGGTGCTCAGTAGAGCTTTCTATGCAGAATGTATTTGCACTATTGTTTAATGTCTTACCTGTGTGTCTCCCCTCCTTCCCTCTTGTGTCTCCCCCCCCCCCTCCCCCACCATCAGATGTCATATATTGTATTTTCAGATGCTGACTGTATGCTTTCTATTTCAGAATGTCGTCTATTGTGATTTCTTCCTTTAACGCCCGGGGAATGAACGAGCCTTGCAAACGATCCCAAATCCTGGCCCTTTTACAGAGGGATAAAGTATCTATAGCATTCTTCCAGGAAACCCACTTCAGAGAGGGTAAGATCCCCAAATTGCCCCCCAAAAGATTTTCCCAATGGTTCCACAGCACGTATAGTTCGGCTAGCAGGGGTGTCAGCATAGCGATCCACAAGCAGCTCCCCTTTAAGCATTCTGCCGTATCTGCAGACCCTGAGGGTCGTTACCTGTTTGTTAAGGGCACTATCGCTGACACTCCTGTTACCCTGGCAACTGTATATGCTCCCAACAGAGGGCAGGTTGCTTGGCTCGTTCAGACCCTAGGCCTTCTATCCTCCTTTAAGGAGGGAATGGTTATTTTAGGAGGTGATTTTAATGCTACCCTTGATCCTACACTAGATTCCTCAAGTGGGAAGTCTGCCATTACACATGCCCGTTTGCGGCGCCTTAAACTGGCCCTACAGAGGCTGGGGGTTTTAGATGTCTGGCGCACCACGAATCCCACTGGTAGGGACTTTTCCTTTTATTCGGCTGCTAAACTATCTTACCATAGATTAGACTATCTATTTTTATCCAAATCCTGTACTAACAGAGTTATCAATTCCCACATAGGGAACATCACCTTGTCTGACCACGCTCCGGTATTTTTGAGTGTGTCCCTGCTGGACCTCCCGAAGAGGGAATGGAATTGGCGCATAAATGAGACCATTATCTCAGACCCCTCCCATGCTGCTAAATTATCCTCTATCATAACTAACTTCTTCACAACTAATACTTCAGGCCCTGACGCTCCCTCTCCTTCCATTATTTGGGAAACCCATAAAGCGGTCCTGAGAGGGGAACTAATAGCCTTAGGTGCACATATTAAGAAACAGCGGAATCAGGCTGTGGCGACACTTCTCTCCCAGATCCAGGCCCTAGAGCTAACGCACAAAGCCTCCCAGGCCCTTAACTGTGCCTTGGAGCTCTCGGAAGCCCGTACTAAGCTTAAGAACCTGCTAAATGTCACGTCAGCTAAGCTTTTACTTAGAGCCAAATTCCGCTCATATGCTCACGGGGACAAAGGGAATAGGCTAATGTCCGCTTTAGTGAAGAAACAAAAAACGGACTCCTTTATTGCTGCAGTTAAAGACGACAAAGGCGTCCTTCATAAAGGAACTCCAGACATAGCAAAGACCTTTTGTGCTTTCTATAGGGACCTATACAACCTTAAAACACCAGATAATATGTCGCCAGCTCAATTAGGTGAGGCATCTGAGAAGTTTCTCTCCTCCCTCCAGTTACCTACTATTACCCCAGCTCAGTCAGCCATGCTCTTATCTCCTATCACAGAGGATGAAATTGGTAAGGTTCTCTCCTCTATACCCTCAGGGAAAAGTCCAGGCCCCGATGGTTTTACCATCTCTTACTATAAAACCTTTAAGCAGACCCTAATGCCCCATTTTAATACCTTATGTAACCACTTACTCCAAGGGGGCTCCCTCCCTCCCCAATCGCTTTCAGCCCATATCACGGTAATCCACAAGGAAAATAAGGACCCCCTAAATTGCGGGAGTTACCGCCCTATCTCGCTTCTAAATACTGATGTGAAGTGGTGGGCAAAAATTTTGGCTCAACGGATTCAGTCGGTTCTCCCTGGCATTATCAACGAGGAGCAGGTGGGATTCGTCTCTGGCAGGCAGGGGAGTGAAAATACGGTCCGTGTCATACAATTGATCACGCATGCTCGTCAGCACTCAATACCTTTAGCTCTTCTCAGTACAGATGCAGAGAAGGCCTTTGACAGGATCAGCTGGCAATTCATGTCTCGGGCACTGTCGAAGTTTGGCCTTCCGGACCAGTTTATCCAATCCGTTTTCTCACTTTATTCGCTCCCCTCTGCCAGAATACGGATTAATGGGACACTCTCTCCAGCTTTTCCCATTACTAATGGGACGAGGCAGGGGTGCCCACTCTCACCTGCCCTCTTTGTTATTGTCATGGAGACCCTGCTGGCCAGGATCAGGCAAGATCCGGACATTAAGGGGATCACCTTGGGGTCGCATACCCACCTAACGGCCGCTTTTGCAGACGACCTTTTGGTCATAACGTCCAACCCTCTAGCCTCTTTCCCCAGACTTCAAGCCCTTTTTGAAGAATATGGAGCGGTTTCAAATTTTAAGATCAACTATACTAAGTCACAGGCCCTGAATATTTCTTGCCCATCCGCTACTGTAGACACGCTTAAAGGTTCCGCTGCTTTTTCGTGGGCCAATAAGTCAATCCCTTTTCTAGGTACCCATATCTCAGCAAAACCAGAGGATCTTTTTGAGTTAAATTATGTCCCTTTACTGAAATCCATTAGATCACACTTACACTCTCTAAAACTTCCGTTTATCTCTTGGATTGGGCGGAAAAACTTCATTAAAGCTTTTATTGTCCCCAGACTGCTCTACCTCATCCAAACCCTCCCTATCTGGCTACCCCATTCCTTCTTTGTGGAGGTCCGCAGGGTCATCTCAACCTTTGTCTGGTCTGGTAAGTCCCCCAGGTTGGCTTATGCCACTCTCACTCGGGGGAGGAGGTTGGGAGGCTTCGGCCTACCCGACATCTACCTTTATTACAAAGCATCAATGCTAAACAGAGCTTTGAGCCTCATCTCCTGGCGCCCTCTCGGCCTTGTCTCTCGACTAGAGTGTGATTTGCTTTCGTATAGGGACAAGTTAGTTCTATGGGGCTTACGCAAATGTACTGCTAATAATAAGTTTACCTCGCCCTTATGGAAGGGTCTGTTACTGGAATGGACTAAACTATATGGGTCCTCGACCCTTAGGTTTCCAAGTTTGAGTCTCCCCTTAGATCTGCTGCAGGCATATGTTCACCCTACCACCTCTAATGCAACAGGAATTTGGGCTATACTAGCCAACTCTAAACTGAAAGACATCATAACTGTATCAGGTGCCTTAAATTGGAGTAAAATATATGAAATCCCTAGGGTTCAGGGAGCCTCCTTCCTAGCGCTTATGGCTTTTAAGAAGGATGTGGCGCTTTTGGAATCTTTTCCCAGGCCTACGGTAGATCCCTCTTGGTTGGAGGGGAAAATCTCTAACGCCCTTCGCCCCAAGAAACCTCTCTCCACATTCTACAAGGAGCTACTCTCCTCCGCACCTCCAGATCTGTGGTTCCTTGCAGCCTGGGAGAAGGAGCTGTCCCTGTCCCTGTCAGAACCTGAAAAAGCCTTCATCCTCACACACTCACATGGTTTCAACCGTTGTATTAGAATACAGGCAAACTCTTATAAATTACTTACAAGATGGTACAAGACACCGGAATTCCTTCACAAGCTCAATCCCGCTATCCCAAACAGTTGCTGGAGGTGTGGAGGAGACATTGGTTCTCTATCTCATATTTGGTGGAGCTGCGAGAAAATAAAACCGTTTTGGGTTGAAGTAGAAGCAGCTATTAACAGGATATGCAATAGTCAGATTACCTTAGATGCAAAACTCCTGCTGCTCTGGTGTCCAAATGGCACGCTAACCCCCTCAAAGCATAATCTACAAACCATGCTTATTACAGCAGCTCGACTGCTGATCCCTCTATTATGGAAAAACGAATCAGCTCCCTCGTTCTTGATGTGGACGGAAAAAGTTGATCAACTATATCGGTTTGAAGAATTAGCCCACTGGGAAAATCACTCTAGAGCAGTTTTTGTTAAACTATGGTCTCCTTGGAAGCTATACCGCAAATTCTAGGCTTAGATATGTCTTGACTTAAGATTTTGATTGACATCCAACTTTCCCCCTTCCCTCTCTCTCCCAACCCACCTTCCTTTGTCTTGTTAGCCCCCCCCTCGTCAGATATTTGTTTACATGTGTCACTTTATTATTTGAAGTCGTGTATGCAATCACCTTGAATGCATTGTGTTTGCTGACTATGCACTTATCCAGCTGCGTCTGGACACAAGATGTTTGTCTCTCTACATGACTGTGTATTTTTTCTCAAATAAAAAGAAATTTGACAAAGAATACAACTACTATAATACAGCTCCTATGTACAAGAATATAACTACTATAATACTGCTCCTATGTACAAGAATATAACTACTATAATACTGCCTCCTATGTACAAGAATATAACTACTATAATACTGCTCCTATGTACAAGAATATAACTACTATAATACTGCTCCTATGTACAAGAATATAACTACTATAATACTGCCTCCTATGTATAAGAATATAACTACTATAATACTGCCCCTATGTACAAGAATATAACTACTATAATACTGCTCCTATGTACAAGAATATAACTACTATAATACTGCCTCCTATGTACAAGAATATAACTACTATAATACTGCTCCTATGTACAAGAATATAACTACTATAATACTGCTCCTATGTACAAGAATATAACTACTATAATACTGCTCCCTATGTACAAGAATATAACTACTATAATGATCTTTTTATTTAACCCCTTAAGGACACGGCCATATTTCACCTTAAGGACCAGGCCATTTTTTGCAAATCTGACCAGTGTCACTTTAAGTGGTGATAACTTTAAAACGCTTTGACTTATCCAGGCCATTCTGAGATTATTTTTTGTCACATATTGTACTTCATTACACTGGTAAAATGAAGTAAAAAAAATTCACTTTTATTTATAAAAAAATACGAAATTTGCCAAAATATTTGATAAATTAGCAAATTTCCAAGTTTCAATTTCTCTACTTCTATAATACATAGTAATACCTACAAAAATCGTTATTACTTTACATTTCCCATATGTCTACTTCAAGATAGGATCATTTTGGGAATGACATTTTATTTTTTGGGGACGTTACAAGGCTTAGAAGTTTAGAAGTAAATATTGAAATTTTCAAAAACCAACTTTTTAAGGACCAGTTCAGGTCTGAAGTCACTTTGTGAGGCTTACATAATAGAAACCACCCATAAATGACCCCATTCTAGAAACACCCCTCAAGGTATTCAAAACTAATTTTACAAACGTTGTTAACCCTTTAGGTGTTCCACAAGAATGAATGGAAAATTGAGATACAATTTCAAAATTTAACTTTTTTGGCAGATTTTCCATTTTAATATTTTTTTTTCCAGTTACAAAGCAAGGGTTAACAGCCAAACAAAACTCAATATTTATGGCCCTGATTCTGTAGTTTGCAGAAACACCCCATATGTTGTCATGAACTGCTGTACGGGCACACGGCAGGGCGTAGAAGGAAAGGAATGCCATACGGTTTTTGGAAGGCAGATTTTGCTGGACTGTTTTTTTTTTACACCATGTCCCATTTGAAGCCCCCCTGATGCACCCCTAGAGTAGAAACTCCATAAAAGTGACCCTATCTAAGAAACTAAACCCCTCAAGGTATTCAAAACTGATTTTACAAACGTTGTTAACCCTTTAGGTGTTCCACAAGAATGAATAGAAAATAGAGATACAATTACAAAATTTCACTTTTTTGGCAGATTTTCCATTTTAATATTTTTATTCCAGTTACAAAGCAAGGGTTAACAGCTAAACAAAACACAATATTTATGGCCCTGATTCTGTAGTTTACAGAACCACCCCATATGTGGTTGTATACTGCTGTACGGGCACACGGCAGGGCACAGAAGGAAAGGAATGCCATACGGTTTTTTGAAGGCAGATTTTGCTGGACTGTTTTTTTTGACACCATGTCCCATTTGAAGCCCCCCTGATGCACCCCTAGAGTAGAAACTCCAAAAAAGTGACCCTATTTTAGAAACTACGGGATAGGGTGGAAGTTTTGTTGGTACTAGTTTAGGGTACATATGATTTTTGATTGCTCTATATTACAGAAGAAATAGCTGTTTCGGCACCGTTTAAAAAAAAAAATTATTTACAACACTCATCTGACAGGTTAGATCATGTGGTATTTTTATAGAGCATGTTGTCACGGACGTGGCGATTACTAATATGTATATAAAAAAATATTTATTAGGTTTTACACAATGATTTCATTTTTGAAACAAAAAAATCATGTTTTAGTGTCTCCATAGTCTGAGAGCCATAGTTTTTTCAGTTTTATCTTAGGTAGGGTCTAATTTTTCGCGGGATGAGATGCTGGTTTGATTGGCACTATTTTGTGGTGCATATGACTTTTTGATCACTTGCTATTACACTTTTTGTGATGTAAGATGACAAAAAATTGCTTTTTTTACACTGTTAATCTTTTTATTTTTTACGGTGTTCACCTTAGGGGTTAGGTCATGTGATATTTTTATATAGCCAGTCGATACGGACGCGGCGATACCTAATATGTATACTCTTTTTTTTATATTTATGTAAGTTTTACACAATGATTTCATTTTTGAAACAAAAAAATCATGTTTTAGTGTCTCCATAGTCTGAGAGCCATAGATTTTTTAGTTTTTGGGCGATTATCTTGGGTAGGGTATGATTTTTGCGGGATTAGATGACGGTTAGATTGGGACTATTTTGGGGTGCGTATGACTTTTTGATCGCTTGCTATTAAACTTTTTGTGATGTAAGGTCACAAAAAATGGCTTTTTTTACACCTTTTTTTTTTTTTTTACGGTGTTCATCTGAAAGGTTAGGTCATGTGATATTTTTATAGAGCAGGTTATTACGGACGCGGCGATACCTAATATGTATACTTTTTTTTATTTATGTAAGTTTTACACAATAATATAATTTTTGAAACTAAAAAAATATGTTTTAGTGTATCCATAGTTTGAGAGCCATCGTTTTTTCAGTTTTTCGGCGATTATCTTAGGTAGGGTCTCATTTTTTGCGGAATGAGATGATGGTTTGATTGGCACTATTTTGGGGTGCATATGACTTTTTGATCGCTTGCTATTATACTTTTTGTGATGTAAGATGACAAAAAAAGACATTTTTTACACCGTTTTATTTTTTTTAACAGTGTTCACCTGAGGGGTTTTGTCTTATGATATTTTTATAGAGCCGGTTGATATGGACGCGGTGATACCTTATATGTATACTTTTTTTAACTTACTCAAGTTTTAAACAATAACAGCTTTTTTAAAACTAAAAAAATGATGTTTTAGTGTTTCCATATTCTGAGCCATAGTTTTTTTTTTTTTTGGTCGATTGTCTTAGGTAGGGGCTCATTTTTGCGGGATGAGATGACGGTTAGATTGGTACTATTTTGTCGGGCATACGCCTTTTTGATCGCTTGGTATTGCACTTTTAGTGATGTAAGGTGACAAAAAAATAGCTTTTTTTAGCACAGTTTTTATTTTATTTTTTTGACGGTGTTCTCCTGAAGAGTTAGGTCATGTGATCACGGACGCGACGATACCTAATATGTCTATATGTCTTTTCCCTATTTTTTTTACTTTATTTTTGGAAAAGGATGCTTTTTTTTTTTTACTTGCAAACAAATTTTTTTTTGTAAAACTTTAATTTTATTAAAGAATGCTCGTCCTCTAGCGCTAAGTGCCGGCGATTTAGGACGAGCATTCTCGTCCTGAGTCGTTAAGCTGTTAAATTAACGCAACAAAATATTACAATATCTTTACAATAAAGTCATAGAAAATAAATAAACTTAAATCACATTGATAATAAACCTCACAAACATTATACACATGGATGTTCCTCCACTACACATTATTGCAGTTATTTTTCCTCATCTTCTATCTTACTACGCCATCATTTCTCTCCAGCACAATAGAGCAGAATGACGCTCCATGTCTCCAGTGTCTCTTGGCTGCAAACTCATGAGCATTGCTCTTCAGATAAGTCTCCTGTAGGGAGAAGGATAAATCTCCTGCCGCCTGTTCTTAGTCTTTACACTGTTCACATTAACAGAGATTTCTTATAGTCTCATTCAGGTCACTTAAAATTCTTGGCATTTTTTGTCCTCCTCCCACTGCTGTGACCTGTAGTGCCCCATCTTTTGGTGGACACTGAGGGGATAGGTTCCTCTTTCTGAGGGTCATCCTCAGGATTAATTGAATGAACATGGTCCATTTCAGCTTCTTTTTCCAGATCTTCTTCTCCCAGCGCACTGTAACGTCCAGAAGCTACTTCCCGTACTGATAGCTCAGGTGCTCTCTTTGCTGTGATGTTCTTTCACGAAAATCTGCTGTGATGTTTTTCCTCTTTACTGTCTGGAACCCTTCATTATCCACACTGGTTCCTGTGGCTGGACCAGATGGCTCTGTGGACATAGTCTGAGCCAATGAACCAGTTGGTTCTGTAAGTGTGGCCCCTGCAGCTGGGTTAGCCGGTTCTGTAAACACACAGGGCCGCGACTCAGGTGGAGGCTGGCTCGGTAGACTTGCTGAGCTGTTTCATGGATTTAATGAAAAAAAAAAAAAATTAGCTTTTTGGAAAAAAAATATTTTCAGTGGCTGGTGATATTTGTGAAGCAGCACCCATGGGTGGCACATCAGTCTCTACAACAGGGTCACTGTTTCCTTGCTTTCTAACAGCATTAGGATTGACAGTTTCTGGGACTACATCTGTAGTTGTAGGGACATCCTCCTGGTCTTCCTCCATATTTTCTGTGAACATCTCCTCAGTGATCTTGTTGTGTTCTGCGTGCCGACAGTCCCGGAATGTCCCCCCACTCTGGGTTTTAGCAGGAAACTTGTGTGGGACCTGATGCACCCACTGCTAGATAAAGGTTACCACCTATACGTGGATAACTTTTATACTAGTATCCCCATGTTCCAGTCCCTTACCGCCAGATCCACGTTCGCTTGCGGGACCGTGCGGAAAAATCAGCGCGGCCTCCCTGCCTACCCCCTCCAGGTACCTATCCCTAGGGGTGAGACCCGTGCCCTTACCAGTGGATACCTGCTGCTGGTCATATATAAGGACAAGAGGGATGTCCTTGTACTGTCCACAATTCACGGTAACGGCATCACCCCTGTCCCTGTGTGAGGTACCGCGGCAACAGTCCTCAAGCCCGATTGTATCGTCGACTACAATCAGTATATGGGAGGAGTTGATCTCTCTGATCAAGTCCTCAATACATATAACACCATGCGCAAAACCCGGGCATGTAACAAAAAACTTGCGGTCTACTTGGTACAGGTTGCCTTATACAACTCTTTTGTGCTGTCCCAGAGCGCTGGCAACAGTTCAATGAGGCAGTCCTCAAGGCCCTAATCTTTTCTGACCGGGAAAGAGTAGGCCGGAGTACCTCGGGAACTGGAGGCGCCCGGATCGTCCCTGGCCAACACTTTCCAGGTGTGGTCCCCCATACTGGAAAGAAGGGACGGACCCAAAAAAGGTGTAGAGTGTCTCACAGGAGGGGGATACGAAAGGACACCACCACTCAGTGTGACACGTGCCCCGATCATCCGGGCCTCTGCATTATTGGTTGCTTCAGGGAGTACCACACTTTCATGGAATACTACATTTATAATCCCCTTCCCCAATTTTAATTCCATTTAACCACTGACAAAAAAAAAAAAAATATGGTTCTCAGACTTGAGACACTAAAACAAACAAGTTTTTTTAAATATTATTTTGTAAAAATAAAAAAAATAAAAAAAGTTGACATATTAGGTATGGCCGCATCCGTAAGAATCTGCTCTATAAAAATACCCCATGACCTAACCCCTCAGATGAACACGGTCAAAAAAATTAAATAAAAACGGTGCCAAAATAGCTATTTTTTAGCAAATTTTCCATTTTAATCCGTTTTTTCCAGTAACAAAGCAAGGGTTGAGAGACAAACAAAACTTAATATTTATTACCCTGATTCTGCAGGTTACAGAAACACCCCATATGTGGTCGAAAACTGCTGCATGACCAAACGGCAGGGCGCAGAAGGAAAGGAACGCTGTATGGTTTCTGGAAGGCAGATTTTGATGGCCTTTTTTTTGGCACAATGTCCCATTTGAAGAACCCCTGATGCACCCCTAGAGTAGAAGTGACCCCATCTAAGAAACTACACCCCTCAAGGTATTCAAAACTGATTTTACAAACTTTATTAACCCTTTAGGGGTCCCTCAACAGTTTATGGCAAATGGAGATGAAATTTCAGAATTTCTATTCTTGGTAACCTTGCCTAACAAAAATGTAATATAGAGCAACCAAAAATCATATGTACCCTAAAAATAGTCCCAACAAAACTGCCACCTTATCCTGTAGTTTCCAAAATGGGGTCACTTTTATGGAGTTTCTACTCTAGGAGTGCATCAGGGGGGCTTCAAATGGGACATGGTGTAAATAAACCAGTCCAGCACAATCTGCCTTCCAAAAACCACACGGCGCACCTTTCCCTGTACGCCCTACCGTGTGCCCATACAGTAGTTTACGGCCACATATGGGGTGTTTCTGCAAACTACAGAATCAGGGAAATAAATATTGAGTTTTGTTTGGCTGTTAACCCTTGCTTTGTTACTGGAAAAAATGGATTAAAATGGAAAATTTTCCCCAAAATTTAAATTCTGAAATTTCATCTCCATTTGACAATAACTCTTGTGGAACACCTAAAGGGTTAACACAGTTTGTAAAACCAGTTTTGAATACCTTGAGGGGTGTAGTTTCTTAGATGGGGTCACTTTTATGGAGTTTCTACTCTAGGGGTGCATCAGGGGGGCTTCAAATGGGACATGGTGTAAATACACCAGTCCAGCAAAATCTGCCTTCCAAAAACCACACGGCGCACCTTTCCCTCTACGCCCTACCGTGTGCCTGTACAGTAGTTTACGGCCACATATGGGGTGTTTCTGCAAACTACAGAATCAGGGCAATAAATATAGCATTTTGTTTGGCTGTTAACCCTTGCTTTGTTACTGGAAAAAAAAAATCTGAAATTTTATCTCCATTTGCCATTAACTCTTGTGGAACACCTAAAGGGTTAACAACGTTTGTAAAAATCAGTTTTGAATACCTTGAGGGGCGTAGTTTCTAGAATTTGGTCATTTTTGGGTGGTTTTTTATCATGTAAGCCTCACAAAATGACTTCAGACCTGAACTGGTCCTTAAAAAGTGGGTTTTTGAACATTTCTAAAAAATTTCAAGATTTGCTTCTAAACTTCTAAGCCTTGTAACATCCCCAAAAAATAAAATGTCATTCCCAAAATAATCCAAACATGAAGTAGACATATGGGGAATGTAAAGTAATAACTATTTTTGTAGGTATTACTATGTATTATAGAAGTAGAGAAATTGAAACTTGGAAATTTGCTGATTTTTGCAAATTTTTGGTAAATTTGGTATTTTTTTTTATAAATAAAAATGATATTTTTTTTTTACTCCATTTTACCAGTGTCATGAAGTACAATATGTGACGACAAAACGGTCTCAGAATAGCCTGGATAAGTCAAAGTGTTTTAAAGTTATCACCACATAAGGTGAAATTTTGCAAAAAATGGCCTGATCCTTAAGGTGAAAATGAGCCCGGTCCTTAAGGAGTTAAGCCTTGGCAGCAGCTGCCTGACATTGGCTGTTACGGCTGAGTTTACTGTCAAATAAAAGTCAGGTCCATTTTCATGGCTGTTTTACCAAGTGTTTTCACCCAGAATATTTTCTCTTGCCATCTGCACAATGAATACTGAGATGAAGAAGTGGACCTTAACGTTAACTTAAGGCCCAGGAAATTTAGTTATCCCAGGCATGTTTTGGAATAGCCCACAATTCACATGGTGCCTTTGTATCAATAGAGTTATCTGCAGGACATGTTGGCAAGTCATGTTCTTCCTAATTTTGTTGGGACTTTAGGAAAGCTTGGAGGGTATGGCCTTTCTTATACGTCGGAATGCCATGGCTACTGGTTAGGACTCTCTTTCTTTTAGAAATAAGAGACAGCTATACCTGGGCACTTTATATTTAGACCTTGAAAGGTCATTGCTCTTGACTTACGTTCCACCAAAGTCTATGAGACTTGTCTCGAGTTGGAATGATCTGTTTCGATCTCTATATATCTAATGAGAAGAAATTTGTAAGAAGGTCTTAGACTACTTAAAAAGTTGGGGTGCAAATGGAAATTGAACCTTTGTGGTCAAGTTTAATTTGATTGTGGTTCTTCACGTTTTTCTGTTTTCTTAGCAGTTGATACAAGTACTTGTATGGCCAAATCGCTTGAGACAGAACTTGAGATCATGGGCTCAACATCAAGAGAGGCTCTGGCAGCCAAGGATGAAGAAAATTCTGAATTCAACATCTTCGAGATGTTTGTCCAACCATGTCTAGCGGAGCTTGTAGGATGTGTTCTCTTCATCTCCATCGGATGTCTCTCAGTGCTGGTCAATCCCGTTGGGGCTGGACCTCTGCTTCCAGCGCTCACTCATGGTTTGGCTTTAGCAGTTGTCATCTCTGTTCTGGGTAATATAAGGCAAGTTTGACATTGCCAAAAGGCAATCTAGAGTTCAGTGCAAGGAACGACATCTATGTACTCAAAATCAACCAACTTTGTGTCAGAGACCTACATTTAGTAACTACACTGGGGAGAAGCAATAGGGATCCATTCCCACAGTGGACGCCAAAACAGTGTCATGCTGGTCTCTGCTGTGGTTGGGAAAGTACACCTTATAGATGTATACATATCACACACATATATAAACTACATATTATACACATTACACACATATACATATCACACACATATATATACACTTCAAACATACTGTATATACACATTACACATGTATGCTCATTAAACACATGTATACACTACAAATATACATACACATTACACACATATGAACACATTACACATGTATACACATCATATATATATATTGTGACACAGTAAAGGGAGTTGTCTGGGAAAACAGGTATTTTCCCCCAGTGAAACACCGGACTGGACTCATGTGCCGGTTCGGGTTTTTGTTAACACCTAGCTTTAAAAGACAGCTGGGTTCAGAAGAAGGAATCTCTGTATTGAGATCTGAGGCTTGTGCCGGGGTGGAGGGATGAGACTCATGTGAGGGGAAACAGGCGGACTAAAGCCTGCTGATGGACTCTGGTTGGCAGAACAGGCCGCACGGTGTGAACTGACACCAATACTGCAAGGTGACTTTTTTGCTTGAAAGTGTTTTTTTGTTCTGTGAACTTTCTAACGTGTGAATAAACACTGAACTTTTGGTTTACAAACTGGTTGGTGCCTCTATTCTGCGTCTGCTTAGGCTACTTTCACACTGGCGTTTCTGGGTCCGCCTGTGAGATCCGTTTCAGGGCTCTCACAAGCGGCGCAAAACGGATCAGTTCAGCCCCAATGCATTCTGAACGGTTAAGGATCCGTTCAGAATGCATCAGTTTGTGCTGCGTTTGGTCTCCGTTGCGTTTTCTAGGCGGTCACTAAAACGCAGTTTGCAGCGTTTTGGTGTCCACCTGACGATGCGGAGCCAAACGGATTCGTCCTGACTTACAATGTAAGTCAATGGGGACTGATCCATTTTCACTGACGCAATATGGTGCAATTGAAAACGGATCCGTCCCCCATTGACTTTTAATGTAAGTCAAGACGAATCCGTTTTGACTTAGACTTAGATATTTTTTTTTACAGAGTAATGCAAACGGATCCGTTATGAACGGATACAAGCATTTGCATTATCGGTGCGGATCCGTCTGTGCAGATACAAGATGGATCCGCACCAAACGCCGGTGTGAAAGTAGCCTTATCCTGTTTACCAGAACGAATCCCCACAATATATATACACACACATTAGACACAATGCACGCAACTGAGGAGAGGGCGTGCCTCCTTTTAAGCGCGCCTACGCCCCTCCCACAAATGCAGGCTGACATGTCAGCCTTAAGCTACATGTGTGTCATATGTACTGTATATGTATGTAATGTGTATACGAAGTGACCCTGACGCGGGTGACAAAAAGGAATAGGAAGTTGCATTGCAGCGTAGACTGAAAGACCGCGAATGTTTGAGCCGACCATCGCTTTTCCACTTCACTACATCCACGGACATTTCCGGTAACTGCTTCATTTTCTACCACACATTCACGGTCTTTCAGTCTACGCTGCAATGCAACTTCCTATTCCTTTTTGTCACCCGCGTCAGGGTCACTTCGTATACACATTACATACATATACATATGACACACATGTAGCTTAAGGCTGACATGTCAGCCTGCATTTGTGGGAGGGGCGTAGGCACGCTTAAAAGGAGGCACGCCCTCTCCTCAGTTCCTTTTTGTCACCCGCGTCAGGGTCACTTCGTAGTCACCGGGTTGTCTCCAGTCACGTCTCAGGTTACTTCTTGTTCATGTCACCATGTTTTGTTTCACTGTCATGTCTGTCAATGACAGGCTGTTGCTGTTACGTGTCAGGCCTATGTTTCAATTGGCGGTCACGGCCAGCCTTACGCCTCTTGCCTCCCACGGCCTGTTCTGTCCAGGCGTCCGTTCCTTCTTCAGTCATTGGCCTGTCACATTTCAGACTCACGTATTATTACCATTGCTACCTGTTGCGCTCCAGGCTTACGTTCACATCTCACCATGTCGGGTGCCTGCCACGGTTCAAGCTCACGTTTTTTGTTCAAGTGTATTATCTGTTGCCTGTCACGTTCAAACGCACGTTCAATCTGTCATCTATTGCCAATGTATCATCTGTTGCCTGTTACGCTTCAGGCTTACATTTTATTTTTATTATCTGTTGCCTGTTACGTTTCAGGCTCACGTTTTCAATTTATCATATGTTGCCTGTTACGCTTCAGGCTTACGTGTCATTTTCATTATCTGTTGCCTGTTACGTTTCAGGCTTACGTTTTTAATTTATCATATGTTGCCTGTTACGCTTCAGGCTTACGTGTCATTTTCATTATCTGTTGCCTGTTACGTTTCAGGCTTACGTTTTTAATTTATCATAGGTTGCCTGTTACGCTTCAGGCTTACGTGTTATTTTCATTATCTGTTGCCTGTTACGTTTCAGGCTTACGTTTTAAATTTATCATATGTTGCCTGTTACGCTTCAGGCTTACGTGTCATTTTCATTATCTGTTGTCTGTTACGTTTCAGGCTTACGTTTTTAATTTATCATATGTTGCCTGTTACGCTTCAGGCTTACGTGTCATTTTAATTATCTGTTGCCTGTTACGTTTCAGGCTTACGTTTTTAATTTATCATAGGTTGCCTGTTACGCTTCAGGCTTACGTGTTATTTTCATTATCTGTTGCCTGTTACGTTTCAGGCTTACGTTTTAAATTTATCATCTGTTGCCTGTTACGCTTCAGGCTTACGTTTCAATTCATCATCTGTTGCCTGTTGCGCTTCAGGCTTACGTGTTTAACTTTTCAGGTGTTGCCTGTCACGCTTCAGGCTTACGTTTTCATTGATCATCTGCTGCCCGTCACGCTTCGGGCTTACGTTCATGTCACGCCGTGTCTGCCACCGGCTGCGCATTGATGTACGTTTCCGGTTTCTGTTGCCTCTTACGTTTAGGGTGCACGTTCGTCACTTCTCATGCCATGGTTTATCGCGCTCAGGCGTACGTAGATCTTTTATCTCTTCCAGTGTCCGTATTGCTCAAGATCTTACGTGGTATTATTTATTTTCTGTTGCCTGTCACTTTCGGGTTCACACTGTTAATTTACTGTTTCTGTCGCCTGTCATGTTTTAGACTCGATTCAGTATTCCTTTCTCCGATACGATTTCAGGTTTGATGTTTGTTTTTTCTTCAGTTTTCATTTCCCTGTCTGGGGCCAAATACGGTTAGCCTTAGTCCACGGTCCCGCCGTTCAGAGCACTAGACACTCGCTCTCGCTAGTCCGCCTTTAACCACCATTCACGACTCGGTGTCGCTTGCAAGGTACGGGGCTTCCTGTTCAAATGTTATTTTCTATTTGTCGCTTCGCAGCTGCAGTATGTCGCATATTTCCAACATCGAAGAAGCCCTGTCGGTACCGGAAACACCCGCATCCGAGCGGCCCTAAGGAGTTGGTCAATTCCGAAGTTGATTGCGGAGCTTAACCGGAGAGGGATCCAATACCCTGCCTCCGCCGTAAAGCAGAGCTGTATAGGCTACTGATGGCTGAACCAGCAGCCCCGGACTTGGAGCAAGTCTCCATGTCCACCTTTCAGGTGTCCCTGACGCAGCTACATGCTGGGATGAACTCCATCGCCTCCTTGGTTTCGGACGTCCAGTCCAGACTCCTGGCCGTCGAGTCCTACCGGGGGCTGCCACCTGACCTGTCCACTCTAGCCCTGCCAATAACCTCCACCCCAGGGCCCGTTCCCCCAGGTAGGGTTCCGTACGCTCCCGAGATTGCTCCCTCGCATTTCATTCCCTGCCACATCAAAAAGACATTTTAGAAGGGAAAGATATTAATCTAGCATCCATCCTGATAACCACCCATGACACGGTAGACAGCAAAACCATAGCTTGCGTCGACGCGTCCATTGTTCTCAAGGCCAGGGATCCCCGCCTAAACAAGCTTACAATCACGGAATTCGCCCTCGCGTTCAGTCTATTTAGGGACATCATCTGCTCGGTCCATCCCGAGAGGCGGGAGGAGTTGGACACGTACCTGCATAGAGTCATGGACTTGGGCCACTAGTACGGCGGCCAGGCTTTCCATGACTTCCATCTCTCCCTTTCAGCCAAAGCCGCCGCCGCACTGGTCCAACTCCAGCACATCACAAACTGGGCCGCCGTGGACATGGAGCTCTTTGCCGGCATTTCGTGGGGCTCAAGGCCCTGGCGTGTGCCTCAGGCCAGTCCATTGCCCACTCTGCAGATTGGTGCCCCAAGGCAAATCCCTCCACGTCCCAGGGCAGATCCCTTCCCAGTAGCTCCGGGTCCCTTCAACGGTCTGGCCCAGCCACGGACAAGCTAGGGCAGCCAATAGGTTCCGGGGCAACAGCCAGGTTTGTAATAACTTAATCAAGCTGCTTGTCATTACAACAAATGTAGGGCCCTTCATGTATGCGCAGTCTGTTTCAGGGCTCACCCCCAGATGGCGTGTCCTCAAAGATCCAGGCCATCCTGACTAAGCGGGGTCAATGTGGTTCTACTAGAATCCCTGCTGCAGAATCATTATAACCCACAGTTTGTACAGTTCCTGGTCTGTGGGTTCACCACGGCTTTCCACCCAGGCCTGGTAGGTCTCCCACAAGCCTCTTGGGAGGGTCCCAATCTTCTGTCGGCAACCAGGGATCCCAAGCCGGTGGGGACTCTGATCAGGTCAGAATTGGACAAGGGGTTCCTCATCGGTCCCTTTGCCTTCGTGCCGTTTGACCTCTGGAGGATACTCCCCATAGGTATCGTGTCCAACATGTACCAAAAAAAAAAAAAAGTCTAATTTCTGACTTGTCTGCATCTCATGGCTCCAGCACACCCAGTCTAAACTCCTTAGTGCCCTCCGAGGAGTTTTCAATGAGTTACGCCACCATAGACGAGGCCATCCAACTCATTCTTCAGGTAGGTCGGGGGGCATGGTTGGCCAAGGCGGACATCGCTGATGCCTTTAAATTGCTGCCATTCATCCACAGCTTGGAGGTTCTATGGCGTCAAGTGGCAAGACCGGTATTTCTTTGCCAATTGCCTGACGTTCGGGTCCAAGAGCAGCCCCTGGCTGTTCGACCAGTTCGCGCAGGCGTTGCATTGGATCCTGGTCAACCACTGCGACTGTCCTCTGGTCATCCATTACTTGGATGACTTTCTTCTAATCGAAAGCCCAGACTGCCAGCCGAGCAAGCTCCAGGCTCTGCTCCAGCTGTCTGCTCAACTTAATGTTCCGGTGGCACCCGCAAAGACAGAAGGCCCCAAGACGGTAATCACCTACCTAATGCGGCCGCAGACGCCTTGTCCCGCTTTAATTTCAAAACTTTCTTTCAGGTCATGCCAGAGGCAGACCGAGTGGGGCTCCCTCCTCCGATGTATCAAACTCTCGTGATGGATTAAACCTTTTTATTGCTTCAGCAAAATCTTTGATGCAGAAGTCTTTATCTTGTAACACGGCCAGGAACTACAGGACCGCTTGGAACACCTTCAACAGGTTCATGTGCTTACATCCAAGACAAGACACTGACAAGACCACTTACATCACAGCTTGCATAGCTTACTATCATACTGACCGCAAACTATCCTTTAACACCATCAAATGATATTTGGCCGGAGTCCAACATTTCTCCATGTTGGTGGACCCCGAAAGTAGGTCGGTTTTTCTGTCCCAAGCGGTTAGGGCAACACTCAGGGGTGTTCAGAAGAGTAGTCTTGCGGCCATCCCGAGCAGGCTGACTGTATCAGGGGAATTATTTAGAAAGCTTTCCACCTCCCTAGATGGTCTTACTTTTGGGCTCCTTTCCAGCACTGTCATCAAGGCTGCCATGTACCTTAGTTCCACGGGTTCTTAAGACCCAGCGAATTCACCCACAGTTCAGCCAGGTCCAAGGGTTTAACCAGGGGTCAGCTGGTATGGCACGACGACCATTTCTCCTTACACCTCCTCACTTCCAAAACCTCGCAGGTGGGACCACCAGTGGAGGTGAAGTTCTTCCAGTCCACTAACGCATGGTGCCCGGTCCAGGTACTCAGGAGCTTGCTGGCAGCTCTGGGGGACTCCGCCCCTGACCGCCCATTGCTCCCGTTCCAGGCCTCGGCCCTCACGGCCTCGCAGTTCATCTCCCACGTTCGCACCCTGGCGGTGGGCTTGGGTTTCGACCCCAAGACCATTTCAGGGCACTCCTTCCGTATTGGAGCTGCATCCGCGGCTTCAAAGCACAACGTCCCCGGCCACGTCATCCGCAAAATGGGTCGCTGGCGCTCCTCATGCTTCACACGTTACATACCTAACCCTCAGGCCGAGATATCCCAGGCATTCCACAGTTTGGTATTGTAACTTGGTCAGCTGCAATAAAGGTTTTTTCTCTCCCTACTCATGTGTGTTTTTGCCCCCTTTTAGGCTTTCTCTCCAGCCATATTAGTTAGGCAGGTTGGTTTTCCTCTGTCAGGTCTCGGCATGTTCGGGGCGCTAGCTCTCTGCCGTAGCCATGACCACAAATATACATATTACACACGTCGTACCTTACACAGGTATATACACTACAAACATATATATACATATACACATCAAACACATATATTCACGACAAACATGTATACACTTTACACACATATATATGCTACAAACATATATACACATATATACATTACACACATATATACACTATAAAATAGACATTAAACACGTACATATATTACACACATATACGCTACAAACATACTCTATATATACAATACACATATATGCTACAAACATACTGCATATACACACATGTATACACTACAAACATACTGTTCTTACACATTAGGCTACTTTCACACCTGCGTTTAGGTGCGGATACGTCTGGTATCTGCACAGACGGATCCGCACCTATAATGCAAACGCTTGTATCCGTTCAGAACGGATCCGTTTGCATTACTCTGTAAAATAAAAATCTAAGTCTAAGTGTAAGTTAAATGGATCCGTCCTGACTTACATTGAAAGTCAATGGGGGACGGATCCGTTTACAATTGCACCATATTGTGTCAATGAAAACGGATCTGTCCCCATTGACTTACATTGTAAGTAAGGACGGATCCGTTTGGCTCCGCACAGCCAGAGCGGAATGGAGGCTGAACGGAGGCAAACTGATGCATTCTGAACGGATCCGTATCCATTCAGAATGCATTGGGGCTGAACTGATCCGTTTGGGGCCGCTTGTGAGAGCCTTGAAACGGATCTCACAGGTGGACCCAGAAACGGCAGTGTGAAAGTAGCCTAACACACATACGGTATGTACAGCACAAACGTATACACATTACACAAATATGTACACAACAAATATGTTGGTGCCATAGTTAATACATTTATATTTTCTTGTCTTTAGTGGTGGACACTTCAACCCGGCCGTCACTCTAGCTGTGGTCATTTCAGGTGGACTGACTCCCATTCTGCTGGTACCTTACTGGGTATGCCAGCTAGCAGGGGGGATGCTGGGAGCTTTGCTGGCCAAGGTATGTTCATGGTTGATTATTCCAATTTTTTTGTTTTTGCCAAACTTTCAACAGTCTAAAAAGAAATCATCACTGTTCCAGTATCAAATATATATTTCCTTTTACACATCTTCCTTGCTGATTGTTTCCATGCTTCTTCCAGGGACTGGCAGATGAATCCTCATTTGTGAATCATACCGGGGCGGTCTGCATGCTGGACAGCGAGACATCATTGGGCAAAGCGGTCGGAGTGGAGATAGTCTTTAGTTTTTTCTTGGTTTTTGCTGTGGTGATGGGAGCGGTGGGAGAGCGTAGCCGGACCCCTCTGGCTCCTTATTCTATTGCCTTCACTCTTGTAACTGGAATTTTGGCAGGGTGAGCGCCCCAGTGTGTACATATATGATGGATACATATGGCCTGGGATACAATGTTGCCATGTGCTATGATATCAGATGTCTAACCCTGTCCTCCTGTCTTACAGAGGCTCCATATCAGGTTCCTGTCTGAACCCATCACGAGCTCTGGGCCCAGCAGTTGTAGCTGGGTACTGGGATTACCACTGGGTATACTGGGTGGGCCCTGCCTCTGGAGCAATCATAGTGTCTCTAATATACAGGTAAGCAGTGAATTCAGAAGATATAGGGAGATTTATCAAGACTGGCGTACCCATAGACCAGTCCCGATCTCTCTGCACTGGCGTACCCATAGACCAGTCCCGATCTCTCTGCACTGGCGTACCCATAGACCAGTCCCGATCTCTCTGCACTGGCGTACCCATAGACCAGTCCCGATTTCTCTGCACTGGCGTACCCATAGACCAGTCCCGATCTCTCTGCACTGGCGTACCCATAGACCAGTCCCGATCTCTCTGCACTGGCGTACCCATAGACCAGTCCCGATTTCTCTGCACTGGCGTACCCATAGACCAGTCCCGATCTCTCTGCACTGGCGTACCCATAGACCAGTCCCGATTTCTCTGCACTGGCGTACCCATAGACCAGTCCCGATCTCTCTGCACTGGCGTACCCATAGACCAGTCCCGATCTCTCTGCACTGGCGTACCCATAGACCAGTCCTGATTTCTCTGCACTGGCGTACCCATAGACCAGTCCCGATCTCTCTGCACTGGCGTACCCATAGACCAGTCCCGATCTCTCTGCACTGGCGTACCCATAGACCAGTCCCGATCTCTCTGCACTGGCGTACCCATAGACCAGTCCCGATCTCTCTGCACTGGCGTACCCATAGACCAGTCCCGATCTCTCTGCACTGGCGTACCCATAGACCAGTCCCGATCTCTCTGCACTGGCGTACCCATAGACCAGTCCTGATCTCTCTGCACTGGCGTGAGATGCACCAGAGGCACAGTGGCGTAGCTAGAAATGACTGGGCCCCACAGCAAATTGTTGAATGGGGCCCCCCGCCCCCAGTAATTTTTTTTGCAACCCCTTCCTTTCATGCCGCCCCCATTTCTGTGTCTAGTAAAGATCGCTCTCTCAGACCAGGCCCGGCAGCTGTTCCATCCGTCTATACCGTCACTGTATATAATTTCATTGTGTAATACTGTTGAGGGGGCCCTGACCAAATCCTTTAGTCCTCCTCCTCCTGGATGGGGCCCTTCTGGGTCAGGGCCCCAAAGCAGCCGCTTCCCCTGCAGCTACGCCCCTACAGAGGCAGATACGTCTTAAGAAATTAGGAGTAAATCCTGTGGTTGCGACTTCTAAAATGCCGCTGCAACAAAATTTTGCTGCAAGTGGTGTTTCTACGCCGCCCTCTCCACTTTCATGAAAGGTGGCGGCGAATGTATCTTCTTTTATATTGGTTTCCTGGCGTTAAAGGAAGACTGAAATCTAGTCTAGGTGCAGGGAGTGCTGAGGGATGCACCTAGTTTATGGTGAGGCGTGCACCTCAACATAGATTAGGCACATCCACCGGCAGCGCAGGGGATATCATAGACTGACACAGAATGCCAGTCTATCATAAATCTCCCCCATGGTCTTGTCCAGGTCTGGATACATGGAGTAGGAAATGCCCATAAGAATCCCAAAGTAATGAGGAGAGTTTAGCTTAGGCAGGGTTCGGGCTCTCTCCTTAAAGAGACCAGCTGCGTATGGAGAATTATTGGCAATGCTCCTTGGGAAAAAAAATATGCAAAGGGGTATCTTCCAGGGAGAGAGAACCTTCTCGCTAGTGCCCCGTTCTGGAAATGGCTCCATATGAGGAGGGGAGTCTAGAAAGCTTAAGTACTGGGCATGGACCTAGACAGTTTTTCTTATGATCTGCAGCTTCCCTCTCTCCTTACCCTTCTGTCTTTTTGTTTATGGTGGAGGGTAGATTAGTTTTGTTTCCGAGCACCCACATGCTCACTGCTATGTATGGCTGACCATATAGGGGCAACCCCTGGACATATAGAAAATGATCATATAGACATGGGCCAATCCCAACAGTTTTTATTCTGATCTGCAGCTTCCCTCTCTCTTTACCCTTTTGTTTTTTGGTTGGCGAGTACATGGTTGGCGAGTACATGAGTTCTGTCCTGTAGCACCCATATGCTCACTGCTATGCATGGCTGAAACTGACAGG
The DNA here is from genome assembly GCF_905171765.1 of Bufo bufo. Taxonomy (NCBI): domain Eukaryota; kingdom Metazoa; phylum Chordata; class Amphibia; order Anura; family Bufonidae; genus Bufo; species Bufo bufo. The sequence goes on from NC_053394.1 coordinate 425,700,246, forward strand.
GCACCCCCTGGACATAGAGATATCATATAGACATGGGCCTCTTATTTTTATGATCTGCAGCTTCCCTCTCTCTTTACCCTTTTGTTTTTTGCTTATGGTTGGCAAGTACATGAGTTCTGTCTCCTAGCAGCCTTACGCTCACTGCTATGCATGGCTGACCCTGACAAGGCAACCTCTGGAGATATAGATAGACATGGGCCTATCCCTAGTGTTTATGATCTGCAGCTTCCCTCTCTCCATCCCCTTAGCTGTATATGTGAATGTTGGCAGATGCATCAGCTTTGTCTCACCTCTTTGCCTGAATAGACTGGATGGCATAACTCTTATCCATATGACCTATTAGGGTATATAGCTATCAAGAGAATTCTGGATAGTATTGGACACCTTGCAATATTACATGTTAACAAGGAATTTTAAAATAATTTGTCTCCATTTTTTCTACTGTAGGCTTCTACTGGCAGGAAAATCTCATCGATTATTCCTGAAATAAGGAAGAAGGACCAACTGGTGGAGGTCGACCCAAGAAGACACAGTGGAAGGGTGGGCAAAGACTCGGGACCCAGATGTTTATAATAAGCAGCTGCTCAAATCCTACCACCCAACATTATGGTATAATAGACTCCCATACTTCTCAGGGCTGGTAAAGTCATTCTACCAGACTCTGCCACAAAAAGCTGTCTATAGGGGCCAATGACCATTGCATTTTTTTATGTTTTATTTTTTTTATATTTTCAAATAATAATAAAATATAAGAATGTGAATTACTTGACTATATGCACAACTGAATCACTTTGTGGACTCCCAGCCTAAAGCCTCATTCACACGTCCGGGCTCAAATCCGTGAGAAGGTGGTCAGTGATGCATCCGTGAAGCTGTCCGTGAAGGATCTGTGTTGGGTCCGTGTGTCCGTTTTTTGCTGTCCGTGTGCCATCCGTGTTTCACTGACACTGAACAGCGGAAAAATAATTTTCAAAGCATGGCATCCGTGTTGCATCAGTGGTTTTCACGGACCCATAGACTATAATGGGCGTGATGGATCCGTAAACACGGACAAAATAGAGCATGCATCCGTGCTAAAAAAATGGACCCCCGGACCATGCTAAAACACTGACGTGTAAATCCTTGGAGAACACTTACAGCATGCATCCGTGAAACACTGACGTGTAAATGAGGCTTATCTTGAGTTGTTCCTGGACGTCATGATTTCAAATACAACACCGCCACCTGCTGGTAAGCAGCATTATTACACCACTGTGGGAAATGATCACATTGCTCCTTATCCTCATATTTGAGTGTAAGGTGATAACTGCAGATTGGCTCATATAATAAAAAAATTTTAAAGACTTAATTTTGACCTGCGCTGAGATGCCCACCCTGGCATCCTGCATCCTGCATCCTGTCCATTATAAGGTTGGTACCTGTCTTGTCATATAGAGCAAAACTATATGTGGAACCTTCTAGGGCAGGCATCCTCAAAATGTGGCCATCCAGCTTTTGCAAAACTACAACTCCCAGCATGCCTGAACAGACTACAGCTATCAGCCTACAGCAGGGCATTGTGGGAGGGCCGCAGTTTGAGGATGCCTGTTCTAGGGGGTCTGACCCATTGTGACACAATACATCTGCTCGTTGTTGAGCCCTGGGATACCCACTGCTTGTCCTGATCAACACCTGACCACAGAGGAGGACATAGGGTTCTGCCATAACAGCCTGCGCTTGACGAGCTGCCCCATCGTGCCAATTAAACAGTGGATCCAAAGGAGAAGTCCAGGTCCTTTATATCCGACACCTATTGAATCCACATCTTACTTTGGCTCATAAAAATTGCTGCGTTTTTTCTCCAAGAGGTAGAATGCAGACTGGGTCAATACATACATTTATATTGCAGGAGGTGACCACTAGAGGGAGCAAAATGAGGACACATTTATACAGCTGCCATTTAGCTAAATAGGCCAGTACAAGTGTAGATACTGCTAACGGCCCCTAGTGGCAGCCCATCTTTACTACAACCAGGCCTCCTACCTCCAGGGTGTTCACCTATATACTTTTTATGTTATAATTAGTTTCATATCTTGACCATTTTCAAAATTGTTGTTTACATTCAGAGACTCAAAAGACCTAATAATTGTCACAGCTGAGGGTGTTACAATTGTATCCAGTCGAGATAATTCTCCGTAATCTAAACATCCAGGGTTTCAGACTGAGAGGGGTGTCTGTGGTAGGCACTAATGGTGGGCACCATTCATTCACATGTTGGAGGTTAGTCCATAGCGTGCTGGGGTTGTCGGATAAAATCCATAGACATCTGCAAATTCTTCTGTTTGTGTGGGAGGAAACCACAAGCAATCAAAACGTACTCATGTTACATGACCACCTAGCATGTGAGAGCCTGTCATAGATTGTGAGCTCTGCTGCAAAATGTGAGCCGATGTGTGTGAAACATAAAGTGCACAGCGCTGCAGAGTATTTCAGCAGTCCATGCGTAATGCGTAAAGAAATGTCCATATGGCTATCCTTCAGGGGCTCCTAGGTTATGCTTTATTCTTTCTCCAAGTCACATATACTGTATCCCTAACTTAGTTTCCTTTAGCAGCACAGAGTATTTCAGAAAAGGAGCATGCTAATCTTTTGGGAGATCAAAGACTGAGGGCAGCGTAGCTAAAAGAGCAGGGTCTCCCAGTGGCACAGAGTATTTCAGAAGAGGAGTGTGCCGATTTGGTAGGATGACACACAGGAAGGAGAAGGGTCTCGAAGGAGCACAGAGTATTTCAGGAGAGGAGTATGCTGATCTTGTGGGAAGTCACAAACTGAGAGTTATGTGGAGAGAGGAGCAGAGTTACTCACAGCACAGAGTATTTCAGGAAGAGAGTTAAAAGGAAGCGAAATAATTGAATATGTGTTCAAGAATACGCATATTCGGCTGAAACATGGCGCAATGCCAGAAACCGCTGGGATCCTTTAGGGCTGTTTCACATGAGCAATCACGATCCGCGTGTGAGCGTGATCCTCCGTTCTGGACTTGCAGGAGCACACAGCATTACACAGATTTATAATGCTGTGTGTCTCTGCTTGACCTTATTTCTACCGGATCACAGTCACATAAAGCTGTCTATATAATCCTGTAGAAGTAAGGTCAAGCAGAGACACACAGCATTATAAATCTGTGTAATGCCGTGCGCTCCTGCAAGTCCAGAACGGAGGATCACACTCACACACGGATCGTGATTCCCGCAATGTGTTTGCTTATGTGAAACAGCCCTTAGGCCTCTTTCACACGGGCGAGTTTTCCGCGCGGGTGCAATGCGTGAGGTGAACGCATTGCACCCGCACTGAATCCGGACCCATCCATTTCTATGCGGCTGTGCACATGAGCAGTGATTTTCACGCATCACTTGTGCGTTGCGTGAAAATCGCAGCATGCCCTATATTGTGCGTTTTTCACACAACGTAGGCCCCATAGAAGTGAATGGGGCTGCGTGAAAATTGCAAGCATGTGCGGATGCGTTGTGATTTTCACGCATGGTTGCTAGGTGACGATCGGGATGGGGATCCGATCTTTAATATTTTCCCTTAAACATGGTTATAAGGAAAATAAAAGCATTCCTAATACAGAATGCTAAGTAAATTAGGGATGAAGGGGTAAAAAAAATATATAAAAATTTCAACTCAACTCATCCACTTTTTCGTGCAGACCGGCTTGTCTTCTTTCTTCTTCTTTGAGGACCTTGGAGAAAAGGACCTTTGGTGACGTCACTGCGCTCGTCACATGGTCCATCACCATGGTTATGGACCATGTGATGGACCATGTGATTGGTCAGGGTAAAACGAATACGCAGATGCAATTGCGGACAAGAATAGTACATGTTCTATTTTTTTCCGAAGCCGCGGACCCGAAGATAGGGAGCGCGCTCCGGAAATGCGGATGCAACGAGCAGGACACTGGGTCAGTGGGCATGCTATGCAGTGGGTCAGTTTTATATGTGTATAAGTTCGTGACGCCAGTTGCAGCTTGCGCAGGTACTGTAGCAGGGCCCTTTAAGATGTAATAGCTCACGTACCAGGTGAGGAATGCCAGAGGGGGATATTGTCTCTGTGTAGTGTCAACGGTGTCTCGTACCTGTAGTACGGCTGGACTCCTGTATCCCGGCTCACATGCAACAAAATGAGTGCTGTTGATAGGAGTAATTGAGGAATGATAAGATTCCACACAGATAATAGGGTCCAACTTGTCTTTACTTGGTGGTATGATATGCAGCTTTGATCCATACAAGTATACAGCAATAGTCTAGAGTCCCAGCAGGTTTTGGCTATATGTGGCAGGAATTTATATCTATTCTGCATCTGGTACATACGCCTATTGATCTGGCAGGTATCTATCTTCTGCTCTGTCTGTGGTCTGCTTAGTTTGGGTCTGACTAGCTGAAGAGGTACGTATATTCTCTTTTATCTTGGGATCTTTACTTACAGGACTGCTCGCAGGGAATGGTGGTGGCTTCCTGGAGATCTGATAGTTCTGTGAAGGGCTGCTTTCTTTGTCCACCAGCTGAGGTAAGGGACTCAGGCTGGGAAGGTTGATCTTGGGCCTCAGCAGAGGCTTGGATCCTTGGTTGGGGTCCCTGTTTCTGGGAGCTCCTATCAACACAGCCTACCCCAACAGGGGGGTGGCTCACACTCACTAGAACTTTCTTTCCTCCCTCTGAAGTAGGATGTGGGAACATTCCACTCCTCCTTTAGAAAGGGGGGAGCTAGTCTGGAATGGTATATTCCAGCCTAGGTCTATTAACTAGCTATGGTCTGCCTACATATTGCTGCCACCTGCTGGTGTACATTGAGAATTACAGAAAATACATATTAAACAGTCCCAGTAAATCCATATAATACAAATGCAATGTCAGATTACACAGGATGTTAACACATTTACACTTATAACATCATATAGCATGGTGGCAGATTTTAGTGACATACTCTGGGATGTTACACGGACAACACACTGTGTACTGTCCGCATCCATTCCTGCCCCATAGAGAATGAATGGGTCCGCACATCCGGACACGGACCCATTCTACGGACGTGTGAATGGACCCTAAAGGGAACCTGTCATCAGCTTTGTGCTGCCCATACTAACGGCAGAATAAAGTAGAGACAGGTGAGTTGATTTCAGAGGTCTATCATTTATAAGTTAAAAGTAAGTGGTTGCTGAGAACCAACATCACAATCATTGCAGACTGGGCCTGGAAAAGAGTCGAGGCCACCTGAGAAGAGTCATGGTTACTCATAATCTCCTGCTTCCCTGCCCACCTGCTGATGACTGACAGTCTAATACCTAGTTTTCTGCCTTTCTGTCTAGGAGAGAACTGCCAATCATCAGCAGATGGGCGGGAGAGCAGGAGATTATAAATAACCAGGACTCTTCTCATGTAGATTTGACTCTTTTCAAGGCCTTGGCTGCAATGATTATGTGTCACGACCATGGTCATGGTTGTGACTCCTATACCGCATGCTGTTGCCTGCGGTCTCGTGTGGTTGTTTCAACCACAGGTGAGGGCCGCTTGTATGTTGCCTCACTTGTGGTTGCCGTTGGCAACATGTTCTTATGATGTACTTGGCAGCATAGCAGCCTGAGCTGTTGCTTGGCAGCTTATTGCAATCTGCATGCGGTTGCACCTGGCAACCTGTCTTTGTAGGTGTGCCTTTTTATAGGTTTGGTGTGCACGAGGTTTGTGTGTGCGCACTGTCACTTTCCCTTCACTTGTGGCTGCCCGAGGCAACGTGTTATTGTGTACATGTGGTGGCAGTGTCTCGGCCTTCTGGCTGACTCCCAGGATACGGTTGCCACGCATGTCGTTGCCTGGGGTTACAGCTGCAATGTAATTGTGTGCGTATTTCCCTTTAAGTTGCGGTTTTCCCTTCCCTGGTGTGAGAAGGGTTAATTCCCTTCCTAGACTGTGAGCACTGGGTGTGTCTGTGTGGGTGTGGCTACTTGGGCCTATATAGCCTCTGCTGAGAGCAGTAGTCAGAGGGGTACTTCAGCCATGGTCTGCTGGAGTCATCCTCCTACCTAATACCGTCTGCCAGTGAGGGCCACCCTTGTGGTCACAGCAAATGTTATGTGATGTTTAGTCGTTGTTGGTTTCCTTTTGTTATTTAATGCAGCTATGGATCTGGGTTCCTGTCTGTATGTGTGTTGGCTGTGTCCTTTTAAGTATGGTGTGGACGTCAGCGTGTCAGCACAGGGATCCAGTCAGCAAGGCTGTGGCAGGTAGGTGGAACTAGTGCAGTTCACCTGCCATATCCATAGGTCTGTTTTTGTACCCCTTTTCCTTGCAGCTTTGCCAGTGAGACTCCTGTTCCTCCGTGTCCAGGAGGAACGGGCTGTCTACCCAGCTCCTAGCACAGGGATCGGCGGAGGGTCAGTAGGGATCCGAGGTTCCTGAGCATGAGCCCTCCTACCTTCAAAGTCGGCTCATGCAGCTAGGAGTCAGGGTCAGATTAGGGAAGCTCTAGCAGGTGACCTGGCATAGCTATAGGGGTCGCAGCGGTCGCAAAGTCAAGCCAGGAGAGCCACAGTAAAGCCGTACCCCCCCCCCCTCATTGGTGGCAGCAGCAGCCAGGATGCTACTGAAGTCCTGGCTGCCATGGTCAGTTACTCTGCAGCATACTTACATGCGCTGTAGCTGCCTGGCGCTCCTGCTTCTTTAAACTCGTCACAGGTCTGTGCGGCGCATTGCTATAAGCATAAGCGATGCGCCGCACAGACCTGTGACGAGTTACAAGAAGAAGGAGCGCCAAGCGGCCACAGCGCATGTAAGTATGCTGCAGAGTAACTGGCCATGGCAGACAGGACTACAGTAGCGTCCTGGCTGCCATGGTAACCGATCGGAGCCCCAGCATTACACTGCTGGGACTCCGATCAGAACTGCCGCTGCCACCAATGATGTGGGGGGGGGGGGTTCGCACTTCCCACCAATGATTTTAACACAGGGGAGGGGAGAGGGCACACTGCCCACCAATGATTTTAATACAGAGGAGGGGGGGAGGGCACACTGCCCACCAATGATTTTAATACCGAGGGGAAGAGGAGGGTGCACTGCCCACCAATAATTTTAATACCGAGGGGGGGGGATGTGTCACCGCCAGTTCTGTAAGAAGGTCTGACAGACGTTCTTCTCTACCTCTTGTATGACGTTCTTTGTTTTGGTTTCACTTTGTCATCTCCTTTCCTTCTGTCAGGTGTCACTTATTTAGACTAATCGTCTTCCTTTATATTCCTTCCCATAATGCCTCACTTTGCGGTTTATACTACTTCCTGGATGAAGTGTTCACTGCTGGAGGCTGCTGCTGCTGTTTGCTCAGATAAGTATTTTTCCTTTATTGTGTTTCCTTGCTGGCTTGATTCTAGGTGACCCTGGCTCCGTCCGTATTAAGTGCAGGGAGCCAGTGGTCGTGTCCCCTCACTATTATAGGGTTTTCAGGTGTCACACAGTCTTAGGTACGTGGGCATGCAATCATCTACCATTGAGACCCTTGCATGTGCATAGCAGTCAGGGAGAGCTCTTAGGGTTTTATAGGGCTCACCTATATGCTCCTTAGTATGGGATCAAGCCAGTCAGTCGTTTATTTATTAGTTCCAGCTATCTGCAACTTCACCCGTGACATTATAAACCGCCAAAACCGTCTTAAGCATGGATACGGTTTCAGCCTTGATTGACCGCATGCAAGGTCTTTCTCTGGAGGTAGCAGATCTCCGTAAAACTGTGTCTCAGTTTCAGGTGACCGGTTCTGCTGGCGTTCATGGAGTTTGTTCCGAGCCTAAGATCTTGCTTCCGGATACGTTTTCTCCGGGGGTAGTGAGAATTTTGTTCGCTTTAGAGAGGCTTGCAAACTCCATTTTCGCCTACTTCCCCATTCCTCTGGTGATGAGGAGCAGAGGGTGGGGATCATCATCTCGCTGCTCAGGGATAACGCTCAGTCTTGGGCCTTTTCGCTGCAGGTGGGGGCACGGTCCCCCCGATCGGTGGATGAATTTTTTGTAGCCCTGGGGCAGATATATGATGACCCGGATCGTATTGCTCTGGCTGAATCTAAACTGCATCTTTTATGCCAGGGTAAACAGTCCGCAGAGATATATTGTTCTGAAATTCGGAGATGGGCAGCTGATACTGGTTGGAACGATGCTGCACTCCAAAGTCAATTTTGCCATGGTCTTTCGGAAAGCTTGAAAGATGCATTTGCTTTTCATGAGAGACCAGCGTCGTTAGAGTCTGCCATGTCTCTAGCTGTTCGTATTGACAGGCGTCTTAGAGAGAGAGAGGAGACTACTCTTTCCTGTCATATTCAGCCGAAGGACAGTGGGCCTGTCTCATTCAGTGTGCAGGGGTCTCAGTCTGTCTCAATCCCCTCTGAGGAGGGGCCATGCAGCTGGGTTTGCTTGCCTCTGAAAGTAGAGGATTCAGCTCTCAGAGGAGGGTTTGTTTCTGTTGTGGGGGTATAAATCATTTGGCTAATGTTTGCCCCTCTAGGAGGTTCATGGAGTTTTCTGAGGGTAATTAAAAAATAAAAAAAAAAAGAAACCCTCTAAAAACTTTCCATTTGCTACTATTGGCAAGATTGATGCGGAAATTGAAGGTTTGCCGTTTGCTTGTAGTTCCCATTTTCTCCTACCTGCCAGGGTGGCGCTAGACAGCAAGAACATTGTTTGTGAGATTTTTGTAGATAGTGGAGCAGCTGTCAATCTCATTGATAATCGATTTGCAACAATGCATGATTTCCAGGTGTGCACTGTGGAAAAGGATATACCTGTTTTTACTATCGATTCCGCTCCACTTTCTCAAAGATCGTTAAAGGGCATAGTTCACAATATCCGTTTGACTGTGGGTGACGCTCATGTTGAGGATATGTCATGTTTCGTCTTAAGCGGATTACCTACTCCTCTAGTGTTGGGGCTACCCTGGCTCACTAAACATAACCCCACCATTGATTGGCAAGCAAGGCAAATAAATGGTTGGAGTGAGTTTTGCAGAGAGAATTGCCTCACGGCGTCTCTTTCAGAGGTTTCTACCAAGACTGTGCCATCTTTTCTCTCAGAATTTTCTGATGTGTTTTCCAAGAGTGGTGTCCAGGAGTTGCCCCCTCACCGGGAGTACGACTGCCCTATTAATCTCATCCCAGGCGCCAAGCTGCCAAAATCACGATTATACAATCTCTCCCAACCTGAAAGAGTCGCTATGCGTACTTATATCTCTGAGAGCCTGAGAAAGGGACACATCCGACCCTCGAAGTCACCTGTTGCCGCTGTTTTTTTTTTTTGTTAAGAAAAAAGATGCTTCTTTAAGACCTTGTCTGGATTTCAGGGAGCTTAACCGTATCACGATTCGTGACCCATATCCGCTTCCTCTGATCCCGGACCTGTTTAACCAGATTGTTGGGGCTAAAGTTTTTTTCTAAGTTGGATTTAAGAGGGGCATACAACCTAGTCAGGGTCAGGGAACGAATGGAAGACGGCCTTCAATACCCCTGAGGGTCATTTCGAGAATTTGGTTATGCCCTTTGGTTTGATGAATGCTCCGGCCGTCTTCCAACATTTTGTGAACAGCATTTTTTATCATTTAATGGGGAAATTTGTACTCGTGTATCCAGATGACATTTTGATTTTTTTCTCCTGATTTTAAGACTCATCGGGACCACCTATGTCAGGTCTTGCTGATTCTGCGGGAGAATAAATTGTACGCTAAACTGGAAAAATGTGTGTTCAGCCACTCACTGATATGACTAAAAAGGGGGTGGATTTTTTCTCGTGGTCGGTAGATGCGCTTAAAGCCTTTTCTAGTATTAAAGAGTGTTTTGCTTCCGCTCCCATTTTGGTACAACCTGATGTCTCTCTACCTTTTATTGTTGAGGTGGATGCTTCTGAGGTGGGTGTGGGTGCGGTCTTATCTCAGGGTCCCTCTCCTGTCAAATGGCGACTCTGTGCCTTTTTCTCAAGGAAACTGCCACAGAGGACCCCCAGAAATGGCAGATGGGTTAATGTAGGTTCTGGAAGACTTAGAGTGGTGGATAGAAGACATGTCCCACAGTCGGTGGTTCTCCATAATTCATTTGCAGCACTCTCAGAATGTAAGGACAACATGGATATGGACTCAAGCACAGAGGGTGAGAAACCATCGACTCCTATGTCTAATGTATGCAACAAAAAAGATAAAGTGAAGTCTCAAAGGAAGCTGTTGCTGGGTGATTCAATCATAAGAAGTGTGGAGCTTAAAGAAAATGGTTTTGTGAGATGTCTCCCTGGGGCTACTGCTAGAAGAGATAGAAGACGTATTAATAATATTGTTAAGCAAGCAAAGCAGGAAGGGGACGTGGATGTTCTTGTCCATCTAGGGACAAATGACCTGGCTTGCAATGAAGTGTCAGAGGTGAAAAAATCTTTTATCACACTTGGTAATGACGTACAGGATTTTGCATCCACCATTTCATTTACTGAAGTTCTGCCTGTGCATAATGTTCAGAATGATAGGCAGAGGCGCATAAAGGAGTTCAACATATGGCTTGGTAAATGGTGTCAAGAGCAAGGATTTGGCTTTGTTTCTTATGATAGCTCTACTTGGAATAGAAAGGAACTGTACAAAAAAGATGGTTTGCATCTTTCTCTCAAAGGAACAAATGTACTTAGTGAACAACTCCAAGAATTTGCAAAAGAGTATTTAAACTAGGAAGGGGGGGCAAAAGAGTGAAAATAAAAGAGTCCAATTGCCCCCCGAAACAATGCCAGAACAGGTCAGAAGCACAGAGGTTAAAAAATGATAAGCTCAGAGTCCTGTCTACAAATGCTCGCAGTTTAGGTAAAAAAATCAATGAACTTGGGTCAATAATGGCATCTGAGAATGTAGATTTAGTGGCTGTTACGGAGACATGGTTTAATGAAAGAAATGACTGGGACATAACCATACCAGGGTACTCTTTATACAGAAGAGACAGAGAAGGCAAGAAAGGAGGAGGAGTGGCCCTGTATGTGAAAGATAGCATTAAATCTAACCTAATACAAGTTGGTGAGGCCAACATAGAGTCAGTTTGGGTTACGTTGCAGTTTGCTAACCATGCAGTAACTCGTGTAGGTGTGATATATAGACCACCTGGTCAAGTTAAAGAACTAGATGATCTACTAGTTGAAGAAATAGCTAAAATGACAATGAAAGGAGAAGTTATCATTATGGGAGATTTCAATCTTTCAGATATAAACTGGAAAACCAAAATAGCAAGTTCTACCAGGAGTACAGATATTCTAAATTCCCTACTGGGGTTATCTCTACAACAAGTGGTTGAGGAGCCAACCCGGAGGGAGGCCATTATGGATTTGGTATTCACAAATGGGGATTCGGTATATGATGTCATTGTAGGCGAAACCTTGGGATCTAGTGATCACCAGTCAGTGTGGTTTAATATAAGAACTGTGAAAGAGTCCCACCACACAAAAACAAAAGTTTTAGATTTTAGAAAAACAGACTTTTCAAAAATGAAATTAGTCATAAATGAGTCCTTATCAGACTGGAACGGATTACATGGAGTCCAGGAGAAATGGGACTACTTAAAAGGTGCATTATTGAAGGCAACAGAAAATTGCATTAGACTTGTCAGTAAAAGCAAAAAAAGGACGAGACCACTGTGGTACTCAGCAGAAGTGGCCCAAATTATTAAAAATAAAAAGCTAGCATTTTGTAATTATAAAAAAAACCAGAGCAATGAAGATAAGGAAATCTACAAGATTAGGCAAGAGAGGCCAAGCAAGTTATAAGAACTTCTAAAGCGCAGGCAGAAGAAAAACTAGCTCAGTCTATGAAAAAAGGGGATAAGAGATTCTTCAGATATATAAATGAAAAAAGGAAATTAAAACAAGGAATAACTAAATTAAAAACAAAGGACGGAAGGTATGTAGAAGAGAATAAAGGGCTAGCCGACTGCCTTAATGAATACTTCTGTTCAGTTTTTACAAAAGAAAAAGGAGAAGGACCTCCACTAGAAAGGATGACTAATAAATCGTTTGATGCATGTATCTTTACAGAGGAAGATGTTCTAAGTTTGCTGTCTAAGGTGAAGACAAATAAGTCACAGGGGCCTGATGAGATACACCCAAAATTATTAAAAGAGCTTAGTGGTGAGCTGGCAAAACCGCTAACAGATTTATTTAACCAATCATTAGTAACAGGAGTCGTCCCGGAAGATTGGAAATTGGCAAATGTCGTGCCCATTCACAAGAAAGGTAGTAGGGAGGAATCGAGCAACTATAGACCAGTGAGTCTGACATCAATAGTAGGCAAATTAATGGAAACCCTATTAAAGGATAGGATTGTGGAACATCTAAAATCCCATGGATTGCAAGATGAAAAACAACATGGGTTTACTTCAGGGAGATCATGTCAAACAAATCTTATATATTTTTTTGACTGGGTGACTAAAATAATAGACGGTGGAGGTGCAGTAGACATCGCATATCTAGATTTTAGTAAGGCTTTTGACACTGTCCCACATAGAAGACTTATCAATAAACTGCAGTCATTGAGCATGGACTCCCATATTGTTGAGTGGATTAGGCAGTGGCTGAGTGACAGACAGCAGAGGGTTGTAGTCAATGGAGAACATTCAAAACAAGGTCATGTTACCAATGGGGTTCCACAGGGATCTGTACTGGGACCAATTTTGTTTAATATCTTCATAAGTGATATTGCAAAAGGCCTTGATGGTAAGGTTTGTCTTTTTGCTGATGACACAAAGATATGTAATAGGGTTGATGTTCCTGGAGGGAAACGCCAAATGGAAAAGGATTTAGGAAAACTAGAAGAATGGTCAGAACTCTGGCAACTGAAATTTAATGTGGATAAGTGCAAGATAATGCACCTGGGGCGTAAAAACCCAAGGGCAGAATATAGAATATTTGACACAGTCCTGACCTCAGTATCTGAGGAAAGGGATTTAGGAGTAATTATTTCAGAAGACTTAAAGGTGGGAAGACAATGTAATAGAGCAGCACGAAATGCCAGCAGAATGCTTGGATGTATAGGGAGAGGTATAAGCAGTAGAAAGAGTGAAGTGCTTATGCCGCTGTACAGAACACTGGTGAGACCTCACTTGGAGTATTGTGCGCAGTACTGGAGGCCATATCTCCAGAAGGATATAGATACTCTAGAGAGAGTTCAGAGAAGAGCTACTAAACTAGTACATGGATTGCAGGATAAAACTTACCAGGAAAGGTTAAAGGACCTTAACATGTATAGCTTGGAAGAAAGAAGAGACAGAGGGGATATGATAGAAACTTTTAAATACATAAAGGGAATCAACTCGGTAAAGGAGGAGAGCATATTTAAAAGAAGAAAAACTACCACAAGAGGACACAGTTTTAAATTAGAGGGGCAAAGGTTTAAAAGTAATATAAGGAAGTATTACTTTACTGAGAGAGTAGTTGATGCATGGAATAGCCTTCCTGCAGAAGTGGTAGCTGCAAATACAGTGAAGGGGTTTAAGCATGCATGGGATAGGCATAAGGCTATCCTTCATATAAGATAGGGCCAGGGACTATTCATAGGATTCAGATATATTGGGCAGACTAGATGGGCCAAATGGTTCTTATCTGCCGACACATTCTATGTTTCTATGTTTCTATGAAACTCTCCTCTGCAGAGAGAAATTACGATGTGGGAGATAGGGAGTTATTGGCCATCAAATTAGCTTTTGAGGAATGGCGCCATTGGTTAGAGGGAGCCAGACACCCTATTACCGTGTTTACCGACCATAAGAATCTGGCCTACTTGGAATCGGCCAAGCGTCTAGGTTTAATTTTGTTGTTACGTTCCGCCCTGGGGTTAAAAATGTGAAGGCGGATGCCCTGTCACGTTGTTTTCCGGGAGGGGGGAACTTTGAAGACCCGGGTCCCATTTTGGCTGATGGGGTGGTCTTCTCTGCTCTTTATCCTGATTTGGAGGCAGAGGTTCAGGCAGCGGCTCCTGATCTTTGTCCTCCTGGGAGGTTGTTTGTGCCTCTCGCTTTACGACACAAGGTTTATAAAGAGCACCACGATACTGTCCTTGCTGGGCACCCGGGGAGTAGAGCCACAGTGGATCTCATTGCTCGGAGATTCTGGTGGCCGGCTCTTCGTAAGACTGTTGAGGGTTTTGTGGCAGCCTGCGAGACCTGCGCTCGTGCCAAGGTCCCTCATTCACGGCCATCGGGTTCTCTCCTCCCGTTACCCATTCCTTCCCGTCCTTGGACGCATCTGTCCATGGACTTCATTACGGACCTGCCTCGTTCCTCAGGGAAGACTGTGATTCTGGTGGTAGTGGCAGTTTTAGCAAAATGGCGCATTTCATTCCCTTTCCTGGGTTAACCAATGCTAAGATGCTGGCGCAAGTGTTTGTTGATCACATTGTTAAATTGCATGGCATTCCTTCAGACATCGTTTCTGATAGGGGCACGCAATTTGTTTCCAGATTCTGGAAGGCCTTCTGTTCTCGCTTGGGGGTTCGGTTGTCGTTCTCTTCTGCTTTTCACCCGCAGTCGAATGGTCAGACCGAACGCGTCAATCAGAATCTGGAGACATATCTGCGCTGTTTTGTGGCGTAGAATCAGGAGGATTGGTATTCTTTTTTGTCCCTTGCTGAGTTTGCTTTAAATAACCGTCGCCAGGAGTCCTCTGATAAGTCACCATTTTTTGGTGCATATGGGTTTCATCCACAGTTTGGGACATTCTCTGGAGAGGGGTCTTCTGGTTTACCTGATGAGGAGAGATTTTACTCGTCTTTGTCATTTATTTGGCAAAAGATTCAGGGTAATATGAAGAGGATGAGTGAAAGATATAAGCGTGTGGCGGATAAGAGACGTGTGCCTGGTCCGGACCTGAATGTGGGTGATCTTGTGTGGTTGTCTACAAAGAATATCAAACTGAAGGTTCCCTCCTGGAAGTTGGGTCCTACGTTTATTGGGCCTTACAAGATCTTGTCCGTCATCAATCTGTCATGTCCTGCTCAGGCTATGTGCGGAGGTCTGCCAGATTAGCAGCACGTGTCTAGCCTTTTGTTTTGTTTTGGAGTCAAGCTAGATCTGCCTCCCTTCAGGTGCACTGGGTGGGGTCGTTGGTTTCAGTTAAATCACACCCACTCCCAGTGTTCCCTGCGGGTTATAGCTTCTGTCTGGCTCTGTGTATGCAAGGAAGGAAGGATTGTCTGTTCCTGCTCAGAAAGATAAGTTGGTTTTTTGTTCTCTTGTGGTTTGCTGTCTAGGCTGTTAGAGAGATGCCTGCCCCTCCAGGTTCTGAGGGAGCAGGCTGCTTCTATTCCCCTTTCACCATCTTAGGGTTTTTAGGGTATTTTCAGCCCAGGCACGAGGACACGTTATTCCCACCTTAAGGGTCTAAATGTGGGCATAGCAGTATAGGGAGAGCTGGTAGGGATTTGCCAGGAGGTGACCTTGATCCCCAGCTTCTCGCCTAGAAACTTGTTTGTTCATCTTTCTGTGTATCTTATACCCTGTCCGCCGTGACATTATAACCCGCCAATACTTTGACTGCCATTGCTCAGCGGTTTTGAGATGGAGTCAATTGATGCGCTAGTTGATCGCATGCTGGGATTATCCCTAGAGGTTGCAGATCTGCGTAATTCGGTCACACGGTGTCAGAATGTTCTGGCATCAGATGCAAGTCAAATTTATGGGGAGCCTAAAGTCTCTCTCCCTGATAGATTTGCAGGGGGTGTGGATGACTTTATCCGCTTTAAAGAATCATGCAAGTTGTATTTTCGGCTGCGTCCATCTTCATCTGGTGATGAGAGTCAGAGGGTTGGTATAATCATTTCTCTGCTTAAAGGGGACGCGCAATCCTGGGCCTTTTCTCTGCCGCCCGGTTCTCTGGCCCTCCGGTCGGTGGAAGAATTTTTTTAAAGCCTTGGGATTAATATATGATGATCCAGATTGGGTCTTGATGGCGGAATCTAAATTGCGCAATTTATTACAAGGTGAACATACTGCAGAGGCTTATTGCGTTGAGTTTAGGAGATGGGCTACCGAGTCAGGGTGGAATGACCCCGCGTTACGTAGTCAGTTTTGTCAGGGGTTATCTGAGAGATTGAAGGATGCCCTTGCCTTTCATGAGTATCCGGATACTTTGGAGAATGCTATGTCTTTGGCAGTACGGTTAGATAGACGTATTAGAGAGAGGTGTAAGGCTCCCTCCGTGCAAGCGATCCCTCCTGTGAGTGGTTTCGTCTCACCTGTTCCCCAGGGTGATATTACATGTAACTCTGGGGTAGGGGAGGAACCCATGCAGCTGGGTCAGGTATCTTTCCGTTCTGGTAGTAGAGACTTTAGGAGGTTGCATAAACTTTGTTATTACTGTGGAAAAGTGGTCATTTTATTTTTTTCTTGTCCTTTTGTTAAACCGCATGTTGATGAGAAAGAATCACAAAGAGGTTTCCTTAAAGAGAAAAAGAAAACATGCCTGACTCTTGGTAGTGTGAATGGAGTGGTGAAGCAAGCAGGTGTGCAAGCTCCCTGTAGTACTCGTTTTCTCCTTCCAGCTATGGTGGCGCTAGACTCAAGAATTTTTTTTGTTGAAGTATTCATTGACTGTGGTGCTCGGGTAAACCTTATTGATTTTCTTTTTCTTCAAAATCTGGGTCTAAATACTTGCACTTTAGAAAGAGAGGTTTCCGGTTTTTGCAATTGATTCTTCCCCTCTTTCTCAAAGGAGTCTCACTCATATTGCTCATGGTATTCTGTTAAGGGTGGGTGATTCACATGTTGAGATTATGTCTTATTTTGTCATGAAGGACTTGCCCGCTCCTATAGTCTTAGGGTTACCGTGGTTGACAAAACATAACCCAATTATAGATTGGCAAGCAAGACAGATCATCGGTTGGAGTGAGTTTTGTTCGGATAATTGTCTTGGCACATCTATCTCTGGTGTGTCTACTACGGCTCTACCTCTGTATCTCTCAGATTTTGCGGATGTCTTTTCGGAGGGTGAGGCTCAGGAATTGCCCCCTCATCGTGACTATGATTGTCCAGTTAATCTCATCCCAGGGGCTAAGTTGCCAAAGTCTCGGCTTTACAATCTTTCTCAACCTGAAAGAGAGGTCATGCGGAAGTATATTGCCGAGAGTTTGGCAAAAGGTCATATTAGGCCATCTAAGTCTCCAGTGGCATCGCTGAGACCTTGTTTGGATTTCCGGGAATTGAACCATATTACGGTCCGTGATCTGTATCCCCTTCCTTTGATCTCCGATCTTTTTGATCAGATTGTTGGAGCCAAGGTGTTCTCCAAGTTGGATTTAAGAGGGGCCTACAATGTGATCAGAATCAAGGAAGGGGATGAGTGGAAAACGGCCTTCAACACGCATGCGGGTCATTTTGAGAACCTGGTTATGCCTTTTGGGTTAACGAACGCGCCAGCGGTATTTCAGCGATTCGTCAATGACATTTTCCATCATTTTGTGGGGAGGTTCGTGGTAGTTTACTTGGATGACAATTTAATTTACTCTCCTGATCTGAAGACCCATCAGGATCACGTGAGACAGGTTTTGACGATCCTTCGGGAGAATAAATTATATGCCAAATTGAAGAAATGTGTGTTTTCTGTGCAGGAGCTTCCGTTTCTGGGATATCTGCTTTCTGACTCTGGTTTTCATATGGACCCCGAAAAGGTCCGGGCGGTTCTAGAATGGGACCGACCGGAGAATCAGAAAGCTTTGATGCGGTTTTTGGGGTTTACTAATTATTATAGAAAATGTATTTCGAACTATTCTACCATTGTAAGACCTCTGACCGATATGACTAAGAAGGGCGCAGATGTCTCTGTCTGATCGGATGAGGCATTGCAGGCCTTTTCGACTATTAAGGAATGTTTTGCGTCTGCTCCCATTCTGGTGCAGCCCGATGTGTCTCTGCCATTCGTGGTGGAGGTTGATGCATCAGAGGTGGGGGTTGGAGCAGTGCTGTCGCAGGGTTCATCCCCTGGCAAATGGGTTCCATGTGCTTTTCTTTCCAAGAAGCTCTCGGTCGCCGAGAAGAATTATGATGTAGGAGATAGAGAATTGCTAGCCATCAAATTGGCCTTTGAGGAATGGCGTCACTGGTTGGAGGGGGCATCTCACCCCGTTACAGTATATACGGATCATAAGAATTTGGCTTACCTACAATCTGCCAAGCGTCTGAACCCTAGACAGGCCAGATGGTCACAGTTTTTTACCAGGTTCAATTTTGTGGTTACTTTTCGCTCGGGGGTTAAAAACGTTAAGGCAGATGCGTTGTCTCGCAGTTTTCTTGGGGGATGTGATTCAGAGGACCCTGCTCCGATTTTGTCCGATGGGGTGGTAGTCTCCGCTCTGTACCACGAATTGGAGATGGAGGTGTTGGGAGCCCAGGAGGGGGCTCCTGGTTCTTGTCCCCCAGGGAGGTTGTTCGTTCCTGACGGACTGCGATACAAGGTATTCAAGGAACATCACGATACTGTCCTTGCTGGACATCCTGGTGGTAAGTCCACCTTTGATCTTGTGTCCCGGAGGTTCTGGTGGACCGGGTTACGTAAGAGCGTTGAGGATTACGTGGCAGCTTGTGAAACCTGTGCACGGTCAAAGGTTGCTCATACTCGACCTGCTGGTTCACTTCTTCCTTTGTCTATTCCGTCTCGTCCTTGGACGCACTTGTCTATGGACTTTATTACGGATCTGCCGAGTTCCTCCGGGAAGACAGTAATTTTGGTGGTTGTTGACCGTTTTAGTAAAATGACTCACTTTATATCGTTAGCTAGTCTGCCCAATGCCAAGACTCTTGCGCAGATTTTTGTGGATAATATCGTGAAATTGCATGGCATTCCTTCGGATGTGGTTTCTGATAGGGGCACACAGTTTGTCTCCAGGTTTTGGAGGGCGTTCTGGTCCTCATTCTTGTCCCTAGCAGAGTTTGCTTTGAATAACCGTAGGCAGGAGTCCACGGGTAAGTCACCATTTTTTGGCGCATACGGTTTTCATCCTCAGTTTGTTACCTTTTCTGGGATTAGTTCCTCTGGGATGGCATAGGAGGAGAGATTTTCTTCTGCCTTGTCTTCTATCTGGCGGAGGATCCAAGTGAATTTGGAGAAGATGGGTGAGAGGTATAAGCGAATGGCTGACAAGAGACGTATGACTGGTCCGGACCTGTGTGTGGGTGATCTGGTGTGGTTATCTACTAAAAATATTAAAATGAGAGTACCATCTTGGAAACTGGGCCTAAGATTTATTGGACCGTACAAAATATCTGCAGTGGTCAATCCAGTAGCGTTTCGGCTGGATCTTCCGCAGACTTGGAGGATCCATGATGTGTTCCACAGGTCTTTACTGAAAAAATATGTGAAACCGGTGGTACCATCGCCATTGCCTCCTCCTCCTGTTCTTGTTGATGGAAATTTAGAGTTCGAGATCTCCAGGGTTCTTGACTCAAGAGTTCTTCGGTGTTCCCTTCAGTACCTGGTACACTGGAGGGGATACGGCCCTGAGGAAAGGATGTGGGTTCTGGCTCTGGATGTTAGTGCCAGCCGACTGGTGAAGGCTTTTCACAGATCCCACCCGGATAAGGTTGGGCCGGGGTGTCCGGAGGTCACCCGTAGAAGGGGGGGGTACTGTCATGCCCTGCTCAGGCCATGTGCGGAGGTCTGCCAGATTAGCAGCACGTGTCTAGCCTTTTGTTTTGGAGTCAAGCTAGATCTGCCTCCCTTCAGGTGCACTGGGTGGGGTCGTTGGTTTCAGTTAAATCACACCCACTCCCAGTGTTCCCTGCGGGTTATAGCTTCTGTCTGGCTCTGTGTATGCAAGGAAGGAAGGATTGGCTGTTCCTGCTCAGAAAGATAAGTTGTTTTTTTGTTCTCTTGTGGTTTGCTGTCTAGGCTGTTAGAGAGATGCCTGCCCCTCCAGGTTCTGAGGGAGCAGGCTGCCTCTATTCCCCTTTCACCATCTTAGGGTTTTTAGGGTATTTTCAGCCCAGGCAGGAGGACACGTTATTCCCACCTTAAGGGTCTGAATGTGGGCATAGCAGTATAGGGAGAGCTGGTAGGGGTTTGCCAGGAGGTGACCTTGATCCCCAGCTTCTCGCCTAGAAACTTGTTTGTTCATCTTTCTGTGTATCTTATACCCTGTCCGCCGTGACACAATCCCGTTGCCTTCCGTCTTGATCTTCCTAAGACTTGGAAGATCCATAATGTTTTTCACAGGTCCCTATTAAAACCTTATGTCCAACCCACTGTACCCTCCTCTTTGCCTCCTCCTCCGATTTTTGCTGATGGTAATCTTGAATTTCAGGTCTCTAGGATTGTGGATTCTCGCATTATCCGCAGTTCTCTTCAGTACCTCGTTCATTGGGAGGGTTATGGTCCTGAGGAGAGGATGTGGGTCCCAGGGGCGGACATTAAGGCCACTCGTCTCATCAGGGCTTTTCATAGGTCTCATCCTGAGACGCTGGGCTCTGAGTGTCTGGAGTCCACCCGTAGAGGGAGGGGTACTGTCACCGCCAGTTCTGTGAGAAGGTCTGACAGACGTTCTTCTCTACCTCTTGTATGACGTTCTTTGTTTTGGTTTCACTTTGTCATCTCCTTTCCTTCTGCCAGGTGTCACTTATTTAGACTAATCGTCTTCCTTTATATTCCCTCCCATACTGCCTCACTTTGCGGTTTATACTACTTCTTGGATGAAGTGTTCACTGCTGGAGGCTGCTGCTGCTGTTTTCTCCGATAAGTCTTTTTCCTTTATTGTGTTTCCTTGCTGGCTTGATTCTAGGTGACCCTGGCTCCGTCTGTATTAAGTGCAAGGAGCCGGTGGTCGTGTCCCCTCACTATTATAGGGTTCTCAGGTGTCACACAGTCTTAGGTACGTGGGCATGCAATCGTCTACCATTGAGACCCTTGCATGTGCATAGCAGTCAGGGAGAGCTCTTAGGGTTTTATAGGGCTCACCTATATGCTCCTTAGTTTGGGATCAAGCCAGTCAGTCGTTTATTTATCTGCAACTTCACCCGTGACAGGGGGAGGGTGCACTGCCCACCAATGATTTTAATACTGAGGGGGGGGGGGTGCACTGCCCACCAATGATTTTAATACCGAGGGGGGGTGCACTGCCCACCAATGATTTTAATACCGAGGGGGTGGAGGGTGCACTGCCCACCAATGATTTTAATACCGGGGAGGGCGCACTGGGGGCTGATGGAGATGGTACTGGGGGCTGGTGAGAGGCACTGGGGGCTGATGGAGAGGCACTGGGGGCTGGTGAGAGGCACTGGGAGCTGATGAAGAGGCACTGAGGGCTGATGGAGAGGCACTGGGAGCTGGTGAGAGGCACTGGGGGCTGATAGAGAGGCACTGGGGGCTGATGGAGAGGCTACTGGGGGCTGCTATGAGGCATGGGGCTCTTATCTGAGATCTGATTGGGGGTCATTCATATTGGGGTCTGAGCTGAGGTGTGATCTGAGGTCTTATTGGGGTCTTATTAACATTGGGGCTGTCAGCTGAGGTCTAATTAACATTGGGGGTCTGATTGGTGGTCTGACCTGAGGTGAAATAATTTTTTTTTTCCGTAGCAGCTTGGAGAAAAAAGGCCTCACAGTCTCCCACACTCCTTCTGCCCGGCCAAGCCAGCCAGCACCCCTGAGGCCAAGCCAGCCAGCACCCCTGAGGCCAAGCCTGCCAGCACCCTTGAGGCCAAGCCTGTCAGCACCCTTGAGGCCAAGTCAGTGCTCAGACCATACGCCTGTCTGAGCTGTCGTCCCAGAAGGAAGCCTCTTCTAAAAATGATCCCTCACCTACTGTGTCCTTCTCCCATACCATGTAGATTGTAAGCCCTCACAGGCAGGGCCCTCTCTCCTTCTGTACCAGTTTGTAACTCGTCTTGTTCATGCTTAGTGCAATTGTCTGTATTATGTATGTATAGTCCTTTTCATATATACAGCGTTATGGAATGAATGGCGCTTTAATAATTAATACTAGTAATAATACATGTGACTGCGTGTTTATGTTACCCTGCAGGATGTACTGTGTGGGGACCTCCATGTTTATTGCCATCTCCCTCACAGGCTATTTTCATGAGTGTGACTTGTATAGTTGCTCTCTCTGCTCACAGAACGTGCTGACACAGAGTGACGCAGCAGGTCATGGACCTCTCGCCCAGAGAGGTAACAATTGTAGCAGTCACAGGAGCACATTTACTAAGTCTAGCTTTTTATGCTGGTCTTAGTTTCCTCCTTGCGCTGCCTCTTAGTTTGCACCCCGCCATAAATTAGGCGCATCCTTCCAGTCCTTTTTTTTTATTTATTATTCTTTATTGTTTTCTAAGCAAAGTGTATAAGATTCCATAACTTTACATTGAAAGTCAATGGGGGACGGATCCGTTTGAAAATTGAGCCATACTGTGTCAACTTCAAACGGATCCGTCCCCATTGACTTACATTGTAAGTCTGGACGGATCCGCTTGCCTCCGCACGGCCAGGCGGACACCCGAACGCTGCAAGCAGCGTTCAGGTGTCCGCTTGCTGAGCGGAGGCTGAACGCTGCCAGACTGATGCATTCTGAGCGGATCCGCGTCCACTCAGAATGCATTAGGGCAGTACGGATGCGTTCGGGGCCGCTTGTGAGCCCCTTCAAACGGAGCTCACAAGCGGAGCCCCGAACGCTAGTGTGAAAGTAGCCTTACCCACCCCCCTCCCTTAATTAATTCACTGCTGCGTGATCCGACCATACCTTAGTTACTCTATCTATGACCGGGATTTTTTGGGGGCGGACAACCTGCCCTATCAGCGTCCCTTTATTTTTCTTGCTATTCTTCTATAGGAATCAATAGTGTCCATCAAGGCCCTCCACTCAGAGAAGGTAGGGCTATTTTTAGTGCCCCAATATTTAACGATCAAGGCCTTTGCGGCCATGAATCCCTCCAGGCAGGTTCTTATGTTAGAGGGATTTAAATCAATAGGGGAGAAGAGACACAATATTGCCTGCCTAAAGCATCGGTTCAATTTGATCTTATATCTTCTGTATAATTCCTCATAGATACTGATCCAAAAACAATTTATTTATGGTTAGTTCCATAATAGATGACTCAGGTCAGCGTTTTCTAATGAGCACTTCCAACACACATCCCTCTTCTCCTTATATATTTTGGCGAGGAAGGCGGGGGAGTAGTATAGGCGATGTACAATCTTGAACTGCATCAATCTATATTTTTGGGAAATCAATACTTTTTTTATATTTTGGTATATTATATCCCAATCTAAGCTGCTCCCATCGCCCAATTCGGCTTCCCAGCCTCCCTCGGTTTTGAATGTTATTATTTCCCCAAGACAGTCCTGCATCCTTCCAGTCCTTGCCCTTGGCTGACTTAGTTTTTTGCCAAAATGTACGCCTGTTCCCAGGTGTAAATGTTAGTAAGTTTTCCAGATTTCCGAGCTTATAACTAGGCCAAAACACGGACGTGGGGATTCGTGATTGAGATACAAGATAGCACAAGATTAAATTATATATTTAATCGCCTTGAGGGCACACTAGATGACACAATATACACAGAGAATATATACTGTACAGTGGTCTGAGGTTACAGATACAGATGATATAGGTACAGCAGGGTTAAGCAGAGCAAAAGTAGATTACCGGGAAATTGATTGTCAGCACTTTTGCACGATGTGACCCCCTTTCAGAGAAAGACGCCGCCCGCTGGCTTGCATGGGCTTATGACCTGTAGCCGGCCGCTCCCCTCCTCGCCAATGGGTAGGCTCCACCCCTCCTACTCAGGTGCTGGCAGCAAATGACCCTTAAAACCCCTTAGGGCTCATAGCCCCAGACCAGAATATCGCAGGAAGATGGTTCCGGGCCCAATTAATCCGCCAAGGTTCCGGCTACAACTAGAGTCCATACATGGTACTGTTAGTTGGTTTCTATGGGGAGATATGGATATCTCCCTTCCCTGGCATCCCATCCTCAAACAAAGACCATGCGCACGTTCATCGTGGCCACCGGGACACAAATATCTAACCGGTTTGCGCCTGCGATTCATAATTCCTTATGAAATGTAGGTGCCAACATGTCTGGGAGGTATCATTGATCCTGGCAAGGGCTGATACCTCCTGCTGGGGGTTTTCCTGCAGGATCCGTGCTGTCTGACTGGAGGTGTGAAATGTAATCAAATCTGGCTGCGGCTTTGAAGCACAGCCCCCCTGTGGAGCTTGATTTCCTCTGCCATATTTCAGCAAATGGTGGGTGTGAGGACATGGCTGACAGTAAATATTAATCCATATTCCTGATACCCCCACTCCATCCAACTCCCTAAAGAGTAAAACAGGCAACGAGCAACTAAATATTGTCGGAGAGCCAGTTAAAAAATAGTCACAAGTCCCTCAATAAATGACCCTCACAGTGTTTTATGGGCTCTGATCTCCTTGAATTTTAGATGTGCATGAACGACATAGAGACAGATTTAGGGCTCATGCACACGAGCGTACTTGCTCAGTGCCTGTGCTGCAGACTGAAGTTAGGGCGGCCACTGGCTTTACCCCAGAAAGCCAAATCTCACCAGACTCGTCCCCAAACCAATAAACCATGCCGGCCTCCGTGAAGCCACATCCCTGCCTCCATGAAGCCACGCCCCCCCCATTGCAGGCCGGGAAAAAAACGGGGGGAGGAGAGGGAAGAAGTTTCTGAATGGAAGGAGAGCTGGGGGTAGCCGGGGTGCTTCTCTCTCCCTCAGTCAGCCACAGGGAGCCATTTCTGCGGCTCTAGTGACTGACTGGGGGTGAGAGAAGCCTCATTTAGTTGCAGCAGCTCACGCTCAGACAGTGCAGCACTGCTGTCTGAGCGTGAGCTACTGAAAGGGTGAACATTTTTGTGTCTGTCCAGGCGCTGTCCCGGACGGAGTACAGGGAGCCAGAAAACCAGACTGTCCGGCCTAAAACCGGACGTCTGGCCACCCTAACTGAAATTGCTATCCGCAATGCACAGGCACCAGCTGTGTGCACTCCGCTTGCGGATGAGGACACATTGACCTGAATGGGTCTGACATCTGCAACATACAGCCAAAGAGAAAACATGTTCTTTTTGTGAGAAACGGATCAGAAGCCCACAGAAGCGCTTTGTACTGCCTCCGATCCGTGCCTCCGCACCTCAAAGAGATAGGTGAAGTCATATCTTCGGTTGTATCTGGCGAATGCGGACCCATTCAAGTCAATGAATCCGCATCCGTGATATGGAGTGCACATGGCCAGTGCCTGTATATTGCGGAATGACCATTTACGGTACTGAGCAAGTACGCTCGTGTGCATGAGCCCTTAGAGTTAGATTCCCATCCGTATTCAGGTCATCTTGCTGTTTGTGGATGGGTCCAGATATTTTTTGATCAAAATATATTTACTAAGCACCTCATAGTTTTACATAAGTTGCGGTATGTGTTTATATATAGATCATATACTGTACGTTTATCGTTAATTTCTAACGATAATTTGTTTTCCCTTAGTCCTAACAGCAGCACAGATGGGGTTAACTGCCCCTGTGGACTGGTAGGACCGGCGGAATTTTTAATGAGCCCAAGAACCAATAAACGATCTTCAGCTCCCTGAAAGGGAGGAGATCACCCCCCAGCCCACCGTGTTTTTAACAAGCATAATGTATTTAGGGTGGGATATTTGTGTGCTGCTGTTAGGACTAAGGGAAAACAAATTATCGTTAGAAATTAACGATTCCCTTACGTCCTACCAGCAGCACAGATGGGGAGATAGCAAGAAGAATCCCCTAGGGAGGGTCCTCATGCCTGGCAGAACTAAGAACTGTCTGCCCAAAAGCCGAAAACTCTGCCATCCTAGCATCTATCCTATAATGGGAGATGAAGGTTGACTCAGAGCTCCAGGAGGCCGCCTTACAGATCAACTCTAAGGGGAGAAGTCTTCTCTCCGCAACAGAGGTGGAGACAGCCCTAGTAGAATGGGCTCTCACAAACTCCGGAGGATCTAGGGATTGGGAGACGAAAGCCTCCCTAATGGCCTCCTTGATCTAGCGACTAATGGTATCTTTAGACGCTTTACGGCCTTTAGACTTACCGGCAAACAGGATGAGGAGATTCTCATCTATCCTGAACTCTCTGGATCTATCCACATAGACCTGGAGGCACCTTGAAATATCCAGCGGGTCTCTTGCTGGAGTATCAGAGGAGGAGGCTGAAAACAAAACTGGTAAAGAGATTACCTGGTTGATATTTTGGAAGGTAGGCACCTTAGGCCTGAAGTAGGGTAAAAACTTCAGGAGTACTCTGTCCTGTAGGAAGATAATATAAGGGTGAATTGCAGAAAAAGCCTGCAATTCAGAGATCCTTTTGGCTCAAGCTACAGCCAGAAGAAAAACCATCTTTAAAGTCAAAAATCTGAATTCCACTTCCTCCAATGGCTCGAAGGGGGGAGATGCTAGCCCCCTGAGCACTACTGAAAGATCCCACTGGGGAATAGGTTTCAGTATAGTAGGCTTTAGTCTTTCAGCTCCCTTCAGGAAGCGTTTGATGAGTGGGTCCCGAAAATGTGGCCTGTTGAGACAGGCCGAGATGGCACAAATCTGTACCTTCAAGGTAGCTGGAGAAAGACCTCTATCTAATCCATCTTGAAGGAATTGTAGTATCGCAGGAAGGGGCGGATCTGCAGACGCCACCTGTTTGGAATCACACCATGACACGAAGATTCTCATGATCCTGGAGTAGGCCTTCTTTGTAGACTCTGCTCTGGAATGCGACAAAGTTCTCAGGACCGACTCGGAAAGCCCTTCTATGTTGGGAAGGGACTGATCAACCTCCAGGCTGTCAGGTTGAACCTGTGCAGATCTGGGCAGAGGTGAGTGTCCCACGACACCAGGGTCTGCTCCGGGGGGAGTCTCCAGTATTGTCCCCGACTCATTTGAATGAGCTGGGTAAACCAGGATCTCCTGGGCCAGAACGGTATGATGGCTATTACCGAGGCCTGATCCTGATGGATTTTCATCAATACCCTCGGTATCATGGAAAACGGAGGGAAGATGTAAGCCAGCCTGAACCTCCACGGTATCGACAGAGCATCTATCGCCAGGGGGTTGTCTTCCCTGTACAGGGAATAGAACCTCAGCACCTTGGCGTTGAACCTGGTTGCCATGAGATCCACCTCTGGCATACCCCATCTGTGAACTAACTGCCTGAAGATCTCCGGATGCAGAGACCACTCCAAGGTCGGTAATCCTCGACTTAAGCGGTCCGCTATCATATTGAGGGAGCCTCGAATATGAGTGGCAGATAGATGGGAAAGGTTCGTCTCTGCCCACCGAAGAATTACCCCGATCTCTGACAGAAGGGGCAATGATCTTGTGCCTCCCTGCTTGTTTATATAGAGAACCGCAGTCATATTGTCTGACTGGACTTTCACTGCTTTGCCCCCTTCGAGCCATTGGAGGAGGTGGAATTCAGATTTTTAACTTTAAAGATGGTTTTTCTTCTGGCTGTAGCTTCAGCCAAAAGGATCTGAGGGGCGAAGTGAAGGAGGGCTAGCCGGATAGCTCGCATCTCGCGAAGATTGGAAGAGAGATGCCGCTCCAGAGGAGACCAAGATCCCTGTACTGGGGATCCGTCCAGGTGAGCGCCCCACCCTACAAGGGACGCGTCTGTAGTCAATATGACCCAAGCTGGTTGGGTCATAGACTTCCCTGCTGGTAGCTGAAACCACCATCTGAGGGAATTCCGGGTTTGACCGGACAGGGAGCACAGGGAATCTAGCCCCGCAGGGCTGCCGTTCCATAAGTGTAAGACCTCCGACTGAAGAGGACGGAGGTGCCATAACGCCCAAGGGACTGCGTCCGCAGCCGCTGACATGAGCCCCAGCATCTTCATGAGAGTCCGGATAGAGACTCGACAAGGGACAAAAAGGACTCTTGCTAAGTCCTGAATCCGCGCTCTCCTTTCTAGAGTCAACCGGAGGGACATCTCCACAGAGTCGACCACGAATCCTAAATAATGGATTGAAGTCGATGGGCTCACATTCGACTTCTGCCAGTTGATAATCCAGCCCAGGCGGATGAGAAAGGAGATTGCGATCTGAAGATGGTGGGTAAGGACCGGAACTGAAGAGGCTATGAAGAGCCAATCGTCCAGATAAGGAATAATAGTCAGTCCTTGAAGTCTCAAAGCTGCCACCACCGACACCACCACCTTGGTGAAGATAAGGGGGGCGGAAGAGATTCCGAAGGGAAGCGCGGTGAACTGAAAGTGCCTGCGAACCCCTAAAATCTGGACCGCGATCCTGAGGAATTTCCGGGAAGCGGAATGGATCGGGATGTGAAGATACGCATCCTTGAGGTCCAGAGTAGCCATGACGTCCCCAGGGTTGAGGATATGGCTGACTGACCTTATGGTTTCTATCCGAAACCTGGTTTTCCTTATAAATCGATTGAGGAATCTCAAGTCGATGATCATCCGGAGATCTCCCGTTTTCTTGGGAACCAGGAACACTGGAGAATAAATCCCTAGGCATCTCTCCCCTGCCGGCACCTCCTCCAGGGCTCCCTTGGAGATATAGTCCTAAATATAAGACTCTGTCATCTTTTGTTTGGCAGACCCGAAGTTTCGCGTGGCGATGAATCTCTCTGGGGGGGGGGAGATAAGATCTACCCGGTACCCGGCAGAAATTATATCCTGAACCCAGGGGTCTGCGATCAACTGGGCCCAAAAGTTTTTGAAGTGGGAGAGACGGCCCCCCACGGGAATCTGGGGGAGGGGTACGGGAAAGTCTAGAGGAGATACTGCATGGGCAGCAGGGCTTATCCAAGAGCCTCGAGGAGGCCCATTGTCAGGAGGGTTTTGCCTCCCTGGTGGGTTTTCGGGAGCGTCTCGAGAATCTACGAGACGGCCCCCCCCCCAATCTCTGCGCCTAGCCTGCTGCCCTGAACGGCCTCCGCCCTTCTTATCCTGTCTAGGGCGTCCCCGAAAGGGCTGCTGGGGGAGACTCTTCCCCCTTCTTGTCGGAGAGTCCCTCCATGATCTTGTCCAATTCGGACCCGAACAGCCTATCCGGTTCGAAGGGGAGCCCACATAGATTAAACTTGGACGCGTTGTCCGCGATCCATGGTTTCAGCCATAGTGGTCTGCGGGCAGCTGAAACTAGAGCCATAGTTTTGGCGGCCAGTTTCAGCTGCATCTGGGTGGAATCACACAGGAAATCCATAGCCAGATTGACTGACTTAAAAGCTGTGAAGATGTCATCTCTAGAAACGCTCTGATCCACGTCTGTCTGGATCTGATTAAGTTTAGCGCGTAAGAAGGAGGCTACTTCTGTGGCCGCAATGGATGTCGATGCGGAGGCAGCAGCCGCCGCGTAACCCCTTCTAAGGGTGCACTCTGCCCTCCGGTCTAGAGGGTCCTGCAGACTAGACCCATCGTCTGCAGGGACCAGAGTGCGCCTGGACAACTTGGCTATAGCCATGTCCACCTTGGGAACGGAACCCCACTATTCCACCAAGGGTTTAGCCATCGGGTACATGAGCTTAAACTTCCTGGTAAGGACTGGGCCTTTTTCAGGCTTTCTCCACTCTGTACGCATCACAGAGAGAAGGGTCTCATCCGCTCTAAAGACACGCTGTGTCCGTCCGGCGGGATCGGAGGACTCCCCCATGTCAACATCCTGGTCCCCCGACCTGATGGACTTCAGCAACTTCTGCGTTTTCTCTGGAGGAAAAAAGCAAGAAGTTAATTCTTCCTCAGAAGAAGACCCCACCGAACAGGGAGTAGGTCTCTCGACCGGTGCAGCCACTTCCATGGGAGTCTGAGAGGATCCTGGTAGCCTCTCATTAAGCAGGTGCACCACTCCCTTAATGGAATCATCCACGTAGGTCTTTGTCCACTGGAACATCTCTTGCATCGTGGGTTCCGTGGATGCCTGTGTGCGACAACTCTCACACCTTGAGTAAGGGCAGTTGTCGTCCAAAGGTGTGTTACAATCGTAACAGGCCAAATGCTTCCTTTTGGCCCCGGACTTCCGCTGATCAGAATCCTTAGGGGAAGCCATAACTGTAAAGAAAAGAACAAACAGGTCATAACACCTACAAACACCGGGTGGAGGTGAAAACGAGACCATATGGGCGCCCACCAGCACTGAAGAAATAGAGCTGTTGAAGAAAAAAAAACAAGCCAAGCAATATATTACTAGAATATATCAAAGCACAGGGAACTCTGGAGCTAGCTTCTGAAAGCGGTGCAACCAGAGCACTGAATGACAGGCTCTGGGCGCTTAAAAAGAAGAAGCCCCGCCCCCTGGAACCAGCCCAGAGAAGTAATAGAGCCTATACCAGGCTCAGCTTGATCCTATATGTCTCCCCAGGCTATCCTGAACATTCAGGATGTTTATAAGGAGAAGAAGATCGAGCGGTGAGATTTAGAAACCCCACTGCATCGGATACGAAAAACCGGAAGTGACGTAGCGCACCTGGTGCGCGTCACTTCCGGAAGATGGCGGCGCCCACGGCGCCGCACACATGCGGCAAGGAGAGAACGGGACACACGCAGAGACGCCGAAATCTAGGCGAAAGAAGAGGGGAGGGGAGCCACCCCCCGACGGTACCCTGAACAAAAAATAGCCGCGATAACGCCTAAAATAAAGGCAACAAAGGGGCAAATTCCTAGATTTAAGGAAAAAAAGAGCCCCTCAGCACTCTTCAGCTCCCTGAAGGGGAGCGACACGCCAGTCCACCTGTCCAAAGGACAGAAAAAAACACGGTGGGCTGGGGGTGGTCTCCTCCCTTTCAGGGAGCTGAAGATCGTTTATTGGTTCTTGGGCTCATTAAAAATTCCGCCGGTCCTACCAGTCCACAGGGGCAGTTAACCCCATCTGTGCTGCTGGTAGGACGTAAGGGAATAGAATGCTATTGAGCCATGCCTTGTTTGTCAACTACTGTGAGGCAAGAGCCCCAGAACCAGGGTGTGCCCCGAGGGAAGAAAGGGTGCCTAGCCCTAGGGAGCAAAGGTGGGATGTTATTTTGCAATGTACGAATATTATTTTGGCACTATATTGAACAAAATATATGATGCA
Source organism: Bufo bufo (assembly GCF_905171765.1). Lineage (NCBI taxonomy): Eukaryota > Metazoa > Chordata > Amphibia > Anura > Bufonidae > Bufo > Bufo bufo. Next base: position 425,731,305 of record NC_053394.1, read on the forward strand.
AGACGTTTGTAACATGATCATGTTTATTTTTATAAAACCAATAAAAACTTATCTGATATAAAAAAAGGTGGGGTGTTAGCTTTTGTGACTGATGGTGAAAACCAAAGCTACTACCACTCCCATCCTCTACTCTGGCTCCTCTTGGGTCACTGCATATGGTAGGAAATACAGGGCAGTCAGCAATTGTCATGTGGCCATTTCAATGTCTTTTGGACATAACCGGATGGTTATGTCACATGATTTTTTTCTTCATCAAAGGGGGTAACACTTAGCACAGAATGCATTTGTAGTCCACCTTCCCCAGCTCATTTTGGAGCGCAAGGAAGCTGGCTTACATTTAGACCGCCGTTGGTTGTGTTGAAGTTCGGCGGATCCACTGCCATTGCAGGGTCTTAATAAATTACCCCTATAGTGTTTTGTGAGAGCATAGATCCACTGGACATCGTCAGTCCTGTCCTGGATCAGATTTGTTGACCATTTTTTGATCCTATGAAAAGGCAGCTGTCACAGATGTTCCCACGACAGGTGGAAGGAGATCGGTGAGACTGGCAATACGTGGTTTGATTTGACAGGTTTTCCCTGTGGATCAATAGGTGTCTGTGTTGTTTCTGGTAATGGCCATACCCCTTGCTAATGTGGTCATTTAACCTTCCTTATTTATTGTTGCTTGTCCCACAATGCTGTGCGGTTTATAGCTTCAGTTTCAGTAGTGGAGAGCTGGTGTGTGGATCTCGGCTGAGTTCCTGGTGCTTCCATTGCTCCTTTGAAGTTAAGACTTTCCTTTCCCTTTTGTATTTTGTTTGGGTTCTGAGTGTTGCATTTCCCTATAGTTTGTACTAGGCCTGTAGAAGACTCCTATTCATCCTTCCTTTTGAAGGAACAGGTAATCTCGTCTCTGCCATTAGTACCAGGGTCCTATAGGGCTAGATAGGACTCTAGATATTCCTGCATATGAACACACCTACCTCTGGGGTCTGTTCATACTGGTAGACAGTATGAACAGACCCTAGGAGGTGTCCATCTTCCTTCCCTAGTTCTCAGGCCTGATTCCCTGTTCCCCCCTTCCCTCTTATGCTCGGTGTGGTGTTTCCCTCCCACACCGAAACGTGACAGCAGCACTGGGGAATTTCAGGAATTTGTATTAGCCCTGAATGTGAACAGGTCTGGACTGTTTTTCACATCAGGGATAAGCGAATTTCATATTACCTTGTCACCAAAATATTCAGAAAAAGCACAGCAACTAATAGTCTGCTCAGTTATTAATAATGAGGCCTGTAATTACAGCTCCTCAGTCCCATTCACAGTTTTTACACTCTGTCCCATTCAAGTGATTGAGACAGAGGAGCTGTAATTACACTTGCTGCGACGTCGATGGTGAGCAGGTAAACAGTGCAGACAACACATGAGTGTTGCGTTCTCTTCAAACAGCTGAACAGTGGCAGAGGTGCCAGGAGTTGGACCCCGCTGATCTGTTATTGATGACCTATCCGGAGGTTAGGTCATCAATATCAGAAACCGGACAACCCATTTAAGTGGGAGCAGCACTGCGTTCTCAAGCTCCGTACAATACAAAAGTGCAGTTCCAGAGCTATGCAGAATGGCAGATTGTCGGGGGTTCAGGGTGTTGGACCCTCAACGATCACGAGTATAGTTCCGGTGCTGACTTCTGGCTGAGGAGTACTGCAGGACAGCTGATCATCGGGGCTGTCAGATGGCAAACAATTGTAAGGCTTATCTTGAGAACATCCCTTTTAAAAGGGAATACAGACCCTCTAAACTAATACACGCCGCTCCAAACCCATATATAGACTGAGCACAGACAGGAAAATTCTTGGTGGACCGATGTACAGGTGGGCTGTCTGAACCATTCTCAAAGGTGAAAACATTGTACTCCAGAGTGAACCGGAGCAGTTGGACTATGCGGCGAAACCAACCTCGCCACTGGGTTTTGGAGGGGCCTGTTTGCCAGCCTTTTGCCCCAGGATTATGGGCCCTCTCATCAGCCCATGCTAAACTTTTGAACCCCTGGTCTAATTCGTGCCATTTTTGGGATATGTTAAATGTCTATGTGTACTGTAAAGGGTGGGACATTGTATATTTGAGTAGTGATGTCTGTCCTATTGTCTCCACGTGTGTATTGGCGATTTCCCTTTGTCCTGAGAGATAATTGAATTACTCCTCGGTTGTCTCCAGGACAGAAGACATTGTGTATTCTCCTGCCTGTGATGATTACATTAACCCATTGTGTAAGGTAATTGGATCACAGGCAGAGGGGAGGATTTTGTGTGGGAGTGTTTTACTGTATTGTACGTGTTTATTGGTTGTTTTTACAAAACCCTGTGGGTGGTAACCTTGTTGGAAAATGTGTATAAGTCAATGTGTATAATTCAATGCTTGTGTGTTTAATAAAGAGTTCCTGTTTTTACCTTTCATCATGTTGAGGCTGGTGTTTGGGTAACTGATCGACACTGGGGATTGTTATACTGAAGATTTGCTATACTCCCCTGGCTATAACTACTAGCTCTTGTAAGAGCTGTTCCTGCTCTCTGGATTTAGGAGAGGTTCACCCACTGGAGCCTGGAGCCTTGTCGTAGGTCCAGGGTGGGTAGGAGACGGCGAGACCTCAACCAAGCTTCGGCGGTTCGTGGGGTCTGTGGCGGTTATGGTGTCAAGTGGAGTGCTTGGAGTCCTCGGGAAGCGCTAGGAGCATCCATCGATGGAGGTACCCAGTCGGTCCATTACATTGGTGGCAAGCAGTGGGATGGCATCCTAGCGTGAGGATAAGCAGCTCGGAGACACCGTTCGTGGAGTATATTGAGGGCAACGCTAGTATCCGTATAGCGCCCCTGGCTACAGCAGGATGGAATCGGCTAGTCTTTGGACAGCGTTCCACTATGAGGAAGAGGATGACCCGGACTGGAGGGATGCAGTCCGGAAAGGCGTCTGGCACGAGGCCCTGGATAATGTACAATAACAGCGAGGCGAGAGTCTCCACAGTGAAGAGCAGCGATTGCAGAAGCAAGTGGCCCTGCGGATGCCCTTCCTGGGAGAGCAGCCTCTGGAGGAATGGGTGAAGGAACTAGAGCACCGGGTCTGTCAGGAGCTATGGCTGGAGGATGCTTACCGGGCGCTCTGGTGGTATATGGCACAGTATATACCCTGGACAGCTGAGCATGACAAGCCAGAGGGAGAGGAGTTTGAGGGTCCTGGCTTGTTATGCGAATCCTTTGCAGAGCCTGACTTCGGGAGCCCTGCACAGTCCAGACTTCAGGACATTTTCTATGAGAGGAAGGCTAGGCAGGATTGGGATGACCCCCATGAGGCAGAGAAAGACCTCACCTAGCAACCCTAGCAACCCTGGAGTGGGAACTGGAGCAGGACTACCGAGATCTCTTCCACTCCATTGGAAAGGCTCAGCAGGACAGCAAGAAGTCAGACCCAGGTCCAGAGCCCTTCAGCTGGGAGGATATTGTGGATGTTTACTGGGAAGAATCCCAGGTGGCCGGTGGAGATGGGACCGAGGTCTCTCCACTGCTCCTGCAGGGAATTAGGAGCCCAGTCTCCATTCCCCAGCGGCAGGCTGAGTTACAGGGGGCAGAGACAGTCGGTCCTGTCCCCCAGCGGCAGAGTGTCCTACAGGGAATAGAGAGCCCAGTCTCCTTTCCCCAGCAACAGGACACTGTATTGGGAGCGGAGACAGTTGGTCTCCCTCCCAGAGGCTGGAAGTATGTATGGGAGAGGAGCTTGTTACCCCCTCTCCCTATTGGCAGTGTGAATTGCAGGGAATTGGGAGCCCAGTCTCCATTCCCCAGCGGCTGGGTGATTTACAGGGAATTGGGAGCCCAGTCTCCATTCCCCAGCGGCCGTGTGATTTACAGGGAATTGGGAGCACAGTCTCCATTCCCCAGCGGTCGTGTGATTTACAGGGAATTGGGAGCCCAGTCTCCATTCCCCAGCGGCTGGGTGATTTACAGGGAATTGGGAGCCCAGTCTCCATTCCCCAGCGGCCGTGTGATTTACAGGGAATTGGGAGCACAGTCTCCATTCCCCAGCGGTCGTGTGATTTACAGGGAATTGGGAGCCCAGCCTCCATTCCCCAGCGGCAGCTTAACGTACCAGGGGGAGACAGTAAGCCCCACTACCGTGCAGATGGGACTGTGGTCTCTGCACTCACAGCACAGGGGGTAGGGACAGTCGGTCCTGTCCCCCAGCAACAGGGCTGTTTAGCCAAAGGGGAGACAGTAGGTCTCCTCCCACAGCAGCATGGTGGTTTATCTAAAGGGGAGACAGTCGGTCTCCCCCTCCAACAACCAGGCTTCTTCCGTGGTAGCGCTGGCACCAGGGCAGAGTACCGCTGATCCCTGCCCACAAAGCAACCTCCACTCCAAGCCAGGGAGCAACACAGAGACCGGGAGTACCAGTTACCAACATAACCTTGGTGGACTCACTGGACAGAGACAGGCTACCAAATTCAACAGGTCTAGTATTTGGTTGTGGGTGGACTGCCAGACTAACTCAGATACCGACCGGCGTGAGGTCAGGTATCTGGTTAGTGCCAGGAGATCCGTTACAGACTACAAATGCATTGTATGCTGCTAAGTGTTCCCCCCGTTGTTGAAAAAAATAATTCCCACTGCTGTACGACCTAACTCCTGCGGTATTGAACCATACAGGGCTTCGACATCTAGACTGTGCCCTTTAGCCTATTCAGTACATCCATTGTATCTCTCACATGTGATGGTAAACTTATGACAAGTACCACCATGGAACAATCTTTTACCATAAGAATATTTATCATCTGCAAAATGACCAGTGTCCTGAGGATAGGTCATCAATATCGGAAACCGGACACCACCCTTGAGTGAATGGGAGCAGCTCTGCAGTAACCGGCTCCATCCATTACAGAAATGGACAGGTCTGCATAGCACGGGCACCGACTTCCAGAGTCACAGCTACTGCAGAACAGCTGATTTCGGGAGTGCGGGATGTGGAACCGCAGCCAATCAGATGAACTATCCTGAGGATAGGCCATAAGTAAAGTTACCAGAAAACTCCATTAAAGGGGTTGTCCGGGTTGAAAGTTGAACCTGGACATACCCATATTTTCACCCAGGCAGCAACCCTAATATGAGCATAGGATCATTTCATGCTCCGATGCTCTCCTTTGCCCTGTTCTGAATCGCAAAAAGGCTTTTTTAGGAGATCCGGTGACGTACCAGGCTCTCCATAGCGAACACTAGGAGGAGGCTTTATTCAGTGATGTCACTGGCACTAATGGGCAGGCTTTAGCGCTGCCTTAGGCCTCTTGCACACGATCGTATGTTTTTTTACAGATGACGTCCGTGTGTATTCCGTTTTTTGCGGAAAGTAACAGCTGGCCCCTGATAGAACCGTACTATCCTTGTCCGTTATGCGGACAATAGTAGGACATGTTCTATCTTTGAATGGAACGGAAAAACGCCTTAGGCCTCTTTCACAAGACCGTTTTTTTTTTTCCGTTTACTGGCCGTTTTTTTGCGTTCCGTATACGGAACCATTCATTTCAATGGTTCCACAAAAAAACTGAATGTACTCCGTGGGCATTCTGTTTCCGTATTTCCGTTCCGTTGAAAGATAGAACATGTCCTATTATTGCCCGCAAATCACGTTCCGTGGCTCCATTCAAGTCAATGGGTCTGAAAAAAACGGAACACATACAGAAATGCTTCCGTATGTCTTCCGTATCTGTTCCGTTTTTGCGGAACCATCGATTAAAAATGTTATGCCCAGCCTAATTTTTTTCTATGTAGTTACTGTATACTGAATATGCCATACGGAAAAACGGAACAGAAACGGAAACACAACGGAAACAAAACACAGAACAACGGATCTGTGAAAAACGGAGCGCAAAACACTGAAAAAGCCATACGTCGTGTGCAGGAGGCCCAAGGGAGAGCATTGGAGCATTTCATTCATTTATTTCATTAATATCAGGGGGCTGCCTGGGTGAAAATGCGGGTATGCCCAGGTTCAGCTCTTTAAGTGTTCTGTATTTGCTCATAGAGGGGTCCACATGAGACCATTGCTGGAAACGTGACACATAATTAACCCTATGTATTGCAAAGGTTGAAATTCCATGCTTTGGGAACAGTCCAGGCCCTATGGTCTACTTAATGTGTCACTTAGAAATCTGAATGAAACCAGGAAACTCCTTTTACTCTGTGCACTGAACATGTACAAGGCGGGGTGTAATGTGTACACAACCCCTGCCAAATCAGTAGAGGAAAGTTCCTACTCGGAGGAGGAGCCACTGGCAGTATTAAATACTCAGCCCCGAGCTGTGGAAGAGTCACGTCTACCCAGGAACATGCTGTCTGCTCTGCTCATTGGACTCCTCACAGTCCTGCTCTATCTCTTCATATCTGCATGGAGGAAACGGCAACATTTACCCCCGGGGCCGACTCCATGGCCTATTATCGGCAACCTGCACCAGATTGATAAATCTGCACCTTATAACACTTTCACTGAGGTAAGTCACTTAAAGGGGATGTCTGCAATGCACATGTGACAGTCTAAACTGCTAATATAAGTTGAGATTTGGTCCCTGACACTCACACAAGGACTGTGGTTGCAGCAGGCTTAGTTTATTTACAAGTGCTGCTTCTAAGACTGATTGGTGATGTCTGTTCTCCTTAGACAAGATGCACTCATAGAACCATGGCAGTCACGGCTAATCGATCCTGGAGTACAACTGTGTATGTAGCAAGGAGGCAGCCCAAGCAGCTATGGGGCCACTGAGAAATGGGCTGACCTGCTGCAACCAATTGGGGCACGGGGCAACATGCACTAGGGGCCAAGGAAAAAAACGACAGCGCTGCCTGTAATATCAGAATCCAGGTCCTTCTGAAGACCACTTCTATTCATATAGAGCCATGTACGTAAATACTATGGGGGTCATTTATTAAGACAAATTTTGGATCAAAATGAGCAAGATTTGTTCGTTCTGGCGTGTAAAGATGATGCGTTCCCCGATTTGTGTTTCAATCCCTCACCATTTCAGGTATTCCGCTTGTGGTCAGTGACTCAAAACATTCAGCATTATACAATCTGCGGCTGAAAACGTTGATCAAGTCCAACTAACACAGCTGCACGCATAAGATAGCACGCACATATCGCGGTCATGTCACGGTGTTTACAAAATTGCAGCAAAAAAAAACGTGACATGACTGCAACCTGTGAGTAAAGTCTACGGTGCCCACTTAGATATAATTAAGCCTCCGAATAGATGCAAGGATCTTTCCAGTCCCTGAAAGCAAGCAGGGATCCTGAGGCATTGAAAAGCCAAGTACATTAGAAAGTTGCATAACTAGTTTCCACAAGGAATACGCTTTATTCATTTAACACGCAAAACCCGTGTTCCCATTCACAGATAACTAGCAGAGATCTTGAACGGCTACGCCAAGTATATTAGGAAATTGCAGAACTTTTCACAATAAGACAATGAAGCTTTAGTTACATAAAACTTTTTTAAAGCCACAACCCCTCCCTGGAACCTGAGCTAGCAGTAATGGACACCTGAGGTCCTTCCTCCACCCACTACTACTGCTATCAAGCAGACATTGCACTGTGATGATGGGTGTGTCTAGTACTGTAAGATGTAGTAGTTGATAAGTAATCTACTGCTACTTAGCATGAGTAAGCAACCTCCAGCTGTTGTGCAACTACAACTCCCAGCGTGCATACTTGCTCAGCTGTTCTCAGAACTCCCATAGGAGCATGAGGGGATTTGTAGCGGAGCGGCAGTGTCAATGCGCAACCTGCAGCTCTGTTAATTTCAGATGGCTCCAAGAGGTATGGGGTCCCCGTTCTTGTGATCAGTAGGACCCCCACCGATATAATAGTTATCAACCATCCTGTGGATAGAGGATAACTTGTAACAACCGGAATACCCCTTTAAGGCTACTTTCACACTTGCGTTTTTGCCTGATCCGGCAGGGTTCAGCAAAAAACGCTTCCGTTACTGATAATACAACCGCCTGCATCCGTTATGAACGGATCCGTTTGTATTATCTTTAACACGGCCAAGACCATTGTGTATGAGAAAATGGATCCGTCCCCATTGACTTACATTGTGTGTCAGGACGGATCTGTTTGGCTCAGTTTCGTCAAATGGGGACAATGAATGGGGACAAAACTGAAGCGTTTTTCTCTAGTACGGAGATCCTCTGCCGAGTCTACGGAGATCCTCTGCCGAGAGTAGACCTCTCCTCCTTGTATCCTACACAAGTGGTCTCCACATCTCCAGCTATGGTAGAAGTACAACTAGCAGCATGTCAGGCCATGCTGGGAGATGCAGTTTTGCAGCAGCTGGAGTGCCGGAGATTGATGACCCCTGTCTAAAAAATGTATATTATTCTGGTTGTCTTTGCAGCTCGGGGAGAAGTATGGAAACGTCTACACACTCTACACTGGTTGGAAGCCGACAGTGGTTCTGTATGGCTACGATACACTGAAGGAAGCCCTACTGGGACAGGCCGACGATTTCAGTGGGAGGGCGATTGTGCCCGTTTTTGAAAGGGTTGCCCGGAGAAAAGGTGAATGCCCATCTGAACCATCTTATACTTATAATGTTAGAAGCCTCATTGTGACACTCCCAGCCACCATCTATGCAGGGAACTGTAGCCCAGCCTTATTTCCCAACTCCACAAACTATATAAATCATGTGCCCTTTGGCCTGATTCACATCACCAGTTATAGATGTTCTTCCTTAACCCGTTAAGGACATGGCCAATTTTTTTCCTTTCTGCCTTCCAAGTGCCATAGCTTTTTAAAGGAGATTTGTACCTATGACACTAACTGACCTGTTACATGTGCACTTGGCAGCTGAAGGCATCTGTGTTTATCCCATGTTCATATGTGCCCGTGTTGCTGAGAAAAATGATTAGGTTTTTGTAAGCCGTGTACCAGGGTGGGCTCACCAGGATACAGCGACGTCCTGAACGAGGAAAGCAACTCCACCGCCAGCTTTTGCCAAAACAGAATTTTACTTAAATGTGGCAAATGCTGGGAACATACAATGAATTTACATACACCCAGCCTGAAGGCTGAGACCCTTGTGCTGCACAGCGGGGCGCCCTACGATGGAAGTGCATCTCCCCCAGGGACCTTTAAGAGGAATAAAAGTACTTGTTTTCGTGACGCCAGTTGCAGCGAAACAACAAGGGCACAGGGCCCCTTTAAGAAATGGTGCTTGTACGCAGGTGTAGGAATGCCAGAGTAGTGTAGGGCAGCCTATAATGTCCCTTAATGTTGGTGCACGTGTCACAGTGCTCCTACCTGGATATGCTGGACCCCAGGCTTGGCTCCGAAGCAATGAAAAGGGGGCTTGTTGAATGGTGGAATGAAGAATAAATTGAGTCCAGACCTTGTGATGAAGTTCAATAACAGCTTTACTCTCAATAAATGTTTCCCTAAATGATTTACAGGCTTTGTCTTGGTTGCAGCAGGCTTTGGCATTAACTCTGGCAGGCAAACTCCTCTCTGCTACATCTGTTACTCTCTGGCTCTGCTGACAGGATAGCTGTATAATTTAGCTTTCTCTGGGTGCTGCAACTTCACTTTGTAGTCTGACTTAGAATTATGCTATACCAGGGAATCTCTCTCTCCTGGCACCTGAGGCTCTAAGCTTCTACCTCCATATCCAGCTAAGCTGAAGGTGCTCCAACTGGCTTATGCAAGGCACGTCCAACAGGGACGTGCACCTGCTGCACACCTTACCCCTAGGAGGGGGTAAGCTAAAACCTTCTCCTAGCAGGGGGTAAGCTAGACTGACTAAAACTGGTCTCCATCCTTCCTGCGGCAAGTGGGAAACGCCCACCACACCACAGAGGGGGGTGTTAGAATGGAATGGAAAGCTCCATTCTCTCTAAGTGTAGCTCTGCCATACTTGCTGCCACCTGCTGGTGAACCAGGCATAATACATTTGAACATAACCATTGCAAAATAGGAAATGCACATTATGAAGGACTTGGAATAAATACACAGATGACATGATATTAGACCATTAGAGATAGTAGTGAGGTGCAGAAGTGGTAATGCCCCTCTGGGGCGTTACAGAAGCAGGAGGAAAGTGCGGTTATTTACCTACTGGTGGGCACAACTAAACTGCCACACCTTACCTAAAAAAAAAAACAAGAACAAATGTTTGGGTGTGTGGTGCGGGCTAGCCTGTGGTGCAGCACAACAGCTTACAATCTTACAAAGCTCCACAGTATTTCCCCTCCCAAAACTGGACTTGCAGCACGTGCCTGAGCATTCCTTCTGAGCAAAATGCCAGCCTGGCTTGAGTTTGTGGGAAGTTTATCAGCTCTCCAATGTGAAATGTCACTAAGTTATGGAGTGCTTGCAATGAACAATAGCAACACTTGTGGCCTGACACAAACAGAGACCCTAACTAACTAACTAACTACAGGCCTGGTCTCAGTCTCTAGGCGCCAACACTGTAATGAGGTGCGTGCACGATCTTACCGACCTGGGTCTGCTCTGCATCCGATGGTGACTCTGAACAGAACAAAAGCCTCTCCAACAAGCATGCGGTCCCACAGTGTATGTAGCTTTGCTCCTCAGCTCTCATCAGCGTTCCTGGAAGCAATCCTCGTTCCTCTGGACAGGATCAGTGTCTTGGACACAATCAGCTTCACTTAGCTGCAGCTCTGGTCACTGAGGGATGCTCCCACACCTGGATGCCGTCGGATCCTCTGCTCACTAGGGTTGCACCGGGTATCGAATTATCGATACCCGATCGATTCGATACAGGGATTTGCTATTTACCGATACTAGGCTGCGCTGCTGCGCAGCCTAGTATCACTGAGAGAACATGGCATGCGCCGCTCTCGGCGCACACCATGTTATCCTGAGCCGGCACAGTGAAGAAGGAGGGAGTCCTTCCCTCCCCACTGTGTGCGGCTGCCGCTGGCCACCAATGAGAACAGAGAAGAGTAGGAGGAGGGGTATGGGATCCCCCCCCCCCCCCCCCACCCACAGTATTATAGTAATTGGTGGCAGTGGCCCCAGGGTCCCCCCTTCCTTATCCATTGGTGGTGCAGTGGCAGCTTCTGATCGGAGCCCCAGCTGGTGCCATGATAAGTTCCCTGCTGCTGTGTGCACAAAAAACAGGGCAGCAGGGAGAGTGTAAAGTCCTATTCACCCTAATTGAGCTGTATTAGGGTGAATAGATGAGGGTTCTAGCCCCTAAAAAGTAAAAAAAAAAAAAAAAGTTTAAACCCCCCCCAAAATTAGTAGAATTTTAAAATCGCCCCCTTTTCTAATTTTACATATAAAAATATAAACGCAATAAAAAAAAAATATATATTACATATCGCCACGTCCGAAAAAGTCAGAATGATTAAAATATCTCCTATGTGGTGAATGCCGTAACAGAAACACGCAATTTACCATTTTTTGGTCACCTTGTCGCCCCCAAAAAATAGGGTAGGACTGTTCTATTATAGGCCGGACCTTCCATAAAATGCGTAATGCACAAGGCTTTCTTTGTGTTTTTTATTTTTTTCACGTGGTATCGAATGGTCTAGACTAGTATCATAATACTTTTTATGGTATCAAAATTTTGGTATCGTGACAACCCTACTACTTACAGTTTGTCAGTCTCAGCTTCCTCTAAAATGGCTGCTTCCTTTCTCTTCCTCTCCAGGCTCTGTGTAACTCCATCTCCATGAATATGGAAATATATGCAGTCTGTTAGCTGTGTTTAGGATACAGCGGCATCTTGTGGCCAAACAGCAGAATGTCAGTACCATAGAAACATAGAAACATAGAATGTACCGATCCATTTAATTTAATCTACACAAACAGTGTTCAGACAAGGAGAGCTGTTTCCACATCTCACATTTTAATACATGCAAATGAGCCTCTAGGAGCAACGGGGGCGTTGCCATTACACCTGGAGGCTCAGCTCTCTCTGCAACTGCTGCACCCTCTGCAGAGAGACCAGAGCCTCTAGGTGTAATGGCAACGCCCCTGTTGCTCCTACAGGCTCATTTGCATATATTAAAACATATAATTTTTTTCAGCAATGTGGGCACATATGAACATGGGACCAACACAAATGTCTTCAGCTGCCAAGCGCACATGTAACAGGTCAGCCAGGTACAAATCACAACCTTATTCTGCAGCTCACTACGATTACGTCAATACCAATTTTATATGGTTTTTATAATGTTTTACTACTTTAAAAAAAAAACATTTGTAAAAAATGTTCTTTGCAATTGCTGTTTTCTGGCCGCCATAACTTTTTTTATATTTTCATCTACAGAGCTGTGCCAGAGCTCATTTTTTTATTTTTTTTGTATAGTTTTTATTGGTATCATTTTGGAGTGTGTGACTTTTTGTTTACTTTTTATTTACTATTTTTTTAAATTTTTTGGGGTGTATGTGACCAGCACACTGAACTGGCCATTTAGATTTTTATTTTTTACATTACAGCATTTACTGCGCATGATAAATATTTTTCTATTTTAATAATTTGGACATTTTCGGACCTGGTAATACAAATTAATTATTATTTTTTTTTTTTTTACAGTATTTTTTATTTTTTTTTAGGGGACTTGAGCATGTAATCCTATGCCAGGCCTGGCAGTCTTCACAAGGCCCCAGGCTGTCATATCAACTGATCAAAGTCCCATAATGTCACCGCAGGGTCTCTGATCGGAGGACAAAGAGAGTCACCTTCCTCTGTCTAACCCCTCAGCTATTTACTGTGGCATCTGAGGGGTTTAAATGATGGTGGTCTCAGTCATCTGTAAGCCTGTTCACTACAGGCGGGTGTCTGCTGTATTACAGATCCAGCACCCGCCATGTATGGAGCAGACTTCTGAGCCGGCTTAATACATCTCCTTAACAGAAATTACATACATTTTACATGATTTTGCTTTTAAGGCGTTAAAGGGATTTGTCCTTGTAACATAATACAAACCTAATTTCAAGCAGTGTAAACAATGGATTTTTTTCAACTGCACAAAGTGTGCAACTCATCTGCACCAGAGCCCCTATGACAACACTTCCTATCACTGCACAACACTCATAACTAGGCAGAGCTTTCATTAGGGGTTTAAGAAAACTGGTTGTTGAACTCTTTAGATTGTCTCATCCTTGGCATAATGTCGGCCATATTGGCCACCCAACAGTTCTAGAGACAGATGACTATGAAATGCCTACAGAAACGTTCTCACTCCTTCAGACGTGGATGACTAAAAGACATATGTACCAGTGATGCAATACATTTTCTGTCCCAGAAGAAGATGTTGAAGAATAAGTTTTTTCCATGAAGTCTAAGATCTTATTGTATTTTTGCTTTCTTTTAGGTTTGGTCTTCTCCAATGGGCAGCACTGGTTCCACCAGAGAAGGTTCTCCTTGACCACTCTGCGAAACTTTGGGATGGGAAAGAAGAGCATTGAAGAAAGAGTGGTTGAGGAGACCATGGTTCTGGTGGAACTCTTCAAGGCACGCAATGGTAAAGTATTGTCTACTTTTATGTGGCCTTGATGTCTTTTTTGGGGGGGAATAACTGACATTATAGTATAATGTGGTAGGGTGAAAACCTATATTAACCTCTACACAATGGCAAGATTGCAGCAATCCTCAAGCCCCCACAATTTTGGTGCCTCTATCACAAAACTTGGGTAAGCTACATAGATGCAATCTTTAACTTTACAATAGTTATAATATTTTGTCTGTGGCCAGGCAATTCTCAGTTCTAAAGAGGAAAGAGTTCCCCAATCAATGTGCCTCCATGAACCATAATGGTATCCTACTCCCAAATAAAGGAAAAGAAGCCAGCAATTTTCCTCCCTCTCCACTGCAGGCCTTGTTACTGTTGAAGGACCTGCCCAGTCACATGATCAGAACCCTGCAGGTCCTTAAACCACAGAATGGAGCGCCAGACAGTGGGAGCATGAGCTACCATGTAAGTGTCTGGAGTATGTTTTAGAGGGAAACTCAGGAAAGCTTTGCACTGGGTCCTGGGCAAGATTAACACAAGATATTGCAAAGAGAATATAAGAATGATCCTCTCCCACAAACTCTGAAGCTGCACTAATTACGATGGGAAGTCCTACTGTATGAAAAGGTCCAAGACCCACTCATTTGTAATTTTTCTGTTTGCTTTCATTGCATATGTTATATTCTTCTTCCTCTAGGGAAACCTTTTAACCCAGGTCCTGAATTGACTGCTGCAGTTTCCAATGTGATCTGCTCCATCGTCTTTGGAGATCGGTTTGATACACAAGATAAAACCTTCCAGACCTTGCATACAATGATCAACGAGAACCTCACCTTCCTGGGAAGACGGGGTTTTCAGGTAAGGAGAGCAAAAAGATCCATCAGCATGAACCTACACCCATGATGCTGGTCCTACTTATCATCTTAGTTTTATGCATTTCTAAACTGGGGTAAAGATCCAGCAAAAGCTCTCTGGGAAAAGTAAGACAAATTAAATACTGTAAATGACAGCATAAAACTTTGATTTTCTCTAAATGTGGACTGAAACTGGTAAAAAGGCAAAAGTTGCGTCTACCATAATGTGAAGTTATCTGATGGTCATCAGCAAAATCCAATTGTCCTTTTCAAAGGTGTCTTCTCCCCAACACCATTCAATAGCTGGAAGTAATTTCTGGATTTGCTGCTTCCAACTGGGAAGAATTTTAAGTTTCCACACAATGAAATTAGAGGGCCAGTTGAACTGGGACTTGTAGTGCGACCAAAGAGCTGGCTGTTTGATTCAGCATCCGATCACCCTCGAAGGAGACTTGCACTTTCCACAAAAACGCATTAATATTATATTCACAAAACATAAAAGCTCAATATTAAAGGGGTTGTCGGGGTCCAGAGCTGAACCCGGACATACCCAGAATTTCACCCAGGCAGCCCCCCTGACAAGAGCATTGGAGCGGTTCATGCTCCGATGCTCTCCTTTGCCCTGCGTTGAATTGCGCAGGGCAAAGGCATTTTGTGGAGTTCCAGTGACGAACTGGGCTCTCTTCCGGACTGCGAAGCGGAGGCTTCCGCCCAGCAGTGAGCCTGGTGACGTCATCGGCACTGATGGGCGGGCTTTAGCGCTGCCCTAGCCTGTAAAACTGCTAGGGAAGCGCTAAAGCCTGCCCATCAAAGCCGGTGACATCACCTAACACACTGCCTGGCAGAAGCCTCTGCCTGGCAGTGTGTTATAGTAAATAAAAGAACCCTTGCCCCGCGTGAGCCTTCACAGGGCAAGGGAGGGCATCGGAGCATAAACTGCTCAAGTCAGAGGGGGCTGCCTGGGTGAGATTAAGGCTATGTCCGAGTTCAGCTCTGATCCCGGACAACCCCTTTAAAGCTTTTTTATGGACAGTGAAGTTGGCTGTGCTGCAATATGTTTGCCTTGGAAGGCAATCAAATGCTGAATTGAACAGGGAATTCTTTTGTCAAGCTACAAGACCCATCGCAACTTGCCCAAGCATTTTCACTGTGTGGAACCTCAAGATTGGCTCACTTAGCCAAATTTCTTCCATCGGTTCCACGGTGATGGGGAGAAGACCTCTCCGAACAGGACTATTTGATTGTTGCTGATGACAGACAGAGCGGTAAACCTTCCTATGAAGGAACTGTTATATGTGAGGTATAGTGAGTGACTGACTATGGTGTCCTTTCTTTCTACAGCTTTACAATGCATACCCTGAGATTCTGAAATGGCTTCCTGGAGAACATAACAAGATCTTCCAGAATGCCAAAATGCTGCAGACGTTCCTCAGAGGTCTCATTGAGAACCACGTTCTGACACGTGATGCCAACTGCCCTCGAGATTTTGTGGACTGTTTCTTAAATAAAATAGATGAGGTAGATCTACCAATTGTACTGTATTTGGGTCATTTTGAGAGGACCTTCTTCAGCCTTTTATTAGCACCTTCCCCCATTACCAGAGATATTCAGTTTACATGCTGGGTTTGGGTGTGTCTGTAACTCTTGCATTCCCTATAGCTACACCACTCCCAATTTTTTACCTCTATTGGATCTGAACTGTTGCTTCACCCTGCTTTGCTAAAATGTCTGATGCAGCTGCATTGGATTCAATGTATTGTATTACTAAGGACAGGCCCGAGAAGCCCAGGTCAATAGGCAGTCTATAGCTCGCCAGTAGCAGTAGAGAATTGTAATTTCCTCGGCAGTAGATTTGTGTCACTGCAGCATCTATAACCAGGGGTGCATCACCAATGAGGCCAGGTGAGGCGATCGCCTCAGGCAGCACAAAGGCTAGTTGCACCCCTGTCTATAACATATTTATGTTTGCTTATTACATATGGTTATACTCACCCCACATCTTGCCATGTTTCTCTTTCTTTAGGAAGGCCATAACCCCAGTTCACACTTTACAATGGAGAGCTTGACCATGACGACCTTCAATCTGTTCATTGCCGGAACTGGAACTACTTCCTCAACCATCCGCTGGGCCATTAAGCTTATGCTGGAATATCCAGAAATCCATAGTAAGTAGCAGTAGTATTAGAACTGACACAACAAAAGTTTTGCTCTTCTCAAAGCTGGAATTACTTATTTGCTTGTTTTTACTGCAGAAAAGGTGCAGGCTGAAATAGATAATGTCCTAGGCTCAGAGAAATGGCCTTCCCTGGAGCATCGTGTGTCCATGCCATATACCAACGCTGTAATCTATGAGGTACAGCGATATGCAAGCATTGTCCCCAATGGCCTCCCCCATGCTGCCTTGCAAGATATAAAATTTAAAGGATACACGATACCAAAGGTAAGAGCAAATCAAGCAAGCTGCAGGCTTCTCACGTATAGCTGAGCCGTAAGCACTAAATATGTCCTGGAGTCCAGAGTGTTATATATACTGCAACACTTTTCCTTGGTGCCCAGTGGTATATAAAGTACCAACTCTCAAGTGCTCATCGGTATTTTGTCAAGTATTATATGCCTTGCCCTCCCATCATCTTAGCAAACCTATTCATCTCCATGGTAACAGACAAACCGTGTGTAGTCTGATCCAACGATGGAAGAAAGTGTTTATTTATTATTTTATGCACTTATATAGCACTACTATATTCCGCAGCGCTTTACAGACATTATGATCCAACTGTCCCCAATGGGGCTCACAATCTAAGTATAACAGCATATTCAGACTACGCTGGGTTTGTTTGTTGTCTGTTACCGTGGAGACGCTTTAAAAATAGTTGCTATGCTGGACATGGCATTTGAAGTGGTACTGTACTTTCATTAAACTTTTGATATGTTATAGGGACATATCAAAAGTTTAGATCTCTAGACTGTGTGGGGATAAGTGCACGCTTTGTGCGTTCCATGTCCTCACTGCAGGACAGGAAGCGAGGAGAGAGAGAGAGAGAATGCGCTAAGAGTTCTTCTGTCCCATTGTTCTAGAGATCAGTGGGGGTCTCAGCGGTGAGACTAGTGGGCTTCTCAGCACTCAGACCCCCCTGATCTACACTTTTGAGATGTCCCTATAACATACAAAAAGTTTCATGAACGTACACTGTCACTTTAAGCCAGTCGTTTGTGGTTGTAAAGGACCCCTGTGTCTGTACATAAACTTTAAACTTTTTTATTTAAATTTTTTTTATTTTGCTTTTTTACAGGACACCCAGATTATCACATTTTTACACTCTGCTCTGTATGACAAAAAATACTGGGATAAACCTGAGGAATTCAACCCAGATCGCTTCCTGGATGGGAATGGGAAGTTTTTGAACAATGAAGCTCACATACCGTTTGGAGCAGGTAAAAAAAAAAAATAATAATTCTGATTTAAGGAGAAATCCACTCAAAACGGGTGTCCGTCAGACTGAACACTGCTGATCCCCAATATTAAACAGCTTCTACCACTTTTTTGCTGCTAAGAGATCTCTCTCACTGTAGGGCTCATGCACAAAACCGTATGTATTGTTGGCAAAACATGGATCCGCAAAAAAAACTGATGACGTCCGTGTTACTTTTTTTTTTTTTTTGCGGATCCATTGTAACGATGCCTGGCTTTGTCCACAAAACGGACAAGAATATGACCCATTCTATTTTTTTTGCGGAATGAACTTGCAGACATACAGATAAGGAATGCACACTGAGTCATTAATGTTTTTTGTGCGGCCATATTTTTTACGGACGACAAAAAATACATTTGTGTCCATGAGCCCTAAGTTAAGGAGCCATTCAATGCAATGGAGCTTTGCTTAGAATCTTATCTCCGACATTAATAGGAACTAGCTTACCTCCCTTTATTTCTGTCAGGACTGGTTGTCTGTAGTCCACCTTTGAAGACTTTCCTTTTTTTAAGTCCAATATATTGTGCTGACTAAAATCATAATACATTTTTATAGTAGTTGGAGCACTCCATGGCTCTAAATCCCCCGCATAGTCCTAGTTTAATGAGAATTTTGACTGCCTGCAGCAACCACTAGGTGGAGTTACGGAGGCAACTCTATACCCATTTACTATTGAGTTCGTAACATATATGCCAAGGCCGTTCCCTGACCACATAGCTGTAGGACTAAACATATCTGCGTGATAAAAATGCTAATCGTGTTCATTTACTGCAGGTAAAAGGTCCTGTGTTGGTGAAGCATTAGCAAAGACAGAGATCTTCATCTATTTCGTCAGTCTTATACAGAGATTCAACTTGAAATTTCCTCCGGGGGAACGAGGACCAATCGGATTAATTCAAGGAGGGACCCGCGATCCAGTGCCGTTTAATATCTGCGCTGAATGGCGCCTTTAAGATACTTGTGGAAATGTTCTTTGCTCAATGAATGCAGACTCGCCTCATGATGCTTTGCTTTTACTTACATTTTTTTCCTATGAGATCTCCGCTTAGGCAGCTTCACGTTAATGTCTCCTGACGTCTGAATTTACACAGGTGGAACAGATGGAGAAGAATACATGTTCAGTCTGGGGTACATCACCTTTAGAAAATCTGATTAATTATAGTGCTGGTTGAGAAGGAAGATGGCATGGTTTGGCTGCTGCCAAGATGGACGGACACAAACGATGCCCAACGGCTCTATTGATTATAATGGGTCAGTTGGGTTTCGGCCATGATGTTACTGTACAACCACAACTGCAGATGTCATGTGAACAGAGTCTTAACCCCTTTTCTGCTGTCAGCAAGTTGCCAGCTTCCAGTCAGACTGGTTAATATGGAAACTTTCCTAGCAACTAGTCTGCCTCAAATTAACCGCACATGGAAATTTGGCTGTATTTACCGTAGATCAAGCTTATTTCTCTTACTAGGATTGTGAAGACTGCTTCAGAGGTGGAATCCAAGCTTTTCAAACCACCCTGAACTTTGTGCATTTATAGGGCATTACATTGGAAACCTATATGGGCATTTTACAGTTACATGATAAATCTTCATCATGGAATTCTATTTCTGACAAATACACAAACACTTTTTCCAAATTATAGGACACATTCCCCCAAAATGTACGTTAGCATAAAACCTGTCCATTTTGTGGTGCGGTTCCCCAGGCTGTTGGCAACTATACTGTAAGATCTAACCACCTTTTTACTCTTGTCGTTTATGGGCCTTAATCTTGAGAAAGTTTTACGGCGCTGTAAAATAATAAACTATGTCAAGGAGGTTTATCAGCTGTGGGTCGGGTACCTGAATAATGTTTCATATTACCTTACATTATCAGAAGAGGATGAGCCGAATAGAAGTGCCGCCGTCTGACTTCTTAAGCTACTTGGTGTCCCATCTTTTGGATATTGACAGTACTCCAGAGATGGTGCTCAGTACGGTTATAACGGTCTGGAAAGGGAGGGATCGCAAGGCAGGATTCAAATACAGTACAGCAGACAAGGAGGCTGAAACAAATGCCGGTTTTATTGCACAACAGGATATAACGGCCGGCAAATTAGATTAACAGTAATGTGCCGATATGCCAGGGGCGCAATCGACAAATGACAAAAACAGTGTTAACAAGTTTACACAGAGTTACAGGCAGGTTACTTAACACAGGATATAATAAATGCGTTCCCACCAGCAAACACATAAAAGTCCAGGCTACACTCCGCTAGTATAATCCTGTCTTAACCCCGCTAACCGAGGCGTGTTGCTGCAACACTCTGACTAAAGTTGCCTGCCCGACCGCAGATAGGCACCGGTGCCAAACTCACAGTTCTGAAGGTATCTGTGGTGTAGTCTTTTCCCACGAGGTGCTTGTCTTGTCCGGTAGGTGAAGGAAGATGTCCTCTGGCTCCTGATGCAGACGATTGACTGTCCCAAGGCGGGGTCTTTACTTTGCTCTCTCAGGGATGCAGCTGCAAAACTTCACTTTAGAGTTCCCTGTAACTTTGTGTGAGGAACAGTCAGTGTTCAGAGCACAAACAGACAGGCTCTGCGTCTCCTCACCAGTCTCTGCTTGCCCTTCTCACATGGCAAACAGACCCTCTCTCCTTCTCAGGGCACACACAGGTGATGTCCCTCTGGAGCTTCCTACCCCCCTCCTTTTTCTGAAAAACCAACAAGACTTCAGCTGCTTTTGCCAAAGACACATCAACATCTGGTGGCTGGAAGTAGTCATCACAGTCCATGAAACCTTATTATTGCAAATGTCTGTGAAATGAAAAGTATTCTAGGGGCTGGTCCTTACATGCCTCCCACTTAAAGGTGGCCGTCCTCGGCCTTGCTATATAGTAAGAAAAAGGTATGGTTAATACAACTTTTAAACAGCAGTACAACTGTCACGAGTTGGAGGTCCCAGGAGAGACCACCGCGTCGTCAAGCAATAAACAAACGGAAATCAGATACAGACACACAAGAGTTTATTGCACAAACAAAAATCAGGGAAGGCAGCACAGACAAAACATGAGCTCTATGTACCGTCAGCACAGTGGGAGAAAACCCCCACTGCGTCACTGTCTAGTAATACTCAAGAGGGGAGTGACTAAGCAACTCCTGGTATTCACTAGAGCCCTAGATGGTAGGGTTAGACTTTGCAGCAGGAGGTTGCCAGGGTCCACTCTGGAGCGTGAACTAGACAGTGACAGCAGGAACGAATGGACAACAGGTACCAGAAGGTACCGACGGCACATAGGCAAACATAACAGACAGGCAAATACAAAACAGGGCAACTAATAACACAAGCAGAAATACATAGCAAGGAAACAGGAGTGACAATGAGCAGAGAAGGACTTGCTCCACCAGTGGTATACTGCGTGGCCTTGCGCATGCCACTCTGCTGCAAAGAAAGGTGCAGCAAGGGCTTGCAGAACACAGACATATGAATAAACACAAAGTAACTAAAACATAACTGGCAGAACAGATAACAGAAAGACCGGAAAGAGGACGGGAAAGAGGACGTCAAAGAGGACAGGAATGAACAAGTAGGAAACCCACAGACAGACATGGATCCCATGGGTCAGCAGCATGGGAGAGTGAGTACAAACACGAGCAGGACAAGACAACACACACCAGGAGAGCTGACACAGGACTGAGGAAACCTCAGCCTTATATACAGGTTCCATGGGTGCAGCAGATAGACCACACCCTTGGAGCAGACAGAGGATTAACTCCTAATAGGCACACAGGGGAGTTAACCCATAAAGAACCACAAATGACACACAGGAACGGAACTTCAGCGAGTAGCGCCGAACGAGCAAGGACGGAAGGTCACAGCCAGAGGTAACGACTGTGACACTCCCACCCCTCAAAGTCCCCCCTCTCCTCCCAAACAGAAAGGGGAAGAAGTGGGGCAACAACCCAAACAGAACCAGGCAAGGGGACAGAAATCAAAGGGGTGACGAGGTACAAGGGCAGGAACACACACGACGACCGCAACCAGCCCAACCCCTGAAAACCAGCCTACACGGAGGGTCCGCAGCCAGTACGCCAGGGGAAGATAGCCAGCCAACACGGCATACACGTCAAGTGAACCGCACCAAGAAGTTACCTCCCCCTCCACTCTCCCTCCGGAGAATGACATGTCTGCCAAGAACTGATTGGCTGACATGCAGACACCCCCTTCCGGAGGATTGGGACCAGGAACAGGAACCAGACAGGAATACAAAGAAAAATCTGAATCAAAGGGGTACAGAGGTACACAAGCAGAACACATAAGACGACCGCAGCCAGCACGCAGCCCCTAGCAAACAGCCTACACGGTAAACGCAGCCAGTTCGCCAAGAGGAATGCAGCCAGCCTACACGGCCACAAAAGTCACGGTGAACTGCAGTGTGCTAACACCTCCCCCTCCAATCTCCCTCCGGAGAATGGCATGTCTGCCAAGAACTGATTGGTCAAACATGCTGACACCCCCTTCCGGAGGCCAGGACCAGAAGCAGATACCTGCGCCCATAAAGGAAAACACGGCCGTAGGCAGAACTGCAAGCTAAAAGGCTACACCGGACGTCGCCCCTGGTAACCAGCATACACGGAAAACACCGCAGCCAGTACACCAAGGCAACCAAATCCGATACCTAAAGGCAGCATAAAGAGGGAAATACAGAATGCACACACACCACAGATAAGCAGAAAACAGAACAAAAAATAAACTCTGAAAGTTCACTTGTTCATTCTGTCACGAGTTGGAGGTCCCAGGAGAGACCACCGCGTCGTCAAGCAATAAACAAACGGAAATCAGATACAGACACACAAGAGTTTATTGCACAAACAAAAATCAGGGAAGGCAGCACAGACAAAACATGAGCTCTATGTACCGTCAGCACAGTGGGAGAAAACCCCCACTGCGTCACTGTCTAGTAATACTCAAGAGGGGCGTGACTAAGCAACTCCTGGTATTCACTAGAGCCCTAGATGGTAGGGTTAGACTTTGCAGCAGGAGGTTGCCAGGGTCCACTCTGGAGCGTGAACTAGACAGTGACAGCAGGAACGAATGGACAACAGGTACCAGAAGGTACCGACGGCACATAGGCAAACATAACAGACAGGCAAATACAAAACAGGGCAACTAATAACACAAGCAGAAATACATAGCAAGGAAACAGGAGTGACAATGAGCAGAGAAGGACTTGCTCCACCAGTGGTATACTGCGTGGCCTTGCGCATGCCACTCTGCTGCAAAGAAAGGTGCAGCAAGGGCTTGCAGAACACAGACATATGAATAAACACAAAGTAACTAAAACATAACTGGCAGAACAGATAACAGAAAGACCGGAAAGAGGACGGGAAAGAGGACGTCAAAGAGGACAGGAATGAACAAGTAGGAAACCCACAGAGCACAGACAGACAGACAGACAGACACAGATCCCATGGGTCAGCAGCATGGGAGAGTGAGTACAAACAAGAGCAGGACAAGACAACACACACCAGGAGAGCTGACACAGAACTGAGGAAACCTCAGCCTTATATACAGGTTCCATGGGTGCAGCAGAGAGACCACACCCTTGGAGCAGACAGAGGATTAACTCCTAATAGGCACACAGGGGAGTTAACCCATAAAGAACCACAAATGACACACAGGAACGGAACTTCAGCGAGTAGCGCCGAACGAGCAAGGACGGAAGGTCACAGCCAGAGATAACGACTGTGACAACAACATTGTCCACAATACATACAGGTGGACCAAATGAACTCATCTGGAGCGTACCTGTTTGGTGGAACCCCTGCAGTAATCCTACTGGATCTCAGTAGGTCTTGACTATCTGTTAGGACCTGACTCTCCCCACTGGGAGTTGCCAACCTAGTCATCCACTGCATTAGGAGATTTAGGTGGGGTCGAGGGTTCCTCTTCATTGTGAGCCGGTACTGGTTCTGTGGCAGGAGTTTCATCACCTGCAGCCTGGGAATTCTCCTCAGTGTTAGGCACGGCCCACCTGTCTTCACTGTCATTTCCATCGGGGAGAATAAAGTCTGAGGATGGGACAGAAGGAGGTGACTTGGGATCTTTAGACTGGCATGGCCGTAGCATATTCCTATGCAGAGTCCTTGAGGCAACCTCCTCATTTTCACTGCACTTTCCAACGCTCGCTCAACTTGCCTCTGGGCCGTTTTTATCGCACCAGCACTCGGTCACCAGGCTGCAACGGGACCTCCTGGATTAGAGGACGGTCAGTATGAGTTCTCTCTTGTAACCGCTGACCTGCTAACCGACAGTGTTCTTTCACCCATTAGGTTCCATTAGGTCTTCTAGTTGCTCTAAATTTAATTCAACGATTTCCTGGCCAGCTCTTCCGAACAGTAACATGTATGGGGTGTAGCCGGTGGTAGTGTGGACCTGATTATTGTAGGCCCATACCAATTCAGGCAGATAGTCCGGCCAGTGCTTCTTTTTGTCTTGCTCTAGCGTCCTCAGCATTTGAAGCAGCGTCCGGTTAAAACGTTCACAGGCCCCATTCCCTTGGGGATGATATGGGGTTGTCCTGTATTTTTCAATGCCATACAGTCGGTGTAGCTCCTCCATCACTTTCCCTTGAAAACACGCTCCTTAATCTGAGTGAATCAGCTTCGGACACCCGTAGACCCGGATGAAATCCTGAGAGACAGCCCAAGCTGCGTACTCAGCTGTCTGGTCCCGAGTTGGGGTGACCACCACAAACTTGGAGAAGTGATCAATCATGACCAGGCAATACTGTAGGCCTCTGGTTGATTGTCCCACGAGGAGATAGTCTATCATTAATACTTCCAGCAGTTCTTTGGTCTGTATGGCCTGTAGGAGCGCCCTATGTTCTGTGCTTTTAGTAAGTTCACACCGACACTGTCGGCAAACTTCCTCAACCGTGGCCTCCAGTCGCGGACAATATACATAACACTGCAGCCACTGGTAGGTCTTGGCTGGCCCAAAGTGAGCTCCAAATTCATGGGCTTCATTAGCTATCTACCGTGCCACGCTTCTGGGAATTACTATAAGCCACCTTGCCTCTAGATCAGCAGGCTGCTGCCACTTGCGGTACAAAACAGTTCCCTGAACCTCCACTCTGTCCCATTGATGTAAAATGCACTTTATTTCAGCATCTCGGTCAGTCCTTTTGTTTCTATTGGGTTTCCTTCGCTGGGTTACCCAGCCTTTCCTCTGCCGCAGTCCAACATCTTCACCTTGTATTCGGCCCCATTCTTCATTAGTTCTGCCTAATGCCTTGGGTAGAGCACGGACCTCCCCACTTGTCTGCGTCGCAACTGCTGGGAGTGTGAACTTGCGGAAGTTTGGTGTTTCATCCTCTTATTTTTGTTTATCGAGGTCCCCTACTGGAGTTTCAAAAGTAACCCCCGAGAGACCATCGGCATTAGGCCTCATGCACACGAACGTGCCGTTTTTGCGGTCCGCAAACCGCGGATCTGCAAAAAACGGAAGCCGCCCGTGTGCCTTCCGCAATTTGCGGAACGGAACGGGCGGCCCATTGTAGAAATTTCTATTCTTGTCCGCAAAACGGACAAGAATAGGACATGCTCTATTTTTTTTGCGGCGCCTCGGAACGGAGCAACGGATGCAAACAGCACACAGAGTGCTGTCCACATCTTTTGCGGCCCCATTGAAGTGAATGGGTCCGCATCTGACCCACCAAAACGGCGGCTCGGATGCGGACCCGAAAAACGGTTGTGTGCATGAGGCCTTAGTGTTCTCCATAGCGGAACGGTAGCGAATCGAGAAATCATACTTTGCAAGGCGAGCTGCCCAACGTTGCTCCAGGGCTCCCAGCTTGACAGTGTCCAGATGAGCCAGGGGGTTGTTGATCTTAGCCCCTGTCAGATATCCCGCAAACTTTTCAGTCATGGCCCATACCAGGGCAAGGAGTTCCAGACGAAAGGAGCTGTAGTTATGGGGTTTCGCTCTGTATCTCGCAGGGACCTACTGGCATAGGCGATAACTCTTTCGTGTCCATCTTGTACCTGCGACAGGACTGCCCCGAGTCCGTAGAGACTGCCATCAGTAGATAAGAGGAATGGTTTGTCGAAGTCGGCATAAGCCAAGATCGGGGCTGATGTCAGGGCTTCTTTCAGGGCCTGGAAGGCCTCCTCCTGCTTCTGTCCCCAGGGAATACTTTGACCCTTGGGTCTCCCAGCCGTTCCTCTCAACAACTCATTCAGAGGGCCCGCTATGTTTGTGTAGTCTTTGATGAACCGCCGGTAGTACCCGGTCAGTCCAAGGAAGGCCTTCAACTCCCGCAGCGTCCTGGGCACTAGCCATTGTCGTATTGCAGCCACTGTCATGCAATAGGGAGTGGGGAAGAGGAAGTGCACCCACTAGCTGCCACCCACGCCTCTGTCCCTGCCTACCTACACTACCCGTCCTAGGTGACAGGGCGTAACTGGGCAACGGTCCCTGACCTCTATAATTGCAGAGAGGCAGAGCGGACAGAGACAGAATATAGCCAGGCAGAGGCAGTAGGAGGGAACCCTGCAGATGGATGCGAAGTCACGCAAAGTGTCAGGAGCAATACTGAAATGCCAGAGATCAACACTAACGTAGGCGACCAGGGGTAACAAGGACGGTAAACAAACACGCCTAGGGTCAAACCAGGATGTCACGTCAGTACACAAGGAACAGCAAGGACGGGTCAGAGTACAAGCCGAGGGTCAAAACTGGAGGTAATGTCAGTACACAAGGAATAGCAAGGACGGGTCAGAGTACAAGCCGAGGGTCAAACCTGGAGGTCACGTCAGTACACTAGGGCAGGCGAGGTCGGGTCAGGAACAAAAGCCAAGGGTCAAAAGCCAGAGTAGCAGAAGCACAGAGTAATAGCAGTTAGGCACAGGACCAAAATCGCAGGCAACCTGTGGCCAGCGGGCTGCCTGTATAAATAGTGAAAGGCTAAGGTCATGTGACGTAGCCAGCGTCACATGACCCGCTCAGACACAGAAGCCGAGCACCGAGTGGCCAGCTCGGTGCTCAGCCTGATACTGTTGCCAGGGGAACGGAGGACGCCGACCGCACAGACAGCAGGAGTGCAGTCGGGTCCGCTCCGCCCCCTGTTACCTGGGAGACGGGGACGCAGCATGTGTCGCTGCTCAGGGAGAGAGGCAGGACGCCGGCAGCGAAGCGCAGGAAGATTGCGTCGCCGGCGCCCTGTGACAGCCACTTTGTCCTGGGACGGCAGCACGCCATCTTGGGACACCGTATGGCCTAAGTACTCGATCTCCCTTTTAAAGAGATTACACTTCTTTGGCTTTACCTTCAGGCCATGGGATCGCACTCGCTCGAGTACCTGCCCTAGTCGATTCAGGTGTTCTTGAAAAGTAGCAGAGTACACAATAATATTGTCCAGGTATATAAGAGTGGCTTCAAAAGGTCTCCCAGGCATCTCTCCATCAGCCGCTGGAAGGTGCCGGGAGCATTAGACAGCCCAAATGGCATCCTGTTGAATTCAAATAGTCCCATTGGGAGTATGAACGCTGTCTTTGCCTTGTCCTGCTCTGCCACTGGTACCTGCCAGTACCCACTTGCTAGATCCAGGGTGGAGAAGTATTTTGCCTGTCCTAGACCCGTCAGAGACTCCTCGATGCGAGGCAGAGGGTATGAGTCTCGCGCGGTGCACGCATTCAACCGCAGGTAATCCACACAAAATCGAATACTGCCGTCCTTCTTGACAAGCACTACTGGGGCTGCCCAAGGGCTCTGGCTACCCCGCACCACTCCGGAATCTATCAACTTTTTTTTTAACAACGTCTTCACTTCCTGGTACAAGTTGGGCAGAATCTGCCGATATCTCTCCCGAATTGGAGGAGTGTCCCCTGTCGGTATCTCATACAGTACAGACCAAAAGTTTGGACACACCTTCTCATTCAAAGAGTTTTCTTTATTTTCATGACTATGAAAATTGTAGATTCACACTGAAGGCATCAAAACTATGAATTAACACATGTGGAATTATATACATAACAAACAAGTGTGAAACAACTGAAAATATGTCATATTCTAGGTTCTTCAAAGTAGCCACCTTTTGCTTTGATTACTGCTTTGCACACTCGTGGCATTCTCTTGATGAGCTTCAAAATGTAGTCCCCTGAAATGGTTTTCACTTCACAGGTGTGCCCTGTCAGGTTTAATAAGTGGGATTTCTTGCCTTATAAATGGGGTTGGGACCATCAGTTGCGTTGAGGAGAAGTCAGGTGGATACACAGCTGATAGTCCTACTGAATAGACTGTTAGAATTTGTATTATGGCAAGAAAAAAGCAGCTAAGTAAAGAAAAACGAGTGGCCATCATTACTTTAAGAAATGAAGGTCGGTCAGTCAGCCGAAAAATTGGGAAAACTTTGAAAGTAAGGGCTATTTGACCATGAAGGAGAGTGATGGGGTGCTGCGCCAGATGACCTGGCCTCCACAGTCACCGGACCTGAACCCAATCGAGATGGTTTGGGGTGAGCTGGACCGCAGAGTGAAGGCAAAAGGGCCAACAAGTGCTAAGCATCTCTGGGAACTCCTTCAAGACTGTTGGAAGACCATTTCAGGGGACTACCTCTTGAAGCTCATCAAGAGAATGC
Source organism: Bufo bufo (assembly GCF_905171765.1). Taxonomy (NCBI): domain Eukaryota; kingdom Metazoa; phylum Chordata; class Amphibia; order Anura; family Bufonidae; genus Bufo; species Bufo bufo. The sequence goes on from NC_053394.1 coordinate 425,759,740, forward strand.
CAAGAGTGTGCAAAGCAGTAATCAAAGCAAAAGGTGGCTACTTTGAAGAACCTAGAATATGACATATTTTCAGTTGTTTCACACTTGTTTGTTATGTATATAATTCCACATGTGTTAATTCATAGTTTTGATGCCTTCAGTGTAAATCTACAATTTTCATAGTCATGAAAATAAAGAAAACTCTTTGAATGAGAAGGTGTGTCCAAAGTTTTGGTCTGTACTGTACGTGATAGCATCTGTGCAGCCAAAGTCATCGGCGTAGCTCACAAGCGGTCTGAACTGAGAGCCTTCACATCTATCTCCATTTGGTCCAAAATGGTTCTGTCATGCCCCACTCTGACGATGTGCGGAGGTCGGCCAGAATAGCAGCACGAGTTTAGTATTTGTTTTTGTGCTGTGCTGGATCCGCCTCTCATCAGATGCACTGGGTGGAGTCATTAGTTTAAATGGTCTTCAGCTAAGTGCTCTGAGCGGATTATACTGATCATTTTGGCCTGGGCAGTTTGGAGGGAAGGTTGGCTGTCAGTTCCTGCTCTCAAGAGATAAGTGTCATTTCTAGTTTGGTTGTTGGTGTCATCTTTCCCATCCAGGTTCTGTGCGAGCAGGCTGCTCCTATCTCCCCACTTCACCATCTCAGGGAGTTCAGGGTTTTGTCAGTCCAGGCTGGAGGACACAGCACACCTACCTTCAAGGTCTGCCTGTGGGCTGATCAGTGCAGGGAAAGAGGTCAGGGATAAACTAGGAGGTGACCCTTCCCCTGTCTCTCGTCCAGAGCCTGGTTGGTGTGTTATCTTTTATACTGTGCACGTCCGCCGTGACATTATAATCCGCCATACTGTGACTGCCATTGCTCAGCGTTTATGTGATGGCGTCAATTGATGCACTGGTTGACCGCATGCAGGGTTTGTCCCTGGAGGTTGCGGATCTGCGTAGTATGGTCACACAGTGTCAGAGGGTGTTGGCTTCAGGTACAGGTCAAATTGTTGGGGAGCCTAAAGTCGCTCTTCCTGAGAAATTTGCAGGGGGTACTGATGATTTTTTCCGTTTCAAAGAGTCATGTAATTTGTACTTTCGATTGTGCCCATTTTCTTAAGGTAATGAGGATCAGAGGGTGGGTATCGTCATGTCTTTGCTTAAAGGGGGTGCGCAATCCTGGGCTTTTTCTCTGCCGTCCGGGTCTCTGGCCCTCCGGTCGGTGGAGGAATTTTTTAAAGCCCTGGGATTGATTTACGATAACCCAGATCGAGTTTCGATGGCAGAATCAAAATTACGTAACTTACTACAGGGTAAACATACTGCTGAGGTTTACTGCACAGAGTTTAGGAGGTGGGCTACTGAGTCGGGGTGGAATGACCCCGCGTTACGTAGTCAGTTTTGTCAGGGGTTATCTGAAAGGCTGAAAGATGCTCTGGCTTTTCATGAATACCCAGATACTTTGGAGAACGCAATGTCTTTGGCTATACGTTTGGATAGACGTATCAGAGAGAGGTGTAAGGGTTCCTCCGTGCAGGGGATTCCTCCCGCGTGTGGTTTTGTTTCACTAGCTGCCCAAGGTGATATTGCTTGTTACTCTAGGGTAGGGGAGGAACCCATGTAGTTAGGTCAGATATCTTGCCATTCGGATAGTAGAGACTTTCGTAAAGTGCACAATCTATGTTTCTATTGTGGGAAGAGGGGTCATTTTGTTTTTTCTTGCCCGTATATTGAACCACAGGAGGAAGAGATAAAGAAAAAAGAGAAGAAAAAAAAAAACTCCCTTCACACTTGGTAGTATGAATGGTGTGGTGGAGCAGACTGGTATGCAAGTTCCCTGCAGTTCCCGTTTTCTCCTTTCAGCTATGGTGGCGCTAGAGTCTAGAAATGTGTTTGTTGATGTTTTTCTTGATTGTGGTGCTGGGGTAAATTTAATTGACTTTCTGTTTCTTGAGGGTCTGGGACTAAGTACTTGCATGTTAGAGAACGAGATTTGTGTTTTTGCTATTGATTCTTCCCCTCTTTCTCAAGGGAGCCTTACTCACGTTGTTCATGGTATTCATTTAAGGGTGGGTGATTCACATGCTGAGATTACTTCCTGTTTCGTCATGAAGGATTTGCCAGCTCCAATAGTTTTGGAGTTGCCATGGTTGTCTAGACATAACCCAATTATAGACTGGCAAGCGAGACAAATCATTGGTTGGAGCAAGTTTTGTTCGGATAATTGTCTTGTCACATCTATTTCTGAAGTGTCCGTTACGGCCTTGCCTCAGTATCTCTCAGATTTTTTGGACGTCTTTTCGGAGGGTGGGGCTCAGGAATTGCCCCCTCATCGTGACTATGATTATCCAGTGAATCTCATTCCGGGGGCTAAGTTGCCTAAGTCTTGGCTCTACAACCTCTCTCAACCCGAGAGAGAGGTCATGCGAAAGTATGTCACCGAGAGTTTGGCAAAGGGTCATATTAGACCATCTAAGTCTCCCGTGGCTGTAGGTTTGTTCTTCGTGAAGAAGAAAGATGGATCACTGAGACCGTGTTTGGATTTCCGGGAGCTGAACCGTATTACAGTCCGGGATCCCTATCCCCTGCCTTTGATCTCTGATCTTTTTGATCAGATTGTGGGAGCCAAGGTGTTCTCCAAGTTGGATTTGAGAGGAGCATACAATCTGATCAGGATCAAGGAGGGGATGAGTGGAAAACGGCCTTCAATACGCACGAGGGTCATTTTGAGAACTTGGTAATGCCTTTTGGGTTGACGAATGCGCCAGCGGTATTTCAGCGATTCGTCAATGATATTTTTCATCACTTGGTGGGGAGGTTCGTAGTAGTCTACCTAGATGACATTTTAATTTATTCTCCTGATCTGAAGACCCATCAGGATCATGTGAGACAGGTTTTGACGATCCTTCGAGAGAATAAGTTATATGCCAAATTGGAGAAATGTTTGTTTGCGGTGCAAGAGCTTCCATTCTTGGGATACATGCTTTCTGATTCCGGTTTTCGTATGGACCCCGAAAAGGTCCGGGCAGTTCTGGAGTGGGACCGACCGGAGAATCAGAAAGCTTTGATGCGGTTTTTGGGGTTTACGAATTATTATAGAAAATGTATTTCGAATTATTCCACGCTAGTCAAACCTCTTACTGATATGACCAAGAAGGGCGCTGATGTCTCTGTCTGGTCGGATGAGGCATTGCAGGCCTTTTCGGCTATTAAGGAGCGTTTTGCGAATGCTCCCATTCTGGTGCAGCCGGATGTATCTCAGCCATTCGTGGTCGAGGTTGATGCATCAGAGGTGGGGGTTGGGGCGGTGCTTTCGCAGGGTCCTTCTCCTGGCAAGTGGGTCCCGTGTGCCTTCTTCTCCAGGAAGCTCTCGGTTGCCGAGAGGAATTAGGATGTTGGAGATAGGGAGTTGTTGGCTATCAAGTTGGCCTTTGAAGAATGGTGTCACTGGTTAGAGGGGGCTTCTCACCCCGTTACTGTGTATACAGACCATAAGAATTTGGCTTACCTGCAATCTACCAAGCGTCTGAACCCTAGACAGGCCAGATGGTCATTGTTTTTTTACCAGGTTCAATTTCGTGGTTACCTTTCGCCCAGGGGTCAAGAACGTCAAGGCAGATGCCTTGTCTCGCAGCTTCCCTGGGGGAGGTGATTCAGAAGATCCAGCGCCGATTTTGGCCGATGGAGTGGTGGTCTCCGCTCTGTACCCTGAATTAGAGATGGAGGTATTGGGAGCTCAGGAGGGGGCTCCTGGTTCGTGTCCCCAGGGAGGTTGCTTGTTCCTGAGGGCCTACGATACAAGGTGTTCAAGGAACATCACGATACTGTTCTCGCTGGACATCCTGGTGGTAAATCCACCTGTGACCTGGTGTCCCGGAGGTTCTGGTGGCCAGGGTTGCGTAAGAGTATTGAGAATTACGTGACAGCTTGTGAAACTTGCGCTCGGTCAAAGGTTGCTCATACTCGACCGCCTGGTTCACTTCTTCCTTTGTCTATTCCATCTCGTCCTTGGACGCATTTGTCCATGGACTTTATTACGGACCTGCCGAGTTCCTCCAGGAGAACAGTGATCTTGGTGGTAGTCGACAGTTTCAGTAAAATGGCTCACTTTATACCACTAACAAGTCTGCCTAACGCTAAGACTCTTGCGCAGATTTTTGTGGATAATATTGTGAAATTGCAACGGTATTCCTTCGGATGTTGTCTCTGATAGGGGCACGCAGTTTGTCTCCAGATTTTGGAGGGCGTTCTGCTCTCGACTTGGCATTCAACTTTCTTTCTCGTCGGCTTTTCATCCACAGTCGAATGGTCAGACGGAGCGTACAAATCAAAACCTGGAGACCTACTTGAGGTGCTTTGTGGCTGATAATCAGGAGGACTGGTCCTCATTCTTGTCCTTAGCAGAATTTGCATTGAATAACCGTAGGCAGGAGTCCAAGGGTAAGTCGCCATTTTTTGGCGCATACGGTTTCCATCCTCAGTTTGGTACCTTTTCTGGGTCTGGTTCCTCCGGTATGCCAGAGGAGGAGAGATTCTCTTCTGCCTTGTCCTCTATCTGGCGGAGGATTCAAGGGAATTTGGAGAGGATGGGTGAGAGATATAAACGAATGGCTGACAGGAGACGTGTGACTGGTCCGGACCTGTGTGTGGGTGATCTGGTGTGGTTGTCCACTAAGAATATCAAGTTGAGAGTGCCATCTTGGAAACTGGGTCCAAGATTTGTTGGTCCGTATAAAATTTCTGCGGTGATCAATCCTGTGGCGTTTCGACTGGATCTGCCGCAGACTTGGAGGATCCATGATGTCTTTCACAAGTCTTTACTAAAAAAATATGTTAAACCGGTGGTACCATCGCCATTGCCTCCTCCTCCTGTTCTAGTCAAGGGAAACCTGGAGTTCGAGATCTCCAGGATTCTCGACTCGAGAGTTCTGCGGGGTTCCCTCCAGTACCTGGTGCATTGGAGGGGATACGGTCCTGAGGAGAGGATGTGGGTTCCGGCGTCAGATGTCAATACCAGCCGACTGGTGAGGGCCTTTCATAGGTCCCATCCGGATAAGGTTGGTCCAGGATGTCCGGAGGTCACCCGTAGAAGGGGGGGTACTGTCATGCCCCACTCTGACGATGTGCGGAGGTCGGCCAGGATAGCAGCACGAGTTTAGTATTTGTTTTGGTGCCGTGCTGGATCCGCCTCTCATCAGATGCACTGGGTGGAGTCATTAGTTTAAATGGTCTCCAGCTAAGTGCTCTGAGCGGATTATACTGATCATTTTGGCCTGGGAAGTTTGGAGGGAAGGTTGGCTGTCAGTTCCTGCTCTCAAGAGATAAGTGTCATTTCTAGTTTGGTTGTTGGTGTTATCTTTCTCATCCAGGTTCTGTGCGAGCAGGCTGCTCCTATCTCTCCACTTCACCATCTCAGGGAGTTCAGGGTTTTGTCAGTCCAGGCTGGAGGACACAGCACACCTACCTTCAAGGTCTGCCTGTGGGCTGAGCAGTGCGGGGAAAGAGGTCAGGGATAAACTAGGAGGTGACTCTTCCCCTGTCTCTCGTCCAGAGCCTGGTTGGTGTGTTATCTTTTATACTGTGCACGTTCGCCGTGACAGGTTCTCCCATTCCATTCTGAGGTTGGCGCCTCTTCTGTGCTGGCAGTAACTGCCAGGGTCCAAACAGCATCACCTACCGTAGCTAGAGTCACTTCTCTCCGACTCAGTACTTCTCCCTGATGTAGGTACACACGAGCCAGTTCCACTACCGGCATCAAGGAGACTTCTAGATGTCCCATATTCACAGCTCTTATGGGCACTCGCCCATTCTGGACCACTGCCAGTGTCTGGGCCACCAAGGCATCCTGGCCTAGCTCCCCTAGGCCCACCGGTTCAATGATCACCTCCATACTTTCAAGGTTGCGGAAGGTTCCCACGGGCAGTGTCGGTACAGTCTCCTGGTCCAGAGGGAGGGTAGTTCTTCCTGGGACTCGGATAGTACCCACAGACTGATGTGCTGGGACACTCTTCTGTGTCCCACAGAATAGGATCAACCGTTGAAAGGCCTTCTGGGTGGGTTTGTGCGGAGTGGCTTGTTTCCAATAACCTGGTCCCCGTTTAGTGAACATGATCTGGTCCAATTCTCGCAGAATATTCATGTCCATTATCACTGGTACATCCTCTTTGAACGTCTCGGGGACCCGCAGGATACCTTTTCTCCCCACTTCTTGTCCACATAGCCGTACATTCATCCACACGACTCCTGTGACAGGGATCTGTTGTTGATTAGCCGCTGTAACCCAGACCAATGTCTCTCGCTCTGGCTTGGCCAGCACTTGAAAGTAACGGTTGAAGAATGACTCAGGCATGGTCGTCACCTGTGACCCGGTATCCACTAAGCAGTCGACCGAAACACCTTCAAATTCAGCTTGCATGGTGGGACACCCTGCGAACAGGTGTTCGGAGCTATGCTGGGTAACTTGGCTCTCCACCTCCCCCGCAGTACACCCCACAACTGCGGGGGGCCGGAAGTTTAATGGCAGTTCTGGGTGTCCAGCCGGATCACTCCGACACTCTCTGGCGAACTGTTCATAATTTCCACACCGCCAACACTGTGCCTCTTGACGTCCTTCTCTTTGCGTGCGGGGGTTGCCCTTAGGACTTAATTGACTGGCCTCCATGGAGGATATTGGGGAACTTAGTGAGATGGTAAATTAGGGTGAGGATATTCTGATGTAGGAACCCAGGGAGGTCGCCTGATAAGTCTGTTGTCGGGCCGAGTAGGCAGCCTCAGGGGTATAGCATGACCCCATCCGTTTTTCCAGGTGCGTCAACTTTTCGTGCATAGCACTTAGGGAGCTCTGTAAGTCTTGTACCACCCTGACTAGGATCTCTTCATTCTTTGTAACCCCAAGGGGTGTGACGGTCTGGGTCCGTATCACTCCGGAAGCATAACTTTTTTCTTTGCTCCGTGCCACAGCCTCTGCTAGTACAGTCCTGATCAAAAGTTTAAGACCACTTGAAAAATGGCAAAAAATCATATTTTACATTGTTGGATCTTAACAAGGTTCCAAGTAGAGCTTCAACATGCAACAAGAAGAAATGAGAGTGAGACAAAACATTTTTTGAGCATTCAATTAATTGAAAATAACGATTAAACTAAAACAGGCTGTTTTTCAGCTGATCCAAATTTTAGGACCACATGCCTTTAAAAGGCCAAATCTGTGCAAAGATGCGGATTCATTGTCATTTTCTAGCAGGTAGTCACACGTTGTGATGGCAAAGGCAAAAAAACTCCCCCTTTTTTAAGTGGTCGAGTTGTTGAACTGCATAAGCGCCATCACTCTCACAGCCCGCCATCGCTGCTGAGGTGGGACGCAGTAAGACAGTCATTTGGAATTTCTTAAATAATCCTGAGGGTTAAGGAACAAAAAAGTCAAGTGGAAGACCCAAAAAAATGTCATCAGCACTGAGCCGGAGGATCCAATTGGCTGTCCGTCAAGACACTGGACGATCCTTGACCCAAATTAAGGCCCTTACTGGTGCTGACTGCAGCCCCATAACCATCAGACAGCATCTGAGACTGAAAGGCTTCAAAAACAAAAAACGTCTTCAAAGACCTCGTCTCCTTGAACACCACAGAACTGCTCGTTTGGACTTCGCAAGAGAGCACCAAACATGGGACATTCAAAGGTGGAAGAAAGTTTTATTCTCTGATGAGAAAAAATTTAACCTTGATGGTCCTGATGGTTTCCAACGTTACTGGCTTGACAAGCAGATCCCACCTGAGATGTTTTCTACGTGCCACAGTGGAGGGGGCGCCCTAATGGTCTGGGGTGCTTTTTCCTTCAGTGGAACAATGGAGCTTCAGGAAGTGCAGGGGCGTCAAACGGCCGCTGGCTATGTCCAGATGTTGCAGAGAGCATTCCTCATGACTGAGGGCCCTCGTCTGTGTTGTAACGACTGGGTTTTTCAACAGGACAACGCTACAGTACACAATGCCCGCAGGACAAGGGACTTCTTCCAGGAGAATAAACATCACTCTTTTGGCCCATCCTGCGTGTTCCCCTGATCTAAATCCAATTGAGAACCTTTGGGGATGGATGGCAAGGGAAGTTTACAAAAATGGACAACAGTTCCAGACAGTAGATGGCCGTCATGCGGCCATCTTCACCACTTGGAGAAATGTTCCCACTCACCTCATGGAAACGCTTGCATCAAGCATGCCGAAACAAATTTTTGAAGTGATAAACAATAACGGCGGAGCTACTCATTACTGAGTTCATGTTTGGAAGTTGGATTTCTGTTTTGGGGGGGTTTAGTTTTTTTTTGGAGGTGTGGTCCTAAACTTTTGATCAGCTGAAAAACAGCCTGTTTCAGTTTATTCGTTGTTTTCATTAAACTGAATGTTAAAAAAATGTTTTGTCTCACTCCCATTTCTTCTTGTTGCATGTTGAAGCTCTACTTGGAACCTTGTTAAGATCCAGCCATGCTAAATAGGATTTTTTGCCATTTTTCAAGTGGTCTTAAACTTTTAATCACAGGACTGTATTTGTCAAAAGGTTAGGGTAGGGTTCACCCTGACTCGTTCCTGCAGGGCCTGTTTCAGGGGAGTGCTGTAGAGTCCCAGAATGAATTGTTCCCACAGTATCCAGTCTACAGGTCCCATGGCGGTTACTCTGTCTGCCTCTTTTTTCTGTACCTTGGCCAATACTTCCTATAGCGCCGTCGCATATTGTGAGACCCCTTCGTCCTCCCGCTGAATCCGGTAAAATAACTTTGCCCGGAGGTGCCCTGCACTAGCTGTTTAACTGTATAAATTTTTCCAGGAATCGCATGATCTCCTTCAACGTATTGCGCATGGCTTCTGGTTGTAGGAACACATTTTCACTCTCTAGAGCGGCCAAAATCGATTTCTACTTGTAGTTCTGAGCTGACATTGTAAATCCTAGTAGCGCTCTTTAATCTTGTCACCCAGTAAAACTGTGACATGTTCTGGCCATTAAATTTGGGGAGCAAGTTAAACAGCATGCCCATAGGGAGGGCCCTTGCAGGGGTTCCACCATTGCCTGAGATACGCACATTGCCTTCAGCCGCCTCCATCTCTGTGACTGTACCCTGCAGTGCCTCTTGTAGCGGTCTGGAAAGGAAGGGACCACAAGGCAGGATTCAAATGCAGGACAGCAGACGAGGAGGCTGAAACAAATGGTGGTTTTATTGCACAACAGGATATAACGGCCGGCAAATGAGATTAACAGTAATGTGCCGATATGCCAGGGGTGCAATTGACAAATGACAAAAACAGTGTTAACAAGTTTACACAGAATTACAGGCAGGTTACTTAAAGGGATTCTGTCACCAGGTTTCACCCCTGTCAGCTAAAAATATGCTGATGTTCAGGGCGTCTTCACGATTCCTAATGTGGGCTTATAAATGTCATCTGTGGGCTTATTTAGCTAAAAAAACAGCTATTACTAACCTGTCAGTCAAACAAATAAGGTGCCCAAGGGGATGTTAATGGATGCAAGGTGCCGGCCGCACCCACCGCCGTTCGTGCCCAGCGCCACCTTTCCAGACTTCTGCGCCGCCTCCTAATCCTCTGTGCTGCCTTTTGCCCTCCCTCCCTCCTCCTCCTGCTGTAAGATCTCGCGCATACAGGGGTTGAGCGAAGTGCCGGCGCATGCGCACTTCGCTGTAAGAAGCCAAATGGAGAAGTCAGCACGGGCGCATCAGGCAGAGCCATGTGCGCAAGCGCGAGATCTTACAGCAGAAGGAGGGGGAGGGAGGGAGAGCGAGAGGCAGCACAGAGGATTAGGAGGCGGCGCAGAAGTCTGGAAAGGCGGCCCTGGGCACGAACGGCGGCGGGTGCGGCCGGCACCTTGCATCCATTAACATCCCCTTGGGCACCTTATTTGTTTGACTGACAGGTTAGTAAAACCAGTTTTTTAGCTAAATAAGCCCACAGATGACATTTATAAGCCCACATTAGGAATCGTGAAGACGCCCTGAACATCAGCATATTTTTAGCTGACAGGGGTGAAACCTGGTGACAGAATCCCTTTAACACAGAATATAATAAATGCGTTCCCACCAGCAAACACATAAAAGTCCAGGCTACACTCCGCTAGTATAATCCTGTCTAACCGAGGCACGTTGCTGCAACACTCTGACTAAAGTTGCCTGCTCTATGCCCTACCGCAGATAGGCACCGTTGCCAAACTCACAGTTCTGAAGGTATATGTGGTGTAGTCCTACCTCAGGGATCTGTTCTGGGACCCATGTTGTTTAATATCTTTATCAGCGAAATTGCAGAAGGCCTCGATGGTAAGGTGGGTCTTTTTGCTGATGACACAAAGATTTGTAACAGGGTTGATGTTCCTGGAGGGATACACCAAATGGAAAACAATTTAGGAAAACTAAAGGAATGGTCAAAAATCTGGCAACTAAAATTTTATGTTGATAAGTGCAAGATAATGCACCTGGGGTGTAAAAACCCAAGAGCAGAATATAAAATCAGTGATACAGTCCTAACCTCAGTATCTGAGGAAAGGGATTTAGGGGTCATCATTTCAGAAGACTTTAAGGTAGGCAGACCATGTCATAGAGCAGCAGGAAATGCTAGCAGAAGGCATTACCAGTAGAAAGAGGGAGGTGCTCATGCCGCTCTACAGAGCACTAGTGAGACCTCATTTGGAGTATTGTGCTCAGTACTGGAGACCATATCTCCAGAAGGATATTGATACTTTGGAGAGAGGTCAGAGAAGAGCTACTAAACTGGTACATGGATTGTAGGATAAAACTTACCAGGAAAGATTAAAGGACCTTAACATGTATAGCTTGGAAGAAAGACGAGACAGAGGGGATATGATAGAAACTTTTAAATGCATAAAGGGAATCAACATGGTAAAAGAAGAAAAACTGCTACAAGAGGACATCGTTTTTAAATTAGAGGGGCAAAGGTTTAAAAGTAATATCAGGAAGTATTACTTTACTGAGAGAGTAGTGGATGCATGGAATAGCCTTCCTGCAGAAGTGGTAGCTGCAAATACAGTGAAGGAGTTTAAGCATGCATGGGATAGGCATAAGGCCATCCTTCATATAAGATAGGGCCAAGAGCTATTCATAGTATTCAGTATATTGGGCAGACTAGATGGGCCAAATGGTTCTTATCTGCCGACACATTCTATGTTTCTATGTTTTCCCACGAGGTGGATGCTTGTCTTGTCCGGTAGGTGAAGGAAGATGTCCTCTGGCTCCTGATGCAGACGATTGATGGTCCAAATGTGTGGTCTTTACCTCGCTCTCTCAGGTATGCAGCTGCAAAACTTCACTTTAGAGTTCCCTGTAACTCTGTGTCAGGAACAGTCAGTGTTCAGAGCATAATCAGCCAGGCTCTGTGTCTCCTCACCAGTCTCTGCTTGCCCTTCTCACATGGCAAACAGACCCTCTCTCCTTCTCAGGGGACACACACGTGCTGTCTCTGGAGATTCCTGCCCCCCTCCTTCTTCTGAAAAACCAAGAAGACTTTCAGCTGCTTTTGCCAAAGACACAGCAACATCTGGTGGCTGGAAGTAGTTATCACAGTCCATGAAACCTTATTATTGCAAATGTCTGTGAAATGAAAAGTATTCTAGGGGCTGGTCCTTACACAGTTACCATTTGCAGAGGCAATAATTCACTGGATCACAAGTTTTTTTTTAGGAGCCGTTCTATTGCTATGTACACAAAGCAGTTATTGTGCACACTTACCAGTTTGCATTAGAATTGGAGCCATTATTTCAAAGAAGAGGGAAAAATACATGTATTTATTTAAGTATTAAATGAAAGACAAGATACAGGTAGGTCAGACAGGAAAGAATAGAAAGGCAGGAGTGACAAAAGAAAAAAGAGAAAGGAAAAAAAAAGGAGACAACAAAAAAGAGGAGGGTGGAGGAGATAGAAAAAAAGAAAGGCGGGAGAGACAAGAAATAAAGAGAAGGTCAGGGGAGACACGGCAAAAAAAAGAATGGCGGAGGAGATAGGAAAATAGAAAGGCAGGATAGACATGAAAAAAGCGAAAGGTAGGGGAGACCAGAAAAATAGAGAAAGGCAGGGGAGACCAAAGAAACAACAGAAAGGCAGGAAAGACAAGGAAAAAAAAGAGAAAGGCAGGGGAGACAAGAAAAGCGGAAAGACAAGGAGTTATAAAAAAGAGAAGGGAAGGGGTGGCAGGAATGAAAGTGGCAGCAGAGGTAGAAAAAAAGGGAAAGACCTGGAAGACGAGAAAAAAAGAGGAAGGTAGAGGGTTTAGGATAAAGAGAAAGACAGGAGAGATAGGAAGACAAGAAAAAATGCAGGAGAGACAAAAAATGAAGGCAAGGAGACAGAAAAAAAGAGAAAGGCTAGATAGACAAGAAAAAAATCATGAGGCAGAAGAGACAAGAAAAAAAGAAAGACAGGGCCTAGTGGAGAAAATACAAATGTAGGGGAGATGAGTACAGTGATTTGGCCAAGGGGCAAAGAGGAAATGAAAATAGGGCAGGGCTGACAGGAACACAGAAAGGTGAAGGCAAAAAAGGGCTACAGATAGAAGATCGGGGGATACAGCACTATCAATATACAGAAAACACATGACAGGGATATATGGAGGACATCAGAGGGTTAGAAAGTGGATGTAAATATGCTATGTCTACTGAACAGATTTGACTTGGGGCTACTCTTAAAAGAGTTCTTTGGGTTCAGAGCCTGGATATAACCTCTTCTTTACTCATTTACTTTGTATGAGAGGAGCATTTCCTTGCTCCGATGCTCCCCCTTGCCTTTCGATGAATTGCGCAGTGCAAGGTCTTTTTACAGCCGGTGACGTACCAGGCTTCATATCACTATACTCGGCGGAGACTTCAACTGTAGAGCTGCCCTAGGCTGTTTTAGAGGTGGGTACCACTAGTATACAGTAAAATAGCCCTCCCATGCCTCCCTGCATTCCCTGTGCTTACCGCTCACACAGGAATCGCTGCTAGCGGCTGGTTCATTACTTGGCATGCCGGGAGCAGAGGGGGAGAGCTCACTGACAGCGCTGACAATATTTATTTCTATATTTCATCTCTTATAACTGTATTGGCCCCACTATATGAGGGAGCAGTGAGGACAGACGCCCGCCAGCTCACAGCCTGTCTTCCTAGTCAGTGCAGCACTGCAGGATGTCCCTTAGGAGCGGCTGTGAAATCGCTGCTAAGGGACATTTCAGCCAAAGTTTTCTATGAATAAACGTTTTCCCTAAATAAAGTATATTAGAAAAATGTTCCTTATCCCTGTCACACAGTTACAGTTTAAGGGCGTTATCTAAGTTGCTCCGTGGTCTTCGCCCTTCAGCACTTATCTGTCTCATATCTATTATCTATCTATCTATCTAAAATAGCAAAAAGGCAGCACTCATATATCTATCTATACAAAAAAGAAATGAAAGCAGCACAGCAGAAAAAAAAGGTAGATGGTGTGCCAGCGGCTATGGAAACAGTCCTATATCCAAAGACTACGTATAAATAGAAATTCCACGGCACTCCCACAGATTGTAGTTTAAAAAAAGTGTTCTTTAATCACCAACGCGACGTTTCAGTCCTCTCACTGGGACTTTTCTCAAGCAGTGATACATACAAATGGTGCTGGGTACATATATATACAGTGCCTTGCAAAAGTATTCACCCCCTTTTTTCGTATTTTGTTACATTACAGCCTTAAGTTCAATGTTTTGTTAATCTGAATTTTATGTGATGGATCAGAACACAATAGTCTAAGGTGGTGAAGTGAAATGAGAGAAATATATAAATAAAACTATTGTTTAGAAATAGAAAACAGAAAATTGGCATGTGCGTATGTATTCACCCCCTTTGATAGGAAGCCCATAAAAAGCTCTGGTGCAACCAATTACCTTCAGAAGTCACATAATTAGTGAAATGATGTCCACCTATGTGCAATCTAAGTGTCACATGATCTGTCATTACATATACACAGCAGAGGCTGCAACACCTAAGCAAGAGGCATCACTGACCAAACACTGCCATGAAGACCAAGGAACTCTCCAAACAAGTAAGGGACAATGTTGTTGAGAAGTATAAGTCAGGGTTAGGTTATAGAAAAATATCCAAATCTTTGATGATCTGCAGGAGCACCATCTAATCTATCATAACCAAATGGAAAGAACATGGCACAACAGCAAACCTGCCAAGAGACGGCCGCCCACCAAAACTCACGGACCAGGCAAGGAGGGCATTAATCGGAGAGGCAGCACAGAGACCTAAGGTAACCCTGGAGGAGCTGCAGAGTTCCACAGCAGAGACTGGAGGATCTGTACATAGGACGACAATAAGCCGTACGCTCCATAGAGTTGGGCTTTATGGCAGAGTGGCCAGAAGAAAGCCATTACTTTAAGCTAAAAACAAAAAGGCACGTTGTGAGTTTGCGAAAAGGCATGTGGGAGACTCCCAAATGTATGGAGGAAGGTGCTCTGGTCTGATGAGACTAAAATTAAATTTTTCGGCTATCAAAGAAAACGCTATGTCTGGTGCAAACCCAACACATCACATCACCCAAAGAACACCATCCCCACAGTGAGACATGGTGGTGGCAGCATCATGCTGGGGGGACTGGGGAACTGGTCAGAGATGAGGGAAAGATGGATGGTGCTAAATACAAGGATATTCTTGAGCAAAACCTATACCACTCTGTGCGTGATCTGAGGCTAGGACGGAGGTTCACCTTCCAGCAGGACAATGACCCCAAACACACTGCTAAAGCAACACCTGAGTTGTGTAAGGGGAAACATGTAAATGTGTTGGAATGGCCGAGTCAAAGCCCAGATCTGAATCCAATAGAAAATCTGTGGTCAAACTTAAAGATTGCTGTTCACAAGCGCAAACCATCCAACTGGAAGGAGCTGGAGCAGTTTTGCAAGCAGGAATGGGCAAAAATCTACGTGGCATTGATTCCACAAGGTGCTGATAGCATTCTTTAGAAATGTTGGCCCATATTGATAGGATAGCATCTTGCAGTTGATGGAGATTTGAGGGATGCACATCCAGGGCACGAAGCTCCCGTTCCACCACATCCCAAGATGCTCTATTGGGTTGAGATCTGGTGACTGTGGGGGCCATTTTAGTACAGTGAACTCATTGTCATGTTCAAGAAACCAATTTAAAATGATTTGATCTTTGTGACATGGTGCATTATCCTGCTGGAAGTAGCCATCAGAGGATGGATACATGTTCTCATTCTGTTTACGCCAAATTCGGACTCTACCATTTGAATGTCTCAACAGAAATCGAGACTCATCAGACCAGGCAACATTTTTCCAGTCTTTAACAGTCCAATTTTGGTGAGCTCGTGCAAATTGTAGCCTCTTTTTCCTAATTGCAGTGGAGATGAGTGGTACCCGGTGGGGTCTTCTGCTGTTGTAGCCCATCCGCCTCTAGGTTGTGCGTGTTGTGGCTTCACAAATGCTTTGCTGCATACCTCGGTTGTAACGAGTGGTTATTTCAGTCAACGTTGCTCTTCTATCAGCTTGAATCAGTCGGCCCATTCTCCTCTGACCTCTAGCATCCACAAGGCATTTTCGCCCACAGGACTGCCGCATACTGGATGTTTTTCCCTTTTCACACCATTCTTTGTAAACCCTAGAAATGGTTGTGCGTGAAAATCCCAGTAACTGAGCAGATTGTGAAATACTCAGACCGGCCCGTCTGGCACCAACAACCATGCCACGCTCAAAATTGCTTAAATCACCTTTCTTTCCCATTCTGACATTCAGTTTGGAGTTCAGGAGATTGTCTTGACCAGGACCACACCCCTAAATGCATTGAAGCAACTGCCGTGTGATTGGTTGACTAGATAATTGCATTAATGAGAAATAGAACAGGTGTTCCTAATAATTCTTTAGGTGAGTGTATACATATCAATCATCTATCTAATTATCTATCTATCTCATATCTCATATCTATCTCCTATCAATCTATCTATCTATCTATCTATCTATCTATCTATCTATCCATCAATCATCTATCTCTCTATCTATTTATCTACTGTACCTATCTATCTATCTATAGGCCCCTTTGAGCAGACGATTATTGGGAAGGAAGCGTTCCTTTTCCAGCAATCGCCTGCTCGTCAGTGGAGGAGATTGCTGCTATTACACGCAGTGATCTCCTCCATAGTAAGGGGAGCAGTGATCGCTAATGCCATCACCTGTGTCCATACAGAATCATTGTTTGCCGGCAGCAGAGGTTGGTTAGACCGCACAATCTGCTGTCAGCAAACGATTTAGGTGACCGCATGAGCGTTTTGCTCGTTGATCGGGTAATCAGCGGCCCCTTTACTCCATCAGATTGTCACTAAGAGCGTTCCTAGGAATGATCTGCCCGGCCACTGTAAAGGGGCCTTATCTATTGCATATCTATCTATCTACTCATTCTCCATTCACCACCGCCACCTGTATGTAAGCTGCAGGCCCTGTACTTAGTAAACTGCCTGTGACATCACAGTGAGTCAGCTGCTGCTCTACTACGGTACTTACAGCGCTTGCTCGGGCAGGGTGCCTATTGTAGGATAATTGCAGTATACTCGCTGTTTCCTTGGAGACATCAACAATAGGAGGAACTTTCTGCAAACAGCAGCTGCCCTGAGATTGAATCTGTCGCTGATTTATTGAGCAGAATGGGCATCAATCAGTTCCTGGCCATGCGATAATAAATGCCATTCAAAATTTTATTTTTTACTTAAATTCTCGAGCACCTTTTGATCCTTTGGATGGAACATGGAAACCATGGAGATATCAGAGTTCAAGCTGCAATGTGCCCCAGATCTCCGCTGTGAGAACCAGTCCTCACGAATGCCCCTCTGCCATGTGTGTGAGAGGTGTGTGTTGGCCACCAAGCTCGCTGTCACCAAAGAACGGTTTATAAGAGCCGGGCACAGCTCCCAAAGAAAGTTCCTATTTGGGGTCATCCGGAGGTTCAGGAGCCTGGAGCTGCTGCTTTATATGGAGAAAGTGCTGGAGCCTGCTCTGGGCAAGGACTTCACTTACAGCCGGTCCCGGATCAACCCCAGCCTGGCACAGGACTTCAGTACCAGCAGCTCGGATCGGGCACTCAACAAGCACCTGCTGCGCCAGTTTATGACGGAAACCTGGGAATGGTTCAGGAGCGGATCTTATTGGACCAAAGCGAACTATGCCCTGCTTCTGCTGCAGATGTGCGGCTCCCACCTCCTGCAAAGTGCTGCCAACTTAATCCATGTTCTCATTGCCCAGGAGGGGCAGCAAGCAGGTAATTAGCAGGTGCATCTCCTAGAACTGGCATTATACGTTTTCCTATAGGATAGGTCTCACTGTGCGCTACCTGCATGCAAAGATGTAAATGTACGTCCTGTTTTCTGGACTACTTACCACCCATCTCACCCTACGGCTGCATTCACATTGTGTTTTTGCTATACATTTAGCATGCACTTGAGGAAAGCTGCCAAGGTCCATTAGTCAAACAGAATCCAAAGTGTGTCTGTTTTTTGTTCGCTAGGTGTAAGTCTATGGGAATGACTGTACAGACGTGCAATTGTTTGTACTGGCTTTTTTATTCCCACTTGCAGTGGGTCCATGTCTTTTTATTTGCAGTTTTTTTTTTAATCACAGCACGCTCTCGCTATGGAGGCTTTTCACTCATTTGCTAGCGTTTTTGTGCCAAAGATATCCTTTTTTTTTTGTTTGTTTTTTGCCCATGCTTGCAAAAATGCACGTGTCCATACATGTTACACTTTTACATTGTGTTGTTTTGCCAATAGCTTTTTTAAAAATAGAGATCCACGGGGAAATGATATCAGAGGAGGGTACATACTTTCCTTTTAATTTTTTTTTAAATACTAGCTTTTGTAAGTGACTCCTGTAATCGTTATTTTTTTTTTTTAGGCAGTTTTTGCACTTAAATTTATTTATTTATTTGTTTTGGCTGTGTGACAAAATTGTGCTATGTCATCGCATCCTAAATCTTCAATAAGTGTTTCCCACCTCTGGAACCTGCTCATATCTCAAGAATGGGGCCCCAAATTAAATGGAGAGTAAGGCCTCATGCACACGGCCGTTGTTTTGGTCCGCATCCGAGCCGCAGTTTTTGCGGCTTGGATGCGGACCCATTCACTTCAATGGGGTCGCAAAAGATGCGGACAGCACTCCGTGCGCTGTCCGCATCCGTTGCTCCGTTCCGTGGCCCCGCAAAAAAAAAATACAACATGTCCTATTCTTGTCCGCGCTTTGCGCGGACAAGAATAGGCAGTTATAGTAAAGGCTGTCTGTGCCGTTCCGCAAATTGTGGAACGCGCACGGACGCCATCCGTGTTTTGCGGATCCGCGATTTGTGGACTGCAAAAAACGGAAAGGTTGTGTGCATGTAGCCTAAACTGCACATGTGTGGCTTCCTACATTCACTGCTATTAGACTTCCAAAAACAGCAGAGCGCACTCTTAAGTCATAGCAGGGACCTGTTCTTGAGATAAGAGCGGGTTCCAAAGCTGCATCTCCCAGCATGCCCTGACGGCTGCAGTCATGCTGCTAGCTGTACTTTTGCTAAAGCTGGAGAGCCCCATGTTGGAGACCACTTGTGTAGGATACAAGGAGGATACTGAAAAACTTAAAGGGGTATTCCGGTTGTTAAGTTATCCCCTATTAACTGGATGGTTTATAACTATTAGATCGATGGGGGTCCTACTGCTGGGACCTCTACTGATCACAAGAACGGGGACCCCATACCTCTTGGAGCCCTCTGAAATGAACAAAACTGTGGGTTGGGCGCTCCATTCAGCTCAGTGGTAATTCCCGAGACAGCCAAGTACAGCACTCTTTTATTTCTGGGACTGGAGCGGCAATTCACATGCGTGTCCTGCCGCTCTGTTCATTTCAGGGGGCTCCTAGGGGTAAGTGGTCCCCATTCTCCAAAGATGTTATAGCCTGTAACAACCAGAATACCCATGACGAGGGTATTGGTTATCTCCGTTCGTCCCCTGTATACTTCTTTTCCCCTTATTAACCCCTTACCCCCCAATAGATTTCCAACCCGGCGTTCTACCCCCCATCCATCCGTTAAAATTATATAAATAACCATAACCACTTAGTTATCAAAACATAAACATAACCATTACTTCCGGGGAAGGTCCTTGAAGCCCCAAAACTGAGTTGCCCCACCCGGTGAGCCATCTTGCCTCCAGCCGTTGCCCGCCAGCTCGGAGGCACCACTGAATGGCTGACTTTACTTCCGCCACAACTGCTTGCCCACCATGGGAGTCCAGCCCCAACCGTGGAACCCTCCCAATATCCTCACCTGCGAATATCACCAACTTCAAGGACCCACCACCGCCATAGCCGCCGCGACAAAAACTCCCATCTCCCTTGCACCCTGTTTCCACCAACCCCCGATACCAACCCCCTGTATGAAATATACTGGGACTTTCCGATAACTTGAATATTCCCAATAATAGGGTGGGTGGGTGGGAGCTCTCTAACTTCTCCTAAAATGGCTACCTTCTTCCCCACTTTCCCCCTTTTTACCCCTAAATCTCCACCCCTACACTCAAACTGGCCAATCCTACCCCTCCCATGAATTACCTAGCCTATCCCTTCCAACCCCACTGACCTATCCCTACCCCCCCGGGGTCTCACTAAACCAAACCCCCCGTCATGTGGCCTCCGCCAAGGGCTCTGACCACCCCCCCAGTCCGGCCATTACTTTTAATGAGCTGTGTGTTTTCTTACCAATTAAAAAAATGCAGCAAACATGGCACAACTTTATTTGCTTCATAATGCAAACTGTGAACGCAGCCATAGTAGTCGACATGGGAACCCAAAAGGAACTTGATCTAATAGCATGAAATGTGATCAGTCTCCCTACCTGGAAACCATGAGTTTATGCTGCTGTCAGTGCTTGTGGAAATGGCTTTATAAATCTTTAATGTGTTGCTCGGTGAAAACCTTTCCCTTGAGAGACCTGGTCTCACTTGACTTTCACTTGGCTCGACAAGTGTCAAAAATATTAAAGATCCTAGGGGGAGCACCTTACACATATTTATACAGGTAATACTGAGTTCAAAGGGGCTGTATAAATCAGTATGCAGTGAGCTCCCCCTAGTGGCTGCCTGTATTTTATCATGTAACTGTATGGCTGTATGTAAAAGGGATTGGGAGCTCTGTATCCGAAAAAGTCATATCATGAAATTAATCAGACCAGATTTTATTAATTATTTTTGGATTTTTTTTTATTAATTATTAACCCATGCCCTTCCAAGCTGAGCCTTTTCCATATTTGCTCTTCTAGGCACTCAAGAATGGCATGAGGATAAGCTGAAGGAATCCGGTAAAACACGGGACTGCACTCAAGAAGACGACCCATCTCTTATGGTGGTGCCTACTTCCTTCCAGTCAACATCCGGCGTCAGGAAATACAAGGACTTCATTCGCTGCCTACCGGTGCATCTCTCCAAAAAAATTCTAGGTATTTTATGTAATCCAGCAAAAGTAGCACTTCTTCTCCAACACAGGATCGGTTGCCTCCATTACTCCAAGCAGTGAAGTTGCTAGAAATGACTGGGCTCCACAGCAAATTTTTTAATGGGGCCACCCTCCCCCAGGAATTTTTTTTAGCGACCCCTTCCTTTCATGCCGCCCTAGTAAAGATCGCTCTCTCAGACCAGGCCCGGCAGCTGTTCCATCCGTCTATACTGCCACTG
Organism: Bufo bufo; assembly: GCF_905171765.1. NCBI lineage: Eukaryota > Metazoa > Chordata > Amphibia > Anura > Bufonidae > Bufo > Bufo bufo. Next base: position 425,780,427 of record NC_053394.1, read on the forward strand.
TATATAATTTCATTGTGTAATACTGTTGAGGGGGCCCTGACAAAATCTTTTAGTCCTCCTCCTCCTCCTGGATGGGCCCCTTCTGGGTCAGGGCCCCGAAGCAGCCACTTCCCCTATATCTACGCCCCGACTCCAAGATGTTCTGCCTCTTTCCTTCTAGGATACTTGAAGAAGAAGGAACTCTTTAGCTGTGTTTTTGTGTCTCATCACTGGTGCTACCTGACCAAGGACCTTCTCCAGGACCTGGATGCTGAGACACTTGTCAGGAACGAAGCTATGATCCTGCAGGTACGAGAACTACAACCAAGGATGTCTGGGAACTGGAAATCCAATCTTGTTTGATATGTTTGATGATCACTTCTACCGTTTCCTCTAAGCTTCTATTCTCTTGACAACAGGAGATGACAGAGAACATAGTTGTCAGACTTAATATTCTAATCTGGCTGACACCCTATGTGACAGTAGCCAACCCTATTTGCAAGACACTATTTGCTATTGTCCAAATATGTCTGCTTAGGGTCTGTTCACACAGGCCTCTGATATATACCTCCGCCATACAGTGACATATGCTGCCCACAGGCTCCCATGTTGAAAAAACGAATACCGCGCAGTATACATTTTTCGCTGGATGCCTCTGCCTGGCGGATTGGGCAGAAAAAAAAACGCACACAACATATACTAAGCACTCTTGGCCTCCATGAACACATTAGATGTATGTGTCGGCTGCTTTCCTGGCACATATGGTAAAAGGACATTCCAGTGTGAATGTCGCCTAGAGTCTCGTGGGGCCTATGTCATTGTGGCAGGGTCCGGAGATGATTTTATTCTATAGAAGATGCTTTTAGTGATTACATTCCTACTTCTGTAAATTAATAGTTTATTCTTTTCCATTATTATTTTATTTAATACTATTTTTTTCCGACAGGGAACCTCATATAAGGGGGTCAGCATTTCATATGCCAAAATCCAACCAGTTCCGGTACCGAAAGTTGGTGAAGATGGCAGCACTTTACCAAGACTTGAGAAGTACTACCAAGGGACAAAGGTGGGAATGCCTGGGAGGAGGTGGGAACGACGATTAAAAAAGGATGGTCTCTCAGTAGTGTTGAGAGAACTTCTGTTTTAAGTTCGGTGTCTAAAGTTCGGCTTCCGGTTAGCGGAGAATCCCGATATGGATTCCGAATTCCGTTGTGGTCCGTGGTAGCGGAATCAATAATGGCCGATTATTGATTCCGCTACCACGGACCACAACGGAATTCGGAATCCATATCGGGATTCTCCGCTAACCGGAAGCCGAACTTTAGACGCCGAACTTAAAACAGAAGTTCGCTCAACACTATCTCTCAGCAGCACAGAGGATTTTAGGAGAGAGGTGTGGGGGCCAGTTACAGGGGTGCAGAAAAGAAACAGACAGTTGAAGGAGCAGGATCTTGCAGCAGAACAGAGTGGTTCAGGAGAAGAGCCTACTGATCTTGTGCGAGCTGACAGACAGTGGAAGGAATGTTTGTTCACAGAAGTACAGAATATTTCAGGACAGGAACGTCCTAATCTTGTGGAAGGAGCTTTTCCTCGTAGCAGAACAGAGTATTTCAGGAGAGAAATATGCTCAGTTTGTGGAAGGTAACCGTAAGTGGAAGGAGCTTTTGCTCACAGTAGTACAGAGTATTTCAGGAGAGGAATGTGCTGATCCTGTATGGAAGGTAATCGCCAGTGGAATGAGCGTTTGTTCACAGCAGCACAGAGGATTTCAGGAGAGAAAAGTGCTGCTTTTGTGGTAGGGGACAGAGAGTTATGTAGTGGAAGGAGCCAGGGGCGTAACTACCATAGCGGCAGACCACGCGACTGCTATGGGGCCCAGGGCAAGTGGGGGCCCAGTCTTAGTTGGGATTATCTCCTCTTCTACTGGGAAAACTTGGTCAGGACTCTACCCTCTAAAGGAACAACTTTTACCAAATGAAGCAGTGGAAAAATGGCCCAACGGTCATTGAAAAGGGTTTAGGCAGAAACCCATCAGTCCTGTGTGGGGGGCCTGGTTTGATCCTTGCTATGGGGCCCTTACTTCTCTGTAAGGAGCTTTTGTTTACAGAAGTACAGAGTATTTCAGGAGAGGAGTGTGCTGATCTTGTGGGAGGAGACATACTGTGGATGGAGCTTATGTTCCCAGCAGCACAGAGTATTTCAGGAGAGGAGTGTACTGATCTTGTGAGAGATGACAGACAGCGGAAGGAGCTTTTGTTCACAGCAGTACAGAGTATTTCAGGAGAGGAGTGTGCTGACCCTGTGGGAGGCGATACAGTGGATGGAGCTTTTGTTCCCAGCAGCACAGAGTATTTCAGGAGAGGAGTGTGCTGATCTTGTGTGAGGAGACATACTGTGGATGGAGCTTATGTTCCCAGCAGCACAGAGTATTTTTAGGAGAGGAGTGTACTGATCTTGTGAGAGGAGACAGACTGTGGATGGAATTCAGGGGGGGATATACAGCTATATGTTCCTAGAATCCCATTTGATCTCCTGCAGGCCGGAGATTGTCTGGAGGCAGTGTACGCAGAGGTGGAGACCGAAGCCGTGTCCCTGGAGGAGAGGAACCTGTTCTGTGGATCCTACAATGTCCTCATTCTCACAGGACAGTAAGTGGACATATAGATTAGCCCTGGGGTGGGGCAGTATATTTTCTACTACCCTACATTTTTTCTCTACCCTTTAGAGGTGACCCCCACAGAGTGATCCATTTTGATGGGGGGCGGTTGGTGGCTGTTGGCTCGAGAGATCGCAAGGTTAAGCTATACGACATGGCAGACATGGCGCAGATCCCACCGCTGATTCAAGGGCACGCCGGGAGCATCCGTGTGGTGCGGCTGTGTGAGGAAAGAGGCTTCGTTTTCAGCGGAGGGTTTGATCTAAGTATAAGGTATGACAGAGGAACAGAATGACAGCTGTGAGATGCGGCCATGTTGTCCCTAGGCCAATAAGCTGAGAGGGTTGCACGCCATGGATGGTGTTTCTTAGGGAATTTCATAGCTGGTTTGTCATCATAACAGATTCCCTATGAGCCACTAACCACTGGTTTATGCTCCCCGGCCATTTATTCAGTATGAGATCTCCCATCTGTCTCAGAGACACAGGTTGCTGCTGTGTGCCCATGCTTTACACTGCATGTCTGCTCCATCAGACCAAAGCTATAATTGTGACTCCAGCTTAGACTCTGTTTCCATCTTGTCCCTGGCTACATGAGAGGTACACATCGGGGGTATTCCCTTGGCTAACATCAGCCATTGACTACCATTGTATAAAAACCACTACAGGTGGGAGCTCCCCGTACACATCAGACTGCCGTCCGCACCCCGTACACATCAGACTGCCGTCCGCACCCCGTACACATCAGACTGCCGTCCGCACCCTGTACACATCAGACTGCCGTCCGCACCCTGTACACATCAGACTGCCGTCCGCACCCTCCGTCCTCGGCAGGTTCAGCCGACAATGCACTAACGTGTAGGACGGCCTTTAGCTGCATTGTCTTTAAGAGTCTGGGACTAAAATCCTTTAAAACGAAAGAAAGATTCACATCTCCGTAAAAGGACATCTGTTCTGGCAGACTACCGGAGCATAGCCGGATACCACCAGCGGTGTGCGGCGGTATCCGGCTATGCAAGCTACAGTAAGCTCCAATAGTCTCTCCGCTCTCCGCAGATGTGAACATAGGCTTAAAGGGGTTGTCTCACGTGGCATTTATCATGTAGATGCAGTTAACACAAGGCACTTACTAATGTATTGTGATTGTCCATATTGCTTCCATTGCTGGCTGGATTCATATTTCCATCACATTATACACTGCTGGTTTCCATGGCAACGACCACCCTGCAATCCAGCAGTAGTGGTTGTGCTTGCACACAATAGGAAAAGGCGTCAGCCTCTCTGGTGGCCCGGACAGTGAGGGCGCACATAGGCTGGTGCTTTTTCCTATAGTGCGCAAGCACGACCACCGCTGCTGGATTGCGAGCAGTGTATAATGTGATGGAAATATGAATCCAGCCAGCAATGGAAGCAATATGGACAATCACAATACATTAGTAAGTGCCATGTGTTAACTTTCTCTACATAACAAATGTGCTTTGCTAAAATGAACAAACCCCTTTAAAGGGGTTGTCCAGGAATAGAAAAACGTGGCAGCTTTCTTCCAAAAACAGCACCCCTCCTGGTATTGCAGCACAGCTCCATTGGACTCAATGGGTCAGAGCTGCAATACCACAAACAACCTGTTGACAGGGGTGGTGCTGTTTTCGCATGAAAGCAGTCATGTTTTTCTAATCCTGGACAATCTCTTTACCTGCTCCTCTGTCCTTTTCCTATTCTTTACACTGCAGCGCTGCCTGTTCAGATAGAAGCATATGCTCAGCAGGAAGTCCGCATGTTTAGGGCTGATTCCTCTTACAGCAAGTGCAGGGTGATTGTAAAGAATGAGTTAATCAACTTGTTATACTGTCGTTGGCGCTCGTTTGGGCAAGGCATCGGCTCATGTAAAAGGACCCTGGCATATGGGCGCTGTAGTGTGTGCCATGTGAATCCACACCAGTATAGCCCTGTCTGGTGTCTTTCACTTACCTGTGGTCTGACGGGGGATCTGTAGTGACGACGTCTATACTTCTCTGTCTTGCAGGCAGTGGGATCTGCACAGCGGAGTGTGCCTCAGGATCTATCACGGACACATGAAGACCATAACATGCCTGGACGTACAAGACGACGTGCTGGTTTCTGGAGCTAAAGACGGACTGGTAAAAGGTCAGACGGGACCTGGAGTAAAATAATAGCACAAATGAAAATGAGCTTCGGGCGAATAAAATAATACATAATAATAATCATGGGGCATGTCCTCCTCCGATGCATCTAAAACATAAAAAAAACAAAGCAAATTGTCTTGATTCAAAAAAATATAAACTCCTTCCGTTTTGCGTTCACAGCTCCTATGCAGACTTAGGGCTTATGCACACAGCCATTGCCGTTTTTGCAGTCCGCAAAAAACCACGGATGACGTCTGCGTGCATTCCGCATTTTGCGGAGCGGAAGGGCCTGCCCCTAATAGCACAGTCCTAACCTTGTCCGTAATGCGGACAATAATGGGACGTGTTCTGTTTTTTTGTGGAAAGGCCATGCGTACCTACGGACACAGAATACACAAGGGTTGATTTCCGTTTAATTGCGGACCTATTGAAGTGAAAAAAACGGAATGGACACGGAAAAAATGTGTTTGTGTGCATGAGCCCTTATGTGTCCATGGTTACTGACTACAAAGAAGCCCTGTGTGGTCTGACCCTGCCGTCATCTCTACTCCCAACATGAAGACGGCAGAGGGGGTAGACGAAGGGTGAAATCACACTGCATGGAAAATCTGCATGCTGAAGATTTCAAAATTCGCCACTGATTTCACCCCTTCAATGTATAGGGCGAAATCCACACGTAAGATGTGTACATTTTCCTGCAAACCCATAATGGAAAAAGTCTGCCACATGTGGACACATATCTGCTGTCATTAAGGGGTAAAAATCAGCTTGAAAACTGCACGTCAGCGCCATTTTCATCCACATCACTGCATGTGGCCGTGCCCCGCATAGGAGCTGCCGACTCAAAGCAGCAGATTTCTTTTGGTTGCAAAAGTCTACATACCCTTTACATAGTCAGGAGGTATTCGCCTCAGGTCGGCACATCCTTCTGCTGACTGTGGCTTCTTCCGATTTCGCCCACTGATTGATTCCTTTCTTCCTTCTAGTGTGGGACATCACTACCGGGAAATGTCTGCGGACATTTAAACATAAGGAACCGGTTCTGGCTGTAAAAATGAGGGGCCAGTTAGTGGTGAGCGGCTGTGAGAAGGGTCTGGTCAAAATCTGGCACACCGAATCTGCTGCATTACTCAAGGTGGGTGAGAAGATGGTACTCACCCGTCATAACTTCACGCAATAAATTTTTTGCGGATCAGATGCGGACCCATTCATTTTAATGGGGCCGCAAAAGATGTAGACAGCCCACTGTGTCCTGTCCGTATCCGCACGAACATGTCCTATTCTTGTCCGTTTTGCAGACAAGGATAGGACATTTCTAGTTTAAAAATTCAGCAATGACTTTTCTGTTCTGTCTGTAAAGCATCATATAATGCAAAGCTCTGCAACTTTCTAATATACTTTATGTTTCATTCTCAAGATCTCTGTTTGCTGTGAGTGAATGCAGATGTATACTCGTTTACATCGCTGTGGTGTACATTAATTGGGGGCAGACCACGCCGGGGGGAAGAGGGGACCAGCACTGAACTCCTTCCCTTACTGATGTGGAAATCCTGCATTTTCATGCAGCCACCACTAGAGGGAGCTCAAACAAATGATTACAGCTTCTAATTTAGTTAACTGTAACTGCATAAACACCTATACACTAGGCTCCCCCTAGTGGTGGCCTAAGGCAGCCAGCTTTCTAACAGAAGAGAAGCAGATTTATCAGTGTGTTTATGGCAGTTGTCTGCTGAGAAATATGGTGGTCTGAATGAGCGCTATGTACATGAAGCACCTGTTCCACTTTTTCTGACATATAAGGCAGGGTAGGGTAAGGCCAGGTGTGAATTACAATTTTTTTTAATTAAAATTTCTTCTGCTTAAAGGAGTTATGCCATGACTGATGTAAAAAAAAATGAATATCAGACTGTTACGACCTCTGTTGTGTGCGCCGTGACACGGTTGCCGTGCATGCTGTTGTTGCAGCATGTAGGTGGCTCCTCCTTTCCCCTGGGTCCTTCCCTGTCTGGTGCGGAGAGGTTAATTATCTGGCTGGTGTGGATTTAGGTGTGACCTCTTGGCTCTTTATATGTCAGTTGCCCCTCAGCCTTTGTGAGAGCTGGAGTGCTGCTTCTATCCTGGATATACTCTGTCCAGTAGGAGGGCCTCCTAGCTAGACATCAATGTCACCATGATGTCTCCCCTTTGTTCCCTCTGTCCCCTCTGTCCTTTTCCCATCCTCACTTGTTGTATTGTTTGGTGTGGTTGGTGTTTTGGGTGTGTGTTTATGTCTAGTTCGGTGTTCCATGTCTGGTATGTTTGGTGTTGAAATCCAGCATGGTTGCTAGACATTTTCACTGTCTATCTGTCGTCCCTCCGGAAGGGGGTTTCTGGGTTCCCCAGAGGGGGAATCATAAGTCAGTGAGCAGCTCTGCCTGAGGCCGCCATGCTTCCTATCTGCATGGGGGTCCGGTGGTTGTAGTGGCCGGGGCAGGTAAGTGCATGTTGTTTCTGGGTTCTTACCTGCCGATTCACTGGCTGTCCCTTTCCTTGTAGCTAGGTCAGTGGAGAATCCTGTTCATCTGCGTCTGGGATGAACAGGTCGTCTCCTGCCCCTAACCTCATTGCAGGGATCTTCAGGGCGACTCAGGGTCCGAGGTTCCTGTGTATGAGCCCACCTACCATCTGGGTCTGCTCATACGGTTAGGAGTCAGGGCCGGGATAAGTGCGGCATTATAAAGTGACCTGCTCCCTTTTCCTGGTGTCCAGGCTTAGCTGCTTCCCCGTTTTCCTACGCTATACGGTGGGGAATTTTCCCCCACTCCCCACCGTGACACAGACATCATATAGTACATGACAATTTTTTTCTAACAAAGCTAGAACCAGCCCTGTACCTCACATGGATCCAGAGATCTCCACATTCATTGCTCCACTTATTCTAGTAGATTTAGTTCAGGCTGACAGTTCATGGACGTGTCCTCTCTCAGGGGGCATGTCCTTTCTGCTGCAGCTCTTTTCATGTAACTGTCACAGATTTAAACTGAGCATGCGTGCCCACCTCAGTGAGATAGAAAAGAACAAACAGCAGGTGGCGCTATACAGATACATTTTATTGAATAGCTCACAGGCTATACAAAATTTTTAATTACATGCAATTACAAAAGTATTCAGATCCAGGTGCTGGTTTGAAAAATAAGGATTTTTTTTTGGGCACAACCCCTTTAATGACAAAAAATTTTTTTTTATTGCCTAGGACTGATTGACGGACGTTTAGTGGGGAACTGGGTGGGCCCATACTAAGCTTTGCTATGGGGCCCTATGAGATCTATATACATCCAGTGTCTGAACACCTGTCTGGTACGTCCACATGTGACACCCTTATGGATTGCAGTGGGTGAAATCCACAGTGAAAATGCAAAGCATGTGGATGAGATATGTCAAAATCTGATCCCCTATGCTGATGCTGCGGATTTCAGACTGTGTATTGGAGCCCCTTTTGTTTTTGCAATGGACCATGCACTTGTTAAAGCACAACTTAGGTCAGGATGGATGTTTACATTTACTGACAGAAAGCAGAGATCTTACAACAGCTGATGGATTTTTCTACAAAAGTATAAAGAAAGTTGCAGGATTTCCAGTGATTAGAGGTATGTTATGAGTATTTGTCCTTCGTGCCCTCATATTCTGCACTTTTCTATTGATTAGACGTTACCAGGGCACCAGGCAGCTATAAAATGCCTGTCTTTTGACCGGTGGCACTTGGTATCAGGGAGTTCAGATGGATACGCCATTGCCTGGAGCATGATGGGAACGTTTCAGAAACGATTAATGACCTTCAGGCATCCAAAGTAAGTTCGTCTGAGGGTACAAATATTTATCAGAGGGGAAATGCCCACAGCAGCCAGCAGAAAGCGTTCAATTTCCCTACAGCGCCACCATAGGGGAAAAGAAGCATTACACACTTTCAGCTGGCTGTGACTATGGGCTACACATGGTATACAGATGGGGTTACGATACATGCTGTCACAATGTAGACTGGTTCTTGACTGTATTCTTGCAGGGAGGTGATGTGTCTGGAGCTGCTCTACCTCAGGGTCATTACAGGATGCGCTGACGGCAAAATCCGGGTATTTAATTTCCTGAATGGAGACTGCCTCCGAGTGATGAGAGCCAATAGCCGGGCCGACCCGGTGGCTGCACTGTGTATTCATGACAACAGGTAACAACAATGTTCCAGAACAAGGCTAACCTTAACCCTTAGGATACCGGAGGTTTTTTTGTTTTTGCGTTTTTATTTTTCTTCACATTTTATTAAACTTTTTGGGGTAAGAGAAGCAATGAAAAAATGGCAAATTGGCCATGCTGACCCTTTTTTCCATTATGCCATTCGCTGTATTGGAAAAATATTTTTATATTTTAAGTATGGGCAGTTTTTGGATGCGGTGATGCCAATGATGTTTATATTTTTTGTTATTTATATATTCATTTTTTTATTCTACGGAAAGGGGGATGATTAAAACTTTTTTATATATTTTTTTTATATATCTTTTATTTTTTTTTACTTTTTTTATAATTAAGAAGCTCGTATTTGAGCCTACAATTTTTTTTATTTTTTTTATTCTGAACAATCATGGATCTTTTAGATCCATTATTTGTGCAGAATTGCTAATTTCTTATGTTAGCCTCCCACCTGCTGGCCAAAATAAGAATTGCAGCTTCAATACCCTGGGTCTCTTCACAGAGACCCAGCGCATTGAATTCAATTACCGACATCCTCATTGGCCGCAGAGTATGCCGGTAAGAAGCTCGAGCGTCCAGGTTTTTCACCCTTTAGATGCCGTGATCTTACTTGATCACGGCATCTAAAGGCTTTAATGACCGCGATAGGCATCATTGCCGATCACAGTCATTAACCGTGGGTCTCTGCAGTTTGAAACAGCGGAGACCCACCGGCCATGACGCCCACTGCACACACGGGTGGGAACTATGTTTGCACTTCGCTTCTGGTAGCGAAGGAGGGAGTTAAAGGGGCTGCACAGGATTAGGGCTCATGCACACTGCCGTACTTTCTGTCTGCATTAGTTCCACATTTTTTGCGGATCGGATGTGGACCCATTCATTTTAATGGGGCCGCAAAAGATATAGACAGCCCACTGTGTCCTGTCTGTATCCGCACGAACATGTCCTATTCTTGTCCGTTTTGCAAACAAGCATAGGAAATTTCTAGTTTAAAAATAAATGGCGGCATGCACTCGGCCGGGATCCGTGTTTTATGGATCCGCAATTTGGGGACTGCAAAACACTTACGGCCGTGTGCATGAGCCCTTAAACATGGCTGCTTTCTTCCAGAAACAGCACCATACTTGTCCACTGGTCATGCATTGAATTGCAGCTCAGCCCTATCCAATTCAATGGAACTGAGATGCAATACCAGACACAACCCATAGGCTGTATGGCACTGTTTCTGAAAAGAATAAAATAAAATAGCCATGTTTTTGTAATCATGTAAAATCCCTTTAAGATACACACATTAGACCCCGCCCCCCCAGCGGGTTCAGCTGACCAGCTCACATGTATGCGGTTGTGTTGAAGGGTTGGGAATGTTGTATTTCCGCATTCCTGATCCTTTGTTCCCATTTTCCTCTCGCCACTGAAAACACATGCACACTCGGTAGCTCTACACATGCATATAGGAGGTGTATGGCTAACTTTACACATGTTAATCTCTGACCATTTCAAGATCTCTGCTTGCTATTAGTGAATTGCAGCCACTGGCACACTTACCATGAGCATGTCACTGCTGCTATGGGGTAAGAGGGATACAGACATATAAAGGCCACTGTTACAGGGCTGAGATTTAAATTAGACACATGGTTGAGTGAGTAACATCACACTGCCATGTGGTTCCATAGTCTTTCTGTGCTTACATCACAGGTACAATGAATTTGGGGTAGGCAGGTGTTAATATAGTCAATACACTTAGCCACTGGGGCATTCCTCACCCAGACCAGAGCCCTGTAACAGGCACGGTGTAAGTTCACATTCTTAGTACTGTCTTGCAATAAACGCTCATGTAGAGAGGGGAAATGTAGCTTTAAATAAATGAATAAAATGTAACCTTCATTTATTATATAGTAAATTAAAAGCCTATGCAGAAATAAAAGTATCAACAAGGCCTCATGCACACAACCGTATGTATTTTGCTGTCTCTAAATTGCAGATACACAAAATATGGACATCGTCCATGTTGCAACCGCGTTTTCTGCAGACCCACTGACTTCAATGGGTCTGTGGTCTGAATTTTGTGGCCAAGTATAGAACAAGTTTAGCTGTTTGTGGAACGTACACATGGATGCAGAAATCATCCATGGCGGTGTGCAACTAGTCCTATGCTGGATGCTAAATGGAGCACCCACCCTGATAAGGGTGAACTCTGGACCCGATACTGGAACTTCTCCCTTCTCTAACTAGCAAAGCCCTCAACACTATTTTCCTGCTCATTCACGTTTCACCAGTGAACACATCATGGCTGCTTGTATCTAAAGGGAAAAGGCAGTGGCGGTATGCACCGATCACGGCGGTTTTTTAATATCTTCTGTTTCCGCCTCCCATCAGGAAGGTCACACCTACTATCCAATCAGGGGGGAGAATGCACTACAGAAGACAAATAACACCTCCAATTGGTTTGTCTCGAGTGACCTTTCAGAGGGCTAGAGTTGTAATACTATGGAGACCAAGTGCGCGTCTCCTCACCGTTCGCTTTCTTACAGTGTTATTTATGAAACCATCGGAGCCAATGGATCTGCACAAGGTAAGTATCACGAGTTACAACAAAATGCCCACACTGATCGAAGCAGATCCCGATTCAGGGTAGGATACAAATACATATCCTGGTCTGCCCAAATCATTTCTATAGCATTCAATTGTCAGTCCAGGCTGGAGTTGTCACCTGGCTTATACTCCACCGGCATTTTATTTTTTTATTTTACCAGACCATTGACCTGCCATATTTTCTCTGCGCTGCTTGAGAGTCCCTGCTCTGACTCCATACATGGCTTAGGAGTCCCTGCTCTGACTCCATACATGGCTTAGGAGTCCCTGCTCTGACTCCATACATGGCTTAGGAGTCCCTGCTCTGACTCCATACATGGCTTAGGAGTCCCTGCTCTGACTCCATACATGGCTTAGGAGTCCCTGCTCTGACTCCATACAGTATATGGCTTAGGAGTCCCTGCTCTGACTCCATACATGGCTTAGGAGTCCATGCTCTGACTCCATACATGGCTTAGGAGTCCCTGCTCTGACTCCATACATGGCTTAGGAGTCCATGCTCTGACTCCATACATGGCTTAGGAGTCCCTGCTCTGACTCCATACATGGCTTAGGAGTCCCTGCTCTGACTCCATACAGTATATGGCTTAGGAGTCCCTGCTCTGACTCCATACATGGCTTAGGAGTCCATGCTCTGACTCCATACATGGCTTAGGAGTCCCTGCTCTGACTCCATACATGGCTTAGGAGTCCATGCTCTGACTCCATACATGGCTTAGGAGTCCCTGCTCTGACTCCATACATGGCTTAGGAGTCCCTGCTCTGACTCCATACATGGCTTAGGAGTCCCTGCTCTGACTCCATACATGGCTTAGGAGTCCCTGCTCTGACTCCATACATGGCTTAGGAGTCCATGCTCTGACTCCATACATGGCTTAGGAGTCCCTGCTCTGACTCCATACATGGCTTAGGAGTCCCTGCTCTGACTCCATACATGGCTTAGGAGTCCCTGCTCTGACTCCATACATGGCTTAGGAGTCCCTGATATGACTCCATACATAGCTTAGGAGTCCCTGCTCTGACTCCATACATGGCTTAGGAGTCCCTGATCTGACTCCATACATGGCTTAGGAGTCCCTGATCTGACTCCATACATAGCTTAGGAGTCCCTGCTCTGATTACATACATGGCTTAGGAGTCCCTGCTCTGACTCCATACATGGCTTAGGAGTCCCTGATCTGACTCCATACATAGCTTAGGAGTCCCTGCTCTGACTCCATACATGGCTTAGGAGTCCCTGCTCTGACTCCATACATGGCTTAGAAGTCCCTGCTCTGACTCCATACATGGCTTAGGAGTCCCTGCTCTGACTCCATACATGGCTTAGGAATCCCTGCTCTGACTCCATACAGTATATGGCTTAGGAATCCCTGCTCTGACTCCATACAGTATATGGCTTAGGAGTCCCTGCTCTGACTCCATACAGTATATGGCTTTGGAGTCCCTGCTCTGTGTCCATATATGAAGTCAGTACATCTGGGAGTCCTATTTGTAGAAACACTTGTTCGCGATAATCTGCCCAAACGTCGGGCAGTCTAAAAGGGCTTTTAGTCAGTATTTAGCCTGTAACAGGATATGTATTCAAATTAGCTCAACTGCATTCTACAGCGACCCCCCAACCCTATCTAAAGGGCTTTAAAGGTTACAATTGATATATTTATTTAGAGCTACAGTTCTCCTCTTTCTCAATAAATGAGCCTGTGCTAATCTGGGGGGTGGGCGTGGGGCAGGGGGGATGTTGGCTAATGCTGAACTTATTCTTCTCTTTCCTAACATATTCCTGCAGCTACCACTAGAGGGAGCTCAGTGCAAAGAGATGATACTGCTTCCTTTGAATTCAGTGGTAACTGTATAAATTCCTATGCACTGAGCTCCCCCTAGTTTGATGGGAAGCAGGAGACCTGGAGATGCATGGGGGAGATTTATCAATGTTGTCTGGTGTAAATACATTGACAAACATTGTTCAGAGTGAGCCACATATTTTTAAAGTACCTATAACACTTTTTCCAACATAGACATAGGGGAAAGCGGGCAAAAGTGTGACCATTTAAACAAATGAATACTCCTTGAACACAAATCTCCGACAATATCTGTGTTCGCCCCTGACTGCAGCTTTCTGGTTGACACAATCTCTGACTATCTGTCTGGTTCTGGCATCTGACTGTGATGTCTCTACTGTATTATTGACAGACATGTGTCTTCAACACGTTCAAAGATCCAACCTGTCTCCCTAAACTCTAGGATGGTGATCAATGTACTGACGAGCATCATGATCTTCCAGTTTGAGGAGGTCTCATGGGATTACTCACAAGCTTCAGAACGAGTGCATGTCCTGAAAGAAAGGCAGCGGTTCCAAGAAGCCCCCTTCAGGGTGAGACCGTACAGCTACGTGCGTGCTCAGAGAATGAAACGCGTTGGTTCCAGCAATAGGAAAATCTACCAGCAGGAAGAAGATGACAATGATCAGAGGACAAAGAGCCAGCTGTCCCACCATGCTCGAAGCCTGTCTGCAAGAAGTATGAAGAGAGCACATGGTAAGAGAAGAGCTGTACTTCTTATACTGATGTATAAACTAATATATAAAAAACACACATCTATGTCTAATACACATACACCAGCCGTAACCGCCTCCACACAAATCAGTACGTGAATGACGCATACCATTTTTAGTAATCATACTCTACTCTATTCCAGATTTACATATGGACTCCTTAAAACCAGCTACTTGGCCAGAATTAAGAAATTATCGCAGAAGCTTTGCATACATTGATCTGCAACCGGAATTTTACAAAAAGCCTCCATCTGCATGCAGACCCCGCACAACGAGTCCAGAGCTACGTAGTAGAACAGGTTCTGCCTTAAAGAAAAAGGATGATTCTGGTACCTAAAATATTATTATATTTACTCATTCAGATCCACTGGCTTATCCACAGGGGGCAGTATTATAGTAGTTATATTCTTGCACATAGGAGCAGTATTATAGTAGTTATATTCTTGTACATAGGAGCAGTATTATAGTAGTTATATTCGTGTACATAGGAGGCTGTATTATAGTAGTTATATTCTTGTACATAGGAGGCAGTATTATAGTAGTTATATTCTTGTACATAGGAGGCAGTATTATAGTAGTTATATTCTTGTACATAGGAGGCAGTATTATAGTAGTTATATTCTTGTACATAGGAGGCAGTATTATAGTAGTTATATTCTTGTACATAGGAGGCAGTATTATAGTAGTTATATTCTTGTACATAGGATCAGTATTATAGTAGTTATATTCCTGTACATAGGAGCAGTATTATAGTAGTTATATTCTTGTACATGGGAGCAGTATTATAGTAGTTATATTCTTGTACATAGGAGGCAGTATTATAGTAGTTATATCCTTGTATATAGGAGGCAGTATTATAGTAGATATATTCTTGTACATAGGAGCAGTATTATAGTAGTTATATTCTTGTACATAGGAGCAGTATTATAGTAGTTATATTCTTGTACATAGGAGACAGTATTATAGTAGTTATATTCTTGTACATAGGAGCAGTATTATAGTAGTTATATTCTTGTACATAGGAGGCAGTATTATAGTAGTTATATTCTTAATCAATTTTCTTTTTATTGAAGAAAACGCAAATAGTCATGTGACAATTCAATCACTTAAATACCAGGCGCAGCTGGACAAATGCTTATTCACTAAGCGCATCAATTCAAGTGCAGTGGCAACATGACTCAAAAACACAATAACATGTGCATAAAAGTAATTTATATGGAAAAGTAGAGACAAGACATGGGAAGAGGGGAGGGGGAGAGAAGGTAAGGGGGGGGATAATAGATGTCTATCGTATGTTTCGTGTGAATCTAGAAGTTGCGATAAAGCTTCCAAGGGGACCATGTTTTGATAAACTTTGCTCTAGAGTGAGTCTCCCAGTGTGCAAGCTCTTCAAACCGGTAAAGCTGATCCACCTTCTCGGTCCACATCAAGAGGGATGGAGGAGAATCATTTCTCCATAACAATGGAATCAATAGGCGAGCTGCTGTTATGAGCATAGTCGGTAGATTTGACCTTGAGGGGGTCAGCGTGTCATTAGGACACCATAACATTAGGAGTTTTGCGTCTATTCTAACCTGGTTTTTACAGGTCTTATTTATAATAGTTTCGATCTCTATCCAGAAAGGCCGGATCTTTTCACAATTCCACCATATATGAGAAAGAGAACCAACATCTCCTCCGCACCTCCAGCAACGGTCGGGGATATCAGAATTGATCTTATGTAGATATTCTGGTGTTTTATACCATCTTGTGAGCAATTTGTAGGAGTTAGCTTGTATCTTAATGCAACGGTTGAATCCGTGTGAGTGTGTGAGGATAAAAGCTTTCTCAGGTTCTGACAAAGTTATGGATAACTCCTTCTCCCAAGCTGAGAGAAACCATAGATCTGGAGGGGCGGAGGAGAGCAGCTCCTTGTATAATGTGGAGAGAGGCTTCCGCGGGCGTTGGCCTACTGAAATCTTCCCCTCCATCCATGAGGGATCATTTGTGGGTCGTGGGACCTTTGCAATAAGCTTTAGGTCCTTTTTAAAGGCCATTACTGCCAAAAAGGAAGCCTTTTGGACCTTTGGAAGAGCGAAAACATCACTCCAATTTAAAGCACCAGACTCAGATATAATATCTTGTAACCTTAAGCTAGATAGTAGGGCCCAAATTCCTGATGGTGCAGTGGTGGCGGGATGAATATGGGCCTGAAGCAGGTGCAGGGGGATATTCATACTAGGGAACTTAAGGACTGAGGCCTGATATAGTTTGGACCACTCTAACAGTAAGCCCTTCCACAAAGGCGAGGCATAAATGTTATTAGCAGTACTTTTCCGCAAACCCCATAAGACCAGCTTATCTTTATAGGTGTGCATATCACACTCCAATTGGGAGGCAAGATTGAGAGGGCGCCAGGAGAGGAGGCTTAGAGCTCTGCTTAGCATTGACGCTTTATAATAAAGGTATATGTCTGGCAGGCCGAAACCTCCCAATCTTTTCTCCCGAGTGAGGGTGGTGTATGCTATTCTGGGGGACTTACCCGACCATACAAATGCTGAGAAGATTCTGCGGACCTCCACAAAGAAGGAATGGGGTAGCCAAATAGGTAGTGTTTGAATGAAGTAAAGTAGTCTAGGGACAATGAAGGCTTTAATATAATTCTTCCTTCCAATCCACGAAATGAACGGGAGTTTTAGGGATTGCAGGTGTGCTCTAATGGATCTAAGTAAAGGGGCTTGATTAGGCTCGTAAAGGTCCTCAGGATTCGCTGATATATGGGTGCCCAAAAATGGGATTGACTTGGGGGCCCACGTAAATGCCGTGGAGCGTTTGATCATTTCTATGGAAGTGGCTGAGCAGGAAATATTTAGGGCCTGTGACTTACCATAATTGATCTTGAAATTAGAGACCAAACCATATTCCTCAAAAAGAGCTTGGAGCCTGGGAAATGAGGTCGTGGGATTGGACGTGATGACTAAGAGATCGTCTGCGAAGGCAGCTGTCAAGTGAGTATGAGATCCCAAGGTGATCCCTTGTATGTCCGGATCTTGCCTAATTTTAGCCAGCAGTGTCTCCATAACAATAACAAAGAGGGCCGGTGATAGTGGGCAGCCTTGTCTCGTCCCATTGGTAATGGGGAAAGTTGGAATGAGTGTGCCATTGATCCGAATCCTGGCAGAGGGGAGCGAATAGAGTGAGAAGATGGACTGGATGAACTGGTCCGGAAAGCCAAATTTTGACAGTGCCCGAGACATAAAATGCCAGTTGATCCTGTCAAAGGCCTTCTCTGCATCTGTACTGAGAAGGGCTAGCGGTATAGAATTCCGCCGAGCATGTGTGATTAAGTGTATGACGCGGACCGTGTTTTCACTCCCCTGTCTGCCAGTGACGAATCCCACCTGTTCCCTATTAATAATGTCAGGGAGAACCGACTGGATCCGATGGGCCAAAATCTTAGCCCACCATTTCACATCAGTGTTCAAAAGCGAAATAGGGCGGTAGCTCCCGCAGTTTAGGGGGTCCTTATTTTCTTTGTGAATTACTGTGATATGGGCCGATAGCGATTGTGGGGGGAGGGAACCTCCTTGGAGCAAGTAATTACATAGGATGTTAAAATGTGGGATCAGGATGTGCTTAAAGGTTTTGTAGTAGGAGATGGTAAAGCCGTCAGGGCCTGGGCTTTTCCCGGAAGGTATGGAGGAGAGGACCTTGCTGATTTCAGAGTCTGTGATAGGGGACAAGAGTTGGGCCGACTGTGATGGGGTGATAGTAGGCAGCTGGAGGGAGGAGAGAAACTTCTCAGTCGCTTCCCCTATTTGGGCTGGCGAGAGTTGGTTTGGTGGCTCTAAGTTATATAGGTCCCTATAGAAGGCACAAAAGGAATCTGCTATGTCTGGGGTGCTTTTATGTAACGTACCTTTGGCATCCTTTACAGCTGCGATAAAGGAATCGGCTTTCTGTTTTTTAACTAAGGCTGACATTAGCCTATTCCCCTTATCTCCATGGGCATATGACCGAAATTTGGCCCGTAAAAGTAGTTTGGCTGACGTGACATTCAGCAAATTCTTAAGCTTTGTGCGAGCCTCCGACAGGTCCGAGGCACATCTAAGGGCCTGCGAGTTTTTGTGCGTTATTTCTAGCGCTTGTATCTGGGAGAGGAGGGCCGCTACTGCTTGGTTCCGCTGCTTTTTAATATGAGCACCTAGAGCTATCAGCTCACCTCTCAGAACCGCCTTGTGGGTCTCCCAAGTGATGGAGGGGGAGGGCGCGTCCGGGCCTAGGGGGTTAAGTGTGAAAAATTCTGTTATGGTAGAGGACAATTTATGGGAGGGGTCAGAGATAATGGTGTCGTTAATACGCCAATTCCATTCCCTCTTTGGGAGGTCCTGCAGAGAAACACTCAGGAATACCGGGGCATGGTCAGACAGGGTGATGTTTCCTATGTGGGATCGGGTAGCCCTATTAGCATGGGTTTTAGACAGGAATAGATAGTCGAGTCTATGGTAGGAGGATTTAGCAGCTGAGTAGAAGGTGTAATCCTTACTAGAGGGGTTTGTGGTGCGCCAAATATCTATTACACCTAGCCTATGTAAGGCGAGTTTGAGACGTCGTAGCTTCACATGTGTAATGGCGGACTTCCCATTTGAGGAATCTATGGAAGGCTCCAGGGTGACATTGAAGTCGCCGCCTAGAATCACCATACCTTCCTTAAAGGTGGATAACAAGCCAAGGGTCTGAACGAGCCAAGCAACCTGCCCTCTGTTGGGAGCATATACAGTTGCCAGGGTAACAGGTGTGTCAGCGATAGTGCCCTTAACAAACAGGTAACGACCCTCAGGGTCCGAGGAGACGGCAGAGTGCTTGAAGGGGAGCTGTTTGTGGATCGCTATGCTGACACCCCTGCTAGCCGAACTATACGTGCTGTGGAACCATTGGGAAAACCTTTTGGGGGGCAATTTGGGGGTCTTACCCTCTCTGAAGTGGGTTTCCTGGAAGAATGCTATAGACACTTTATCCCTCTGTAAAAGGGCCAGGATTTGGGACCGCTTGCAAGGCTCGTTCATTCCCCGGGCGTTCAGGGAGGATATCACAACGGACGACATTCTGTAAGTGAGAGACAATAATCAGCATCTACATAGACTCTATATGACATCTGACTACAATGGGGAGGGTGAGACACAAGAGGGAAGGAGGGGAGACAAACGGTTAATGAACAAAACAATAGTGCAAACAAAGCTTGTAACAGAAGCTCCACTGAGCACCTGACTGTGAGGCGACCCTTTCTCATCACGGCTACCAGCCGGGGTCTGTCAGGTGGGGGGTCCCGCAGAGCTAAAGAGGGCCAATGACTGACCATCAAAAGGGGAAGGGTGACCCGTAGGTAAAGCCGGGTTAACCCCTGCAAACTAAGGTGAGAGCAGGGAGTGGGAAATGACCAGACCATGGTAATAACCATAAAAGCCTGGAAGAAGAGGGATCAATTACTAAACAATAAACAGACAATAAGGCACAGAGTCCCGTATACTTAGAGTGGAACTGGAACAGAAAACGCAGAGAACCTCTTCACGGTCCTATATTCAGGTCGGAGCTTGAGCAGAATTTTCAGCCCTGGTTTTGGGCCCTTTTCTTGTGCGGACGGAGCGCCATTCACCCGCATGGGGTGGCGGTAAAGGTGGGTCTTCTAGATCCGCCGGCATCCACGAGGGTATCTTGATAGGGGTTAACCCAAGCTGGGACCAGCTAGCCTGTAGATCCGATGGTGAACGGATAGTGATTTGGCGTCCGTTTTTAAGGACTGCAATGCCAAAAGGGTACAGCCATCTGAATGGGGTGGCAGCAGCTTTAAGGGCGTCCAGGAGTGGGCGAAGAATACGCCTTTTAGCCAGTGTGGATGGGGCCAAATCTTGGAAAAACAGGACTGGCGTACCTTCATGCTGTAGCTGCTCCGCTTCTCTGCCGGCTCTCATCAGTGCGGCTGTATCGACATAGCTGAGGAGGCCGCAAATTACATCGCGAGGAGGATCTGTAGCTTTCGGTTTGGGCCTAAGCGCTCGATGTATGCGCTCGATTATTATCCGATCCGATTTTTCGGCACCCAGAATATTCGCAAATATTTCGCGAGCAACTTTATCAAGCGCCTCACTGGCAATCGATTCCGGGAGGCCGCGAATCCTCAGGTTCTTCCTGCGGCTGCGGTTCTCCTGATCCTCAATTCTTAGGAGAGCTTCATTTAGCAGGTCGGTGTGGGATCGGATTACATTGTATGACTTCTCCTCTCTCTGCAGAGCAGCTTCCTGTGTGCTCTCCAGGTCAGACACCCGACACCCCATATTCCTCAGGTCTTCCTTGATTTCAGACAGATCCTTTTTTATAGGGGCTAGTGCTGAATTAAGCACTTCAAGAAGTGCAGCTTTAGTGAAGGATCTTCCCTGTCTGCGCGATTTGCAGGTAGAAGCATCAGAGACACTCCCGGCATCTGAATCCTCCTCCATGTCAGATAGCTGAGCCGGGGCCATCTTAGGTGTCTCAGCCGACCGGAGCTTCGGTTGTTTTCTTAGAAATTGGTCCATATCTGGTTGTCTGGACCGAACTGGAGTGGGATCTGCTGGATCCTTGGATCTATCTTTACCCACTTTGCCCATTAGAGCGGTGCTGTAAGCCGATTATAGGGGTTAAAACACCGGCAAGGTTGAGGAGCTCAGAAACTAGCAGCCATTCAGCTACACAGCCAGGCTCCGCCCCCTAGTAGTTATATTCTTGTACATAGGAGCAGTACTATAGTAGTTATATCCTTGTACATAGGAGCAGTATTATAGTAGTTATATTCTTGTACATAGAAGGCAGTATTATAGTAGTTATAGTCTTGTACATACGAGGTAGTATTATAGTAGTTATATTCTTGTACATAGGAAGCAGTATTATAGTAGTTATATTCTTGTACATAGGAGGTAGTATTATAGTAGTTATATTCTTGTACATAGGAGGCAGTATTATAGTAGTTATATTCTTGTACATAGGAGCAGTATTATAGTAGTTATATTCTTGTACATAGGAGCTGTATTATAGTAGTTATATCCTTGTATATAGGAGGCAGTATTATAGTAGATATATTCTTGTACATAGGAGCAGTATTATAGTAGTTATATTCTTGTACATAGGAGGCAGTATTATAGTAGTTATATTCCTGTACATAGGAGCAGTATTATAGTAGTTATATTCTTGTCCATAGGAGCAGTATTATAGTAGTTATGTTCTTGTATATAGGAGCAGTATTATAGTAGTTATATTCTTGTACATAGGAGCAGTATTATAGCAGTTATATTCTTGTACATAGGAGCAGTATTATAGTAGTTATATTATTGTACATAGGAGGCAGTATTATAGTAGTTATATTCTTGTACATAGGAGGCAGTATTATAGTAGTTATATTCCTGTACATAGGAGGCAGTATTATAGTAGTTATATTCTTGCACATAGGAGCAGTATTATAATAGTTATATTCTTGTACATAGGAGCAGTATTATAGTAGTTATATTCTTGTACATAGGAGGCAGTATTATAGTAGTTATATTCTTGTACACAGGAGGCAGTATTATAGTAGTCATATTCTTGTACATAGGAGCAGTATTATAGTAGTTACATTCTTGTACATAGGAGGCAGTATTATAGTAGTTATATTCTTGTACATAGGAGGCAGTATTATAGTAGTTATATTCTTGTACACAGGAGGCAGTATTATAGTAGTTATATTCCTGTACATAGGAGCAGTATTATAGTAGTTATATTCTTGTCCATAGGAGCAGTATTATAGTAGTTATATTCTTGCACATAGGAGCAGTATTATAATAGTTATATTCTTGTACATAGGAGCAGTATTATAGTAGTTATATTCTTGTACATAGGAGGCAGTATTATAGTAGTTATATTCTTGTACACAGGAGGCAGTATTATAGTAGTTATATTCTTGTACATAGGAGCTGTATTATAGTAGTTATATCCTTGTATATAGGAGGCAGTATTATAGTAGATATATTCTTGTACATAGGAGCAGTATTATAGTAGTTATATTCTTGTACATAGGAGGCAGTATTATAGTAGTTATATTCCTGTACATAGGAGCAGTATTATAGTAGTTATATTCTTGTCCATAGGAGCAGTATTATAGTAGTTATGTTCTTGTATATAGGAGCAGTATTATAGTAGTTATATTCTTGTACATAGGAGCAGTATTATAGCAGTTATATTCTTGTACATAGGAGCAGTATTATAGTAGTTATATTATTGTACATAGGAGGCAGTATTATAGTAGTTATATTCTTGTACATAGGAGGCAGTATTATAGTAGTTATATTCCTGTACATAGGAGGCAGTATTATAGTAGTTATATTCTTGCACATAGGAGCAGTATTATAATAGTTATATTCTTGTACATAGGAGCAGTATTATAGTAGTTATATTCTTGTACATAGGAGGCAGTATTATAGTAGTTATATTCTTGTACACAGGAGGCAGTATTATAGTAGTCATATTCTTGTACATAGGAGCAGTATTATAGTAGTTACATTCTTGTACATAGGAGGCAGTATTATAGTAGTTATATTCTTGTACATAGGAGGCAGTATTATAGTAGTTATATTCTTGTACACAGGAGGCAGTATTATAGTAGTCATATTCTTGTACATAGGAGCAGTATTATAGTAGTTACATTCTTGTACATAGGAGGCAGTATTATAGTAGTTATATTCTTGTACATAGGAGCAGTATTATAGTAGTTACATTCTTGTACATAGGAGGCAGTATTATAGTAGTTATATTCTTGTACATAGGAGGCAGTATTATAGTAGTTATATTCTTGTACACAGGAGGCAGTATTATAGTAGTTATATTCCTGTACATAGGAGCAGTATTATAGTAGTTATATTCTTGTCCATAGGAGCAGTATTATAGTAGTTATATTCTTGCACATAGGAGCAGTATTATAATAGTTATATTCTTGTACATAGGAGCAGTATTATAGTAGTTATATTCTTGTACATAGGAGGCAGTATTATAGTAGTTATATTCTTGTACACAGGAGGCAGTATTATAGTAGTTATATTCTTGTACATAGGAGCTGTATTATAGTAGTTATATCCTTGTATATAGGAGGCAGTATTATAGTAGATATATTCTTGTACATAGGAGCAGTATTATAGTAGTTATATTCTTGTACATAGGAGGCAGTATTATAGTAGTTATATTCCTGTACATAGGAGCAGTATTATAGTAGTTATATTCTTGTCCATAGGAGCAGTATTATAGTAGTTATGTTCTTGTATATAGGAGCAGTATTATAGTAGTTATATTCTTGTACATAGGAGCAGTATTATAGCAGTTATATTCTTGTACATAGGAGCAGTATTATAGTAGTTATATTATTGTACATAGGAGGCAGTATTATAGTAGTTATATTCTTGTACATAGGAGGCAGTATTATAGTAGTTATATTCCTGTACATAGGAGGCAGTATTATAGTAGTTATATTCTTGCACATAGGAGCAGTATTATAATAGTTATATTCTTGTACATAGGAGCAGTATTATAGTAGTTATATTCTTGTACATAGGAGGCAGTATTATAGTAGTTATATTCTTGTACACAGGAGGCAGTATTATAGTAGTCATATTCTTGTACATAGGAGCAGTATTATAGTAGTTACATTCTTGTACATAGGAGGCAGTATTATAGTAGTTATATTCTTGTACATAGGAGGCAGTATTATAGTAGTTATATTCTTGTACACAGGAGGCAGTATTATAGTAGTCATATTCTTGTACATAGGAGCAGTATTATAGTAGTTACATTCTTGTACATAGGAGGCAGTATTATAGTAGTTATATTCTTGTACATAGGAGGCAGTATTATAGTAGTTATATTCTTGTACACAGGAGCAGTATTATAGTAGTTATATTATTGTACATAGGAGGCAGTATTATAGTAGTTATATTCTTGTACACAGGAGGCAGTATTATAGTAGTCATATTCTTGTACATAGGAGCAGTATTATAGTAGTTACATTCTTGTACATAGGAGGCAGTATTATAGTAGTTATATTCTTGTACATAGGAGGCAGTATTATAGTAGTTATATTCTTGTACATAGGAGGGAGTATTATAGTAGTTATATTCTTGTACACAGGAGCAGTATTATAGTAGTTATATTCTTGTACATAGGAGGCAGTATTATAGTAGTTATATTCTTGTACATAGGAGGCAGTATTATAGTAGTTATATTTTTGTACATAGGAGGCAGTATTATAATAGCTGTGTTCTTTTACATAAGGGCAGTATTCTAATTGGAAAAGTCTGTTAAGCAAATGATCCCCATTAGGCCGGTTTAAGATGGCTGTTTGTGGTCCAGGAAAATAGTTCATGTGGCGGCTGTCTTTTCCGTGCTAACTGAGGCTTGTTTGAGTGAAAGTCACTGCATCATAGTGATCTATAATGCTGTGAGTTTCACCCTTATTCGGGTCTAATTCCCTTTTTTTGTTTGTTTTAATAGATTTAATACAGAGCAGATACAGAAGGGTTTTGTGTACCTTGTGAGGACTCCTGTGGTCAGTCAGTGGCGTCGCCAGGGGGGGGCCAGAGGGGGCCACGGCCCCCCCTACATCATGCTGTGCCCCCCCATGTGCCCCCCCAACTAAAATGACCCCCCCCCCCCCCCCCAAGTGAGCAGCCGCCGCTGGGCACAGGGAGATGAGCGCTTCCATTGCGCTCATCTCCATTGTAAACTGCCTATGCCAGCGGAGGTGCAGGGGAGGGAGAGGCGTGTCCCTTCCCTTTCCTCTGATAGGCTGCAGGCAGGCACCGAAGTGGAGGAGAGGCCCCGCCCCCTAATTACTCCTGTTTACCTTTCTAAAGCTAAAGGACCTTTGATGATGTCATCACAGGTCCTGTAAGGGAACTGCACAGTGTAAAGTGTAGTTCCCAGGTTAGAACAGTGCATCTGCCAGGACCTGTGATGACATCATCTTCAACATCACAGGTCCTGCAGAATCTAGCAAAGGAACTGCACCAAAAATGGTGTAGTTCCTAGGTTTCAAAGGTACATCTGCCAGGACCTGTGATGACATCATCACAGGTCCTTCAACCCCTAACAGCAAGTATTAAAAGTTCACAAGCAGCTCTGCATTGATCCATACAGACTGGAATGGAGAGGTAAGAGGAGGTCCTCCACTTTTCATCATTTACCTCCCCTCCATGCCCTGTTTTTACTCATTGCTCACTCATGTATACTACTTCAGACAGTTACCACTACCTCATGTACCTCACAGTGACTATAATGCATAACTGACCACATATTTCTATAAACACTGCATCTACAGTATTATACCTTCTATGTGTCACATCAATACACTGCTCTGTATATATATATATATATATATATATATAGATACACACACATACATGCACACACACTGCATATATTACACAGTATTATCCATGCAATATGTACAGATATATAGTATATACCGCAGTGCACTGATATGTGAGGTACAAGGTATAATAGATGCTGTGTGTACAGATATCAGTACACTTCTGTATATACTATATATGTGAGGTACGAGGTATAATAGATGCAGTGTGTACAGATATATAGTATATACAGCGGTGTACTGATATCTGAGGTACGAGGTGTCAATACACTGCTGTATTTACTATATATCTGTACACACTGCATCTATTATACCTCGTACGTCACATATTACACTACTGTATATACTGTATACACTGCATATATTATACCCCGTACCTCACATATCAGTACACTGCTGTATATACTATATACCTGTACACACTGCATCTATTATACCCTGTACCTCACATATCAGAACACTAGGGAATATACTATATACCTGTACACACTGCATCTATTATACCGCGTACCAAACATAACTGTACACTGCTGTATATAATATACATCTGCATCTATTATACCTCTTTTGTGTGCCAGGGCTGTTTTGTAATCCCATTCCGGCCCTGATGGCATAAATTATAAAACGCAGCAGCAAGAATAGTTCATGGAACAAAGGGAGGGGCTATAAAAGGGGAATAGGGGCCCAATTTAGATTCCTGCTATGGGGCCCAGTGATTTTTATGTACGCCCCTGCCTGCAGGCACTAGGCCGGCAGCCTATCAGAGGCCGGCGCAATGACGTCATCGTGACGCCTGAGCCTTACATTAAAGCGTGGGACACAGTAAGAGGCTGCATCGCATCGCTGACACTTAGGTAAGTATAAGTGTTTTTTTTTGTTTGTTTTTTACAATAGTGTTACTGGCACATTGGGGGGGCTTATTACAAAACTGGCACATGATGATGGGGGGGACTTTATACTGGCACATGATGATGGGGGGGGACTTTATACTGGCACATGATGATGGGGGGGAACTTTATACTGGCACATGATGATGGGGGGACTTTATACTGGCACATGATGATGGGGGGACTTTATACTGGCACATGATGATGGGGGGACTTAATACTGGCACATGATGGGGGGGACTTAATACTGGCACATGATGGGGGGGACTTAATACTGGCACATGATGGGGGGGACTTAATACTGGCACATGATGGGGGGACTTAATACTGGCACATGATGATGGGGGGGACTTAATACTGGCACATGATGATGGGGGGAGACTTAATACTGGCACATGATGATGGGGGGGGACTTAATACTGGCACATGATGATGGGGGGACTTAATACTGGCACATGATGATGGGGGACTTAATACTGGCACATGATGATGGGGGGACTTAATACTCGCACATGATGATGGGGGGACTTAATACTGGAACATGGGGGGGCTTAATACTGGCACGTGATGGGGGGCTTATTACTGGCACGTGATGGGGGGCTTATTACTGGCACGTGATGGGGGGCTTATTACTGGCACGTGATGGGGGGCTCATTACTGCCACGTGATGGGGGCTCTTGTTACTGCCACGTGATGGGGCTTATTACTGGCACATTGGGGGGCTCTTGTTACTGGCACGTTATTGAGGGCACTTATTACTGGCACATTATTGGTGGGCACTATAGGGGCATCTACTGAGGCCACAAAGAAGGGGTGTTTTATATGGGGGGCTCTGTACAGTAGCATTTTATACTGGGACACATTATGGTGGGTACTATGGAGAAGGGGAGAGAGGAGTACTATGGAGTCATCTACGGGGGGCACTAAGAAGGGGTATTTTATACTTGCAAATTATGGGGGACACTGAGGGCATCTACTGGGGCACGATATATGGGACATTTTATACTGGTACATTATGGGGGGCACTAGCAGGAAGGGGGGAGAGGAGCACTATGGAGGCATTTACTGGTGCACTATATAGGGGTATTTTATACTGGCACATTATGGGGGAAATTAGCTCAACTGGGGGCATAAGGGGGTATGTTTTGCACATTATAAGGAGAATTATTTCTACTGGGGGGCATTATGGTGGGTTTTATTACTCCCCCATGGTATGACCCCCTAGTAGCAGCACCAGCCTCTCCCTGCTCTGCTATCTCTCTGCCCCTTCTCCAAATCCTTATTATGAAATCTTTCTCATTAGGATAAAACACAACATCAGCTCCGCCGAGCCCCCGGCCAAGTGTTGAAGTGGTGTCCGAGATCCCCAAGGGCCAAGCCAAGTAACTGTACGTTTTCATGTGAAATATGTTTATTTTATATATGTGCACTCCTGTGAGAGGCAGGGAGGGAGATCTGTGGATGACACTGTTATAGGGAGGGAGATCTGTGGATGACGCTGTTATGGAGGGGGAAATGGGGATGACACTGTCATGGGGTGGATCTGTGGATGACACATATAGCATAAGATGCTATATACGGTATGTGGCATCCACAGATCCCCCCCATAACAGTGTCATCCACAGATCCCCCTCTCTATAAAAGTGTCATCCACAGACAGCTGGACTTTTCTTCCCTGTTGCGGTTTTAGGTATTGGGTAAAGTATTGCAGCATTTCTAAGCGTACTTGTGTAAATGTATCGTTGTTATAGCTGCCCCCCCTACTTTTGTCCTGGCCCCCAGTGTGCCCCCCCAAAATTTGAAAGCTAGAGACGCCACTGGGTCAGTGGTACTTTCTCCAGTGGTTTTGCTTGATGTTATCATATTCCCAGGTGTACAGTAGCTCAATACAATATAAGCAGCAAGCACCATGTCAATGCATACTTGTTATAGTATTGATCGTGACCTTGGCAAAGGGAAGCAAAAATTCCATTTGGAGTGAAGTTACATTTGACGAGCTAGTTGGGCAGTTGTTCGAACTTAACATCCAGGAGGTGCTTCTCTGCCAAGGGAACTATCTTGTCTGCCATTTTTTCCTCCGGAATGACACTTATGTGCAGGAATGAAAAAACAAGAGTACTTTTCTCTACCCAAATCAGGCAGTGAATTTGGCCCAGACGGGCTGTGGTCGGTCCGGTAAATGCAGTCGTCCCATGAAGCACATTCCTAAACTGTGCACCGCAGTCTGAAACCGCTCTTAATATTAGTTATGACTCGAAGTCTCCTTTAACTGCTAGAGGGCATAAATGACACTATGTTTTGGGTAACAAAGGGTCATATAATATACAGATATATGTATGTGTGCTTCACTAGTAAAATGCATATGATAATTTCTTGATTACTTGTATTATAACTGCAGATGACGAATCAGGCTACGGATCTCCAGGTCGAAAATCTGCTCTTTCCATAAGTGAGAGCACAGCACTGCAACGGATGAAGCAGCGTGGACCCCACACACCCATGAGCCCCAATCAAATCCTTCTAAAAGTCAGTACTATCCAGAATTTACAGAAGGCAGATGTAATTAGATCGAATATGGAGTACAACTCCAGGATCCGTGACACATGGGGGGTTACACTAGCTGGTGATGAACAAAAGACATTCATCTCGCCTTTCCTCCAAACGGAAAGCCAGAACCTTGACCCTGTGACTCTTCTCCAGCACTTAAAGTCTTCTGCTGTTCCTGTAGACATGAGGACAGTCTTAACGGCCTTCCAGATAAGAAAAGTGGGGCTGAAGATGAAGGAGTCATTGCACAGTCCAAAGGTTCATTCCACTATCCCATGTCCTATTATTATTCGCCCACAGACAAGCTGTGATTACCGGAAGAAAGAAAAACACAATGGCGTCCTTAGAAGATCGACATCGGCCCTTGATGCCGGCGTGAAGCAGATTGGCCTCTACTCAAGCTGCCAGTCGGTTCAGCCCATGCGGATGATCATGGGACAAAATATCAAAATAAGTATCCCAAAATGGAAGGCGCCAGAGCAGGTTGTGAACATCGACCCCTACAGAGAACGCAGCTCCTTCCAACTCCTTACCATGAAGCAACTGAAGGAATTTCAAATGCAAAAGACGACACAGCAGAAAGAAGAGGACGCTCATGTGCAGGCCACAAAGAGCAAAGAAAGCAAGAAGGCATGGCTGAAGAAGATTAAAGGGAAAAATATAGATGATTTCACCAAAGCTGGAAAGATTGCTGCGCCGGAGTTCGGGCCGGATGTGTTTCTATAATCAGGGATCAATAAGCAAATCCACTGCACAGTACAAACCAAAGCCCACTATTGTTTTGTGAAGGAAACTTTAATTATTTTACTGCATACATGATAACATAAACTTTGCTGAGGATTTCTTGTGGACTTGGTTTTATTTGCAGATTTAACCACATGCAATATAAAGGGTAAAATCCACAGTGGATATCAACAGCAGGTCAATTTATGCTGCAGATTATTTCACTCTCATTCTCATCCACTTTGCTGGTACCGTAAAATGCTGCAGGTTCGGCAAATGCAAATCCGCAGGGTTAATCCATGTTTGAACGTACCTTTAGGGGCTAAGTTTGTTGCGAATTTGAGCTACTGCATAGCAAAGGTGGAAATTCACAGTATATACTGGCATGTTACAGTTTTAAAATCCGCTCCGCAGGTCGATCTGTGCTGCCGCCCGCAAGTCCACGGCTGCTGCAATCCACGTTTCCTTCCCATGGGACAGCATTTAACAAATGTCAAAGCAAGGCAGAAAGAATCAAAGCAAAGTGACGGCAGCAGGTTTTCAATTAGTATCCAAGGCTTTGGTCTTTTATCTAAGAGGTTCTCAACCTTTAGGCCTCTTGCACACGAACGTTGTGCATCCGTCACGTGCATTGGGGACCGAAATTTGCGGTCCCCAATGCACGGACAACGTCCGTGCGGCGGTCAGGTTGGATCAGGACCCATTCAACTTGAATTGGTCCGTGATCCGTCCGCACCGCAAAAAAATAGAACAAATTCTATTTTTTTGCGGTGCGGAGGCAAGAACAGAAACACGAAACAGTTCCAATCCATGCTTCTGTTCAGCATCTCCGTGATCGAGGACCCATTCAAGTGACCCATTCGGTGCAATACGGCCACGGGCACACAACGTTCGTGTGCAAGAGGCCTTACAAGAACATTTTTGATCCCTCTCTAGGAGCTGCCAGGTCCAATTCAATTCAGACTAATGAAATTTTTCAGAGCACTAAAGCAAGCAATAATAATTAATGTATAAGAAGAGCATTGTATGTAAGGTATTTAAGAGATCATGAACCCACTAGACTATTGAAGAACACTACAGTCTGCCTCTTCCTAGACCAAGATGGCTAATAGCAGGGAACACTACATTTTATCTACCACTTTATTGTGGTCACTATATTGTCCTTCCAGGGTGCCCATAACAGTAGCGGTAGTGCACCACATGGCAAGACAGCATTCAAAAAGTGCATGGCACTGGCGCTGGCTTCTCGCTCTCAGAGATACCACCATTCAGTGCTCCAGTGGTCTGCTAGATTTATATCAAGCTGGCAGCTCAGGTGGCATGCCCTTTCTGCTGCAGCTCTCTCTATATCACAGCTCAGGGGGCAGCTAAAGGATGGAAGTGAGCATGTGTGTCCACCTCAGCAAGGTGAATAGAGAAATAAGAAAAAGAATAAACAGCAGGTGGCGCTATACAGATACATTTTATTGAATAACTCAGTGGCTATAATACATTTTTAAATACATGCAATTACAAAAGTATTCATATCCAGATGCTGGTTTGAAAACTGCTGAATATTTATTTTTTTGGTGGGAAAACTCCCTTAATCCATTACATTGAAATCTTACATACTCCAAGCTGGAAAATGAGCAGATTAGAGATGATGGCCATTATCCATCTAACCTCCACTTCATTGTGGCCTCCCTTGCATGCCGTCACCTGTGGAATACTCATGCCTCAGTTTTAATATAATGGATCACAATACTGTAGGATAAGGATTGGTGAGGGACACATCATTTATTGGATATTCTAGAAATGCAGGATGTTATTTCATGCATGGTCAGTTCGAATAAAGATAAAATGTGAGTCTATTGAAATTTTTATGTGGTCTTTTATATGAAATGTTGTTAATTATAAATATTATAAATGTCTAATTTAAAAAAGACAAATATAATGAACGATTTATGATTAAGTAATTTAGTTCTGTTGTTTCTATTAAAAGTATATGATTCCCATTTAACAGCACTTGACAATTTCTATATACTGTCTGTAGATTATCTGCTTCAATAGTTAAAAAGGCTTTCTAGTGACTAGAAGTTGAGGATCCATCCTGCAAACAAGTCATCAATATCGGATTGGTGGGGATCTGACACCCGAAGCCCACTGATCTGCTATTGTCACCGCCGGCTCTGGGAGAGATCTTAGGCTACTTTCACACTGCCGTTTCAGGGTCCGCCTGTGAGATCCGTTTCAAGGCTCTCACAAGCGGCCCCAAACGGATCAGTTTGGCCCCAATGCATTCTGAATAGATGCGGATCCATTCAGAATGCATCAGTTTGGCTCCGCTCTGCCTCCATTCCGCTCTGGAGGGGGACACCAAAACGCAGCTTGCAGCGTTTCGGTGTCCGTCTGGCGGTGCGGAGCCAAACGGATCCATCCTGACCTACAATAAAAGTCAATGGGGACGGATCCGTTTACATTGACACAAATATGGTGCAATTGTAAACGGATCTGTCCCCCATTGACTTTCAATGTAAAGTCAGGACGGATCCGTTTGACTTCACTTAGACTTAGACTTTTTTTGACTAAGTGTATGCAGACGGATCCGTACTGAACGGATACCATCGTTTGCATTTATAGGTGCGGATCCGTCTGTGCAGATACCAGACGGATCCGCACCTAGCGCAGGTGTGAAAGTAGCCTCAGAAGTTCAGATAGACGGAAGACTCAGGAGTCTATCTGACAGATCTCTCTTGTTTTCATTGTTGCTAACAGGTTTCCACCCCTTCGCAGATGCTGCTCATTATCAGTCAGGTGGCTCTTTATATGTTCCCCCTCTCACTTGTTTCCCTGTGGCTGCTAGTTCTTCTGTGGAGTGCTCTGCTTGTGTGGTGGTTCTCCTGTTCCAGTTACATCTCAAGCTAAGTTATTTTCCCTTTTCTTAGTGTGTCTGTTCTGACTAGGCCTCAGGGAGACACTAGCTCCTTCAGTTTGGAAATAGGCGGTTGCCTCTTTCCCTGTTCCCTAAGCTGAGGGTTTGGTGCGGTGTTTCAGCAGTCTTAGGTTCCTGTGCATGTGCATTTCTACCTTTGAGATTTGCACATGTTGTTAGCAGCTTAGGGAGAGTATCAGGGATTGCTAGGAGGTGACCTCTTTGTTCACTAGGTTTGGGGCCTAGTCTGTTGTTTAGTTGTGGTTCCCTTTGGTTGTCTTTCCTTCCCCGTACTTTCCGTGACAGCTATTTTCATTAGCCGCTCGAAACAACACAGTGGATGGAGCCAAAGGTAGGAAACTCCGTCCTCATTCTACTGCCAGCATGACGGAAGTGCTGGTTTGTTGGACTCACACAGATCTGGTTGATAATCTGTGGAAAGGAAAGGTAATGAAAACCTAGACACAGAAAACATTCCTTTATATCACCTTGTAAATACATCAATTAACCTGTACTGATCCTAAGTTACATCCTGTATTATACTCCAGAGCTGCACTCACTATTCTGCTGGTGCAGTCACTGTGTACATACATTACACATTCTGTACTGATCCTAAGTTACATCCTGTATTATACTCCAGAGCTGCACTCACTATTATGCTGGCGGAGTCACTGTGTACATACA
This sequence comes from Bufo bufo, assembly GCF_905171765.1. Classification (NCBI taxonomy): domain Eukaryota; kingdom Metazoa; phylum Chordata; class Amphibia; order Anura; family Bufonidae; genus Bufo; species Bufo bufo. Next base: position 425,813,716 of record NC_053394.1, read on the forward strand.
TTACTTATTGTAACGGATCCTGGGTGTGGACCCACCGGACTGAGCTTATGATGGTATGGAGCTAACCCTTGGAGAGGGCCCTGAGATGTCAAATGCTGATCCCAGAGGTTAGTGCAAATACCAAGGCAATAAGTCCGTATAACGTGATCCAAGGTCAGGGCAGGCGCTAATACAGAGGATGAGGTCTATAACAAGCGAGGTTCGGTACACAGAGAATAGAAGGACGAGGCACCTTCACACAGGGCTAGACTAGCTCTGAACCTTTTTGTTCAGGCACTTTCCAAGTGGGGAAGGCACCTTATAAACACAGTGACCCCCAGCCTATGGCTGGGAAAGACTACGATAAGAGAGAGGGAGCGTGTATGCGCGATAGCCCATAAGAGAGAGGGAGCACATGCGCACGCACCTTAAACACAGTGCTGGAAGACTGGCGCTGGGAGCGCGAGCTCTGACTAGAGCAGGAGTAGGATGCCGGTGGCAGAAGCCGCCGCCAGCAAAGCAGCAGATGTGAGTAACCCAGCGTCTGGCTCACAGGTGGAAGTGGAGAAGTGGGCACATAACGCCGGGCAGTGGCGTGTGTAGAGAAGTAAGGACCCCATAGCAAGCATCAAACCAGACCCCCCACACAGGACAGAATAGTTTCTGCCTAAAAGCTTTTCAATGACCCTTGGGCCATTTTTCCACTGCCTCAGTTTCTAAAATTTTTTATCTCCAGTATAAGAGGAGATAATCCCAACTAAGACTGGGCTCCCTTTTGCCCTGGGCCCGATAGCAGTCGCATGGTCTGCCGCTATGGAAGTTACGCCCCTGACGCCGGGCTTACAGTACCCCCTTCCTCTAAGCTGGTCTTTGAAAAAAAAGAATTCTGAAGAAGGGGAGCATTGATGTTCTCCATTGGTTACCACGATCTCTCCTCAGGGCCATATCCCTTTCAATCCACTAGGAACAAGTTCTTGCCTCTACTTTTCTTTATGCCCAGAATACCTTTGACCTCGTAGATGTCCTCAGAACTGATAGGAGTAGGGGCTGGAATGGGTTTCTTGAAGAAGCGATTAATTATGACAAACTTAAGCAAGGCGACATGGAAAGAATTTGGAATCCGAAGTGAGGCAGGCAACTTTAACTTGTAGGACACAGAATTAATTCTCAAAATAACTTCAAATGGACCAAGGAAACGTGGGCCCAATTTACAAGAAGGCACCTTGAGCCTAATATACAGGATGTAACTGAGGAGAACTTCTGCATCTCTTATGTGCAAACTTTTTCATCCATACAGATGCTTTCTTCAAGGCATTCTTGGTTTCCTTCCAGATTTTGGAGAAATCTCTAGTGACCGCATCAGCCACAGGAATACTGGAAGTAGATGACACTGGGAGTGGGATATTAAGTTGCTTGCCATAAACAATAAGGAAGGGTGATTTCTTGGAAGCTTCACTGACGTGGTTGTTGAAAATTCTGCCCAAAGCAGAATTGACCTAGTCGTCATGATGTAGGTTAGTGAAATGACGCGAAAAAATTTGTAAGGAGCTGGTTGACAAGCTCTAATTGACCATTAGACTATGGATGATATGCCGAAGAGAACTGTTCAGTAACTTACAGAGAGCCCTCCAGAACTTTGATCTGAACTGAACGCCTCTATCAGAGACAATACGAAGAGGAAATTGCTAAGACAAAGGAGCATCCCTCGGCGCAAAACACCAACCAGAAGATCCAATATACGTAAGTTCTTAATATTTAATGTGCAGATACATATAACGCGTTTTGGAGAGTTTGCTCCCCTTCTTTAGATAAAAACTGCATATACACACAACATAACACATCATACATACAGTATATATATACGTATATATATGTACACACACACACACACACATCAGTTTACTTCAAATGTCAAGAAAACGCCAAAAGCGGGGTCAGAGGGTAAAAGGGGCAGTCTCTGTGTCCCTCTGTGTATCCTCAAATAGAACCAGCCAAGTAGAAATCAAAATAAATAAATTGGGTTATTGGTGTTTTAGATAATGATAGACATTGATGATTCAGTGGGTTACAACTTAAAAATAATAATCAGGGGCATGATTATTTAAAATGGATGGCCAGCAGCGATGTGCGGGGAGCCGGAACGATCGCTAGACGACTAGACATCCAACACTATGGATTACGCTGTTAACTGGCTCAAGCAGCGGGAACGTCTTATCACACAATGCATCCAAATGCAAAGTGCATCAAATCCGGATATGACTTTAAAACTGGTGGGTCATTCTCACAGACTTCGCTACGGACACCAGATTGAAGTCCAAACGATGCTTTATTTTCCAAGCACAAAACAGCAACCAAAACATAAATCAAAAACATAAATCCTCAGCCGCCTGGCCACTGACTAAACAGTCTTTTCCTCTCTATCGGGATCTGGGTCTACCACCGAGCTCCCCAAAACACATCACCAGTGCTTACCCCACACACAGGGTTAGATGGTCCCAGCTCCCACAGGCCTCGACACAGCCTTCTCCTTTCCCAGACTGGGAGCCACACCCAAGTCCAGCAACAGGATTAAATAGCATCCCTGGACATGGGCATATTCCAAAATCCCGGACTGGAGCATGGGGAACAGGCACACACCCAACACATTGCCTGTTCCCAGTCAAAGCCTGCCCGGACTAGCTGGAGCCAGCTAAGCTAACTATCTTGGTGTCCACCAACTAACTTGGTGGCCACCTATATCTAGGGCCTTTACTCCACCATGGCCGGGCCCCTTGGTGACACGCTCTTGGTGCAAACAACACCCCTTTTTCATGCTTCTCCGGGACTTTACTGCACCCGTCACTATTCACATTGCCACACTGGACAAACCTTATGAAGGTATTGACGAAAAATTACTAGCCTTATTGTTTTATGATCTAGAAAAATATATGATCAGTGAAATAATCACCAATTGGATGCAAAATTCTTGGAAATATACCTTGCAGAAGGCCTGGTCCCTAGGGGCCTGCGCCTAAATTTTAAACACTCTTTTGAGGACGACATTGATTTCTGCAGGGATTGGGATGAGTACCTTCTAGACTGTGCCAGGGGACTTATGTCCAGACTGCTGATCAAAAGGAAATCCCTGACATCAGATTTGCCATAAAGACCACCAGTCTAACCCCAAACAAGACCATATGGTCACATCACGTGTGATCTCACATGAAAAAGAGACCTTGAATAAAAAAGTTGGCAAACTTACTCGGGATAGGACAGATTTTAAGACCAATAACATAAAATTTTGGCTCAAAGATCATGTAACAACTGAACTTGTACACATAGAAAATGCGCCCACTATGGAGACCCAACCTGGACAGCGGTCCACCACACAGGTCCACAAAGCCATACAACATAAGTCACAAACTTCACAGGCCAAACCCAAAAAGATGGTCACCTTTACGAACAGTAAGAGACGCAGCACTCATAATAACAACCAACACAAACCCAAACCTTGCCCATCTCAAACACCCAAGTCCCATTTACCCCACTCTATTCCTAATCATAGTTGTCATCTTTCCATTCTACACACTCCCACCATCCAGCCATCCCCCGACGTCTCTTTTTTCACACCATTAGCAACTATTCAGTCCCCTGCACCCACATCTCCTAAACTCATTTTGGATGCTGGCAACATCCGTTCATCTGAAACCTTCACCCTCGATTTATTTGGTCAAGACGTCCTTCCCAATTGTGCCCCTTTGAACCTTCCACCTACCTCGTTTTCATTGTCCAAACCCCTACCTCCTCCAAACACATCGGTATCATCTCCATCTACCCCAACAGACTTGGAATTGGACTCGCTTATCACCCTTCATGCTGCATCCTCCTGCCAATTGCCCACCACACCTAGCTGTCATACAAATAAGGATACTGACCTAGGCCATTTGGACTTGTCAAACACCATCTCACTCTCAAATTTGGGTCCGACTTCTTTTTTTATCTCTATCACCCATCCTCACTCCAACCCCAGTTTATCCCATCCTAAAAAGTCCTAACACAGTAACAATCACCAATTATTTTCATCGGTTAGGTACCAGACCAGTGAAAAGAAAAAATGTAGGGGTTGTAGAGGAGGTCAAGGCAAAACGAAGAATCTAATGCCAACTAATCTGCACAACCAAGAAATCTAAATTTTTTACTTATTCACATATTTGCTCAGCCCGGAGGAAACTTCGCTACTCTCTAAAGGTCTATCTTTCTGCCCCTCTTCTAATACAAATGGGTTTGACCTTTTCCTAGATCTACAGTCGTGGCCAAAAGTTTTGAGAATGACAAAAATATTCGTAATATTTTCACAAAATTTGCTGCTAAACTGCTTTTAGATCTTTGTTTCAGTTGTTTCTGTGATGTAGTGAAATATAATTACACGCACTTCATACGTTTCAAAGGCTTTTATCGACAATTACATTACATTTATGCAAAGAGTCAGTATTTGCAGTGTTGGCCCTTCTTTTTCAGGACCTCTGCAATTCGACTGGGCATGCTCTCAATCAACTTGTGGGCCAATTCCTGACTGATAGCAACCCATTCTTTCATAATCACTTCTTAGAGTTTGTCAGAATTAGTGGGTTTTTGTTTGTCCACCCGCCTCTTGAGGATTGACCATAAGTTCTCAATGGGATTAAGATCTGGGGAGTTTCCAGGCCATGGACCCAAAATGTCAACGTTTTGGTCCCCGAGCCACTTAGTTATCACTTTTGCCTTATGGCACGGTGCTCCATCATGCTGGAAAATGCATTGTTCTTCACCAAACTGTTGTTGGATTGTTGGAAGAAGTTGCTGTTGGAGGGTGTTTTGGTACCATTCTTTATTCATGGCTGTGTTTTTGGGCAAAATTGTGAGTGAGCCCACTCCCTTGGATGAGTTTTTTTTGTAGAGAAGTGGCTTCTTTGTTGGCCTTCTTGACACCAGGCCATCTTCCAAAAGTCTTCGCCTCACTGTGCGTGCAGATGCGCTCACACCTGCCTGCTGCCATTCCTGAGCAAGCTCTGCACTGGTGGCACTCCGATCCCGCAGCTGAATCCTCTTTAGGAGACGATCCTGGCGCTTGCTGGACTTTCTTGGAAGCCCTGAAGCCTTCTGTAACAATAATTGAACCTCTTTCCTTGAAGTTCTTAATGATCCTATAAATTGTTGATTGAGGTGCAATCTTAGTAGCCACAATATCCTTGCCTGTGAAGCCATTTTTATGCAACGCAATGATGGCTGCACGCGTCTCTTAGCAGGTCACCATGGTTAACAATGGAAGAACAATGATTTCAAGCATCACCCTCCTTTTAACATGTCAAGTCTGCCATTTTAACCCAATCAGCATAATGATCATAATGATCTCCAGCCTTGTGCTCCTCAACAATCTCACCTGAGTTAACAAGACAATTACTGAAATGATCTCAGCAGGTCCTTTAATGACAGCAATGAAATGCAGTGGAAAGGTTTTTTGGGGATTAAGTTAATTTTCATGGCAAAGAAGGACTATGCAATTCATCTGATCACTCTTCATAACATTCTGGAGTATATGCAAATTGCTAACATAAAAACTTAAGCAGCAACTTTTCCAATTTCCAATATTTATGTAATTCTCCAAACTTTTGGCCACGACTGTACATAAATTCGTTAGAAAACTAACACTGAAAAGACATTTTAGTATTGTAGAGAACTCCAATAGAGGGGCAACTCCCTCCACTTCCGAAGCTTCTTCTGCCTCTGGTACCACCCCTACTCCTGAAATATCACACTATATTAATACTAATTTGAGACCTCCATGTAATTTTTACCCCATTCATCACAAGCGCAATTTTATAGACACATTTTACGATCTAGTAATGGATTATTTTCGAACCATCCATCAGAAACCTATTCTGAATCATAATCTCAGTACAAAAGAAAAGAGAGCAATAAAACAGATGCAGGAAAACACTAACATAGTAATCCGTAGTGCAGACAAAGGAAGTGGGATAGTCATCCAAAATAGAAAAGACTATGTTAAGGAAGCTCTGGGTATTTGATCAGACACTGACTATTATCTTCCCCTTGCAGATAATCCGATGACGGATCATATTTCAGCATTTAAAACCTTTATCGGCTCTGTAACGCATATACTTAGTAAAAAAGAACAGGAATATATCCTAATCACAGATCCGACAATAGCTACTTTTTATCATTTGCCCAAGATTCATAAAGATACCATAAATCCACCTGGTCAACCAATCATTTCAGGGATATCGTCCCTGACATGTAACTTATCCCATTTTGTTGATACATTCCTGCAAAAATATGTCATGAGACTACCCTCCTACCTTAGGGACTCCACTTCCCTTATTCAGTCTTTGAAAGACATTAAATGGAAGGATACGTACTACTGGATGACTTTGGATGTTACGGCCTTGTATTCAAACATCCAACATGATCGGGGCATTGAGTGTACAAAACTATTTTTAGACAATGATCCTGTGATACCAGATAAACAGAAAACTTTTATTGTGGACTGTATTAGATTCATTCTCACACATAACGTGTTCAGTTTTGAAGACGCCCTTTACCTGCAGACAAAAGGGACCGCAATGGGCACGAAATTGGCGCCCAGTTTGCTAACTTATTTATGGGGTCTTTGAAGATATTTTTATCTACTGGTCGCCTTTTCGGACTGATAATATTATTTTTTATCGTCGTTAGATAGACGACTTAATTTTTATATGGAATGGTGATACGCCCTCTATTGATAACTTTATCAAATATCTCAATTCCACAAACTGGGGAATCACCCTATCAGGAGTCCATGACCGCTTGAAGATTGAATATTTAGATTTGGAACTTAATACAAATAAGGATGAAATAGTAATCCGTACTTTTTTCAAGAGGATTGACTGCAATAGTTATTTGGATTTCTCCAGTTTCCACTATAAGAAGTGGAAAACTAACATTCCCTTCAGTCAGTTCAGACGAATAAGACGAAACTGTACCCTAGAAAGTAACTACATTTCCCAAAGTGAGGTGATCTGCACAAGATTCCTCCAGAAAGGGTATCCCCCTGGCATTATAGAAGCAACCTTTGTTAGAGCCAAGTCTCTTTCATATAAACACAAAAATACAACCTGTGTGGGATCATATCATATATATATATATAAACATATATAGACCACAAAGTAAGACCCATTGCAAAGATAGTAAAAACCAAACAATTGATGTCATGTAAGCGAGAGTAACTAACCACTCTAGGGAAGACCAAAAGCCCGATGTGCACGCCCCCCGGAAGAAGCGCACCAGCGAAACGTACGTCGGGCTTTTGGCCTTCCCTAGAGTGGTTAGTTACTCTCGCTTATATGAGATTGTTTAGTTTTTACTATCTTTGCAATGGGTCTTACTTTGTGGTCTATATTCATGTTTATCTACTCTTAGTAACATAATAGCCACTGTAGGCTTGTGTTCATTATTGTAATGATGGTCAACCAGATCCCCTTGTTTTGACCATTTGATCTCCTTGACTTCTTGTCACTCCATATCATTGGCAATGGTTACTTTGTAGGATTATATTATCCACAATTATTATATATATATTTGTGTATACCTTCGTTAGTATTATTTGATTGCCCATAAAATAGATTGCTAACGATTTGGGAGATCACATGGGACATAGGGGTGTTGTTCCATTTATTTATTTATTTAGATAATTACCACCATATATGTGGTTTAATCTCTTTACTAATGACTAATAACATATTGGCTCCAAGCAAATTGCAATCGCATACACAAAGCAGTGTGTCTCCATCCGATAGAAAATTGCTTGAACCTTCTGGCAGTTTCAAGTGCAAACAGCCTAAGTGCCTTTGTTGCAACTCCATATGTACATCCGATACGTTTTGTAGTAATTACAATGGGGAAAATTTTCCAATTAAGAGACATTTGAACTGTGGTTCAACCAAGGTTATCTATCTATTGGAGTGTCCGTGTGGTCTGCAATATAAGGGCGCACCATCCAGACACTGCGGAATAGACTTAATAAACATAGGTCCAATATCAAGAAAAAATATTTACAGCATAGTGTTTCACGACACGCGGCGGACCATCATCAAGGTATGTTTTCTGGTTTTAAAATAATGCCAATTGAACAAGCTAACCCTTATAGCTGGAACGTCATCCAAACGTTAAGGAGACGAGAGATGTTTTGGATGTATAAGCTCAATTGCCTAAATCCAAATGGTTTAAACGAGGCTTTCAAAATTACCATGTGCCAAAATCATGGTGACCAGCACATTGCAGGAGCTTTAAAGAGGACCTTTCACCACTCCTGACATGTCTGTTTTAATAGCTACATACATTCCCCGAGTAAGAACACTCCTGGAGCATCTATTCTTATGTCTCTATGTTGTCCCATTCCTGTTATTTCTACTAGAAGTTATGAATGAATTGCATTAGCTTTCAGTAAGGGTACAGAGGGGAGGTAACCAGTTGGTAAGCCAGCCACCTAGAAGGAAGTGTGGGGCGGGGAGTGGGTATAAAGCACTCTGGAGCAGGCAGCGGCAGTGAAACATTCAGCTGAATACCACCAGGCTGCACGTCCTTTATCTGCAGCCGGGGTCCGTTCCAGAGGAGGAGGAGAGACGAGAACAATTTTCCTTCTCCCCTGTACTGCCGCCCTGCATGTCACGCTGATTGGTGGTGAGCGCCGGCGGGAACTGCTTCTCTGCCGCCTTCACCAATCAGCTTACTCCCTCCTGGCTATGTGCGGCGCTGCTATTATGAAGCAAGAAGAGAGGAACTCATACTGGCCTTCCGTCGTCCCTGAATGCTCTGCTGTCCATTGGCCCGTCTCCAACTCAAGTTCCTGGGTGAGTGAAAGCCAGGATATGAAGGGGCACTCAGGGGTAGACCTGAACATTAAATATGACTATAACCCCCCTCATCCATAGGAATGCAAACACTGTTGATGGACTGTACCGTAATTGGTGTTTAATGGTAAGTGTTTATATTAAATGTGACAATAGCCCCCTCATCCTTAAGAATATATTCATGTACTGCATGGCCAGGATGCATTTTTAAGGATGAGGGGAGGTATAGTCCCATAACATAACAGTGTGTTAACTGTAGATCCCCCCATAATAGTGTCATCCACAGATCCCCCCATAACAGTGCGTCATCTGCCAAACCCCCATAACAGTGCTTGCGTCTTCCGCAGATTCCCCGACAATAGTGTGTCTTCCGCAGATCCCTCCATATCAGTGCGTCAGTACCAGATTCCCCCATAACAGTGTGAAATATTCTGTTATTTTATTACATTTTTTAGCACACCTATTTTCCGCCTCTAAAATCTAGGTGCGTCATGATCAGGTGCGTCTTATAAAGCGAAAAATACGGTAATCTTTAATGTTTATAGTACTTTGTTGAACTTAAGCTACTTTTTATCTTTTATTTGCAATAATGGTTTTCGGTCGCTTTTTACGTCTTTATGTACCCTTTATATTAATATTATTTTCACAGAGGAGGTCCATTTTCATATTTTATATTTATTTTAGTCATACATATCTATTTTTAATTATTCTTCAGCAATCGAAATCATTTTTTATTAATTTTAATTGTATTTATTGATATATTTCTCTTCTTCGTTTATATGTATCTATATGTTTACTTTAAGGTGTGTATATATTTAACATGCAGTCCCGGGGGTCCATATCACAGTTCTATATGTAGGGCCATTTTTGGATTCTTATGTGTGTATTGTGACAACCCGGGGTTCACTTAGCTTTCCAGGATCGCCGTTTTCTCCGCTTAGACGGTTGGCACACCTCAAGAAGCCACTCCAACAATGCAGATTTGGGTGCAAACTGGCCACGGCCAGCTTTATTATCACTTTTACAGCAGACCAAAACATAAAGCATAAACATAAAACCTTGGCCGTCTGGCCACTGACTATACAGAAGCTCTCCCTCTCTATCGGGATCTAGGTCTACCACCCAGCTCCCCAAAACACCGCAGTGCTTACCCTACACAGGGTTAGAGGGTCCCGGCTCCCACAGGCCTTGGCGCAGCCTGCTCCTTCCTCAGACAGGTAGCCCTGATTAAGGAGCTCAGCCCACATTTATCTGAGCTCCTCAGCTGGCTGCTAATTACATTCATTACCAGCCTAGCTCCTGCAGACAGTGGGAAAAACCAATTTTTCCAGCCTTTCTTTTTCTCACCCAGCTTCATCTGGGTGATATACACCATTTTAATGGCCCTCATGTGGCCCTCTGGCAGCTCTACTGCCACAGTATACTGCTATATACAGTCCCCATAATAATATTAATTCTTAATTTTTGTTTTCCCTCCCCCCGTTCACCTCCTTGTTCTTTCCCTCCGCCCATTCTTTCTTTCAGCTCCGTTTTTGGTTCTCCCCTGTATCGTCCTGACGTATTTCTCCTATCAGGCGATACATTCTATCTTCTAGCTTCCGGCCCTAGCGTCTGTTCCCTCAACGACGTGCAATCACGTTACAGCAAACAGTGGTCACGTGATCGCGGCACCTCGCTCCAGCAGGAGCTCAGACTGGCCAATACATTCTTCCGATCAGCCCAGTTTTAGCGACCTATTACTATAGTTACTGGCCGTCACGTGACCCTGCCCGAGGACACGTGACGGTCATATGACCACAATTTACACAGCGTTCGGCCATCCATTTTAAATAATCATGCCCCCGGTTATTATTTTTAAGTTGTAACCCACTGAACCACCAATGTTTATCATTATCTAAAACACCAATAACCCAATTTATTTATTTTGATTTCTACTTGGCTGGTTCTATTTGAGGATACACAGAGGGCAGGGCCGTCTTTAACACGGGGCAAAAGGGGCAGCTGCCCCAGGCCCAGTTGCTCCTGGGGGGCCTGCGACCTGTCTGGAAGGACAAGGGAACGACATCCAGGTTTGGGACTCTTTATGCGGTACCCGCAGCATTGTGTGAAGTGAACACCAGGACTTGACCTTCTATTGCGGTACCTGCAGCAAGGTGTGAATGGAACACCAGGATTTAAACCAAGGTGACTTTGTTTATATTTTCTTTTCTGCCTTTTTGTGTGAATAAACACGGAACTTTTGCTTTTCAACCGTGGTCTTGCCTCTGTATTGCGTCCGCTTACCCTGCCTACCAGAGCAAATCCCTACAGGGTCTATGGGGAACATAATTACTAGCATGGGCACTATGGGAGCATTATTACTTCTGGGGCACAGTGGGGACATGTTGGGGGCACTGTAAGAGCACTATTACTACCATGTGTGCTCTAGCAGAGAATCATTCCTATTGGTGGGACTTTTGGAAACACTATTACTGTGGGGGCACCTTGGCACAGTATCAGCTTACCATAATTATGTTTTGGGGAATGTTATGTTTACACTATTAGTGTCAGGGGCGCAGTTATTTTAGGGCACTGTGTGCCAATAATTATTAAAAGTGGCACTATCTGCATGGTACTATTATTATCAGGGGGTTTACCTGTTTCTGCAGTATAGTATTGGAGAGCACAGCAGCACAGTATTGGGGGTGGTAGGATGATTTGTCCAGAAGATGGGAGGATGATGGAAAAGTAGTAAACTAAGATTTTTTTTTTGTCAAACTGCAGAGACGAGAAATGGCTGAAAAATGGTCGTCTGGTCTGAAGGTCTGAAAGGAGAAGATGAGGAAAGAGAACATCTACATCAAAGAGACATCACTGGATGTAAGAGGAGGAAAATAAGAAAAAAAATATTTTGAACCAAAAGGTGTGCTTTTGGTGGGTTTTGAACTAAACACTATTATGGGGGATCTTTGGATGACACTGCTATGGGGGGGATCTGTGGATGACACTGCTATGGGGGGATCTGTGGATGACACTGCTATGGGGGGATCTGTGGATGACACTGTTATGGGGGGATCTGTGGATGACACTGTTATGGGGGATCTGTGGATAACACTGCTATGGGGGGATCTGTGGATGACACTGTTATGGGGGGATCTGTGGATGACACTGCTAACGGGGGATCTGTGGATGACACTGCTATGGGGGGATCTGTGGATGACACTGCTATGGGGGGATCTGTGGATGACACATATATAGCATCTTATGCTATATATGGGTCATCCACAGTTTCCCCCCCCCCCCCCTTATAACAGTGTCCCTGTGTAAATAGTGAATGACCCCCAATACAGGGAGTATGGGCCGGCAACTGGTGTTGGAATGGCAGCGGGGCCCGATGCAGTCACTGTATTCTATTACACCGGGCCCCGCTAACTGTAGTATTCATATGTAATGTGTAGGCATGGGAGCTTTGTTAAACTATAGAAATCTTCTGCAGCAGTAGCGAAATCCACATAGTACTCACTTGAAACTCCCGTAGCAGGCAGGCCGGGCGTCAGCGTAACGTCACTCACTACGTCACGCGCCTGCTCCGCCTGCTTCATTCATAAAGTGGGAGGAGCAGGCGTGTGATGTAGTGAGTGATATTACGCTGCCGCCCGGCCTGCCTGCTATGGGAGTTTCAAGTGAGTACTATGTGGATTTCGCTACTGCTGCAGAGGATTTCTATAGTTTAACAAAGCTCCCATGCCTACACGTTACATATGAATACTACAGTGAGCGGGGCCCGGTGTAATAGAATACAGTGATTGCATCGGGCCCCACTGCCATTGCAACACCAGTTGCCGGCCCCCAGCCCCTCCTCCGTCCCCGCTGATACATCGCCGGCCGCGCTGTGCAGCATCGCGGCCGGCGATGTATCAGTGTTAAATGGCAGCATTCGCCCCATAAGACACACAGCCATTCCCCGGAGTGTGTCTTATAGGGCAAAAAATACGGTATGTGGCGCTGTATTACCCTGTATGTAGGGATGGAGGGGTGGATTGAGGTGTTAGTAGTACAGTACTATCTGCACATTGTAAAAAAAAAAAAAAAGTGATCTGCAAAATACTATATATTTGTGTCAGAAGTTGTGCTTTTTTAATTTTTAGAATACAGCCATTTTATTTGATACTTTTGTGCTGATTCTTTTTTTCTTCTCTATATTAAGGGACACTATAGTCACCAGAACCACAACAGCTAAACGTAGTAGTTCTGGTGTCTGTAGCATGTCTCTGCAAGCTTTTTAATGTAAACCCTGCCTTTTCAGAAAGAAAAGGCAGCATTTACATTACTGCCAAGGAACACCTCTAGTGGCCACTCATCATTATTAAAGTTTACTACTCTACGAGGTGTGTGGATTTTTTTTTGTGTGTGTGTTGTGGTGGAGGGCGTGATTGCATGCTAGGGTGTGGAAAGGCGGGATCCAGGGGGCCCAAGTAATTTCTTGCCCAGGGTCCAATCAATATTAAAGATGGCCCTGACAGAGGGACACAGAGACCGCCCCTTTTACCCTCTGACCCCACTTTTGGCTTTTTTTGGCATTTGTTTGAAGTATATATATATATATGTTGTGTGTATATGCAGTTTTTATCTGATGAAGGGGAGCAAACTCCCCGAAACGCGTTATATGTATCTGCACATTAAATATTGAGAACCTACGTGTATTGGATATTCTGGTTGGTGTTTTGCACTAAGGCATGCTCCTTTGTCTTGAAAATTCCAAATCTTCTTGGGGAATCAGGCATCTCCGATAAGAAGAATTCCATCCATGGCTGCAGACCAACTGATCCTGGGATCTATATTGGATCTGATAAGCTTCTTCTAGAGTTGTGCCTAGGGTTAGCACAACTCCAAAAGGTGAGCCTCCTATTTGGAGTAAAATATTTACCCTATCTATACGATATTACCCTATGGTGCACCTAGTGGCGTAGCGTGGGTTGCCAGCACCCGGGGCAAGCCAAGAATTGCGCTCCCTCCATCTGTGGCCACGCCTCTTTTTTTTACAGATAATGTAATAGATATCACTTGCAGTTATACGTAACACCACAGATAACACAGTGATAACTCTCTGAGTACAGATAATGTAGTAGATGGATGTGAGCCCCCAGAATTCAGAACACGCACAGTGTGACCTGAAGTCTGGGGCCCGGATGCGGCAGGGTGGGCCTGATTCTAATTCCACCCTCCCATCACTATAGAACATACAAGGTAATACAGCGCCCCATACCTCTTACATCCAGTAACGTCTCCTTTGATGTAGATGTTCTCTTTCCTCATCTTCTGCTTTCAAACCTTCACACCAGACCACCATTTTCCAGCCATTTCTCGTCTCTGCAGTTTGACAAAAAAAAAAATATCTTAGTTTACTACTTTTCCAGCATTCTCCCATCTTCTGGACAAATCATACTATCACCCCCAATACTGTGCCGCTGTGCTCCCCAATACTATACTGCACAAACAGATAAACCCCCTGATAATACTAGTACCATGCAGATAGTGCCCCCTTCAATAATTATTGGCACACAGTGCCCATAAATAAAAGCGTCCAGCAATAGTGCCCCTGATACCAATACTGTAAACATAACGTCCCCCAAAAATAATTGTGGTAAGCTGATACTGTGCCATGGTGCCCCCACAGTAATAGTGTTCCCAAAGTCCCACCAATAGTAATAATTCTCTGCTAGAGCACACATGGTAGTCATAGTGCTCCTACAGTGCCCTCAACATGTCCCCACTGTGCACCAGAAGTAATAATGCTCTCATAGTGCCCATACTAGTAATCATGTTCCCCAAAGACCCACAGTAGTAATAAAGCCCACCATAATACCCCCAGTAGTAATAATTCTCCTTATAATGTAACAGTATAAAAATTCCACCTTATAATGTGTGCCAGTGCAAAAATACCCCCTTTTAATACCCCAGTTGAGCTAATGTCCCCATAGTGCCCCCATAATGTGCCAGTATAAAATACCCCTATATAGTTCCCCCAGTAAATGCTCCCATAGTGCTCCTCTCCCCCCTACCTCCTAGTGCCCCCCATAATGTACTAGTATAAAATGCCTCATATATAGTGCCCCAGTAGATGTCCTCAGTATCCCCCATAATTTGCAAGTATAAAATACCCTTCTTAGTGCCCCCATAGTACTCCTCTCCCCCCTTCCCCATAGTACCCACCATAATGTGTCCCAGTATAAAATGCCCCTATACAGAGCCCCCATATAAAATACCTCTTCTTTGTGGCCTCAGTAGATGCCCCCAATCATGTGCCAGTAACAAGTGCCCCATAGATGCCCCCCAATCACGTTCCAGTAACAAGTGCCCCCCAATCACGTGCCAGTAACAAGTGCCCCCCCAATCATGTGCCAGTATCGAGTATTGTACCATATAAAAAAATAAACACTTATACTTACCTCCATCAGGCTGGCAGCAATGCGATGCAGGCCTCATCCGGCTTGTGTCCTGCACTGTACGGCTCAGGTGGCACAATGACATCATCGTGCCGCCTGCAGCGGCCTCTGATAGGCTGCAGATACTAGGCCTGCAGTCTATCAGAGGAACGGGGAAGGGAGACGCCTCTCCCCTGCCCCGCAGCATCCATCTGTATCACTGTACTGAGGACGGCCATACAGATGACTATGGAGATGAGCACTTACACAATGGAAGCGCTCATCTCCCTGTGCCCTGCTGGCGCCCCCTGAAATTTTGCACCTGGAACAACGCCTCCCCCACACACACGCTACGCCACTGGGTGCACATTTCTTTTACCAGCAGACATTGCCTGTATTACTAATACGAAGAGGAAAGCCAGGGAGACGGAATTTCTTAGCAAGTTGAGTAGCTGATGGAAGACCCAACAGAGGGGTGAACTGCGCCATTTTAGAGAAGCGGTCCACGACTATCCAAATGATGGAGCAACCATAAGTAGGTAAATCCGTAATAAAGTCCATGGCTATCTGTTGCCAGGGAGCCTCAGTAACAGGGAGAAGAAGCAGAAGACCAGCTGAACGATGCTTAGACAGCTTAATCTGTTCAAACGAAGGAAAAGCAGTGACAAATTCTTGAATATCCTTCCATATGGAGGACCACCAGTAATGTTAGGCAATGAATCTGAATGGCTTTCACTGCCCGCCATGACCAGCCAATTTAAAAGAGTGAGGAGTGACCTCTGACCAAGATGCGCTTCCTGACGGACTCTGGAAGTCCTTCCTGTTGGGATCTCAGATAGCTTGACAGGACAAGCAATAATTTTGGCGGGATCAATGATATTTTCGGGCTTCTTCTCCTGGTCGGTAGAATCAAAGGATCGAGAGAGAGCATCTGCCTCGTTGTTCTTGTGTGCAGCACAAAAGTAGAGAACAAAATCAAAAGGGGCAAAGAACAGGGACCATCTGGCTTGTCGATGATTAAGCCTCTGTGCAGACTGCAGATAGGTGCGGTTCTTATGGTCGGTATAAATCACAACTCGATAAACTGCTCCCTGAAGAAGGTATCGCCAGTCCTCCAGAGCCATTTTAATTGCCAATCCAGGTAGATTTGCTCACTGGCATCTGATCAATGAAGTACTGGAGCAAAGGATAAGGCCTGTTTCAAAGAATTGAATGCAGTTTCAGCTGTCCAGTTCTTGGGATTTGCTCCTTTATGAGTCATGGCACAGATGGGAGCAGTCAAGGAAGAGAAGTGTGGGATAAATTGGTGGTAGTAATTTGCGAACCCCAAAAAACGTTGAATCGCCTTCAGACCAGACAATTTTTCGGGATCCATTTGAAGACCAGTATCAGATACTATATATCCTAAGAAAGGAAGTGAGGATTGTTCGAAGATGCATTTCTTGAGTTTGGCGTACAGATGATTTGCTCTTAATCTTTGCAAGACCAGGCGGACCTGTTTCTGGTGGGAGGCCAGATTTGAGGAAAAGATCAGAATATCATCAAGGTAAACAACTACATAGGAATAGTGGAGGTCTCTGAAAATGCAATAGACGAATTCTTGAAACACGGCAGGGGCATTGCTTAGCCCGAAGGGCATCACTCGGTACTCGTAGTGACCGTCACAGGTGTTAAATGCGGTCTTCCATTCATCTCCTTGACGAATACGGATGAAGTTGTTCGCCCCGTGTAGGTCCAATTTGGAGAAGATTTTATCCCCCTCTTAGACGAACAAACAGCTCCGGGATAAGTGTTAGAGGGTATTTGTTCTTGACCATGATTTTGTTAAGACCCCTATAGTCAATAAAGTGATCCATATTATTTTTTTACAAAGATGAAGCCAGTGCGGGCCGGTGAGCATGATTTTCAGATGAATCTTATGTCCAGATTGTCCTTAACAAATTGAGACATAGCTTGTGTCTCTGCTGGTGACAAGGAATGAATACGACCACGAGGAGGTAAGGAAACAGGGACCAGGTCAATTGGGCAGTCACACGGCCTATGTGGAGGTAACGTCTTGGCCTCCTTTTTATCAAAGACGTCAGAATACAAGTGATAGGCTGCAGGCAAGCCCTGAAGATTTTGTGGTATATAAGGTGACCAAGCAGACTGAACAGAAGTAAGGCACCTTACAAAGCAGGACTGTCCCCAACGAAGCACCTCTCCAGACCTCCAATCCAGGACGGGTTAATGGATTCAGATCCATGGCAGTCCCAAAAGAAGAGGGTGAGACAGACCCGGGAGTATCAGAAACGAGATCTTATCGGAATGAAGAACTCCACAAGCTCTGTGGCAAATTGCACAGACTCAGACAAAGTCCTTCCATTGATGGATGACACCATCAACGGTTTCTAAAGGAGTCGGACTGGAAGTCAATGTCGATCCACAAGAAATTACCTGCCAATCCCAAATTTAGGAGTGCCGTCTCCATGAACCGAATATCTCCAAACGACAGAATTACTGTCAGAGGTAGAGAGGAATTATCTTCACCTTGGGTTGCCTCTCCAACAAGCCCTAGGCATGGAAGTTTCCCGGCTTCAGGAGACAAGAACGAAGGAGATGATCGGCACCATAATAGAAACAAAGTCCTTTAGCACGGCGGTGCACATGTTCCTGCTCTGTCATCCTGACTCGGTTGACCTGCATTGGCTCTGAGGCCGGAATATGACGAATATAACTAGTGGTTAAGGCTGCGTGCAGCCTGTATTTGTGGGCGGGGCCAGGTCCCCCTTTTTAAACCCCGCTCCTTGGCTATCCTCGCCACGTACGCCGTTTCTACTCCTCCCCGGCGGCTTACGTCACTTCCGGTAAGCATGCTGTCCAGGTAAGTTGTGGCGCACGGCATCCTAGGCGCCCGAGCGTTCCTCCCCCTCGTTCTCTCCCACGTCCAACTCACCCTCCCTCTCCTGGTTCCCCGAGGATTCGCGCTCCCTCCATCTCCGGTCGGTCCGCTGCAGCCTCCTGCGCATCCGTCCTCTCGCGAGAGGACGTTCACATGTTCACCGCCCTCGCTCCGGAGCTCGGCGGCTGCCATCGCGCGCCCTCCTTCACTTGGGAGAGGGGGTGGGTGCCCCACACCACGAGCGTGCCCTGCTGACTCAGTTCCCCCCCCCCCCTGTGCATGTAGCACGATATCTTTACGCCTCATACTGTCTCAGGGTGAAGGGCCAGACATGCTCCATTACTTTTAAATGTGTTTTTGCTATGTGTGTTAAACGGGGTCTTTATTCAGTTAAACACAATGCTAACAAGAGACTAGTGTACAACCCAGTTGTTCAGCTGTGAAATTGAATTAATTTAGTTACAGTGCCATGGATTGATCTGAGAGCAAACATATACAATGGTAAAAATAAACTGTGCAGACAAGTGTTTATTTGTAGTCACCTGCACATTATATGAATGTCCTTTAGTATGTTGTTATGTCTGTCATTTTCACAAAAAAAAAAGAAGGGAATGTACAGGTATCCACAGTTTTCTGCTTCCATTCAGATACTGGCCAGTGGGTCCTGCCAGCCACTCATTGTGGCGCAATCCTGTGGCCTGTTGGTCCTGGTTTAGCACAGCTGGTACCGGGCCATGCTGCATTCTGCAACTGACACCTTGCCTGCTTGTTCCCAGAGATCATACTTCGCCACCAGGCTCCATATTTCGCCTCGTCCAGGGAGCCCCCGGTCTCACTTAAGTTAATACCTCACATTTGTGTCTTTTCCTCAGGTTCCTTTAGCGGTCGTGGCTTCTGCCGTGTTGTGTTCTTGGCCTCCCGACATCTCAGGTTTAGGTATTGGGATGGGTTTCGTACGCCTATTGCTAATATTTAAAAAACAAAAACAAAAGAAAAACATCTTTTTCCAACAGGCACTTCTGAGGGTTCCTGCCAGTCAATCTAGTGGATCTCTTAGGCCTGAGTGGCTTCTCAGGTAGGTATTTAGTGCTGCACTCCGCATTTCCGCAGTTCCACCCGCTACACCAGGGTCCTGGGTGCGAGCTAGCTACCACCATCTAAACCTTCTGGTCCTTTGCACGTCTTTCTTTCACTACTGCTCTGTGGCCCACGGGCCTGGCCTCTATATAAAAAAAAATATAATAATTTCAGGTCGCACTGTGGTCTTCCTTACGTTCAGGTGATGTTTCTGTCAGTCTTTACCTGAAGCGTTCAGGTGTCTTCCCTGTCCGTCTTAGCCTGAAGCGTTCAGGTGTCTTCCCTGTCCGTCTTAGCCTGAAGCGTTCAGGTGTCTTCCTTGTCCGTCTTAGCCTGAAGCGTTCAGGTGTCTTCCCTGTCCATCTTAGCCTGAAGCGTTCAGATGTCTTCTCTGTCCATTTTAGCCTGAAGCGTTCAGGTGTCTTCCCTGTCCTTCTTAGCCTGGAGCATTCAGACGACGTTGCTATCTTTAGCCTGAAGCGTTCAGGTAACATAACTCATCCTCTCAACCTGAAGCGTTCAGGTCAAACCTCTCTACTCGGCCTGAAACGTCCAGGTCTCCTTCTCGCCGCTGTAACCATGACTCCTCCTCCTGGCACCCTAGACACGCTTCTGAACCTTACTTTCCTCCCTAGCTGTGTGTCCGCTCTGCTCACGGGAGCCTCTTCTGGGTTTCCTGCCTTACTCATCCAACGTCACTCTGCTTCTCATGTCAAACCAGCACGTCGGTGCGTCCATCCTCTCGTCCATCAACGCCTCAACTGGTTGTTATATCCTGCCCCGCATAACTCACTCACGTCGGCTCCTAACTTTTCCAGTCCCCAGGGCGAGTCGGGTCTCATCCGTCTAGCTTCAAGCTGTAAGGCAAGGGTATCGGGTCCACAGACACAGGTACGTTCTCAATTGCGATTGCTCATGGGCTTAGTAAATACGGAACACGGTTCTCGTGGCCTCTCCAGCTGCCATGTTTTGTCTTTAATTTCAGGTCTTACGAAGGGTCACTTCGAGGTCTTCCAAGCCATGTCGCAGGTATCGGACGTGGACGACGCATTGTCCCTCCCGGGTACCTCGGTCTCTGGTCAAGGCGGCCCAGAATCCCTCAGGAGGTGGACCGTACCAAGGCTCGTCGCGGAATTGAACAGAAGGGGCATCAGGCATCCAGCGTCAGCAAGAAAGGCCGAACTATACAGGCTGTTAATGTCGGAACCCAGTCCTTCAGAAGGGGAAGATTCATCCCCATCCATTCAGCAATCTCTGGTGCAGTTGCAGGCCACCATGGATTCCCTTGCCTCTTCCGTGGCTGACATCAGGGCCAGGGTGGTGGACTTGGAATCCAGAACCCTCTCGTCATCCCAGGCGGTGGTCCCACTCACCGACCCCTCTTCGTATCAGCTACCGGCACCAGGTACGGCTCCAGCAGTTCCAGTGGTAGCACTAGCACACTTCGTACCGGACAATATTAAAAAAGACATCTTGGCAGGAAAGGATGTGAACCTGGCTTCCATTCTTATAGCATCCCATGATGCTGCTGACAACAAGACCTTTGATTGCGGGGAAATATCGGTTGTTCTTAGGGCCAAGGATGCCCGTCTTAACCGCAAGCTCTCCGTCCCAGAGTTCATTTTGGCCTTTAGCCTGTATAGAGACGTGATCTGCTCCGCCTACCCATTCCGGAGGGAGGAGCTGGATACGTATCTATACAGAGTCACTGATCTTGGGCACAAGTACGGCGGTACGGCCTTCTACGATTACCACCGCTCCTTCTCAGCTAAGGCCGCCGCTGCGCTGACTCAATTTGTGTTTTCCGTTAACTGGGCCACTCTTGATATGGAGTTGTTCTGCCGGCATTTCGCCGGCCTCCGGGCTCCCTCCTGTTCGACTTGCCAGTCGATCTTTCATTCCACGGAGTGGTGCCCCCAAGCAGCCACGGCTCAACCAGACAGGGTCACCCCCGGCCCCTCCGGGGTCTCCCGCAGCCCCTCCTCCACAGACAAGTTAGGTAGACCCATTGTCTATCTTGGCAACAGCCAAGTCTGTAATAATTTTAACTTTGGCACTTGTCTCTTCAGTGGCTGCAGGGCCCTGCACATCTGCACCATTTGCTTCAGGGCCCACCCCAGGTCCACATGTCAGAAGAGGTTTTCCAAACAGCCGTGACTAGCCGACTGTAATATTGATCTCCTGGCTTTTCTGTTGCGGGAACATCCGGTTCCGGGATTTGTGGACTCCTTGATTTCCGGCCTCTGCTTTGGCTTTGACACTGGGATGGTGGCGCTCCCCCACTCTAACTGGGTGTGCGACAATCTTCAGTCGGCCAGGTCGGATCCCGCCGCTGTTCAGGAGCTCCTGAACTCGGAGGTTGAGAAAGGGTTCTTTTTGGGCCCTTTCAACCTGATTCCATTTTCTCGTTGGCGGATTAGCCCCATAGGAGTTGTATCAAAAAAAGAATCCAATAAAAAACGCTTGATCTATGACCTCTCAGCCCCTCATGATTCCGTCATCCCTAGTATCAACTCATTAATTCCATCCGAAGAGTTTGCCATGAGGTATGCGTCCATTGATGAGGCCATTGCTCTCGTCCTCAGGGCTGGGAAAGGCGTCTGGTTGTCTAAAACCGACATCGCAGACGCATTCAAGCTACTACCAATCGCACCACATTTATGGCAATTCTATGTCATACAATGGGAGAGCAGGTTTTATTTTGCTAATCGTTTGACCTTCGGCTCAAAAAGCAGCCCATGGTTGTTCGACCAACTGGCTCAGGCGTTACACTGGATTTTGATCCAACACGGCAGTACTCCATCGGTCATCCACTACTTGGACGACTTTCTCCTCATAGAACAACCACAATGCCACCCGTCAGGGCTTCACTCCCTCCTGGAGCTTTTTTCCTCCTTACGCATTCCTATATCGCAGGGCAAGACCTCTGGTCCTGCCACCTCCATCACCTTCCTGGGCATTATCCTGGATTCCGACAGGATGGAAGCCAGGCTACCGAAAGTCAAGTTGGCCCAAATCCGCGAAGTCGTTTCCGGGGCTCTAGCATCTTCCCAGTTGACCAAGGTAGAGTTACAGTCCCTCCTGGGTAGATTAAATTTCGCTTTAAGGGTGATGCCCCAGGGTAGGGCCTTCATTTCACGTCTGCTCTCGCTCCTCCCAGCAGCCCCAGAACCCCATAGCATTGTTCACTTAGACAGGGCAGCCATACGCATGTGGAACAACTTCCTTTCAGCATGGAACGGGGTTAGCCTGTTCGTCCCATTCTGGACCCAATCTTCAGCTAGGGTGTTTTCCGATGCCGCGGCTTCCCGGGGGTTCGCAGCAATCTTCGGGTCCCACTGGTTAGCTGGACCATGGCCGCCTCAGATCAGTACTGACCCTCAGTTCTTCCCCGTTTCTGGAATTTTATCCCATCGTGGCAGCAGCCACGACCTGGGGTCACCTATGGGCCAATTCCCGTGTCATGTTCATATCAGACAGTCAAGACTTGGTGGACATCATTACCAAGGGTCGAGCCAAGTCTTCAAAAATCATGTCCCTTCTGCGCAAACTGGTCTGGCTGTCCATGATTAACAACTTTCACTTTTCATGTTCCCACATTTCAGGTGTTAGCAACACTGCGGCCGATGCATTATCTCGCTTCAATTTTCACACGTTTTTTCAGGCTTGTCCAGAAGCCGACCAGACCGGGGCACGGATTCCCAGATTCAGCGACCTAATGTTGGATTAGGGTCACTACTGGCAACGGCCAAGGACCTCATTCACCGATCCCTCTCCGTCAACACGGCCCGCAATTATCGCACCGGTTGGAATCTTTTTTCAAAATTCACCATAGATCATCCCCAACGGGATACAGCTTTTACACCCTATATCATGGCTTTCATGGCCCATTGTCATGTCAATCTTAAACTGGCTCCCAACACCATCCGCTTGTACCTTGCCGGGGCGAAGCATTTCTTGGTACTACAGAATCCGGAACATCGCTCTGCGTTCACATCTCAAGCCATCAAAGCCACACTCAGGGGCATTGAGAAGAGCAGTAGGGACACGACTCCTTCTCGACGGCCGGTCTCTGGCGAACTTTTTAGGCAGCTATCAGCAATCCTAGATGGAAACCCTTTTGGCCCTTCCTTCAGTCTGGTTATCAAGGCCGCAATGTATTTAAGCTTCTACGGCTTCCTGCGCCCCGGAGAGTTCTCCGTTACTTCCCCAAGGGCGACCTTCCTGAAGAGGAAACAACTATCCTGGAACCAGAATCACCTCGTTTTAAGCCTTCCTTCCACGAAGACGTCTCAGACCGGACCCCCAACACAGATTCGCTTCTTTGAGTCCAAGAACGCCTGGTGTCCGGTTCTTGTACTCCGGCATTTCTTGAACACCATACTATCTCCGGAACCCGAATCACCTCTACTTCCGTTCCAAGGGAAACCCCTATCCACGCTGCAGTTCGTATCCCACATCAGATCCCTGGTCGCAGGGTTGGGGGCAGACCCCAAAACGATATCCGGTCATTCTTTCCGCATCGGAGCGGCATCTGCAGCCTCCAAGCACGGGACACCTCCGCACGTCATACGTCATATGGGTAGGTGGAGATCTGCCTGTTTTTCCCGGCACATTCCGGATCCGCAATCAGAAACCTGTGAAGTGTTCCGTTCTTTGGCTTTGTAAGGTATATTAAATGACTTTTGTTTTCCCTACTCAGTGTCTTTTTGGCCCTCTTTTAGGCCTGCCCACGTGCAGCCTGTATTTGTGGGCGGGGCCAGGTCACCCCTTTTAAACCCCGCTCCTTGGCTATCCTTGCCACGTACGCCGTTTCTACCCCCCCCTTTTTTCTTTCCTGTCCTTTTTACTCTACCTAGGGTGGGCCCTCTTTTTTTAGGCCTGCCCACGTGACGTGGCTCCTGGCACACATCAGATAAATCACAGACAAAATGCACCAAACGGATATGCCACTGACTATACTGGCTAGTCATAAATGCAGATATTAAAAGCTGAGACTTTCGCCAATATATTCCTGTCAGGAAAATATCGGAGCCCATCATTGCACCACGTCACGGTCACTCAGCATGGCAAAGGGTCCTACCACTACGCTACCTATGGTGTGAACACGGTCTGAAGGTGATGTAATCCAGCTCGCAGCCAGGCTTCCACACAAACGCCTAGCAGGACAACTAGTGCAATGTGAACAAAGCCAAAACTGCAAGCCACACCCATATCAGACCCTGTGATGGAGGTCACCAGGTGCAAAAGAGTGTTTGAATGCCAGGTAACGGCACATACACTACATATAAAACAAGACAAAAACACAGAAATATAGTGGCAATACTGGAGGAGCGGCTCAACCCCTAACACTGTAGCGTGTTTTACATTGGGGGAGCAGCCCCACCGCATGTGGACCGCAGCAAACGACTATCCCCAGCAAAAAATGCATACGGTGGAGGATGTCGGCACGGTCCACATGCACCACAAGGGCATCCTACACAAAACGTAGCATTGTGCGGATGTAAATACAATCAGATAAATCACAGACAAAATGCACCAAACGGATATGCCACTGACTATACTGGCTAGTCATAAATGCAGATATTAAAAGCTGAGACTTTCTTGTGGTGCATGTGGACCGCGCCGACATCCTCCACCGTATGCATTTTTTGCTGGGGATAGTCGTTTGCTGCGGTCCACATGCGGTGGGGCTGCTCCCCCAATGTAAAACACGCTACAGTGTTAGGGGTTGAGCCGCTCCTCCAGTATTGCCACTATATTTCTGTGTTTTTGTCTTGTTTTATATGTAGTGTATGTGCCGTTACCTGGCATTCAAACACTCTTTTGCACCTGGTGACCTCCATCACAGGGTCTGATATGGGCGTGGCTTGCAGTCTTGGCTTTGTTCACATTGCACTGGCTGTCCTGCTAGGCGGTTGTGTGGAAGCTTGGCTGCGAGCTGGATTACATCACCTTCAGACCGTGTTCACACCATAGTTAGCGTAGTGGTAGGACCCTTTGCCATGCTGAGTGACAGTGACGTGGTGCAATGATGGGCTCCGATATTTTCCTGACAGGAATATATTGGCGAAAGTCTCAGCTTTTAATATCTGCATTTATGACTAGCCAGTATAGTCAGTGGCATATCCGTTTGGTGCATTTTGTCTGTGATTTATATGATTGTATTTACATCCGCACAATGCTCCGTTTTGTGTAGGATGCCCTTGTGGTGCATGTGGACCGCGCCGACATCCTCCACCGTATGCATTTTTTGCTGGGGATAGTCGTTGCTGCGGTCCACATGCGGTGGGGCTGCGCCCCCAATGTAAAACACGCTACAGTGTTAGGGGTTGAGCAGCTCCTCCAGTATTGCCACTATATTTCTGTGTTTTTGTCCTGGCACACATCAGCCATTTTTAGGGTCTCTTCCCTTCATGCTACGGACCGTGGCCCCGGACACAACTACTACCATGCCTCCCAAGTGTCCCTCTTTTTGACCCAAGTCCCTCTTTGCTCCTTAAATGTCCCTCTTTTTGACCTGGGGAATTAATGCATAAATGTTCATTAATAAATTCACTAAATTGTTCCTTACTAAAGTGTTTGTATGGTTTCTACCTGTATATTAGACCAGAACTTCATTATTTTGTGCAATTTCTACCTTAAAATATTAATCTGATGATTTATGTGCTAAGATTTAAATGGATATTAAAGCACAAGAAAGAAATTGTCCTAGGTGCTCCACATGCTGTAACTTGCACTCACCTAACCGATCCCCAGCTACTGCAGTTGTGATGGGGGTCAGTAATTATGCTTTGGGTGGAGTTAGAGGCCTAGTATGAAAAACAAAGCTGCGATGCATGCCAGCATATATTGTCCCTCCTCGCGATTTTCAAAAGTTGGGAGGTATGTACTACTATTACTTATACTACCCTACCGCAGAACCCAAAAGAAAGGAGGCACCGCCACTAGCAGAATTTGCAAATTTCAGCTGAATCACATTATGTTTTCGAGGTGTTCTTAACAGTTGTAAAGGTATGCTGGGAGTTGTAGTGTTACACAATAGAATGCTACCACCCATCAGCACATTGCAGACCATACGAGTGACTACAGCATTCATCAGATGCAGTCAGTGGCTGAATAAACATTTACAGTTAGTAACTTACAGGTGACATCTCGGATTTCTTCACATGTAAATCAATGTTCTTCATGCCGGAGTTCTCCATGCTGTGCCCCCTATAATATCCCTTTCTCTTCTGAGCAGTTCTACTTCCGCTGAACTTTGCAGATGGTGCAATGATATCATTACGCCGCCTGCATCACAATTAGTGTGTCAGTGCTCCATGCTACGTGCCCCTAATAGTAGTGCTCCCTATAGAGATACATACTCTGTGCCTCCTATAGGGCTCCATGCACTGTGTCCCTATAGTGCCCCATGCTCTAAGCCCACTGTAGAGTTCCATGCTCTGCGCCCCCTATAGTGCCCCATGCTCTGTGCCCCATATAGTACTCCATGCTCTGAAACACTATAGTGCTCCATGCAGTGCCCCTATAGTGCCCAGTGCCCCCTATAGTGCTCCATGCTGTGCCCCTATAGAGTTCCATGCTCTGTGCCCCCTATAGAGTTCAATGCTCTGCACCAGTGCCCCCTATAGAGGTCCATGCTCTGCTGCCCCTATATTGCCCCATGCTCTGTGCCTCCTATAGTGCTCCATGCCCCCTATAG
Organism: Bufo bufo; assembly: GCF_905171765.1. Lineage (NCBI taxonomy): Eukaryota > Metazoa > Chordata > Amphibia > Anura > Bufonidae > Bufo > Bufo bufo. Next base: position 425,840,626 of record NC_053394.1, read on the forward strand.
AGGTCCATGCTCTGCTGCCCCTATATTGCCCCATGCTCTGTGCCTCCTATAGTGCTCCATGCCCCCTATAGAGGTCCATGCTCTGCTGCCCCTATATTGCCCCATACTCTGTGCCTCCTATAGGGCTCCATGCCCCTTATAGAGTTTCATGCTCTGTGCTCCCTATAGGGCTCCATGCACTGTGCCCCTATAGTTCTCTATGCCCCTTATAGAGTTCCATGCTCTGTGCCCCATGCTCTAAGCCCACTGTAGAGTTCCATGCTCTGCGCCCCCTATAGTGCCCCATATAGTACTCCATGCTCTGAAACACTATAGTGCTCCATGCAGTGCCCCTATAGTGCTCCATGATGTGCCCCCTATAGAGTTCCATGCTGTGCACCAGTGCCCCCTATAGTGCTCTATGCCCCCTATAGAGGTCCATGCTATGTGCCCCCTATAGTGCTCCATGCTATGTGCCCCCTATAGTGCTCCATGCTGTGCCCCCTATAGTGCTCCATGCTCTGCACCCCCTATAGTGCTCCACGCTCTGTGCCCCCTATAGTGCTCCATGATCTGCACCCCCTATAGTGCTCCAGGCTTTGTGCCCCCTATAGTTCTCCTTTCTCTTCTGGGCAGGTCTACTCCCGCAGAACTTTGCAGATGGTGCAATGACGCCAATACGCCGCCTGCATCACAATTAGCGGATCAGGGTACATTCACATTTGCGGAGTTCTACGGATCCGGCATAGCCGGATAATGCTGCGCACCTCCGGACCTCTTAGACTATAAAAGAACGTTGCATGCTACGGATTTTGTCCATCCAAAATCCAACCGGATTCCATTATAGTGTATGGAAGGCGCAGCACTATTCGACTATGCCGGATCCGGAGATCTACGGCACGCTGTTTTCTGCCGGAACATCCCGATCCGGGATGCCGCAGATGTAAACGTCAGAAAACTACGGTTGGTTCCCTTTTCCCGCCAGCGCTGCCGGCTGCTCAACCATATGTGTCCTGTGGACGCAGACAGAATGGAGTACGGGGGGCCCGGAAACCGGGTAAAACAACCCCAAAACCTTGGTGAAATGCTTATGAGACTGACTACAGGTGTGTTCACACTGCGCTATTTACACGCCTAGAATTTCTGCGCCAAAACCCACACCCCAAGGTAATACGTGTCGCAGATTCTTTTTTCTGCACAGATTTGAAGAAGCGACATAAGTCTGTACACCGTGGATGGGCAGCCATCGGAAGTGATAAATCTCTCACAAAAAAACGGAATTTCATCATAAAAAACACTGGAATCTACTACTGCCCCCTACAGCTGTCTCTGGGACGTGCACCCACAGAAGAGTGCAGGTAGTACTGCCTCTGTCTCCTCATGTCTCTGACAGGAGGAGGAGCTTTCCCGCCTTTTCAGCCGCGGTCACGACGCATCGAGGACGCGCTCGTAGGGGATACCGGAAGTGAGCCGTGTACCGGAAGTGCGCCGTGTACCGGAAGTGAGCGGCTCCCGGAGATCCTGGTCACAGCTGATATGATGCGACAGGTAATGGCGGCCTCTAGCTAGCCTTCTTGTAGGCTCAGTTTTAAACAGTGGGGACTTTGCATCTACCTTGGTACTTACTATAACAGCCTTCTGGCGCGCAAAGCATGCTGGAACTTGTAGTTCTTGTGCCTACACTTGTTGTACCTGAGCTGTCTGGGTGGTCTCATTACTAGGTTTTTACTTGTTTTATGAGGTAAAATATAGGGTGTCATTGCTGCAGGTGTGACTAGACACATAAACATTACGTTTTGATGTAAGATGTTGGGTGTTGTAGTCCATGTAGCAGTGGTCCAGGCTGTAAATGATGACTGGGTCAGGTGACGCCGTATTTACGGTACATGGTGGGAGTCGTAGTTCCTCATCCCGCTGCATTGATCTATACGATGTATTCGCTGCAGTCAAGTACAGTTCCTTTAATCCGGCATCTTGTGGCCACAGGGGAGCTAGATTACCTCGTATTCACACCTGACGTGCCGGATTAGCAAATGGTCAGTAATCTCTAATATATTTAATTCTTTGCCTCATTTCTCAGACTTCCCGGATAATCGGTCGCCGTATTATAGGGACTCCGTCGTGTGTTACATAGATATAGAGCACGCGACGCCGCGGATTCATATTTTGGAGCTTTACTGCATAACTAGGTAGATTTGGCAGGAAAAAGTGGGTGACGACCCCTGGTGAGGTGATCGTAGTGGTCTTTTCAGTGTCATGAAGGGGAAATGGGCCTTAATTCTGATAATTCTGCATTATTTTCACAGCTTTAATCATTTATATTGCTAGGAAAGCTGACAACCATTATGGTCCCTATTTAGGTTCCCACTTTAGTTGTCGGCCCCTTTTCTAGTGTCCTGGAGGAGAAATGGGCCTCGATTAATTCTGCAATATTTGGCAGCTTTATCAGTCCTGTCTCCGGGAAAGCTGTGTGACAACCAATATGGCCCCCATTACTGTTCCCACAGAGGGTTGTTGTCACCCAGCTTTCCCATATATCTGGGTGATGAAGCGCTGACATCAGCATAGATTATATAAGTAAGCACCATTATGGCCTCCAGTACAGCTCCCATAGTGGGTTGTCACCCAGCTTTCCCAGGGATTTGTGTCCTGAGGCTGCTGAAAAAGAATAAATTATGTATTAGTACATAACCAGGCACAATTGTTAATCATCATACTGGGAAAGCTGGGTGACAACCCCCATGGGAGCCTTAATGGGGGCTATGATGGTTGTCATCCAGCTTTTCCAGGAATAGGAATCCTTAATTTGCCAAATAATGCGTTGCTATATGAATAAATGAGGTATTACTGTAAAGCTAGGCACATATCACATTCAGGACCCTAGGAAAGCTGGGTGACAACCCCCATCATGGAGATCATAATGGTTGTCCCCAGGGATATTGGTTTTCCAGACTCCTAAATGGGGGGCAGCACCGTGGTTGCCTTAGGGTTACTTATGATTGCTGAGGGTAGTAGTTATGGCCATCTACATTGTCACCCAGCTTTCCTGAGTCCTGAATGGTGAACGCCCCCTAATTATCCCACGATAGTCATGTATTTCCGTATATCAGAGGGTTTGCCTTTCAGGAGTGTGGGAAAGCTTGGTGACAGTTCGGTGTCAGCCGTAATGGAGGACATATTTGTAGTCACCCAGCTTTCCTAGACTTCTGAATGGTGATCTGCCGAGTTCTGCAGTTACTTATTATTTATCCTTTCTACATAATGTGGCAGCCTTAGCATTCAGAGGTCTGGGAAAGCTGGGTGATAACCAGAATGGCCACCATTACAGCTGTCGCCCAGCTTTCCCACACTCAGTGATGGATGACGACCTTGTTGTCTCGTCACTAGGTACGTTTATCAGTCGGGATTCAGGGAAAGCTGGGTGACAACCAGTAGGCCTTCCTGTACAGTGCTGCGGAATATACTGGTGCTATATAATCAATGCAAAATAAATCTGCCCGGCTTTGTATAGATCCAGTACATCCTTGCTAAGTTCTGCCTGACTAGGCTGATCAGGAGTCTGGGAAAGCTGGGTGACAACCCCTTCAGGAGCTGTTATGGCAGCCATGTTGATTGCCACCCTGCTTTCGTGCAGAGAGATAGAAGTAAAAAAACTTTTATGCAGAGAGTTTCATGAGTGGACAGCAGGGGGCGACTTGAGATTCTGATCTTAAAGGAAACCTAGAATGTGCCGGCAGATAAGAACCATTTGGCCCATCTAGTCTGCCCAATATACTGAATACTATGAATAGCCCCTGGCCCTATCTTATATGAAGGATGGCCTTATGCCTATCCCATGCATGCTTAAACTCCTTCACTGTATTTGCAGCTACCACTTCTGCAGGAAGGCTATTCCATGCATCCACTACTCTCTCAGTAAAGTAATACTTCCTGATATTACTTTTAAACCTTTGCCCCTCTAATTTAAAACCATGTCCTCTTGTAGAAGTTTTTCTTCTTTTAAATATTCTTTCCTCTTTTACCTTGTTGATTCCCTTTATGTATTTAGCAGTTTCTATCATATCCCGTCTGTCTCGTCTTTCTTCCAAGCTATACATGTTAAGGTCCTTTAATCTTTCCTGGTAAGTTTTATCCTGCAATCCATGTACCAGTTTAGTAGCTCTTCTCTGAACTCTCTCCAAAGTATCAATATCCTTCTGGAGATATGGTCTCCAGTACTGAGCACAATACTCCAAATGAGGTCTCACTAGTGCTCTGTAGAGCGGCATGAGCACCTCCCTCTGTCTACTGGTAATGCCTCTCCCTATACACCCAAGCATTCTGCTAGCATTTCCTGCTGCTCTATGACATGGTCTGCCTACCTTTGAGTCTTCTGAAATAATGACCCCTAAATCCCTTTCCTCAGATACTGAGGTTAGGACGGTATCACTGATTTTATATTCTGCTCTTGGGTTTTTAAGCCCCAGGTGCATTATCTTGCACTTATCAAGGGATGTGCACTTGTAATGTAACGATCAGTCACCCCGGTCTCTTCTTCATAGGACAGTAATGATGAGACGGAGGACGTTTCTCTGTTTGACGCAGATGAAGAAACCTCAAGAGTTTCCAAAAGGAAAAAGATAAGGTAAGTCTTCAGTTCTCTGGGTTCTCCAGGGGGCGCCGTTGTTCATTATCTTACCTGCGGGGGCTACTTTAGACTAAATGCACATGTGCGGAAAAATGCACCGTAGGCCATGCATATTGTATTATATGAGAACTTGAAATTCTCATGCACACAATGAGGATTTTTTTTTTTGTGTGTGCAGATTTTGACCGATGGTGCGGATTTAAAAATGTTATTTTTCCTGACCGGATTTTCTCCATTCACTTCAATGAGGAGAGTAAAATCCGCACCAATTGATGTGGATTGACTGCACAGATTTCCCTGCAAACACTTGCAGATTTCAGTGCGGATTGTCACATAAATCCTGGACATATGCATTTACTCTTAAATGGGTTTTACAAGATTTTTCTACTAATGGCCTATCCTCTGGATAAGTCATCGGTATCTGATTGGTGAGGGTTCAACACCCGGGACCCCCGCCGATCAGCACTGCGGCCTTCCCTTTGCTTGACGAGCAGAGCAGCGTACATTGTATAGTGGCTGTGCTTAGTATTGCACACTCTACCCCATTCACTTTTATTGGGCTGAGCTGCTCCTAGGCCATGTGTAGTCCCTCACATTTTAGCCCCTGAGATACCTGTGCTATGTAATGCCCCCCACAATTTCCTTCTCCGCTGTCTAGAGAGAGATATCACTATACATTTGAATTTAGAAGTAGGGAGTAGTGTTAAGCGAACTTGTGTTTTAAGTTCGGCGTCTAAAGTTCGGGTTATCGAAGAATCGCGTTATCTATTCCGCTACCACGGACCATAACTTATGGTCGGTGGTAGCGGAATCCATAACACGATTTTTCGATAACCCGAACTTTAGACGCCGAACTTAAAACACAAGTTCGCTCAACACTAGTAGGGAGGAATGAATGGGCCGCTTCTCTGAGATCACTTTGCCAGCCGAGGGGAGCAGGGCAACTAATGAGCATGTGCGTCCACTACTGACTGCCGTAGAAGGCGGACCAGAAGAATAAACTTCAGGGGGCACTAAAAGAGGGGAAAATGCAATGTACATAAAAAACTAACAATATTTTAATTGCATGTATTCTGCATAGTGATACTTCTTGCAGGATAGCGCCTCTACTCTTTCTTTGTGTGTGATGGATGTACACTTCTGACATATGAATTATGTTTTTCCATTAGGCATCCCATTGCGTCATTTTTCCACCTGTTTTTCCGAGTGAGCGCCATCATCGTCTATCTCCTGTGTGAGCTGGTCTTCAAGAGCTTCATCGCCTGCATGGTGACCATTATTCTGCTGTTGTCATGTGACTTCTGGGCCGTGAAGGTAAGTGGGTGCATACGGGACACATACTAGTGATGTAACTGGAAACAATTACCATCAATTACATAAGCTTGTCATTTATTTATTAACCCCTGTGATGACACAGCTCGTTTTGGCCCTTGGAACTTGGCAATTATTTTTTTCCTTCGAGGTAGCTGTATGTGATAATGAAACCTGCCGGAAGAAAACCGCTAACAGTATGAGAGCTTTTTCCTCGCAGGTCGAGTTGTACATATAATGGGTTCTGTGGGTTAGTATGATCACAGTGATGCCCATTATGATGACATCATTTTGGAATAAATGACTTTTTGATGACCTTTAAGACCGTATCCGTTGAGTGGTCCGCAGATTCTCAAAATGTGGATACCGTTTGTGTGCATGGTGCAATTCTAATATAGAAATTGCCTTTTTTAAATGCAAAATCGACAAGAATAAGACATGTTCTATAAATTGCTGAATGGCCACGTTGATGCAGATGACACCTGTGTTCACTTCCTTAGAAAAAGACATGTGGAATCTGATTAGTTGCTATGGGCAAGTAAGCCAGTTTTCCTTTGCACCTGTTTTGATATGTATGGATTTTATGTGGCCATACCATTGTGCTTATTCCAATGGCAGCATACCTGAGATTGTTTAGAAAGAAAAAACACATGCAGAAAAATTTAAAAGGCCTGGATGAGCCAATGTTATGTAGAGGCGCAGAGGCACTTGGTTCCGCTGTCTGTGCGACATGGTCTAAACTACTTGCAGCTCCATTGCTGGCGTAGTTTAAGACCATTTTCCACACCATAAACTAGTGTAGAAAATGGTAAATGTGATGAGCCAGCCCACCCTCTTCTCCGTCCATGCCATGACCCCTTTTCCCGACACCTCGGAAGTGCGAGCGGAGCAAAGGCACAGATTTTGCCGCAAAACTCCTTTGCGACAAAATCTGCGCCTTAAACACGACAAAGTGGCGTATATTTCTTAATAAATTGTGTTATGCTTGAGATTGGCATTTACTTCTTCTATGGCCAATTTCACACAATCGTATTCAGGAGAAATGCGCTCCATGTGTCAGAGGTGTTTTCCATCCTGAATGCTGCTATGACACGGACCCATCGCTTTATAATGATCTATAATGTTGTGTGTTCCTGTCTGACCTCAATTTTTTTTTTCAAATCAAGGCAGTAAAATCCAAAAAACATCTATATCATAAATAGAAAAAAGAAAGAAACAACCAATATCCCACTTACCAATATTTTTATAATGAAGCCAGCCAGGAGAAAGAGAATAGAAAGGGGAAGGAGGCAGGGAAAGAACTCATATCCAGCAACCTCGTACAACATCCATTGGTGTGGCCGATCCTTCCTCTAATATATTTTCTCATAGCTTTTAACTTTTTCCATCTTTCAGGGGCACTTTGTCAGAGCACCACACTGAGTATAACACGTAATATTTGGATGCGCTTTCCCCTGCCTGACCTAAACTGTAACGATTTTGACAGCACCACGTGGACACAATTCATTGAGGTCACGCAGGAACACACAGCATTATAGATCATTATAATGCCGTAGGTCCAGGTCATGGGAGCAGCATTCAGGACAGGAAATACTTGTGGCAAGCAGAATGTATTTCTTGCACTGCATACGCTCGTGTGAAATTGGCCTTTAGGCTAGGGCTACACAGCGGCGTGTACATGTAATGATAGAGTATGGGGTCATACTGCGACTGTGACGTGATAATCGCACAGAAATCCAACTTGGGTGGATTTCTTGCGACTGTCATGTCGCAGTGTGACACCATAGACAGTGCTCCAGATAAAAAAAAAATACCTAGTGGCCATTGGCTCCTGAACTGAAAAATGAAAATTTTTAGTCGCCAAATCGAAACCGAATAAAATTTTGGTATCGTGACAACGCTACGCCGATCAGATCGGCGTAGGGTTGTTTCGATACCAAAATTTTGATTCTCTTTCGTCACCATAAAAAAGTATTGCGATACTAAATACCGCGCAAAAAAAACAAAACACCAAAAAAAGCTGCATGCATTTCGCATTTTATGAAACGTTCGGCCCATAATAGAACAGTCCTATCCCATTTTTTGGGGTGACGATGTGACAAAAAAATGGCGAATGCTCACCGCATAGGAGATATTTTTTAATAATTTAATAGTTTGGACTTTTCAGACGCAGCGGTATGTAATATGTTTATTTATTGTTTATATATTTTATATGTAAAATTGGGAAAGGGGGATTTAAACTTAATATTTTAGGGTACTTTCACACTAGCGTTTTTCATTTCCGGCTAAGGCCTCTTTCACACTTGCGTTGTCCGGATCCGGCGTGTACTCCACTTGCCGGAATTACACGCCGGATCCGGAAAAACGCAAGTGTACTGAAAGCATTTGAAGACTGAACCGTCTTCCAAATGCTTTCAGTGTTACTATGGCAGCCAGGACGCTATTAAAGTCCTGGTTGCCATAGTAGGATCGGGGGAGCGGTATACTTACAGTCCGTGCGGCTCCCGGGGCGCTCCAGAATGACGTCAGAGCGCCCCATGCGCATGGATGACGTGATCCATGCGCTTGAGGCGCCCTGAAGTCACTCTGGAGCGCCCGGGGAGCCGCACGGACGGTAAGTATACTGCTCCCCGCTACACTTTACCATGGCTGCCAGGACTTTAGCGTCCCGGCAGCCATGGTAACCATTCAGAAAAAGCTAAATGTCGGCTCCGGCAATGCGCCGAAACAACGTTTAGCTTAAGGCCGGATCCGGATCAATGCCTTTCAATGGGCATTAATTCCGGATCCGGCATTGCGGCAAGTGTTCCGGATTTTTGGCTGGAGCAAAAAGCGCAGCATGCTGCGGTATTTTCTCCGGCCAAAAAACGTTCCGTTCCGGAACTGAAGACATCCTGATGCATCCTGAACGGGTTTCTCTCCATTCAGAATGCATTAGGATAATCCTGATCAGGATTCTTCCGGCATAGAGCCCCGACGACGGAACTCTATGCCGGAAGACAAGAACGCAAGTGGGAAAGAGCCCATAGAGTTCCATCCTAGGGGCTCTATACCAGAATATAACTGATCAGGCATATCCCCATGCATTCTGAATAGAGAGTAATCCGTTCAGGATGCATCAGGATGTCTTCAGTTCAGTCATTTTGACTGATCAGGCAAAAGATAAAACCGCAGCATGCTACGGTTTTATCTCCAGCGAAAAAAGGGTTAACAAAGTTTGTAACATCAGTTTTGAATAATCTGAGCGGTATGGTTTCTAAAATTGGGTCATTTATGGGTGGTTTCCATTATGTAAGCCCCTCAAAATCACTTTATAACTGAATTGGTGCTTAAAAAATGGTTTTGGAAATTTTGTTGAAAATTAAAAAAAAAATGCCTTCTAAAACTCTAAGCTTTCTAACGTCCTAAAAAAATAAAATGACATTTACAAAATGATACTAACATACAAAGCAGACATATGGGGAATGATGACTGATAACTACTTTATGAGGCATTACTATCTGTCTTAAAAGTAGAAAAATTCAAATTTAGAAAATTTGTGAATTTTTCCAAATTTTTTGTAAATTTTTTGGATTATTTTATATATAAAGGTGAAGTATATCGACTCATATTTACCGCTGTCATGAAGTACAATGTGTCACGAGGAAACTTTCTCAGAACGGCTTGGATGAGTAAAAGCAATCCAAAGTTATTACCGCATAAAGTGACACATGTCAGATTTGCAAAAATCGGCCTGGGATTTAAGGTGAAAAGTGGCCCGGCACTGAAAGGGTTAACTCGCCCTTTAGTTTAGGTCCCTTTCTATATTCGTTGGTAGTTGTCAGGTGTGCTGTCATGGAGACGACTGGAAGTGTGATTACAATTAGGGTCCATTCAGACATCCGTAGTGCATTGCTGATCCGCAATACACCCGGCCGGCGCCTATTGTCTGCAATTGCGGACAAAAATAGGGCATGTTCTATTTTTTTCCGGACCCGCGGCCCGGAAGATCGGGTGTGCGCTCTGGAAACATAGTGTGCTCTCCACATCCATTCCGTCCCCATGGAGAATGAATGAATGGGTCCGCACCCGTTTCGTAATTTCCGGAATGGATGCGGACCCATTATACGGACGTGTGAATGGAGCCTTAAGCCTCTTGCACATGACCATTTTTATATATATATATATTTTTTTCTCCCGTTTACGGGCCGTTTTTTGCGTTCCATCTACGGTCCGTGTATAGAACAGAACCATTCATTTCAATGGTTCCCGCAAAAAAAAAACGGAATGTACTCCGTATGCATTCTGTTTCTGTATTTCCATTTTTCCGTTCCGTTGAAAGATGGAACATGTCCTATTATTGCCCGCAAATCGCGTTCCGTGGCTCCATTCAAGTCAATGGGTCAAAAAAAACAGAACACATACAGAAATGCATTCGTATGTCTTCCGTATCTGTTCCGTTTTTGCGGAACCATCTATTGAAAATGTTATGCCCAGCCCAATTTTTTATGTAATTACTGTATACTGTATATGCCATACGGAAAAACAGAACAGAAACAAAAAACGGAACAATGGATCCGTGAAAAACGGACCGCAAAGCACTGAGAAAGCCATACGGTCGTGTGAAAGAGACCTTACAGTAAGGGTCCATTCACACTGCATTTTGCGGACCGCACATCGCCTGGCACTTAATAGAAAATGCCTAATCTTGTCCGCAATTGCGGACAAGAATAGGACATGTTCTATTTTTTTCGGGATTGGAATTGCGGACCTGGAAGTGGGGGTCCGCATTTCCGGATCCGGGCAGCACATCGTGCGGCCCCATAGAAATGATTGGGTCCGCAATTCTGTTCCGCAAAATGTGTAACAGAATTGCGGACGTGTGAATGGAGCCTTAATTGGGTTTCCTGGAAGTCTCCATGACTTTTTTCGGTTTAAAGTATTATAATTTGCATAACTTCTGCCTCGGAGATTGTCCAATGGCGACAGTTTATCCCCTGTTCACACTATATTTTTTGCGTCCATGGTGTCATGGTTGCACTAAGTCACAATGTGATATTGCAGATTTCATGTCGGGGGGCACACTTCACTGTGTATCCCTAGCTTATTCGGCCAACCAGCAACGCTGCTGCCCCTTCATCCTAGCAATTGGCAGGGGGGGGGGGGTCACACATTACTGACATATCCCATATCTTTCAATTTCTCATCATTTTTAAGACACTCGATTGCTGTCAGTGAATGGAAACATTCTGGCTTATATCTTGAGACCTGGGTGAGTGAATCCACGAGCCATGTGTATACAGTTCCCTCTTTACTGGTTATACACCGAGACGAATATAGACTTAATCCATCTCGCAGCTGAAGGGTTGCTACATTGTATCCAGTCTAGACTGTCCTACACAAATCACTGTCCTGATAGTTTTGCTACAGAGAATTGTGAAGGCTGGATACAATTGTAGCAGACTCTCAGCTGTGAGAAATATCAGGTCCCCTGCAAGCTTTCTGTTCTAGTCACTGACAGCAAGCAGCAGCCTTGAACATGGTAATCGCATTGTTCTCCCCAAAGTTTTTTTTTTTTTTTTTTTTTAGACAGAGGTGTAATTGATCTCTCTCCTTTGCAGAACATCACCGGGAGGTTGTTAGTGGGACTGAGATGGTGGAACCAAGTAGATGATGACGGGAAGAGCCACTGGGTGTATGAATCCAGGAAGGTAGGCCTGACTGCTGATCCTGCAGTGTCTCCGCTGTGTCCGTCACGTTAACTAATGATTCATCTCTCGCTTTTCAAGACCGGAAAGAAAATCTCCTCTGAAGCAGAGTCTCGGATCTTCTGGCTCGGCCTCATCTCCTGCCCCATTATTTGGGTTATCTTTGCCTTCAGCGCTTTGTTTTCATTCAATGTGAAATGGCTGGTGAGTCCCTTCAGGGGTGTAAAGACCTTTGATACGAGTGAGGGGAACTGCTCTTTGGTCAGCCTCTCTCCATATGTTTCAGCGCTGCAAAAGGGCAACTCTCCCTCCGGACAGCTCGGTACATCTGTGTCCTTGTCACAGAAATCTCTGCGTGGGGGAGATTTATAAAAACTGGCGCTGAGTCCTGAAAAATGTGAGGTGGAATCCGATTAGTTGCTATGGACAACTAAGCCAGTTTTCCATTGCAACAGTTTTGATAAATCTCCCCCAATGTGGTTGCAGCCAGAACAAATTTGGGAAAATAAAGATAAAATGGTGAACCTCTTTAAAGGGGTATTCTGGAATTCCCAGAAAAATAAATGGAGTGGCAGCACTTTTGCCTGACCAGCCGTTCCATTCATTTCAGGGAGCTGCAGGGGGTACAGGTCACCTGTTCTTGTGATTGCTGGAGGTCTCAGTGGTAAGATAGGGGATAACTTAAAGGGGTTCTGGATAGATCATCAGCATCTGATCGGTGGGGGTCCGACACCTGGGACCCCCGCCGATCAGCTGTTTGAATGGAGCTTAGCCGCGCCCAGGCCAGTTGATACTAGTCGTGACGTCACTGGGCCAGCGGTAAAGAGTGAGAAGGCCGCGGCGCTGCTGGAGCGCCATTGCCTTCTCAAACAGCTGATCGGCGGGGGTCCCGGGTGTCGCACCCCTGCCGGTCAGATGCTGATGATCTATCCAGAGGATAGATCATCAGTTAAAACAAACTGCAGAACCCCTTTAATGTAACCGGAATATCCCTTTTAATGTTCAGGGAACTTTTTGTGTTCTCCTGATGATAATTACTAATTACTGGAGCTCCCAGCTGTGGGACAACACCTTGGCTCAATCCGCTGTATACAGAGAAACCACCTATATACAGGGGTGTGGGAAGGGGGTCCAGGCCAGTTGATGACCCCAATGGTCAGTGTGTCTCGTGAAGTTTCAAAGCGGATCCCATGCTGACATCCTCATCAAATCTTCTAGCAGTTGGCCTCTAGTGCACGTGAATGGAGTTTTCCTTACCCCGGTTATATGTTCTGGAAACTAATCAGTGTGAATTGTTGTCCGTGCCACAGGTCAAAAAATGCACAAGACTAAGTGGCACAGTACTTGGGATATGTTCATGTTGAATTTGCCTGTGGCAGATCCGGCACCTATTTACTAGATTCAGGGTACAATTCTGAGAGGACCTCCGCTGATCCACATGAGGGTTAGCCCAATTCAGTGGGGCTGATCCACCATGCAGAATCTGCAAGATTAACTAGCACGCTACGTATTCTCGCAATTACTCTTTTATCAGCTCGTGCACCAAAATCCTCTTGAAATTCTGAATGTGTGAATGGCCCTTAGCATATTTCCGCATGATGGTGGCCAACCTCAGACTGTACACGCATGGCAGAAATATGAGGGTCAGCCATTAGTAAATACGTGTAAACAGAGTATGAAAACCTGTTCCTATCGTGTCAGGCTTACAATAGAAACCGCTAATACACTGTAACGCGCCCTGCACCTGTGTCAGTTGGATGCAAGCAAGTGTTTCCTTTCACTGACACAAGCAGAGATCTTGAAAATGGTTATCTGTCAGCAGGTGGATCTGGACACGGTCATAGTAAAATGTGGATGATCAGTGATTACAGCAGACATCTTGTATTTGTTTTTCTTGCATCTCGGCCAGCAAAATGAACGGTAACACTGTAGCGCCACCTACTGTTGTACTGTTACTGTTGCTCCCCTCCCTAGCCCTGTATGTGGGACACTTTTTAACGAGCTGTATAATAATTCTTTCCTCATAGGCTGTGGTAATAATGGGGGTCACTCTCCAGGGGGCCAATCTCTACGGCTACATCAAATGTAAAGTGGGCACCCGCCAGAACTTGACCAGCATCGCCACCAGTTACTTGGGTAGCCAGTTCCTCAGACAGGTAAGTGATGTTTATTCACACCGGCACATTTAGGCTCTGCATTGCTGTATGACTACGACTGTAGGAGAGCCCGTACGGCAGTGCTGATCTAGCCATACCCTGGTCTAGGAGCCAGTGATGACACAGACATCATGGAGATGGGTCCACATATCCTGATTAAGACGATGGATTCAGAAGGGAAGAGGGACCTAAAGGAAATCTTAATGGGGTTGTGTCATCTGGGACTTTGATTGTATATCATTACTAGGAAATGCCTTCAGAGTCAGATAGACGTGGGTCCCATCTCTGAGACCTGCACTTATCTCCAGAATGGGTCTTCAAAAGTCAAGGAGAGCGTGGCGAGCTGTCCATTCATTTCTACGGGAGTTCCAAAAAGTGAGCACACTCAGCTATGTACGGAAGCCCCTTAGAAATGAATGGAGAGCGCACCTTGCAAGCACTGCCACCGCTCCATTCACTTCTATGGAACTGCTGGAAACCGGCAGAACCGGTGATTGGTTATTTTCCTAAACCCCATAGAAATGAATGGAGGGTGGCTGCACGGCTGCTCTCCGTTCTGGAGATAGATGTAGGACATGCACCTATATGACTGGTAGTATGTCCTAGCAACTTGCCACCAACATCTGAGGTGAGACAACCCCTTTAATATCAAGCTGCATATTAGAAAGAGGGGAATACTTACCCAGCGGACATACTGCACCGGGATGTATAAGACCTATCATTACATACTTGCATGTCATTTTCCTCTAAATAAGGATACTGAAACTTTTCCTCTGCATTTTCAGACGTTTTCCCGGGAAGCTCAGGCAGAGTCTTAATCCTCCTCGCCACCAGCACTAAGCGGCTTACCGGTGAGAACACGGAGAAAAGGCCTTGATTCTGGTTACTTTTTGGCACAATCCGTGTGTAATTTCTGCTGCTGATTTCCTCTCAGAACTTGCTCTCCTCATCGCCTTGGGTTGGCTTATACGGGATGCTGATCTGGGTCTGACAGAGACCTCTGTATGATTGCTGGGGCACGAATCGCCCGTCACTTGTGAGGACAGGATGGCAGCGGTGACGTCATGAGCTGCAGGAGACACTGTGCTTTTCTATTAAAGCAATACATTTCTGACAAATGGGGCTGGTATCTGGGTAACCGATGTAAATATATATATATATATATAAAAGTGTTAAGACGTTTTATGCAAATAAATTAACGATTCCTTATACACTCATTCTGATTGGTTCATGCAAATTTCGAGAATATATATACCGCCAAACATGGTTGACTTAGTTCTTGGGTTTTCTGAGAACTGCAATATCCTTAGCATCAATGTCAGATTGGTTGGGTCTGATGAGCTGCAAAACCTGGCACAACCACTACCCAGTGTTCGGCGCTGTACCTGGCACACAAATTCATTCGGCTGAACTGTGGGTGGTGCTGAAAGTTGGACCCCCACCAAACAGCTATTGATGCTACGGCTAGAGCTGGAAAACCCCCTTAAGGGCATTTGTATGGTGCCCTATTGGAGCTGACACCGGAGTAGCAGGTATTCACCAGTGGTCAGGTATCATGAACTCTGCTTATTCGAGGAGTTACTTAACGATAGGGATCGACCGATATTGATTTTTTTAGGGCCGATACCGATACCGATAATTTGTGAACTTTCAGGCCGATAGCCGATAATTTATACCGATATTCTGGGAATTTTCATTTTTGAGAGAAAAAAAAAATTCCTACACAAATCTGCTGAAAATTAATATGTTTATTGTTAATGTGTATTTTTTTTTTTATAAATCTTTTTCATTTATACTTAATATTTTTGTGTTTTTTTTTTTTTACTAACTTTTAACCCCCTTAGGGACTAGAACCTTTGTCCTATTCACCCTGATAGATCTCTATCAGGGTGAATAAGACCTCACACTGTCCCTGCTGCTCTGTGCATAGTGCACACAGCAGCATGGAGCTGAACATGGCAGCCAGGGCTTCAATAGCGTCCTGGCTGCCATGGTAACCGATCGGAGCCCCAGAATTACACAGCTGGGGCTCCGATCGGAGGAGCAGGGGAGAGGGGATCCTGTGGCCACTGCCACCAATGATTAATACTGGGTGGAGGGGCGCACTGCGCCACCAATGTTTTTACTATTTGCCGGGATTGGGATGGGGGTGGGGGGCGCACTGCGCCACCAATGATTAATACTGGGGGACTTGGGGGGGCGCACTGCGCCACCAATGAAGATAAGTCTCTTGATCATTCATATACAGGAGGCGGGAGCTGGCTGTAGAATCACCTAGCTGGCTCCCGACCTCTATCAGCGGTAGCTGCGATCCGCGGCACCTGAGGAGTTAACTACCGCGGACCGCAGCTATTGCTCATAGAGGTCGGGAGCCGGCTATGTGATTCTGCAGCTCCCGCCTCCTGTATATGAATGAATGAGAGGCTTATCTTCATTGGTGGCGCAGCGGCCACAGCCCCTCCCCTCCTCTTATGTTCTATCCCCTCATTGGCGGCAGCGGCAGCAGCAGCACAGGGGGAGGAGACACTGCTTCCTTCTCCCCTGTGCTGCGGAGGGAACACGGAGAGCGCTGAGAGCAGCGCGTTCTGTGTTCCCATACGTTATCGGTATATCGGCAAAATAGATGCCGATACCGATAACGTTCAAAATCCTCAATATCGGCCGATAATATCGGCCAAACCGATAATCGGTCGATCCCTACTTAACGAGACCACTGCCTTCCAGTTTCCTGAGTAGGAAGCACAATATGACCTGTAGTCCAGTATTTCCATTCACAGACCGCAAACAGAGATCTTAAAAATGTTGAAGTATTGGCACACGTATTAAAAACGTGCAGAACTTTTCATGATCTGGTCATTGCCCTTTAATGTACAAATCCATTCATCCTGCCATCTTCTATATGGGTGGGTCATTTTAAAGGAATACACTTCCTTGTGCTGCCTGAATTGGTGACCTGTCGAGGCATGGACCTCACAACCTCTCTGAGGTGTCCTGTGGGATCTGGCGCAGATCCTGTAAATTGCTTGGTGCGGCCTCCATGGATCAGACTTGTTTTTTCCCAGCACATCTCTCGGATGACGATCGGATTGAGATTTGAGTAACTTGGAGACAGATCGCCGTCTAGAACTTGTCATGTTCCATGGTCAGTATTATCCTGCGGATACAAACCGCTTCTTGTCTGTACAGTGGTTAGTTGATACACGTCACATCCACATGATGGCAGGACACAACATTTCCCAGTATAATATTACCCGGAGCACCACGCTGCCTCCACCAGCTCATCTTCCTCCCATAGTGCATCCTGGTGCCATCTCTTCCCCAGGTAAGTGACGCACCCGTAACCCCATTCATCAGACCCGCCTCCTTCTTCCATTACTCATAGCCCAGAACTGATGTTCACTGTAAAGGTTTTGATGGTAAACTGGTATCAGCTTGGGGTGCTCTGAACGGCCTCCGAATACATGGGATCCCCTGTGTCTGCTGACACCTTTCTGTCATAAGTCGTGTTGTCAGCAATTTGCTGTACAGTATGTCTTCTGTGGGATCAGACCACATGGGCTAGCCTTCATACCCCACACATCAAGGAGCTTTGGGCACCCATGACCCTGTCAAAGATTGTCCTTCCTTGGGGACCACTTTCGGTAGGTACTGACTGCTACATACCTGAAATACCCCACAAGATTGTGCTGATCCAGTCGTCTTCCCTTCACAATTTGGCCCTGGTCTCAGGCGCTCGCCCGTTTTTCCTGCTTCCAGCACATCATCCCCAAGACCTGCTACCTGATCTATCTCACCCCCGACAGGTGCCATCATCTTCGGATAGCCAGTGTTATTCACTTCACCCGTCCTAATCGTGTCACAGGAATCCTCAGGCTGTAAGGGGCCCGACTCTCCCACACGTATCACTGGCTACCCGCTGTTTATCTCCAGAAGCCGTGAAGTGTGTCTGCCAGACCTCAGAAATGAAAGGAATGTTTCGCCAGACCGCAGAGAAGAAGCTGCCCATGCAAAGGAGAGTCTATCCCAAAGCAGCCCTGTCACTGACTGCAAGCATGAGAGCAGGGTTTACACATAAACGCGAGTGGCTATTAAAGCAGCTGTCCAGGTTTATGTATATTAAGCGGTATTCCGGTTATGTGACGTATCCACAGGATAGGGGATCACTATTAGATCGGTGGGGGTCCCAGAGGTAGAACCCCCATCGATCTAATAGCTATCCCCTATCATGAGAACAGGCCTATTAATTTCTAAGAGAGTTCCAGAGATGGCATACAGCAACCGGCTGCTCCATTCATTTCATGGGGTCCTCATTCTTGTGATTGTGGCGGACCTACCACTGGGGGCCCCACCAGATCTAATAGTTAACCCCTATCCTATGGATTGGGGATAACTTCACATAACCGGAACACCCCTTTAATTTTACAATGAAAGATTCTGCAACTTTCTAATAAACTCTGCCTTTCAAGTGATCACCATTTTTAAGATCTCTGCTTGCTGTCAGTAGATGAGAACATCCTTATTTGAATCCAGAGGCTGAGAACCTGTACAGACCTACCACTTCCCAAAGCTGATGTTTTGTTACAGTTCTACCCAGTCTAGGCAATCCTTGGTTGGCTGCTACGTTTACCTGCACTGATACATTGTAGCAAACTGGCAGGACAGGAGAGAGATTTGTGCTGTGTTGCTGGTGCAGAGTATTATCTGCACTGGATACAACTGTACAAACCCTCAGCTGTGAGAAATACTAGTGTATCAGAATAGGTATCCAGCCTTTAGATGTTATCAAGAATGTTTCTATTCACTGATACAATACAGAGATCTTGAAAATGGTGAGGAATTGAAACACAAAGCATATCAGATAGTCACAGCCCTGTTCATTATACAGAGATTACGCTTTATTTAGGTAAAAACTGGAAAATTCCTTTCCAAAGTAAATCCTGCTGTCCATCTACGGTATGAACACTAGAGGGCGCACAGGCAGCGCTACATAGAAGGAAGGTGCTGTGTTACTCACATATTAACATCTCAATACGGTTAATGGGTTTCTATGACCTGAATGAGAAAAATCTCCAGCCTAAAAATCGTTATTGTGCTCTAATTACTTCAAGGGGAAGCTCTGCCTGTTAGCAGATGTCATATTCAGAATCTCTGCTTCTAATATTATTTTTGACATTTTCATTCATTTTTACTGTTCGTTTTACCTAAATTTAGTGTTGGAACAAAAGTTTTCTACCTGGAAACCATCAACATGCAGCCTATTGTTTGGCTTCTTTAAAGGGGTTCTCCACTTTGGACAGTTTCTATTTTTTAGAAGGGTTGCTTGACCATAAACTGAACATGCATGTCAGGAGAAATAGCTATCGGCTGAAAGCGCATTTGCCTGAGAGCTATTGAAAGTTTATGGCCACCTTAAAGGGGTTGTCCCATCTTGGACATTGGTGGCATATCGCTAGGATAAGCCCCAAGGTCTGATGTGCACCTATACGGCTGCCCTCCGTTTATTTCTATTGGAGCCTTGTGGTGGCCACCGCTCCATTCACCTTTGTGGGGCAGTCCCATAGTGCGCCCTCCGGCACTTTGCGTGCTCCGTTTGTACACTATGTTTGTGGTGGCAGTGAATAGAGAGATGCATTGTCAGTGAAAGGCAACACACCCTTGACAACTAGCGCCGTACATGTTGAGCGGAGCACCATAGCCGTAGGATGCCTGCTATTTCACACTGCAGAGACCCGGGGCTAATGTCTGTGATCGGAAAGAACGCCGATCACTGATATTTAACCACTCAGATGTCATAGTCAAATGTGACCATGGAATCCGAGCGCTGAAAACCCAGGAGTACTGCGCTCCCAGGGCTGCAATGGCGATCAGGTGAGCGGTTTATTCCCTGTGGCAGCCTCGGTCCATCTGAATGATCTGAGGCTGCCCCAGCTATGTTCCTAGGGCTCCATAGGAACATAGCGAATTTCTCATAGACTCTGACAGGAGCGATCTGATGGGTGAATGTTCTAGTTCCCTAGGAAGAAATTAAGTTTTTAAAAATAAACATCACTGCATTCCAAGATTCCCATGCTATTAAAATACAAACATATTTATTCCCAACTGTAATGGAAGGAAAAAAAATTCCAAATGGCCGATTCACCATATTCAGCGTAACAAAGTAGTAAAAAAGTCATACACGTCCCAAAATGGTATCAATAAAATCTACAGATTGTCCCACGAAAAATGAGCCCCCGCACCGCTCCGTAGACATAACTATAAAAAGGTTATGGGGGTCAGAATATGTTGATGAAAGGAAAAAATAAATTCTTAACCAAAAGTTTTTATTTCTTTTTCAGTATTAAACCACAAATCGCACTGATCCGGAGAATGAAGGGCGCGGGGCAGTTTTACTGCACAGGGGATGCTGTAAACTCAGAAAACTGGACAAATTTATATATTTTTTTTCCCCAATTTCGACCCAGCTTCTCACTACGTCGTATTCAATAGAAAGTATTGCCATTAGAAAGTGCAACTTGTGCCGCAAAAAACAGGCCCTCATACGTGAACGGAAGGCAGGGAGTCAAAAATAAAATAACGAAAATCCTCTGTGGCTGAAAGGGTTAAAGAGTGAATCTGATAAAGATGGAAGGGTTAATGTTGGGAGGAATGATCGCAGTCCTGCTCTTGTCTATAGATAAGACGGGGAATGTTTTTTTTTTTTTTTTTATAAAGGTGGGTTTGTCTCTAGTGAGTCCTGCAGTTCATGTCAGCGCCAGCAGAGGGCGACGTAGACCATGGTGCCATATCTGCTGGCTAGAGGAGGGGCTCTTCTTTCTCATCCCTCTTGTCCGAAAGTCATTAACCATTTCTTGGCTGTTTCATATGGTTTCGTGTAAATTGCCATCAGCGAGGATGATGGAGATAAAGGAGCGCATATAGACTTGTCATAGGGTCGATCGGCGCTCGTCACCTCTAGAAAAGCTGCCGGTGTGAACAGGCCCCGAACCATCAACATTATTGTACCGTAAGAACCTCTGACAGAAATGGCGGTGTTAACGCACCTGTTCAGTGGTGGTCGTAACTGGTACGACATCTGCAGTGCCCCTATATGTGCAGCAATAGTACCTACAGGACCACAGGTGGCACCCATAGAGGAGCTTCACAACAACAGACCGCCCCCCCCCCCCCAAATGATGACGAACTTTTGGATATGGCAAATGGGCTTGTTTATTTCAATAGGGAGTGTGTATAAGTGTCCACTAGACAGTCATGTGCCGCTTATCTCTGCTCCGGATCTAATATCTTTCACATTCTTAAAGGGACTGTCCAGTTTAACATTTAAGGGCATCTGTCAGCAGTTTTGTCCCTATGACATTGGCTGACCTGTTACATGTGCACTTGGCAGCTGAAGGAATCTGTGTTGGTCCCATGTTCATATGTGTCCAGATTGCTGAGAAAAATGCAGTTTTAATATATAGAAAAAGAGCCTCTAGGAGCAACGGGGGCGTTACCATTACACCTAGAGGCTCTGCTCTCTCTGCAACTGCTGCGCCCTCTGCACTCTGATTGACAGGACGAGGTGTGATGACATTTACACTGCCTGGCCCTGTCAATCAAAGTGCAGAGAGCTCGGCAGTTGCAGAGAGAGAGCGGAGCCTCTAGGTGTAATGGCAACGCCCCCATTGCTCCTAGAGGCTCATTTGCATATATTAAAACAGCATTTTTCTCAGCAGTGCGGGCACATATGACAATGGGACCAACACAGATGCCTTCAGCTGCCAAGTGCACATGTAACAGGTCAGCCAGCTTCATAGGTACAAAACTGCTGACAGATGCCCTTTAATGAAGCTTAGTCACTGTGTAATGGAAAGTTCTGACACTGTCATGTCTAACCATTTTCAGTATCTCTGCTGTCTGTCACTGAATGTGAACATGCTACAACTGACAATTTGTTAAAGTCGTATCCAGTGTAGACTCCAGGTTGATACATTTTACCTGCACTTATACATTGTAACAAAGCAGAGGACAGTTTTTGCTGCTAATGTGTTAACCTCCCATGGAACTGTATAGCCTGGATACATTGTAACAACCCCTCAGCTGTGAGAAGTATAAGGTCTGTATTGGTTTTCAGCCAACATTGAAACACGACTGCTAAAAATGAGGGGAGCTGTGAGTGTTAAAGGGGCGACATAGAGGGCAGCCTGGTGGTCACCGCAGGGTGAGGTCACAGTATCCGGCTTTAGCATATAAATTTCATTCAAATATTAGAAGTCAACAATGTCCAAACATCGGCTATACCTTCTGAGAGGTAGTCAGGGCCCCGCCCCTTTTACAAGGTACACTTCATAGTAGTGGCCCCTTGTCCAGCCCTATAACTATACTAATGTGCTGCAGTACCCTGATGTTCCAGGGGGTGGCAGTGAAGAAAGAGGGGCCGGGGCCCAAATGTCTGTAGAGGTGTGAATGATCTTCTGTTGTGTGCAGCCCAAAATTCCCGTAATCCTTACACAGACCAGGACTTCCAAGTGCATGACTTCATCCCGGGCGCACAGTCAGCAAAAGCTGAAATCACTTTCCCATGTCATCCAGAACCTGACAACTGCCAAACGTACAAGGAGGAGACAAAACGTTATCAGACCTGCTGACCGCTAGTACCCCAAATATCAGGGCATCATTGTCCTGTACCCCAAGTGTCAGGGTGTCATTATCCTGTACCCCAAGTGTCAGCGTCATTGTCCTGTACCCCAAGTGTCAGGGTGTCATTATCCTGTACCCCAAGTGTCAGTGTGTCATTATCCTGTACCCCAAGTGTCAGTGTCATTATCCTGTACCCCAAGTGTCAGCGTGTCATTATTCTGTACCCCAAGTGTCAGCGTGTCATTATCCTGTACCCCAAGTGTCAGTGTCATTATCCTGTACCCCAAGTGTCCGTGTCATTATCCTGTACCCCAAGTGTCAGTGTCATTATCCTGTACCCCAAGTGTCAGTGTGTCATTATCCTGTACCCCAAGTGTCAGTGTCATTATCCTGTACCCCAAGTGTCAGCGTGTCATTATCCTGTACCCCAAGTGTCAGCGTGTCATTATCCTGTACCCCAAGTGTCAGCGTGTCATTATCCTGTACCCCAAGTGTCAGTGTCATTATCCTGTACCCCAAGTGTCAGTGTCATTATCCTGTACCCCAAGTGTCAGTGTCATTATCCTGTACCCCAAGTGTCCGTGTCATTATCCTGTACCCCAAGTGTCAGTGTGTCATTATCCTGTACCCCAAGTGTCAGTGTCATTATATTGTACCCCAAGTGTCAGTGTATTTATCCTGTACCCCAAGTGTCAGTGTGTCATTATCCTGTACCCCAGTTGTCAGTGTCATTATCCTGTACCCCAAGTGTCAGTGTGTCATTATTCTGTACCCCAAGTGTCAGTGTGTCATTATCCTGTACCCCAAGTGTCAGTGTCATTATCCTGTACCCCGAGTGTCAGTGTCATTATCCTGTACCCCAAGTGTCAGTGTCATTATCCTGTACCCCAAGTGTCTGTGTCATTATCCTGTACCCCAAGTGTCACTGTGTCATTATCCTGTACCCCAAGTGTCACTGTGTCATTATCCTGTACCCCAAGTGTCAGTGTTGTTATCCTGTACCCCAAGTGTCAGTGTCATTATCCTGTACCCCAAGTGTCAGTGTCATTATCCTGTACCCCAAGTGTCAGTGTCATTATCCTGTACCCCAAGTGTCAGTGTCATTATCCTGGCTCTCCTGCTACAGAGAGTACATGCACATGTATACCTAATCATTACAGACACATGCACACATGATACATACATGCACACATAGGCCATCACTATATCCATTCCATCATATATACAGTACAGACCAAAAGCTTGGACACACCTTCTCATTCAAAGATTTTTCTTTATTTTCATGACTATGAAGGCATCAAAACTATGAATTAACACATGTGGAATTATATACATAACAAACAAGTGTGAAACAACTGAAAATATGTCATATTCTAGGTTCTTCAAAGTAGCCACCTTTTGCTTTGATTACTGCTTTGCACACTCTTGGCATTCTCTTGATGAGCTTCAAGAGGTAGTCCCCTGAAATGGTCTTCCAACAGTCTTGAAGGAGTTCCCAGAGATGCTTAGCACTTGTTGGCCCTTTTGCCTTCACTCTGCGGTCCAGCTCACCCCAAACCATCTCGATTGGGTTCAGGTCCGGTGACTGTGGAGGCCAGGTCATCTGGCGCAGCACCCCATTACTCTCCTTCATGGTCAAATAGCCCTTACTTTCAAAGTTTTCCCAATTTTTTGGCTGACTGACTGACCTTCATTTCTTAAAGTAATGATGGCCACTCGTTTTTCTTTACTTAGCTGCTTTTTTCTTGCCATAATACAAATTCTAACAGTCTATTCAGTAGGACTATCAGCTGTGCATCCACCTGACTTCTCCTCAACGCAACTGATGGTCCCAACCCCATTTATAAGGCAAGAAATCCCACTTATTAAACCTGACAGGGCACACCTGTGAAGTGAAAACCATTTCAGGGGACTACCTCTTGAAGCTCATCAAGAGAATGCCAGAGTGTGCAAAGCAGTAATCAAAGCAAAAGGTGGCTACTTTGAAGAACCTAGAATATGACATATTTTCAGTTGTTTCACACTTGTTTGTTATGTATATAATTCCACATGTGTTAATTCAGAGTTTTGATGCCTTCATAGTCATGAAAATAAAGAAAACTCTTTGAATGAGAAGGTGTGTCCAAACTTTTGGTCTGTACTGTATGTATGTTCACTGCAGACATGTGGACAGCAGATTGATCTCATTATACAGTGAGGAACAGAAGTATTGGGGAAAACTAACTCTCCTTAGGGAGAGAGCACCTTAATCAGTGTGAGGAGACTTATAGGCCATACATGCTCCTCTGGAATTCTGGGAGGGAAGAAATGCAAATGAGCTCTTAACAAGCTTTGCCTCTAATGTCACCAGATGTAAGGCAGCTATCCTATAAGTCAATATTCAGCTCTTAAAAAAAGCTGAACAGAAGTATTTGAACACCCTGCGATTTTGCAAGTTCTCCCACTTAGAAATCATGGTGGGGTCTGAAATTCACATTGTAGACGCATTCCCACTCTGGGAGACAGAATGAAAAAAAAATTCAGGAAATCACATTGTATGATTTTTAAAGAATTTATTTGTCTTGCACTGCTGAACATAAGTATTTGAACACCTGAGAAACAGCAAGAATTCTGGCTCTCAAAAACCTGTTACTGTGCCTTTAAAAAGTCCACCTCTACTCCACTCATCAATGTAACTTAGTAGCACCTGTCTGAGCTCTTTAAAGACACCTGTCCACCCCACAGTCAGTCAGACGCCAACTACTACCATGGGCAAGACCAAAGAGCTGTCAAAAGACACCAGAGACAAAATTGTGGACCTCCACAAGGCTGGAAAGGGCTTCGGGGCTATTACCAAGCAGCTTGGTGAAAAAAGATCAACTGTTGGAGCAATTTTTAGAAAATGGAAGAGGCTAAAGACGACTGTTAGTCTCCCTCGGACTGGGGCTCCATGCAAGATCTCACCTCGTGGGGTATCACTGGTTATAAGAAAGATGAGGAATCAGCCCAGAACTACAAGGAAGGAGCTGGTCAATGACATGAAGAGAGCTGGGGCCACAGTTTTAAAGGTCACTGTCGGTAGAACACTACGCCGTCATGGTTTCAAATCATGCATTGCACGGAAGGTTCTCCTGCTCAAGACATCACATGTCCAGGCCCGTCTGAAGTTTGCCAATGACCATCTGGATGATCCAGAGGAGGCATGGGAGAAAGTCATGTGGTCAGATGAGACCAAAGTAGAACTTTTTGGTCTAAACTTCACTCGTTGTGTTTGGAGGAAAAAGAAGGATGAGTTGCATCTCAAGAACACCATCCCTACTGTGAAGCATGGGGGGGGGGGGGGGGTTACATCAGGCTTTGGGGGTGCTTTTCTGCGAAGGGGACAGGACAACTGTACTGTATTATGGAGAGAATGAATTGGGGCCATTTATTGTGAGATTTTGAGCAACAACCTCCTTCCCTCAGTCAGAGCATTGAAGATGGTTCGTGGCTGGGTCTTCCAACAGGACAACGACCCGAAGCACACAGCCAGGATACCCAAGGAGTGGCTCCGTAAGAAGCATATCAAGGTTCTGGAGTGGTCTAGCCAGTCTCCAGACCTAAATCCAATAGAACATCTTTGGAGGGAGCTGAAACTCCGTGTTGCTCAGCGACAGCCCCGAAACCTGACAGATCTAGAGGAGATCTGTGTGGAGGAGTGGGCCAAAATCCCTGCTGCAGTGTGTGCAAACCTGATCAAGAATGACAGGAAATGTTTGACCTCTGTAATTGCAAACAAAAGCTTCTGCACCAAATATTAACACTGATCTTCTCAGGTGTTCAAATACTTACGTTCAGCAGAGCAAGACACATACATTCTTTACAAATCATACAATGTGATTTCCTGATGTTTTTTTTTATTCTGTCTCTCAGTGGGAATGCACCTACAATGTGAGTTTCAGACCCCTCCATGATTTCTAAGTGGGAGAACTTGCAAAATCGCAGGGTGTTCAAATACTTCTGTTCCTCACTGTATATAAACCGGGTCATAGTGAACCTGTAACTCATGGTTCAGGATGGTCTATAAGAGCATGTCCACACAGAACATTTACTGCAAAGAAATCTGCATTAATAATCTGCAGATTTCAATGTATTTTCTGACCCTGTTCTGGTTGGAATCATTGCCTTTGTCCAAAGTGTTATCAAAAATAAATCTGCTTTCATTCTTGACTTCCTGATTACAGATGTGGTTATTGTTGATGGATCTACACAGTATTTGGTGGGACACAGACTCGTGTTCTTTACACCCTGTGCAGAGGGCCCAGTTTATGGTGTTGCAGCTGGAGCGTCTCACATTTCACTGGGAAACGTGACGAGAGGCGTCCGGGTCCCTGCAGCTTTACAGCTTATTCCTGTTATTTCTACATATCCCACAGGGCTGGGGACTGGAGCAGAATCGTGTTTGGAGCACAATATAACCGTAACCTGCTTCGTATTAACCAAGGCAACAGTTTACAGAACATCTCTGCATTTATAACACTTCCCAGAATGCAAATGTCACGGCGGACGGGGAACTCAGACACATAGATAAACCAACAACCAGGCTCTAGGCGAGAAGCAGGGCACTGCTCAGCCCACATTCAGACCTTGAAGGTAGGAATGATGTGTCCTCGTGCCTGGGCTAAAACACCCTAGATTCCCTGAGATGGTGAAAAGGGGAAAAGGAGCAGCCTGCTCCCACAGAACCTGGATGGGAAAGATGACACAAACACAACCTAGACAGCAATCAACAAAAACTGTAACCACACTTATCTTTTCTGAGCTGGAACAGACAACCTTCCTTCCTTGCTTCCAAGGCCAGACTGATTTCTATAACCCGCTCAGAACACTGGACTGATATTTAAACCAATGACCCCACCCAGTGCACCTGATGGGAGACGGGTCCAGCACGACTCCAAAACAAAACTAAACACGTGCTGCTATTCTGGCTGACCTCCGCACATAGTCAGAGCAGGGCATGACAGTACCCCCCCCCCCCCCCCTTCTACGGGTGACCTCCGGACACCCCGGACCAACCTTATCCGGATGAGATCTATGAAAAGCCCTTACCAATCGGTTGGCACTGACATCCAGCGCCGGAACCCAAGTCCTCTCCTCAGGGCCGTATCCCCTCCAGTGTACCAGGTACTGAAGGGAACCCCAAAGAACTCTAGAGTCGAGAACCCTGGAGATCTCAAACTCCAAATTTCCATCGACCAGAACGGGAGGAGGAGGCAATGGCGATGGTTTCACCGGTTTCACATAATTTTTTAGTAAAGACCTGTGGAACACATCATGGATCCTCCAAGTCTGCGGAAGATCCAGCCGAAACGCTACTGGATTGATCACCGCAGATATTTTGTACGGACCGATAAATCTTGGACCCAGTTTCCAAGATGGCACTCTCAATTTAATATTTTTAGTGGACAACCACACCAGATCACCCACACACAGGTCTGGACCAGTCACAAGTCTCTTGTCAGCCATTCGCTTATACCTCTCACCCATCTTCTCCAAATTCCCTTGGATCCTCCGCCAGATAGAGGACAAGGCAGAAGAAAATCTCTCCTCCTCTGGCAACTGAGGATGAAAACCGTAGGCACCAAAAAATGGCGGCTTACCCGTGGACTCCTGCCTACGGTTATTCAAAGCAAATTCTGCTAGGGACAAGAATGAGGACCAGTCCTCCTGATTCTCAGCCACAAAGCACCTCAAGTAGGTCTCCAGGTATTGATTAGTACGCTCTGTCTGTCCATTCGACTGCGGATGAAAAGCCGAAGAGAACTAAAGTTGAATGCCCAGCCGAGAACAGAACGCCCTCCAAAACCTGGAGACAAACTGCGTGCCCCTATCAGAGACCACATCCGAAGGAATACCATGCAATTTCACAATATTATCCACAAAAATCTGCGCAAGAGTCTTGGCGTTAGGCAGACTAGTTAAAGATATAAAGTGAGCCATTTTATTGAAACGGTCAACTACCACCAAAATTACTGTTCTCCCGGAGGAACTCGGCAGATCCGTAATAAAGTCCATAGACAAATGCGTCCAAGAACGAGACGGAATTGACAATGGAAGAAGTGAACCAGCCGGTCGAGTATGAGCAACCTTTGACCGAGCACAGGTCTCACAAGCTGCCACGTAATCTTCAATGCTCTTACGTAACCCTGGCCACCAGAACCTCCGAGACACCAGATCACAGGTGGACTTACCACCAGGATGTCCAGCAAGGACAGTATCGTGATGTTCCTTGAATACCTTGTATCGCAGGCCTTCAGGAACAAACAACCTCCCTGGGGGACAAGAACCAGGAGCCCCCTCCTGAGCTCTCAACACCTCCATCTCCAATTCGGGGTACAGAGCGGAGACCACCACCCCATCAGCTAAAATCGGAGCAGGATCCTCTAAATCACCTCCCCCAGGAAAGCTGCGAGACAAGGCATCCGCCTTGACGTTCTTAACCCCTGGGCGAAAGGTAACCACAAAATTGAACCTGGTAAAAAACAGTGACCATCTGGCCTGTCTAGGGTTCAGACGCTTGGCAGATTGCAAGTAAGCCAAATTCTTATGGTCTGTATATACCGTAACGGGGTGAGACGCCCCCTCCAACCAGTGACGCCAATCCTCAAAGGCCAACTTGATAGCCAGCAACTCTCTATCTCCAACATCATAATTCCTCTCGGCGACAGAGAGCTTCTTGGAGAAAAAAGCACACAGGACCCATTTGCCAGGAGATGGACCCTGCGACAGCACCGCTCCAACCCCCACTTCAGATGCATCAACCTCCACTACGAATGGCTGAGACACATCGGGCTGCACCAGAATGGGAGCAGACGCAAAACGCTCCTTAATAGCCGAAAAGGCCTGCAATGCCTCATCCGACCAGACAGAGACGTCGGCGCCCCCTTCTTAGTCATATCAGTGAGAGGTCTTACAATGGTAGAATAGTTCGAAATAAATTTTCTATAATAATTAGTAAACCCCAGGAACCTCATCAAAGCTTTCTGATTCTCTGGTCGGTCCCACTCTAGAACCGCCTGGACCTTTTCTGGGTCCATACGAAAACCAGAGTCAGAAAGCAGATATCCCAAGAACGGAAGCTCCTGCACCGAAAACAAACATTTCTCCAATTTAGCATATAATTTATTCTCCCGAAGGATCGTCAAGACCTGTCTCACATGATCCTGATGGGTCTTCAGATCAGGAGAGTAAATTAAAATGTCATCCAAATAAACCACCACGAATCTCCCCACCAAATGATGAAAAATGTCATTGACGAATCGCTGAAATACTGCTGGCGCGTTCGTCAACCCAAAAGGCATAACCAGATTCTCAAAATGACTCTCGTGCGTCTTGAAGGCCGTTTTCCACTCATCCCCCTCCTTGATTCTGATCAGACTGTAGGCCCCTCTCAAATCCAACTTGGAGAACACCTTGGCTCCAACAATCTGATCAAAAAGGTCAGAGATCAAAGGCAGGGGATATGGATCCCGGACCGTAATACGGTTCAATTCCCGGAAATCCAAACACGGTCTCAGTGATCCATCCTTTTTTTTTTTACAAAGAACAAGCCTACTGCCACCGGAGACTTAGATGGCCTAATATGACCTTTTGCCAAACTCTCAGCGATATACTTTCGCATGACCTCTCTTTCAGGTTGAGAAAGATTGTAAAGCCGAGACTTTGGCAACTTAGCCCCTGGGATGAGATTAACTGGATAATCATAGTCACGATGAGGGGGCAATTCCTGAGCCCCACCCTCCGAAAAGACATTCGCAAAATCTGAGAGATACGGAGGTAAAGCCGTAGTGGACACACCAGAGATAGATGTGCCAAGACAATTATCCGAACAAAACTCACTCCAACCAATGATTTGTTTCGCTTGCCAATCTATAATTGGGTTATGTTTAGTCAACCATGGTAACCCCAAAACTATAGGAGCTGGCAAATCCTTCATGACAAAACAAGACATAATCTCAACATGTGAATCACCCAACCTTAAGTGAATACCATGAGCAATATGAGTGAGACTCCTTTGAGAAAGAGGAGAAGAATCAATTGCAAAAACCGGAATCTCTCTTTCTAAAGTGCAAGTACTTAAACCCAGATTTTGAAGAAAAAGAGAATCAATTAGGTTTACCCCAGCACCACAGTCAAGGAATACTTCAACAAAAATCTTTCTTGACTCTAGCGCCACCACAGCTGGAAGGAGAAAACGGGAACTGCAGGGAGCTTGCATACCTGCCTGCTCCACCACACCATTCATGCTACCAAGTGTCAGGGAAGTTTTTTTTTTCTTTTTCTCTTCCACCTGCGGTTTAACAAAAGGACAAGCAAAAATATAATGACCACTTTTTCCACAGTAGTAACACAGTTTGTGCAATTTCCTAAAGTCTCTACTATCAGAACAGCAAGAAACCTGACCCAGCTGCATGGGTTCCTCCGCTACCCCAGAGCTACCTGTAACATCACCCTGGGAAGCAGTAGAG